>NW_023425344.1:18427500-19042500 GCF_014108415.1 Molossus molossus
ATGATATATTTAAAAATCCAGTATCCATGTAACTTTTCAGAATCCTCTATATTGCATTAGTAAAAAACACCTCGTCAAAATCTTAATTTATAAGACAGTCATTAGATCTTCATGCCATTTAAAAACTGTTATAATTTAAGTTGTAAGTATGAAAGAAACATTTCTAAAATGGCTTTTTAAGGCCATTGAAATTTTCTTTTTCCCAAAACTGTGAGATACAGTTTATCTAGCCATCAGGCACTGTTCTCCAGAGGAGACAATCTCCATCTGTCACGAGACCTCAACTCAGTGCAGGCGCACGGCCGTGGGCAGCCCAGTTCTGAGTTTGTGGGTTGCGGGTACAGCAGTGAGTTTGTCGGGGGCTGAGTAGGGCAGCAGTTGAAATAGTGTGCATTCTTTTCCAGTCCTGGCAGCTGCCGTGTTTGCTTTCCGAGCAGTCAACCTGATGGAGGTGACATCACTGGCTGCAGCTGAAGTAAGGATAAGTTTCACTCCGATGGGATGGAAATAGCTCCCGAGAGATTGCCAGCCTCGGGCACTTGAGTCTCAGATGCATAAGACACACTTTACTCGTAGCCTAATTTTTTAACTTGGGTAGAACCTGTGAGTTCTGAGCTAGGTAGTATTAAGTATTCAAAATTCCTTAACAACTTGAAAATAATCTTCTTGTGAGTGAGTCATAAACAAGATGATTATAGAAAACCATTATAGTCATGATGGGAAACAATATACCTAGTAATTTTAATAGAAACTATTGGGTCTTGTGTTTTCTTTTTGGTATTCACATCCATGTGCTTTGCTCATAGAACAAAGAAAAACTAGTTGAGAGAGTTAAAGGGCATGTGTTTGGATGATACAGTAACAGTACATGGGCTTTCTTGCTTATTTTTAATTGTGAGTTAATTATTTAAAGCTGGTTTCTTTTCAATAGTATAAATTATACCTGAAACATGGTTAAATTAAATAGTGGCTTACCATATTACTCTATTATTCTCATAGAAACATAAAATTTATCCTTAAAATAGCTGCCTACATTCTTTGTTTAAAGGGAAGAGGATGTTTATGCATCTTGCAACTGAATAAACATTAGTTCCATCTCGAAATGATTTCCTGAAGTCAGTTACTCCTTATACTACTACAACAGAACCGAGATTCATAATGTACGTTTATTTATAGAAGCAAGTTGAAATGTTAGACCTCTTATAAACTCATGCTACCTTGTATATTTGAAGAAGGCTCAAGGCTAAAGTCCATGTTAGCATTTTGCACATGTTCTAACATTAATACTCTCAGAAAAGAGAAGGTTGTAGCTTTCTTGCAGAGGTTTAGGACAAATCTGAAGACCTTAGAGCATGTGTCGATGCCAGAATTACATTGTGATGGTGTTTCTGTTGTACCTTATTTCATAGGCTTCACTTTGCTGATTAGAATACTGATATTAATAATTCTTTTTGTTTTTATGTTTCAGGCAGTTCTTGCTGACCTTTCTACTTTAAAAGTTATGCCTCTTCTTCAAATTTTCTTGTTTGCTACTGTCACCTGATCTTCTTCAAGGTCACTGACAACACATCTAGTTTTTCATTAGAAACTAATCATGAACTATGCAAACTCTGCATAAAACCAAAATTGAACTTCGTATATAAGCCAATAAAGATCATGTTCCCTCCTCAGTTAAACCTAAGTAGTTTTCACTTTTTGAAAAAATAACTCAGCACACCGAATATTGCACTGCATGCTGCTGATGTTCAAGAGAGAAGCAATAGACTTAGCTTCTGCTAAATTGAGCAAACTACATATATAATCCTGACTTGTAAAAAGCATGTAACAATATATGCAATAAGAACTAAAGATACTGTAATAAATTTGAAGAGGTAATGCAGTCTCTGGGACAATTCTCATGTCAGTTTGTAAATTTATCTCTAGATAATGTATTGTTTTGTCTTATAAATTGCTCTTCACTAGAACCGGGGCGGGGTAGGATGTGGGAAGACTTGAAAAAGATAGTGCTTTTAAGTAGAAATTCAAATGTACTCTGGTGTTTTTTGTAACATTTCTCTCACCAGAGATCTTCTACATCGCTCTCCACTGTATTTCTCCCTTAATATTTTGTACCGGGGGAGGTCAAATACAATTGTGTCCATCTAACTGAATTGTATTCATTGTTTTCTGAAAAAGTCAAAGTCAAAGCATGATCTGTTCAGACTTCTCACCCTTCCTTCGCCTGTTGCCAGATGCTGTTGCTTTGGAAGAATGCAAAGAGCACCCTGATGAAGGGAAGGAAAAATCAAAACCTTATTCACTTTTGCCAATGTTTGGTTTAATGAGTTTTACTCCCAGGGAAGAGCAGCTGAGAAGACTAGCAGTAGGTACTAGACTTCAGAACTGAAGACCTTGTGCAAGACATCACTCTGATTTGGGTCTTTATGATAAGTGAAGGGGCTCCTATTGTACGTTACTTCCTAAAGGCCTACCATTTCTGTAATTTGGAATAATAGTATCTGGAAAAAAAAGAAGTCCAAAAACCATTGTCTTTTGATTTTAAGCTCATATTTGAGATGCTGATCATTTTAACAGAATTCTAAATCAATGGATTGATACTCTTACTGAATGCCTAGAATTCTGTTAAGTTTTATTCAAATGTATTCATGAGTCATTTATTTATAGAATATAGATTAAGAAATAGGTGAGGTTTAGCATAATACTGCAAGTGGTGGACTTTGATATAACTAGGTATTAATTTGAAAATGTTATGTGCGTTTATTAATCAGGTACTTGTTGACTTATTGAGGACTAAACACTTTTTCAGTGATCGATTCCTAATAAACCCCATTTTACTATTTTTGCAGGTGGTACAGTTATATCATGCACGTTGCCATTCTGTGTGTGCAAATGCACTCACCATGAGGATAATTATGCACACACCTGTGACTATTGTCTTCCTCATTCTCTTACTCTGAGAAAATGAGAAAAAAACATGTTAGGAAGAGAGAGAGTTTTAAATGTCCATGTTCAAATTTGTACAGATACACCAATCTTTGGCCTCTTTCGTTAGGAGAATATTCATACGCCTTTTTAAAAGCAGTGGTCTAGTGGTCTAGTAGGAAAAAACACTAGCCTGGATAGTTTGGGTTATAGCTGTAAGTCCCTAGACAACATGTTCTCTCTTATCTGCAAGTGGGGACAGGGAGGACAGACAGCAGGGAATTATTGTATTTGCTTTGTTATGTTACAGGATTGAGGAAGAGCAAATGAGAAAATATTTTTGAAAGGGATTTTTTAAACTGCAAAGCACCAAGCAAATATAAAGTGTTGGTAAATAATTTTAAATATGGCATTTCGAGGTCAAGTGGTAGGAGATATGTGAAGACTGTCCATCCTCATTAGCATTTGTCTGACTCTGATCATTTCAAACGGCACCGAAAAATGAGTGTGTCATGGCACAGCAGATGCTTGCATTTGGGACAGGCGGCTCCAGCCAGCAGTTCTGGATCTGAGTCCCAAAGCCAAGCCCAGAGGCTGCCACACATTTTGCTGCTGTCACAAACCCCTCTCAGCCACGTGCTGCTCTTGGCTGCTTGTGAAAATACCGCACCGGCAGTCAGGCTTGCCCGCGCCATCTCTGACTGCCCCTCCTCACACTCGTCCGTTGGCTTCCTTCCTCCTCCTCCTCTTCACCGTCTCCTGCCAGCCGCCACCTCCTCACAGCAGCTCTCCCAGTGCCCACAAGGGTCTGAGTGACCAGGTGCTTATCTAATTCTACCTGTGGCCTTGCACTGACGGTGAAATAGACTAAGAGACAGATTGTGTTGGGTTCTCTGGATTTCGATTCATCCCCTAATGTTTATTGAACGGTCTGTTTGATCAGATGTTTTAGTAATGTAGTTTTCTGGCTAATTGAAATGCCCAGCTTGTCTTCACTGCGCAGCACCCCTTTACACTCAGCAGGTAGGCGCTCATTCTGTTTCACAGGGCAGGTGGAGACCATTAGCCTTGCACTCCCTCTCAACCCTCCCCTGCAAAAGGTAGCTTCATCCTTATGCTTATCTCCTTCCTTCCTTATCTCAGGAAATGTCTAATCTATTTCTATAGCTCTCTATGTACAGATTAACTGGGTCACTTCATGCTTAAAAAGTTAAAGACACCCCACTGTTTAACAGGTAAAGCTCAGGCTCTGCAGCAACAGGGGTGAGGGGGGGATTCCATACAGCCTGGTCTTTCCATTGCTGTGCTCCCTCATCCTGTACATCAGCCTCCTGCGCGTACATCCTGGTCCTCAGCCAGCTGTGTCCATCCCTTGTCTGTGCTAGGACCTCTTTTTATCAAGACCCCACAGAAAAATCTTTGCTGTGCAGACACCCCAGAGCTGTAAATTAGAATGCATTGTGCCCCTCTCTTTGTTTTCATAAAGCTGTTCATCCTCTAATGTGTGTAGAATATTGAGTGACAGCTTTTTGTATACATGTTCTGATTTTCACATCACTTTATTCTCAAGTCATTTTTTTGTTGACTAGTCCTAGTATGGAAGATGAAAGAAGAAATTTGTCCATATGTGTTTGTATCCGCTGACTTGTACTGAAAATGGTCAGGATCTGTTTTTCTTGAAATATAATTTCTCCTCAGTATCTAGTCTCCCTTCCACAAAGGCTCTATTTTTTATTTGGTTATCTACCCCTCTGCCATGAACTCCAGGTGAGGCTGATTCCTGCCCCCAGGGCCTCTGAGTCCTGGCCAAGCCAGTGACTACATGCTACCCTTCTAGCCACAGGATTGCTTCAGACTCAGTGCAAAATCTAATGAGACCAATGAGAACCAATGCAACTTGATTATGAGGCTTTGGTTTAATCTTTCAGGGGGAAAAAAAGAGGATATAGGGTCTGGAGCTGCTGGAGCCTAGGAATGGAAAGAGTGAAAAGCTGTTCTGTTGACCTATTGATCCCCAGGTCACACTCCACCAGTCTACCCCTGGACGATCACCACATGAGCCAAAGGATTCTCTTTGCAACAGAAAGGGTCCTAACTGAAGGAACAGTTATTTTACCATTTAGGTGATCCATTATATCATGAGTATCATTATTTGGTAGGACCCTGTCTATATACTTTAAACAAGAGGAATCTTTTAAAAGTTTTTAAGTTGAGACACACCCTGATCTTATGAGCAAGAGTTCTATGTTCCAGACCTACTAAGCTACCTGAAGTACCTTGAACACATAGTATGTCTCTCTCCTTTGGCCCTGCTCCTATACAGCACCCTGTGCTTGGAATACCTTCTTTTCCCTCTTAACTCTTACTTGTACCTCAAAACCCAACTCAGGTGTTGCATCGTCAGGGAAGATTGCTTTTCTTGCGAATTCTCCTCATACCTAAATACATGTAAGTTGTGCCATAATCATACAGTAGCTTGTCTTTCTCTTCTACTAGACTAAGACTCCTTAAGGGCAAAAATGGTTTCTTTCTTGGCTTTTTATCTCTAGAACCTGGTGTAGTGCTTGCCCCCTATGGGCTTTAATAAATGTGTATTGAATGAATGATTGAAGTCATCTAATAGTATAATCAACTCATTCTGCTGATGAGGAAACTTGCTCAGTTCAGAATAACTTACTTGTCCAGTGTCACACAACTGTTTCTCCCACTAAACTGATGTGTGGAGTTGCCCAGGGAAGTCCAAAGGGAAGACTATTTTAAGAGGAAAAAATGTAAATGCTTCAACTCAGTCAATATTTTCCACTTTACTAAGGTGTAGTTTATGTAGAATAAAATGTGTACATTTTAAGTATACAGTACTGTAAGGTTTGAGGAATATATATACCACTATCACAGTAAGGTATAGAACATATCCATCACCTAAATCAATTCCCTCGTGCCCCTTCCCATTCAAGCACCCATATTCACATTCACTCCAGACAACCACTGATGTGCTTCTGTCCCTAAAGATTAGATTGGTCTTTTCTAGAGTTTCATGTAAATGGAATCATATATATGTACTGTTGTATGTCTGGCTTCCTTTGCTCAACATAACGTTTTGAGATTCATCCATGTTGCTGTGTAATTAGTAGTCCATTTCTTTTTATCAGTGAGTAACATTTCATTGTATGACTATTTCACAATTTGTTTATGTATTATTGTTAATAGACATCCATGTTGTTCTTATGTTTTGGTGTATTGTGGATACAGCTACTATAAACATTTTTGTACAAGCCTTCATGTGGACATATATCTTTATTTATTTGGGGTAAATAGCTAGGAATAAAACTGTTGGGTCATATGTAAGTACAAGTTTAACTTTCTAAGATATCACCAAACTCTTTCTGAAGTAGTTAGTTCTACCATTCTACATCCCCACTAGCAGTGTATAACAGTTCTAGTTGCTCCAAATCCTCACCAACACTTGCTATTATCATGTTAGTTATTCCAAAAGTGATTTTAATTTCCCTAATTACTAATGATGTTGAGCATCTTTTCATACTTATTTGCCATTTATACATATTCTTTTGTAAAGTATCTGTTCAAATCTTTTGCCCATTTTTTAATCAATATCTTCTTGAGTTGTAAGAATTCTTTATTCTGGGTACATGTACAGGTTGTAAAATTTTCTCCCAGCCTATTGTTAGTCTCTTAATTTTTTAAAACTATTTTTAAAGAGCAAAAGTTTTCATTTTGTTGAGTTCAATTTATTAATTTCTTTTTTTATGATTCATATTGTGTGTCCTAAGAAATTGTTGCATAACTCAAAGTCACAGATTTTTTCCTGTTTTCTTCTAGGAACTTTGTCATTTAGCTCGCTCTTTTAGGCTTATGATCCTTTTATTTTTAGTTAATTTTTTTGTATGATACATGTTATCGGTTGAAGACTGTGTTTTTGCATACAGATATATGATTGTTCCAACACCATTTGCTGAAAAAACCTGTCTTTTCTCTTTTACACCAGCACCTCTGTATAAAATCAATTCATCCTATGTATATGGGCTTTTTTCTGAACTCTATTCTGTTTTATGAGTTTATGTCTATCCTGATTCCAGTACCACAGTGTCTTGATTTTCATAGCTTTAGAGTAAGTCTGGAAATCAAGTAATGTAAGTCCTCTTATTTTCTTTACCTATATCAAAAGTATGGCTATTCTAAGTCCTTTGCATTTCTAAGTAACTTTTGCAATCAGATTGTCCGTTTGTACTAAAAAAAAAAAAAAAAAAAGATGCTGTGATTCTTATTGAGATAGCATTGAATTTAAAGATCAGTTTGGGGACAATTGATAACTTAACAATATTGAGTTTTCCAATCCATGAACTTGGTGTCACTCTCTATTTCTTCAGGTCTTTTTAAATTTCATTCAGTAGTAGTATGTAGTTCTCCATGTACAGAACTTGCACACATTTTGTTAAAATTATCCCTGATTATTTAAAATTTTTATGTTATTATAAATGCTATTTTCAATTTCAATTTTTAATAGTTTGTTAATATGTAGAAATACAATTGATTTTTTAATATTGATCTTGTATCCTGAGACCTTATTAAACTTACTACTTCTAGTATTCTTTTTTGCAGCTTCCCTAGGATTTTCTACCTATATAATGTCAACTATAAATAAAGACAATTTTACTTCTTTTTTTCAAATCTATATGCCTTTTATTTTCCCCCTTTATTCACTGACTAGAACCTGCAATAGAATATACAGAAGTGTTACAGCTCACCGAATTGTAAATTAAATGTACTTTTTAAATTAAGTACAACAATTTAATAGTTTGACCAATTTAGGAATAAAACTGTGGGAGGAAAGGAAACAGACAGATGCAGAATGAGGTGCGGAGAGAGATTGGTACACAGGATAAATTGTGTAAGTTTTTTGTTGCTGACCATCCAAATGGCTTCTTCAAATTATTCTTTTAACTTAACTATCTGGTTTCAGGTATTATCAATGTCTTTGTCATGTTAATTATGTAATTGTTTTTATATTCTTTATTCTTAACAACTTTTTTTTACATATGTGGTGTGCATATATATTAATTCAACACACATCAAATGCTTGCTCTGGGCAGGTACTCTGCTGGGAATTCAATGTTTATACATATTAGTAGGTTTGCTTTTTCAGTAATAAATGTGGTAAGAGACCATACTTTTTATGGAATTAGAATACTAACACCTCTTTTTTGAAGTAACAGTATCATCTGTCCAATGGAAAGAAAAATAATGGTCCCTCACCGATGTCCATGTCCCAATCCCTGAATGCTATGAATATGTTACCTTACGTGACAAAAGGTACTTTGCTATAATTAACTTCCTCTCAGATATATCGGGTTTAGCATGTCAACTGTAACATATGACAGTAAGTTCACTTTGTTTCAATTCTCTTACCTATAAAATAGGTGATTCTACCTGTCCAGTTTTTCTCCTATGGTTTTTATAATGATCAAATAAGATAAAATGTGTAAAAGTATTTTGATGACTACCTTCTACTGCTCTGGTGCTGATAGGGGAAAGACCCCAGAAAGTTGGGCTTTTTTTATAAGGCAAGTATAATGGAGGAAGATCAGTGTTGGGGGAGATGTATCACCAAATCCTAATGTTTCTTTCCATGTAGAGGGAGTTCACTGATGTAATGCTCCTCACTCCCTCCTCCTGTGGAGAAGTGAATTACATTCCTGATGAGGTTGGGATCAGGGAGGGTGCATGTAAAACCATCCCCTTTCTCTCATCTGTCGCTTGGGATCCAGCAGCTCACAGCAAACATGTTTTGTACTGCTCCTTTATGTCTTGAGCTTTAGAAAGTCTGGACCACATGGTATGGGAGTGGCCGAGGGCATGTGTCTGAGACTAGGTTTTGAAAAGCCATCCGTGCTGCAAAACTAAGTCATATTCCCTAGGACTAATTTTATCAGTAAGAAAGATGACATCTTCTCCTGCTTTCGTCTGCTTAGATTTTAATTTTATCTCTGAAGAACTCAGAACTCAGGCAGGAAGAAGGGTGCTATTTATTGGACCTCTAACCCTCATTTAACAAGACAAAAAATGTTAAGGGTTGCAAAAAACAAACTAATGTGAAGAGTCATGGAATAAAAGATAGAAAAGAAGAGAAATGAAAATGAAAGGTAATGAGGGGTTGGTGATGGATATGGCTACAGAATGGATGGATTGAAGGTCACAACAGAAAAGTGAAAGCACTTTTGAAGAAAGGATACTTCTGCAAGTAACTTGGAAGGATAATATTTGCAGTCAGAATGAAATATTTGCATTTAAAAATCTGGTGCCATTTTTGTTGATGCCAAGATCTAAGGCATGATGGATAACATCACTGAAAATACGAGGAAGTCAAGAAACCCAGAGTCTATGGTGTTGGATGAATCATCAGCATACATGTTGAAGTTACGAACAAGAATAACAAGAGTAGGGATGAAGAAGAAAACTGTACTTATAAAAGTCAGTTTTACTGAGAGTGAGGAGGAAAGACCCAGCAGGTGACTGTGACTTGGAGGAGGAAGAGTGGTGTAACCAGATGGTGTGAGCCTAAAAGGAGCAGAAGGGGTTTGCAAGAGGGAAGGGAGAATAACACTAAAATTGGCATTGAGTAAGGCTGCTGAAGCCCTCTGAGTACAAGAGAAAAGAAATCATCCATTTGAAAGGGCTGCAGAGAAACCCAGTCCCCAGGATACAGCCTGCTTTTAGATGAGTGAGGTGTGAATAGAACCTTCAGGGAAGAGACTGAAAAACACAGGTGTTTATTGACCTCACATTGGGAACTGGGAATTCTAGAAGCAGAAGGGAATGGTTTAGGGAGGGAATTGGGAGGGGTGGGTGGGAATTGGGTCAGATTAAGGGAAGAAAGCTTAGGTATTTGATGACTAGGAAGCATGCAATTCTGATGGAAAGTGGGATAAACAGGGATGGGCTGACCCTCTCCCAGGTGACTGAGCAATCAGTTCTACTGCTTGTGTGGTCCAGACCATTTCTCTCTGAGGTGGGGCAGCTGCTCCCTCAGGCAGCCTGAGGTTGGTATGAGCTAATTATAGGTCAGATGCTTCTTCAGACAGCCAGGGTTGTGGTTATCTCTGCTCTAGCAATGTTCAGTGACTTAGCTATTATTATTATTTTTTTTACATCCAGTTAATTTGGTTCTCCTCTCTCTCTCTTTTGACTTCTGCCTATTGCTTCAACTTACTCATGGCTTAGGGAGTTGTTTTTTAATTACAGACCAAATAATAATAATAATAATAATAATAATAATAATAATAATAATAATAAATCCCTCCTTTATAAATGGAATCATTGCAGTTTTCATGAAATAGAAAGCAAAAAATTATCTCCAGTATACAATTTAATTCGACCCATGGAAGGGGTGGTGGGGGAAGAATGTGAATAAATGAGAGGACTAGAATGTTAGTGGTCAAACTCCATAGGCAGAAATAGACAGGTTTTCCTCTTCCTCTCTGTCACCTTTCCTAGGACTGTGTCTGCCGTACCCTCAAGAAGGGCATTCTATTTTTGGTGGGCTTTCTATTTTAATGGACTTCTTTTCCTAGTGTAGGAGAAAAGAAGTTGAACAATTAAGTATTTCATGTGTGAGAGCCTAAAGAAAATAGAAAGACCTGAATACATGTTTGAAAAGAAAGAAGGATTTAGGTCTCTGGACAGGCTGATAGGATTGCATCCTGAGAGAGGTCCGCAACTCTGTCAGAGGCTGGATATTGCCAGGCTGGTGGCTAAGTGCAGAATGTTGTAAGAGGGGACTATATGGGGTATAGGAACTCCCTTGTACAGAAGGCCAACCCAGGGTTTCAGCCGTAGGACAAGGTTAGTGGCATAATCCAGAGGGTAGGAACAACACTCTTCCTGACCTTCCAGATTTCTCTTACCAACGTTCACACTCAACCACTGTGTGAGGACACCTTCCAGCATTACCCTCAGGACTCCGTTCCTAAGATTCACCTGACACCTACTCCTTGTGAGATGGCTGGAAGGAAAGAGGAGAGAGTTCCTAAACCTGTGCTTTGTAGATTACCATGCATATTAGTAACCCCTGTGTTGGAAGTAGAGGGAATAGTTACCGCTGTTGAAAACAAATATTTTCATACTATCCCATATTTTTGTGTGTGCTTTACTAGACCTAGACTTAAATCCAAGCTCCACCATTTGCTAGCTATATGACCTTGGTAAAAATTACCTAACCTTTTTTAAGTCTTAATTTCTTCATCTATGAAATTCTAATCAGAACCAATAGAGCTGAGTTCTCCTGAAGATTAAGTGAGATAAGGCATATAAAACATCTAACACTACACACTTTAACTACCAAGAATAAAAGAAACTGCTCTTGTACACAAAGTATCCACCGTTAATAAATACATAGTCATTGCAGAAAATAGCAAGTCCTGAATAGTAGGACCCATCAAAGGTTTTTGCCATTTTTAGGATTTCATAATCAATAAATCTGGGAAGTGTTTAGTACTATGTTTTGCTTTTGGAGATTTACACTGCACATAAGTCCATTAGAAACTGATAATCCTTGCAGTAATACAACCTAATTACCTGTTTAGCCAGACTTTATTAATTATATATACACAAACTATTAACATCTTGCAGATTTAATCTTCCTCAAAACACAGTTTGGGGAACACTGGTGCTTCTGTGCAAAAAGGATGTTATGGACTGAATGTTTATGTTGCCGGGAGGTGGACGGATGGGAAGTAATTAGGTTAGATGTGGTCCTGAGAGAGGAGCTCCCATGATGGGATTAGTGTCCTTGTAAGAAGAGGCAGAGACTAGAGCTCTGTGCAGGCAAAGGCAACAAAAATGTTCATTTGAGCACACAGAGCTGTGGCCGCCACCTACGAGCCAAGAGAAGAGACCTGAGAATAAAACGTACCCTACTAGTACCTTGATCTTGGCTTTCCCAGCTTCCAGAACTATAAGAAATAAATTTCTATTGTTTAAGCCACCCAAATGATTTTGTTAAGTATTTTGTTATAACAGCCCAAGCAGGCTAAGATAATGGAGTAACTGAAATCAGATTAACTCTTTACCTGAAACAGCTGAAAAACAACACTAAATAAATATCACTACAGTTCTCAAGACATGGGACATCAAGTACTAAGCCATTTACCCTACATTTGCCCCAACTTACTGCCTATGGAAAGTTTCCATGATGCAACACAGGAAGCAGGAACCCAGTAAGAACTTGATGGTCCCCCTGAGTTGCAGAGATGGAGCTGAGAGAGACCTAAGGACCCATAAGAGAGCCTCAACTATTCAGCTAGGAGCTTTCCTCAGGTCATGCATGAGAAGAAACTATCCAAGGCCGGAAAACAAAGCAAAACAAACAAAAAACCTACTCCCAAAAAACATGTGAAATATATAATAAACCCATTTGAACATGAAGACATAATCAGGTTAAAACTAAAAGGGCGAAAAATACATACCATGCTAACACTAATCAAAAGTAAGCTGGAGTGGCTATATTAACATCAGACAAATAGGTTTCAAAGCAAGAACACTACCACAATGATAAAAGGTGGACTCATCAAGAAGACATAACAGTCCTAAACAGTTTCTAAATGTAGGATGTAAACTGATAGAAGTGCAAGGAAAGATAGACAAATCTAAAATCATAGCAATTTCAACACCCCTCTACCATTATTTATAGAAAAAGTAGGAAGAAATATCAGCAAGAATAGACACAAACAACATTATAAGCCAATTTTATCTAATTATATTTATACAGTATTCTAACAGCAAAATTCACATTCATTTTAAGTGCACACAGAACTTTTATAAATATAGAACATATTTTGGGCAATAAAACAAGTCTCAATAAATTTAAAAAGATTCAAGCCATGTAAAGTATATTCTCTGGTTACAATGGAATTAATTATAGTAGAAATAAAAAACAAAGATATCTGAAAAAATCTTGAACTATTTGGAAACTCACGCTGCTAAGTAACTTATGGATCAAAGAGAACAATGAAAAGGGAAATTAGAAAGTATTTGACCTGAGTGAAAATACAATGTATTAAAATTTTTGGAATGCAGCTAAAGCAGTAGTTAGTGGGAAATTTATACTATAAATGCCTATATTAGAAAAGAAGAAAGGTCTCAAATCAATGATTTTTAGCTTCTACTTAAAAAAACTAGGAAAATATGAGGAAAGTAAACCAAAACTAGGTAGAAGATAGGAAATAATAAAGATCAGAGCAGAAATCAATAAAATAGGAAACAAAAAATCAAGAAAAATCAATAAAACAAAAATCTGGTTCTTTGACAATATTAGTAACACCATACTTAGTGGAGAAATAGTGACTGATCAGAGAAAAATACAAAAATTGTCAATATCAGAAATGAGAGAAATGCTATAACTAATTACAGGAAATGTTATGAACAATTTCATGCCTATAAATTTGACATCAGGAAGTTTCAACCCTCCAACTTGATTCATTTTCAAAGTTGTTTTGGCTGTTCTGGTGTCTCTGAATCTTTTCATTTTGGAGTTGGGCTCCTGGCTGAAATACTACATGTAATTTTTTTTGCAGTCCTGACCATCCTTGATTACAAAGGTTGACCTGACAGGCCTCATGGGGGAAAGCTGCCCTCTCCACACCCAACTTAGCGCACAGTCAGTGCGTTGCAGCCTCTGAAGGAGGCAGTCCTGGACTCGGCCCGGGGCTGGCCCTGCTCTTGCACACAGCTGCATTCCTATCCCAGGTGCTTCCATTCAGAAGCGTTTATCAGGTCTTCCCGAGAGCCTTTGCCAAGACCTTATCAGAGGGGTGGCAGTGTGGGGTGGGGAGGAACTGAAGACACTTTTTTTCACTCTGATACAGCACTCAGTAGTCTTCCACTCCTATCCCTTCCCCCTCTCTCTCCTCCTGGTCCAGGATACTGAGTCTTTTGTTTGGGGTTCCCAGAACATTCACACAATTCCCCACAGCTGTGCTGATCCACCTACCCTTCAACCAGAGTTGTTTCATGGGGAAAAATGGGAGAGGTGGCATTTTTGCCAGTTTAGCTTCTTGCCCATCCTGTTTCAGTGACTATTACTTTGGGTTTGGCTTCTTACCTTAATCAGCTACTCTACACCTGGCAGCTCAGTACTCTCAGCTCAGCTCAGCTCTCTTTTTTTTTTTTTATCCTCACTCGAGGACATTTTTTGATATTTTGTTCAGATAGAGTGGGAGGGGGAGAGAGAGAGAGAAACATCGATGTGAAAGGGACACATCGAGTGGTCACCACCCACACGACCCAATCAGGGCCGAGGCATGTGCCCTCAGTGGGAACCGAACCCGGGTCCAGACCGCAGGCCAACGCTCTAACCACTGAGCCAAACCGGCCAGGGCTCAGCTCAACTCTTAACATATGAATTATAGAATCAGTTTGTCAGGTTCTAAAAAACAGACTTTAGGGATTTTGATCAAGATTTTATTGAATTCATTGATCAAGTTGGGTAAACTGACATCTTCACAATATTTAATCTTCCAATTTATGAACATGCTATATATCTTCATTAATTTAGTTTTTTTTTAAATTTTGCTCAGCAATGTTGTCACAGTATATCTCTGCATTTGTTGTCAGTATAGAGATCTCTCACATCCTTTGTCAGAGTTTTCTCTAAATCTCATATTTTTATGCTATTATAAGTGCTATTGTTTAATTTCAATTACTGATTATTGTAAGTCTATGAAACACAATTGATTTTTGTATATTAATCTTATATACTGAAATCTTGCTTAACTCACTAATTAGTTCTTACAGCTTTTTGTAGATTTCCTATGATTTTGCATGTAAAGATGATGTCTGTGAATGAAGACAGTTTAACTTCTTCCTTTCCAATATGGATGCCCATGTTTCTTTTTCTGGATTTTTTGCATTAGTTAAAACTTCCAATAAAATATTGAGTATAAGAGTGGTAAGACTGGACGTCCATCTTGTTCCTCATCTAAGGAAGAAAGCATTCACTATTTCTCCATTAAGTATGGTGTTACAGTAGATTTTTTATAGATGCCTTTTGTCTGGTTAAGAAGGTTATAGACTACTCCAAGTTTGCTGATAATTTTTATTAGGAAGTGGTGCTTTATAAAATGCTTGTTGTGCATCTATTGAGGTAATCATATGGTTTTGCTCTTTTAGTGCGTTAATATGGTAAATTGTATTTAAATAATTTTGGATACTATATATAAGGGAGCCAGGATAGTGCTGGATTGTTCACCTTTTATCAGTTATCAAAGCAATGGGTTGGTTCATTATTATTTTTCAAAGATTGTCAGTTGTTTTTTAAATATCATTATGAACATCATGGGTTTAAATATGGTATTTAATGGGTTTCAATCTATTGCAGTTTTTATACTTATTGAAGCTCAGGTTACCCTTCTTTGGTCAGTGACAGCCTCTTCAAGAAGGCTCCTATGTACTTTTGACATGACTCTAGTCATCATTGGAAACTTGCTTGCTGTCTGGTATGACAAGATGTTCCAGGTTCATTGTGTACATTTCCCACACCAAACTTGAAATCAGCCAGTTCTCCAAAAAGTCCTTGTATCTTTTAGTGGAAAACAATATTTCAAAGCCACAATCTGGCTGTTAGGACTATTCACTGCTAGTAGCTTAAGTCATTGTTAGTTGGCTTTTCAAGTGTTCAGAGTTAATTTCCAATCCAAATACAGACTAAAGTTTTTTTACTTTAGCTCTTTTATATTTTCATATCTATATATCATTGCCTCCACACTGATAATATAGTACTCAAGGACATAGATATGATTAAATAAAATATCTATAATCACTTATTTAATCCAACAATCCATTTACCATAGTCTCAAAACAACAAAACTATCATCCCAACACAATCAGAACATACTATGCCCTCTTCCATTCAACCCTTATTTAATCTTAGTTGTACAAGTAACTAAATTGAATACTCACTATCAGTGCTTATGCTAAAGAATTGCTAATTTATTTATTTATGTGAGAGAGAGAAACATTGATTTGTTGCTCCACTTATTTATGCATTCATTGGTTGATTCTTGTATGTGCCCTGACCAGGGATCAAACCCAAAACTTTGGCATATCAGGATGATACTCTAACCAACTGAGCTACCTGGCCATGGCATTGCTAGTCATTTTGGATGTTTAATGCTTGTTTTCTAGTAGATCCCTGAAGAAGGGCTCATGGGAGGAACAATAATTCCCAAAATCTGCATGTTGATTAACAGCTTATATTCATCCTTCTTACTTGAAAGTAAGTTTGGCTGGGTATAAAATCCTTGCCTCACATTTTATTTCCTTGAATATCTTAAATATATTACTTTGTTTTCTCCAGCCTATAAAAATAAAATGATAATCTAATTGTCTTTCCCTTTTAAGTCACTTGTTTTTGCCTGTATTTCCTAAGGATTTATTTATTTTTTTCCTTAAAGGTAACTAACTAAAACTTGTTTGGATATTGGTTGTTTTGTGTTATATTCTGAGGTTTGTTCTGTGCTCTTTCAACATGTAATTTCAAATCGTTCTTCTTTTTAATTTCAAGAACATTTTCTTATAATATAGTTTTTTAATTTTAATTTTTATTTTTTAGTTATAGTTTATTTTCAATGTTATTTTCAGGTGTACAGCATGGTGCTTAGACAATCATATACTTTACAAAGTGTTTCCCCTAATATTTCCAGTACCCACTGGCACCATACATCATTTTTGCAATATTATTGACTATATTCTCTATACTGTACTTTACAACTCATGACTATTTTGTAATTACCAATTTGTACTTCTTAATCCCTTCACCAAGTCCCCAATACCACTCCCCTTTGGCAACCACCAATTCACTCTATCTGCCTATGAGTCTGTTTTAATTTTGTTTGTTCATCTATTTTGTTCTTTAGATTCCACATATAAGTGAAATTACATGGTATTTGTCTTTCTCTGACTGACTTATTTCACTTAGCATAATACCCTCTATGTCCATTTATGCTGTTGAAAATGGGGAGATGTCATTCTTTTTTATGGCTGAGTAATATTCCATTGTACATATATGTCCCACCATTTTTTAAATCCTCACCTGAGGATATTTTTCCATTTATCTTTAGATAGAGTGGGAGGGAGAGTGAGAGAGAGAGGCAGGCAGGCAGACAGACAGAAACATCTATGCAAGAGACACATCAGTTGGCTGCCTCCTGCCTGACCCCAACCAGGGCTGGGGACAAACAGCAACCGAGGCATGTTTTTGCTGTGCAAAAACTTTTTGGTTTGATGTAGTCCAATTTGTTTATTTGTGTTTGTTTATTTCCCTTGCCTTAGAAGATATATCAGGAAAAAATATTGCCAAGAGAAGTGTCAGGGAATTTACTGCCTATCTTTTCTTCAAGGATTTTTTACAGTTTCGAGTCATACATTTAAGTCTTTAATCCATTTTGAATTTATTCCTATATATGGTGTAAGAACACCTTCTATTTTCTTTTCTTTTTTTTTTTTTTTGCATGTATCTGTCCAATTTTCCCAGCACTATTTATTGAGTAGAGTATCTTTACCCCACTGTATGTTCTTGCCACCTTAGTCAAATACTAATTGACTGTATGGGCATGGGTTTATTTCTGGGCTTTCTATGCTGTTCCATTGATCTATATGTCTGTTTTTATGCCAGTACCATGCTGGTTTTGTTTTGTTTTTTAAATTTTTTTCTTTATTGATTTTAGAGAGAGGAGAAGGGAGAGGGAGAGAGAGATAGAAACATTGATGAAAGAAAATATCTATTGGTCACCTACTGCATGCCCCTCAATGGGGATTTGACCCACAACCTGGGCATATACCCTGACTGGGAATCAAACAGGCGACCTCTTGGTTGGTTTGTGGGTCGATGCTCAACCACTGAGCCACACCGGCTGAATGCTATTTTGATTACTATGGCCTTGTGGTATAGTTTGATATTGAATAGCGTGATACTTCCAGCTGTGTTCTACTTTGTCAATATTGCTTATAATACAGCTTTTAGTGTTTGGTTTTATTATGTTTAATAATAAAATGTTAGTGTTTGTTATGGTTTTATTCTATAGGAAACCCTGGAATAGTAAGTTACTTTATATCTTTACATTGTTCTACTAGATAGACCTTCTTATCCCTATTTTGAGTTAAGGAAACTGATGATCCGAAGATTATGTAATTTATTCAAGCTTCCACAGCTGGTAGGAGGAGGACTGGAATTCTGGTCTGCTTAGCTCTGAATCTGAGGTCTTTCTCCTACATTATCTTGCTGTTTGGATTAAGGAATTGCACAATTGGATTTTTACAAATGTGTTTATGTCACTGCATTTCTTTTGAAATAGTCACTCTGTTACATCTTAAAATATTGCTCCTCAAAGCAAGACCCTTGGACTAGCCACAGCGGCATCCCCCGGGGCTCATCAGAACTGCAGAAGCTGTTTCTTCAGGACTGTTGAATGAAAATCTAAATTCTTACTAGACCCCTTGGTGATTCCTGTGCCCATTATAACTGGGAAAGCTCTGGTCTAGAAGAAAAGCCTGAGGGTCTTTAGGTATTGGTTCTCAAATCTCACAGCATCTTAGAGTCACCTTGGAGTCACTTCAAAATCCTAATACCCAGGCCACAATCCCTACCAATGAAGTCAGAATCTCGGGAAATGGAACCCAGGCATTAGTGTATTTTAAAACTTCCCAAAAAGCACAGCCAAGTGGGATCCAATGATTATGGCACCGGCTCTGTCCTTAATGTGTGCAGGAGTCACCTGGGGGCATCTTAAATTACAGATGCTGACTCAGTGGATCTGGGGTGGGGCCTGAGGTTCTGCATTTCTGCCAAGTTCCCAGATGACACATACTGCTTGTCTGAGGAGTTTCTGAAATAAAAAGGAACTACCTGGTGTACAGTCCCCCTGTGGGAAGTGAGGGGTTGCTGCAGGCTCTCCCCAGGCCTGGGCCTTCCGGGTCACTTCACACCTGGTGCTGGGGTGGGCAGCCACGCTGAGCTGAGTGGGTCTGTGGTTCCGGGGCCAAGGGCCCAGCCAGCATGACGGAGGCTCTGCAGCCCCAGGGCAAGAGCTTTTGCAGGTATACACGTCTCTCTGGGTGCCTGTGCCTTCACCGCGATCTGCCTACCTTTGCTTTCCCTAGTCTGTTCTGCTCCCTCTTGTCGCCAGGGTCCTGTGTCTAGGCATCCCAGCAGTCCCCGGAGCACTGCTCGGTGCCCCCGTGCTAACTTGGGCTGTGGACTAAGTCAAAGCTGCAAAAGCTCAGGCCTAACACTGAGGAACTGCAGCCAGGAGAAGCAGGGCTAGGGGGTGAGTGCCTAGGAGACATAGCGTGACCAGACCTGATTTGTTTTTTGTCCTGGCTCCTTGGTGACATGCAAGGTTTAGTCTGACAACTGTAGCTTGACAGGACTTAACACGCACTGTTCTCACTTGAGCTTATAATTTACATAATTTTCTCCTTCGGAGAGAGCCAAGCCACTGTGTCAGCAGGCTGTGAGGCAGGCTCGGACTGGGTTCAGCTGGTGCCCAGAGTTTTGACTCCAATCCCTTGGCCTGCAGTTGAGTGGGGATGTTATTTACAAAGCAGAAGCTGAGTGAGGGTTCCCTCTGGATGCATGGAGGTCGAGAGTCCCCCAACAGCCTTACCTGGCCCTGTGTCTGACCTGGTGGAACACTCACCCAGAAATCCAGTGGTCCAAAAGCTAGCCTCTACAGCAGAGCACACTCATTCACCTTTCTATAGATTGGACAGAAAGAAAAGAACCACGGGACGGGAAAAGAAAAACTGAGATCTTAGGACTCATGCAAGTAGGGTTTTTTTTTTAAATCTCAGTTCTACATTGGGATCACCTGTGCTTTTTATCTGAAGTTTTCCTAAGCACTACTGAGTCGGCATTTTACCAGGTAAAACTGGTCATCAGAACACAATGGGTTCACTATGAAATAACGCTTTCCCCCTCCTCCCACATTCTTGAGACTCTAATTCCCTGCCAGTTACTAAGAATTCAGAGAAAGCCACTCTGAGACCTCAGAGAGTTAATGTCGCTCTAAGTCTGCATAGGGTTCTCCTCTCTGCTGGTAGCATAATTAATCCTCCTTGTTCCCCAACGGTAGGTAGCCAAGGGACTGCTCCTTTCCCCGGATGAGGTAGTTCAACAGTCTCCCCAAGACCCTTGCCCCAGGTAGTAAGTAAACAAGTTCTCTCAGGATCAGCCCCTGGCCTCCCAGGACTACATTAAGGAGACTTTAAATTCCCCTCTTCACTTCCCCAAGCCTAACAACACCCCCTTGGGGGTACTATTCCAATGTAGGCATTTGAGCCCTGGCTGGTTTTCTCAGTAGTTAGAACATCAGCCCTCAGACCAAAGGGTCCCAGGTCTGATTCCTGGTCAAGACCACGTACCTGGGTTACAGGTTCCATCGCTGCCCCAGTCGGGGTCGTGCAGGAGGCAACCGATCGATGCATCTCTCTCACATCAATGTCTCTCGTTCTTTCTCTTTCTCTCTCTATCTCTCACTCTCTCCTTCCCTTCCACTCTATAATAATAATAATAATAATAATGATAATGATAATAATAATAAAATAAATGTAGGCATTTGAAGACCTACATAGAAGACCAAATTTCCTGGCCCCTAAGTGAGTAATTGGCCTAGTGAAACCTCACCTGGGGGAGTAGCTATTTAACCAACAGAGCAGAAGAGGAAGCAATTGTGGGGGAAGTCCCTGCATGTGGGGACAGCCCCCTGTGGGGGAACTGGCCACCTTTGGCTCAGCATGGCCGCTCAGGCCCTCCGGCAGCCATAAGCATCCCGTAAATTAGAGGAACACCTTATGGGCTCTAAGATCCAGGACTTGAACCCTCTGCCTTGGACAGCCCAAGAGTTAAGGTCCTGCTCTCACACACGGTTGCCAGGAAGCAGCCTCCACCTCTGCCGGGAATTGTTAGAAATGCACATTTTCAGGCATCATCCCTGACATACCGAGTCCATATCTCTGGTGGTGGGTCCAGCAATCTGTCTTCACAGGTCTTCCAGGTGATTCTGGTGCAGGCTCAAGAAAACATCATTGGTTCAGCTCATTTAAGTTGGGCTGAATCAGGACCATCCAGAGGTAAGGAGGTGGGTGGCTCATGAAGTGGGACTTTCAAGACAGATTCCCTGGTTCTGATGATTAGCTCTGCAACTTCCTAGTCATGTGACCTGTACATCAGCCCCCTTGGCTCTAAGACGGAGGACAACACCCCACCGCACACACACACAAGAGGTCACGAGAGTCTTCTGTCCTTCCCCACCCCAGTCTTTCTAATAGGAAATTTACAGAACAAGACCCACTGACCCTAGAGTGAAAATCTGCAAGACAGGGAATGGCCACACATACAGGATACTAATGTTAATGCATTTGTAACTAACATTCTTAAATGGTTCGAGGTTTAAAAGAGTTCAGTTCAGCCTTTGAGTCCTGAGGCTAAGAATTGTTGTTTTTGTTTTTTAGCAGAAATATATTTCTCCATGCTGATTTTCATCCTAATAGTTTCAAAGAGTAAGTTCAAGCTTTCCTAAAAAATGAAACTCAACTTCATGCAATTATGCTCTTTTTTGCATTTTAGGAGAGGAACTGATCATGTGAGGCTTCATTTGGTTTTTCTGTGTATGTACTTCAGGATTTGGCAAAGTTAACAAAACTAATCAAAATGATTTGAGCATTTTCCTTCTTTTTTCTTAAGGCATTTTTTTTTTAAATCCTCACTTGAGGATATATTTTTATTGATTTGAGAGAGAGAGAGAAATATTAATTAGTTTCCTCCCATATGTGCCCTTGGCCAGGGATCAAAACCACAACTAAGTATGTGCCCTGACCAGAAACTGAACCCATATCTTCTGGTGTACGGGACGATGCTCCAACCAACTGAGCCACCCCTCCAGGACTAGCAGAATATTTCTGACCCTTTATTGCATACTATTGCTTTTTTCTTATAAATAAAAAAGTATATGTTTATAGCAGGAATTTTAGAAAATACAGAGACTATGAAGAGAAAAAAACACCCATATCCTACTACTCAGAGATAATCACTGTCAACGTCTCAGTCTATTTCTTTGTGGCTTTGTTTTCTGCACACAGGTATAATTATGAATATGTGTACATATATAAAAACACTTTAATAGGATCATACTGTATTATGATCACCCTTCAGAGGTGGGATGGACTCTCCTGCCCACACACACAACATTTGGTTCACTTGTCAGAACTAATGATGCCACACACATACCAAGAGGATATGAAAAGGCTAAGTACCCACATTATGAGGCTTTCTGACGAGTGCGAGGCAGTCCACAAATGTCTCAAAAGAGCAGAGAAAGGAGGCAGGCTTGGGGTCTTACTGTGGTAAGGAGGCGGGCTGGGTGAGGGTCCCTGCGCACTGATGATCTCACCTGGTTTAACTTCCCGGTGGTGCCCAGAAGGATGCAGCGGGCTTTGTCATCAGCTCGTCCAGATGTGGGGAGTAGGGGGTCCAAAAGTTGTCAGCAGCCAAACTTCAAAACTAGACTCTATTATTTACTCAGTTTTATATCTTTGTCTTAAATTTACATTGAATGTTCTATGTTTGAGGGTGACCAAAGGTTTTATTGTCAAATTTCTATTCACATTGGCATCCTGTGGCAGTGCCAGCTGTCCCTGGAGCTTATCACTTACTTATTTGTGTTCCAGAAGGATGTGTGGATTAAAAACAAATTTATTTTTTTCCTTATAAAACAAAAGAAAAGTCATGGGAGCATAAAACAGAGCATGTACACTGAAAGCGATGCATCAATGAGATTTCCCTGAAAATGAATACAGTTTGCTCAGGGAAGAGAATACAAAGAGTTTTCTTGTTTGTGAGTATATTTGCATTTTTTATGATCACACATGAATCTCGCTATTCTGCAAAATATGACTGCAGCACATGAATCACGTATCGAATCTTTTAAATATTGTAAATAGCAGAGGTCCTTGTAATCCTACATTTGGTGTCCACACCTTGTGATGATAAAAGACAAGTCAGATTCAAACAGGAATCTTAGCTCACCGTGGGGCTAGTTTTTCCATCTGAATAAAAAATGTTCCAACATCTTTAATGACTGAAGATAATCCTCTGTCGTCATCTTGTGCATTTAAGGCTATAAAAATATATGCAGTGCTTTGAAGAAAGGTTCTGGTCCATTGACGTCAAGCGAAGGCCAGATTGTGGAAAACTGGCATTGTTCCAATAAGAAATGAAGCCTGCTATGTTTTCTTTTGGTATTTTGAATAAAGGATCTCACCACATAGTTTCCAAGTTGAAGATTTAATTAAGGGCATGAGGAGTGATTGATCCTAGATACCGATCACTGAAGATGACTTGCCATACGTTAGACAAACACCTTCTACTGAAATGTATGAGGGGACCCAAATTTTGGGCCCACCCAAGCTGTTTCCAGTGGCTTTATCATACGATTGGCCTGTTTTGGATCCTGCTTCAGATTTTCCTAAATTCTCTCAAACAAGCAGCATCTCTGGCCACAGCGAGCCCCACAACTCTCACTAGGTTGTCCCAGGCCTGGCCCTAAAAGCAGCCAGCCTTAGTTCACAGCTTGGCTTTGCCTGGGCAACTTCAAGCCCCGCACAAGAAGCACCCATCAGCAGATGGCTTTGTAGCATATGCCCGGTGGCCTCGGGTAGAACACAGGCAGTGGCTGACCCTGCCCCAGAGCTAGCACACCCAGTGGACAACTTCAGACCACATAGAAGCACCACCACCCAACCACCTCCACAAGTGACACACTCAAGGAATGGACCCAGTGGGTACCAGAGCCCTGCTGAAGTAAGTCTCGCTCTGTGTGGTGGGCCCCTGCACAGCTGATCCTCCAAGATAGTTAGAGGTCAGTGGTTAGTGGGCACAACCAGTCCTTGCAGCTGATCAGCCTGAGTAAAACCCTCCCATTGATGTGCCAAAAGCAATCAAGACTCAATTACAACAGAAGGATGTAAAGTCCGTATGAAGGGTGTACCTAGAGGGCTCAGTGAGTGACCAGGAAGGCTGTGCCACTGGGCCCTATAGGACACCTACTATAACAGGCCACCCTAGGAAACCTAGGAGACATAGCAGCTCTACCTAATACATAGAAACAAACACAGGGAGGCAGCCAAAATGAGACAAAGAAACATGTCCCAAATGAAAAAACAGAGCAAAATTCCAGGAAAAGAACTAAACAAAATGGATATAAGCAATCTAACAGGTGCAGAGTTCAAAACACTGCTTATAAGGATGCTCAATGAGCTTAGTGAAGGCCTCAAGAGCATAATAAAGGACCAGTCAGAAATGAAGAATGCACTAACTGAAATAAAGAATAATTTACAGGGAATCAATAGTAGAGTAGGTGAAGCCAAGAAGCAAACCATCTATTTGGAATATAAGGAAGCAAAAAATACCCAATCAGAACAGCAAGAAAGAAAACAAATCCAAAAAATTAGGATAGTGTAAGGAACCTGTGGGACAACCTCAAGCATACTAACATTCCCATCATGGGAGTGCCAGAGGAGAAGAGAGAGGGCAAGACATTGAAAACCTATTTGAAAAAATAATGACAGAAAAGTTTCTGAACTTGGTGAAGGAAACAAACATACAAGTCCAGGAAGCACAGAGAGTCCCAAACAAGATGGACCCAAAGAGGTCCACACCAAGACACATCATCATCAAAATGCAAAAGGTTCAAGACAAAGAGAGAATCTTAAAAGCAGCAAGAGAAAAGCAGTTAGTTACCTACAAAGGAGCTCCCATGAGATTGTCAGCCCATATCTCAAAGAAAACTTGCAGGCCAGAAGGGAGTGACAAGAAATATTTAAAATGATGAAAAGCAAGGACCTACAACTACGATTACTCTATCCCGCAAAACTATCATTTAGAATCGATGGACATATCAGGAGTTTCCCAGACACGAAAAAGCTTATGAACAATAAAATGGCAATAAATACATATCTAACAACAATTAAATCTACAAACAAAATGAGCAAGCAGAACAGAAACAGACTCGTAGATACAGAGAACTTTTTGTTGGTTGCCAGATGGGAGGGGGTTTGGGTGGAAGGGTAAAAAAGATGAAGGGATTAAGAAGTACAAATTGGTTGTTAGAATGACGAACCTCAAAGAGAAGAGGGGAGGTGGGGCAGGAAGAGGGGAGGTGGGGCCGGAAGAGCGAAACCAAAGAACTTATATGCATATATGCATAACCAACAGACACGTACACTAGTGTGGGGAAGGCAGGAGGCGGGTGGGAGTGGGGAGGAGAGGGTCAAGGGGGGAAAAAGAGGGACATCTGTAACACATTCAACAATAAAGAAAAGTTTTAAAAGAAATGTAGTGGAGGGGGGGAATCTGGTTTCAGAATGAAGGCCCCCTACACAATATTTTGGCCAAGAAGATCAGAACAAATTGGAATATCTTATTCTGAGATTTTTTTAAAAAGCACGTTAAAAAAAAGTGATTTGGTAGACACATCAACCAATCCTTTTTTCTCTTTAATGCAAAAGAACTTGTTATCCCCAAGAAATTAAGCAGGTATTTGAACCAAAGTGTAAAGATTAGTAATACAATGTCAAAATCATAGCTAGATAGATGAGATATAAGATGGGAGGAGGATGGAGGCAGGGTGACTAAGGAACACTCTTCCCAGTTATTAGTTGTGACACACTGGTGCTCCTCACACTTGCCCTAAGAAGGATGGCTCACCTGCCATGGCAGAAATGGACATGCCTTCTGGTGGCTGCATCTCCAGGAAGGTCCCTGACCTCTGTGCCTGGGAGCCAGGTCAGAGCAGAGCTCACACTCCTCCCCTTGGAAGTCCCCAGTGCCAACTGACTGAGATGTTTAGCTGTTCAACAGCTTTGGCTTCAAACTGCCTCTCCTGTTTTCCACCCTCATAAGAACTCCTTCATCATCCAAACCAGGTACAGAAAGCAACCTGAATAAACGTGTTCCCCCTAAGCTGGGGGCAGGAAGACTAACCTCCCTTCTCCTCTGAGCAGCAGAGGAGGCATCTCCAAGAATCCCAGGGGTCCTATCGCCTCCAGGGTTCCCTGTAAAGAATCTCCCAGGCTGTCTCTTCCCCAGCATCTTTAATCTGATACAGGAAAACCAGGGAGAGATTAAAGACCTTTTCTAAGCCTCTTTTCTCTCAGACCCAAAGTCATCTTGTGACTGCCCGGGGCACTTGGCAGGAGCCCAGAAGTCCAGACTGGAATCCTTGGCTGGGGCTGGCTTCATTATCACTTTATCTCTGCAGGCTAGAGGCAGATGCCTGGGCTGGTGAGCGACTAGGCAAACCGCCCCATGCAACCTAAAACACAACAGAAACGATTGTTTATGAGATTCCCAAAGTTTGTCTTTTGATGTACCCAGGAGACATTCCCACGGGCTCTCTGCTTCCCTCCACGCGCAGCTCCTGAGGTCTCCTGCCACTGCTGAGCAAGAGCTGGGCGTGGTTGTGTGACCCTAACCCAGAGCAGGCGTTTTCGTGGTGACCCTAATCTAAAGTGGGTCCCGTGACTCTTCGAAAGACATAAAAGATCTTAACCCTAGACCAAAACAACGTCTTTGCATGTCCTCATATCTCTACTATGGCAAGTTCATGTTCTAAGACTACGCAATTTCTGAATTTTTGAGGGGAGAAATAGTTCTCTGCCTTAGGGAACACTGGCTAATTATTTGTAGAGAACTAAAAACTGCCTTGACATAAATTCTGGCTAAACATCAGCTTGTATTACTCTCTAATATTAAAAGGTGAGTACTGACCATGAAAACAATTATAATAATAATCACAATTTATTAAACACTGACTTTGGGTCATACACCATACCAGACACTGTGCCTACATTCTCCCTAGTTCTCCCAACACCATGAGGTAGATGTTATCACCCCCAGTTCACATTTGTTAAAACTGAGCCTCAGAGTGGTGAGGGAACCTGCCCAAGGTCACACAGCCTGTAAGAGGCAGTTTCACCTCCAGGCCTGCCTGTCTTTATCTCCCCACACTCCCGAGCTATTATTTTGACATTGCACTGGAGATCTTTAAAAGTCCCTTTCAAAAAGTTTCCATCTCAGGGATGAAAAATCCTCTTACTAAAGAGGAAAAATAATTCTCCTAAATAGATTTTATAAATGGTTCTCACACTAAGACAGACCTTGCTGAACATGCATGTCGAGACTGAGGAGAACCCAACGGCCCCGGGGAACTCTCAGAGCACCTACCTCGCAGGATTGTTTGGCTGGATTCCAACGATGCATGTGGAGCCTTAACACATCTTCACACAGTTCGCACTGAAGAATGTGAACTATCACCATGGTGATGACCATGACGACATGGTTATCGCTCTCGAGGAGTTCACAGTCTAGTGCAGGAAGCATGCGAGTAAGCAGGTGATCATAAGACAGCAAGGGAAGAACAATGAAGTGTTACTAGGACTGGAGAGAGGAGATCTGAACCTAGGAGGGGGCAAGGGTGCTGTGGGGACCACAGCAGTCACCATGCAGATGTCCAGGGTGCATGTGGATGAACGACTGTAGAACGACTGCTGGCCTATACAGCTGTCTGTGTCAGTAGGAACAGAAGCAGGCTCAGACACCTGCTGCTTGGGTCATTTCCTGCTCCTTGTGCTGCAGAGGACCAGAATCTCAAGGGCTTTATCAAATTCCACTTTGGATGCTACTGAAGAGTATTTTGGATTTATGTTCCAGTCATCAGAGATCCCACTACAATATAAAGGGACAGGAAGGATGGAAAGACAAAGAATTATGGTCACTTAGGGAATGAAACACTACGTTCCCTGTGATTACAATCTCAAGGCTAAAGTTCCATGCTCACTGCAGGATTTTTCTTGACAGCAGTATGAACCTGTCAAAAGGTTTTGAAAGAGTTACAAAACTGGGGTTCTTTTGGGTTCCAGGAGACTCTGGCTAAAGACTCTGAAAAGAGGCCCCTCATCTGTTGACCTTTCTTAAAAGGCCTTCCTTGGTCCTGGTCACCTGAAGACACGGCATCCCGGCTCCTGGTCCTCTGGGAACATGGCTATTATCCTCCGAGCCTGCCCATAAGAACAGGGTAAGTCTTGGGGTTTTGAAGCCAATTGGATAAGAGTGGCTGGTCTGTCTTTTACTAGCCCCATGACCTCAGGAGATTTAATTAACCCCTTCAAACCCAATTTCCTCTGCTATAAAATACTGATGATACTATTTGCCTTGCATGCTCAGTGAAGGAATTAAATGTGAAACACCTGGTATATGGCAGGCACTCAATGAAGAGCAATTATGCTTATTTATATTAGTGATGGTCTAGAAAAGTTCCAGGTGGCTGTGCAGTTGGAAGCAGACCTGAAGACAGGGTAGACTGAGGATGGAGAGGAGGGAGAGGGCCATCTGACGGGACAGCGTGATGGGAGCATGTACCTAGAAAAGCTGGAGGCCCATCTGAGTTCCCTAAGGAAGGCTAACAGGGCCTGAGGTCCATGGGGTTGGAAAGGCAAATTGGAGCCTGCCTTTTGAGGATCTGAAATGCTAAGGAGTTCTGGCTTTTCCGTGGAGGTCAGCGGGGAATACTAAAGGTTCAGAAGGAAGGGGAAAGTTTCCCTGGGGCCCCTTTCTTCCTCAGCTCGACCTTGACAACATCCGGATTTCCTCTGAACTTGGAGTCTCTTGTTTTATACAGTATTTATAGTTCCCCTTACCTTTGACAATAGCTGCTGGACTTTCTGTGCCCAGGACAGCTGCAGGCCTCTCCCAGCCAGCGTCCCCTCCGTCTCCGGGGCAGCAGCTGAAAGGTGGCAGGCTGTGCACACACACACACAAACTCTCCCGGACAGTTAAGAAGCAAATTACTTTGAAAGATTAGCTGGCACAAAGGAAAACAAGGCTCTTTAAACCTCCTTAGTCAAATAAAAGCTGCCTCTGAATCACAAGAGGGATCTGCCGTGAGTCATGCTTTCACAAGGCTGATGGAGGCCATCTGCCAGAAGATCTGGGGGCGGGGTTCCAGGCAACCAGAGGCCTTTGCTTGGGGTGGGGGTGGGGGGAGCTGTGCAGACCACAGGGAGGCTGATGCAGGAACCTAGATGGTGCCTTGAAGGTTCCCTTCCAGAGGAGGCAGCAGAGTCAAGGGAAGCAGTTCCTTCTTCGCTGCTGCTTGGGAACACGAGAATATTAGAGCTAAAAGGTGCCTAGGGTCCAGCTGATCATAACTAGCGGTTCAGGGGTACCCTTCAGGAAGTTTGCAAACTCCTGTAAAATTTGGTGGGCATGTGCATTTTGTGGGGAGAGGACCTATAGTTTTAATCAGATACGTTTGGTTCTAAGACCCCCTACATGTCTCAATCACACACACAAAAACCTCCCTTATTTTGCCCAAAGAGCATGACTGAGTGACTTTCCTGAAGTCACTGCACCAAATGGCAGCAGAGCAAAGGGTGGAAGCAATGTCTCCAGAACCCTTTCCGATACCCTGGCCCCATGAGAGAGCCTAAAGTAAGGCGCAGTCAGTGGTGTTGTGAACATGGTCCCCTAGACAGAAATTAAATATGCCAAGAAGGACTACTTTGAATGTCTTTTTGCCACCAAATCTTCTCCTCCATTCTGCTACTGCCTCCCCCATGGCCCCAGCCACCTGTCAGGCTGCCTTCCTACTAAGAGGATATGCTCTCGGTGACAACGGGAGGACTGCTGAGGCTGGAGCCCTGATTTTCACACACCTGGGAGCAAGGGGGTGGGACTATGGCTGCGTTTCTGGCCCTCTTGGCTGTGCACTTAGGGGAAACAGCAGATTGAGAGTGAGCAGGAAAATGGGAGCATTCGGGGATCTGGAAGTTGCTGCTATTTTTTTGTTTATTTGATGGTCAGTTGTCATTCTGACCTAATGTCTGTGGAACAGCGTTACAGTTGTGGTGATAAAGAGCACATGCTCTGGAGGTTGAGCTTGGTTGAATACTGCTCCTTCACTTATTACTGATATAACTTTCTACAAGTCTCTTAACCTTCCAGACCTTGGTTTTCATGTATGTAAAATAGCATACTAGTACCTACATTTTGCAAAGACAGATATGTGCCAACTCTTCATACATGTCTGGGATGTTCTCCTCAGTTCAGCTGCCCTTGCTCTTGGGTCTGCTGGGTAATTGTCTAGCCAATGATGTGTGAGGGGGAGTGATGTGCATTGATTCCAGGCCTGGCCATAAAGCTTCCCAGTGACCCTCCACATTCTCTCTGATCCCACCGGCTGACTGGGGGTGCCTAAGAGGGCTCTGAGGTCCTGGGGGATGATGGAGCCACCCAAAGGAAGAAGCCTGGGTCCCTGAGTCACCACATGGAAGGCTGCCTGCTGAACCCCTGCACTGAACTAGTGTTAGGATGGGTTTCCAGCAATTAGCCTACTGCTTAAAGTTGTTGTAAGAATTAAAAGTAGGTGGGATCACAATACCAGATATCAGGTTATACTACAAAGCGACTGTAACCAAAACAGCCTGGTACTGGCACAAGAACAGGCATATAGACCAGTGGAACAGAACTGAAAACCCAGAAATGGACCCAAGGCAATACCCTCAATTAATATTTGACAAAGGTGGCAAGAGCATACAGTGGAGTAAAGACAGCCTCTTTAATAAATGGTGTTGGGAAAATTGGACAGCTACATGCAAAAATATGAAACTAGACCATCCACTTACACCATACACAAAAATAAACTCAAAATGGATAAAAGACTTAAATGTGACCCGTGAATCCATAAAAATTCTAGAAGAAAATGTAGGCAACAAAATTTCGGACATCATACGGAGCAGAATTTTCACTGATACATCACCTAAGGCAACAGAAATAAAGGAGAAAATGAACACATGGGACTACATTAAACTAAAAAGCTTCTGCACAGCAAAAGAAACAATCATCAAAATGGAAAGGCAACCCACTGTATGGGAGAACATCATTGCCAATGATGTATCAGATAAGGGGTTAATTTCCAATATATATAGAGTGCTCCTACAACTCAACAAAAGGAAGACAAAGAACCCAATTAAAAAATGGGCAGAGGAGCTGAATAGACACCTCTCCAAACAGGACATACAAATGGCCAAAAGACATATGAAGAAATGTTCAACATCACTAATCATCAGAGAGATGCAAATTAAAACAACAATGAGGTATCACCTCACACCTGTCAGAATGGCCGCCATCAACAAATCATCAAACAACAAGTGTTGGCGAGGGTGTGGAGAAAAGGGGACTCTAATACACTGCTGGTGGGAATGCAGACTGGTACAGCCGCTATGGAAAACAATATGGTGCTACCTCAAACAATTAAAAATTGAACTCCCATTTGACCCAGTGATCCCACTGCTGGGAATATACCCTAAGAAGCCTGAAACACCAATCAGGAAGAATATATGTACCCCCATGTTCATAGCAGCACTATTTACAATAGCTAAGATCTGGAAACAGCCCAAGTGTCCACCAGTAGACGAATGGATCAAAAAGCTGTGGTACATATCCACAATGGAGTACTATGCAGCGGTAAGAAAGAAAGATCTCTTATTCTTTGAGACGACATGGAGGGACCTGGAAAGTATTATCCTAAGTGAAAGAAGCCAAGCAGAAAAAGACAAATACCACATGATCTCACTTATATACGGAATATAATGAACAAAACAGTCTGAGGAATGCAGTAGACCCAGAAACATGGAAGTAGGGCACAGACTGACATCCCTCAGAAGAGGGGGTGGGCGGGTGGGGGGGTGGGAAGAGACAAACCACAGAACTTATATGCATGTATGCATGACCAATGGACATGGACAACTAAGCCGGGGACGGGGCGGAGGTGGGGTGGGGTGGGGGTTGCCAATGGGGTAAAAAGGTAAAATATCTGTAACAAAAAAAAAATAAAAAATTCATTAAAAAAATAAATAAATAAATAAATAAATAAATAAAGTTGTTGTAAGAATTAAATAAATTAACATATGCAAAGCTCCTAAAACAGGGCCTAAAACACATATGTAAATGAGTTATATACATGATTTCTATTATCATGATAGGTGGATGGATGGAAAGATAAATAGATATTGAGAGAAAGACTGTGAAATTATCTTTAAGAATTACAAAGGTAGTTGGCCACAGAAGGCCCCCCTCCCAGGTTTTATTGAGTTATAATTGACATATAGCAGTGTGTAAGTGTAAGGTGTACACCATAATTATTTGGCTTACATGTATTGTGAAATGATTACCACAATAAGTTTAGTTACCATCCATTATCTCATACAGATAGAAAGAAGGGGGGGGTGGTAAATGTGTGCTTTTATTCCTTGTGATGAGAACCTTTGGGATCCATTCCGTTAATTTTCAAATATATCCTACAGCAATGTTAATTATAATAATCATGCTGTATATTACAATCCTAGTACTTATTTACCTTATAACTGGAAGTTTGTACTTTTTGACCACCTTCATCCAACTTTCTCTCCTCTGCAACCCCACCTCTGGTAACAACAAAGCTAATTTCTTTTTCTATGAGATTTGTGTTTTGTTTTGTTTCAGATTCCATGTATAAGTGAGATCATACAGTATTTGTTTCTCTCTGTCTGAGTTATTCACTTAGGTCAGAGTCTTGTTCCTTGGATTATCGCCAAGATAGTATAACAATATACTCTTACTATACAGTTGCAGTGTTTGCATTTGGGGGGCAAAGGATGGCACTGCAGAGAAATGTATCAAGGCATTTATTAGTACATTCCTATGTTTCTTGAAGAACAAAAGACTACCCTTTTCTACAAAGAGATAAGTCTGGATGAGACAGACAAATCTTTTCTTCAATCAAATATGGTTTTTATGCAAAAATAATATTTTCACTTTTCTACTCAATTATTTAAATCATTTGCTTATATGGGGAATAAGAATGAATAGGGAAAGAAGGAAAGAAGGGAGGGAAGGAATGAAGAAGAGAGGGAAGGAGGAAAAAAGGAAAGAAAGAAGGAGGTCACAACTGACCCTGCCTAAGAGGTCGCTCCCTCTCCAGATGCTGGAATTTCTCTTTTTGTCATAAAAACTTAAACCCAAAGTCATCATTAGTTCTTTTCGTGACTATGAAAAGGTCCTCTTACTGGCCGGCCTCCCCCCCGTCCACCGCCCATGTCTCCCGCGCACCCTCATACCCATCCAGCACACTCTCTTCAGGACAACTGCCCCCAACCTTCTTTTGTCACCTCTTTCTCTCTGCTCCTGACCCTGCATCGCTCTGGGCTGCTTCCTGCAGAGAGCCTCAAACTTTTCTGGACAAGAGTCATTGTGGTAGAGGAGAACTAACTGGTGTCATTTGTTTTTTAATCATTGATTCATTTCATCCAAATAACATTTTTGAGTACCTGCTATGAACCAAAAATACAAAAGTGAGCAAAACAGACAAAACATTTCTGCCCTCATGGAGCTCACGGTAGAGTGTTGGGAAATAGAGACTAAATGAATAAATGAAGTAGATTATGGTTCATTAAACAGTGACAGCTTAAAGAAAAAGTGAGGGATGAATACATCATAGGTACTAGGAGTGGGGTAGAAGAATGCCATTTTAAATCAGGTAATCAGTAAAAGGCTCTCTGAAAAGTGATATTTAAGCCAATAGCTAAGAAGATGAGGGAGCAAAGCTGAGGAAGAGTACTGAAGAAGGAAGAAATTTGGGGCAGCAAGAATCCAGCATAGCTAAAGTGGAATGAATAAGGAGAAAGAAGTGGCTAGATCAAGTGAAGACTTGAGGACTATCAGATGGCATTTGGCTTTTACCCTGAGTGAACTGGGAAGCCATTGGAAGCTTCCAAACAGAGGAATGGCATGATCTGACTTACTTATTGAAATGATTGCTCTAGTTACTAGGTAGAGAATTGCCTAGAGTAAGCAAAGGTGGAAGCCAGGAGACCAGTAAGGAGCCTAAGGTAGTAATATGAGCAAGAGATGATGATCGATGGCAACTTAGACCAGGGTGGTACCCGTGGAGATTCTGGACGTAGAACCAAGACGTTTTCTGATTGATTGGATGTGGAGTAGAAGAGTAAAAGAATAACCGATAATGATTCCATAGTATGAGGTCTAGAAGTATAAAAGATAGAATTGTCATTCAGTGAGGTGGGAGAGGAGCAGGATGGTTGTGGGAAGATTAGGAGTTTCCTTTTTAGATGTGTTAAGTCTGAGATGCATATTAGATATCCGAGTGGGGATGACAAGCATGCAGCTGGAATTCAGGGGAAAGGTCCGGCCAGAGATGTGAATTTAGCAGTTGTCATACTATGGACGGTATGTAAAGCCATGAAGCTGGTTGAGAGCACCCCATCAAATATGTGGATAGGCGGACATTACAGGGCTGAGACCTGGGGGTTCCCCACCTCTACTAAGTGGTCTGGGAAATGAGAAGGACCGGCAAAGGAGGCTGAAAAGGAGTGGCCACCGTGAGAGACAAGACCCTAGGAGAATGTGGATCTTGGAAGCCAAGGAAGAGTGTTTCCAGGAGGAGAGGCTGATAAACTGCATTAGATTCTGGAATAGTCAAATATGTTGAGGGTAGAAAATTAACCACTGGATTTAGCTACTAGGGACTTGCCAAAGTGGGAAGACTGATAGGGGTGTGTTCAGGAGAGATGAAGATGAAGAGAAGTAGAGGCAGTAAATTTAGACACATCTTTGAATGAGTTTCTCTATAAGAGAAGTTGATTAAAGGGGCCATAGCTGGAGGAGAATATGGAATCAGCAGACAGTTTTCCTTAAAATGGGAGAAATTACTTCCTAAGTGTATGTCACCAGAAAATTGAGGGTGCTTTGGACAAGCAACCTGCCATAGGCATAAAATGTCTTTGAAATCTATATGATTCACATCAAATTTTCCTTTTATTTTAAAGAATATGTTTTACTTCACAAGTAATCTATCCTCCCGAAATCTTTCAGTAAAATTTACACACACACACACACACACACACACACACACCAATGCTGTATTTGTCCTGTTGCCCTGCAAATACTACAAAGGATATGTACGCATGTTCCATTCAGAGAAGCCAGAAGACCTGGAGAACCAAATGATGTGGAAGTTGCCTGCTGAAGAGCCCGAGGGAGTGAGCGTTTCCAACAAGAATGGGGTCAAGGGCAGTGAGGGAGGAAGCCGAGAAAGCCAGAGATTCATGGACTGGTGTGTGCAGTGACTCTGCCAGTGGTAACTTGACCCCACGCTGCTAAGAGACATATAAGAACCTATTTCTTGTGGAAAATACCATGACATGGTTTGTATCTATCAGGATTCCTCTTCTGGTGTGTGACAGAAGCCCAATTTGACACACTAAACAAAAGTGGGAATTAACTCACATAGCTAGACTATTCAAAGGTGGTGACTCAGCTCCAGACATGATGATGAAGGGTTCATCTGATGTCATTAAGAATCAATCATTTTATGTCTGTGTTTTTCCGCCGTGTTGACTTCATTCCCTGACAGGTTCTTTCAAGTGCCAACAAGGATGGCCTCTAGCCCCTCCACACTCTCTTGTTTAATAGTAGCATCTCAGAAGGACAGAGAGTGTCTTTCCCAATTGTTCTAGCAAACCTTGGGAAGAGATTTGAGTGGCCCATCTTGGGTCATGTGCCCATTCCTGGACCAGTGGCTGTGGCTAGGAAGATGCAAAACTCTGACTAGGCAGGCCTGAGTCATATGCCTCCACCTTGAGCTTGGACCTTGGATCTTGTGGACTGAGGCTGAGAAAAAGACTGTCCCCAGAAACTAATGTTCTGTTGTCAAAAAGAAGAGAGATGCATATTATAGGAGTAACAATAAATATCGATATCCAGTTTACACTACTAATTTTAATTTACTTTTGGAAAAAAAATTCTATTTTGGTCAAGAATTATTGTTGCTTAGCTATTCATATTTTGGGGGCTTATTTTGTTAATTCTTTGGACCTTGAAATTAAGTTTTTAAAAAGTAAAACAAAAAAAATTGGAAGATAAAATTAACAAAGAAAAAATCTGACATTGCTGAAATACAAATCAATAAAACAATGAAAGGGTAAATAAATCCAAAATTGAACTACTTAGAAAGACTAATAAACAGATTGCATGAGCTTTATTAAGGATAGAAGAAAGAGGACAAAATGTGTAAGTTTATAAAGAAAAGAGGACACAACCACATATACAGAAGAGATTAAAAGTCATAAATGGATGCACAATTGAAAACAAAGGAAATGTATAATTTTAAAAATGAAATGAAAAATATCAAAATTCATCAGAAGAGAACTAGAAAAATCAAATAAACATAAGTTATTACAGAGGAGATGAAAAAGATGACTTTAAAACCACCTCTGAAACAGATACTAGTACTAGATGGTGTCACAGTTGAGTTTTAAGTTTTAAAAATTGATAATAAATCTAAACTAATGCTTTGGTGGTAATCATCTTGCAATATATAAATGTATCAAATCAACACATTGTACACATAAAGCTTACATAATGTTTTATGTTAATTATATCTCAATAAAAATAATTTATTAAAAATAATTAAATGTTACTTAAGTGTAGGCCATAAAAATATAAAACGTTCTATAATTATTAAAAAGAAAATCAACCAATCAATTTGGCATGCAAAATATTTTTTAAAATAAGCCAGTAGAATCTAGCAATGAATCAAAAGAATAACTTCATAATCAAGTGGAATTATTTTCTAATAATTCAGTTCATGGAAAAGCAATTCCAGGTGGCCAACACATGTATGAAAAGAGGTTCAAACACATGCACAAACAGGGAGATACATAGTCATAATAAGACATTAATTTACACTGACCAGATGGAAAAATGAGAGAGTGATCAGCCCTATTGCTAAAGGGGATGTGAGGACTTTAGTAAATTTCTAGTTAGAAATATGTACTAATGGAATCTTTTTGGAAAGCAATATGGCAACATTTGTTACAAATAAAAATACATACATTTTTTTTTACTCCAGAATCCCACTCTCAGAAATCTATCCCTTAGGAATAAAAGCTTAGAAACCTAAGCACATATTTACACAGAAGTGGGCTAAGTTGTAAATACTGGTGAACAGCAACCAAACCTGGAAACAAAGTGAATATCATCTATATATGATCATGGTTAAATAAATCATAGTAGTCCTACACCATAAAGTCATATGTGGCCCTTAAAAAGAATAAATTAGAGCTGAATTGGGAGAATTAAGGGGGATTCAATACATTAGGTGTTAGAAGAAAAAAAGTTGATACAGGAAAAATATAAAAATAATAAAACAATGGTATACATCTTATGTGTGTATCTATAGGGATGTACATGTACATTGATGTTTATAGATGATTATAGGGACATAAAGAAAAAATACTGGAAAGATAATATCATAGTCTGCTATACCAAAATACCACAGACTGGGTGTCTCAGTCAACAGACATTTATTTCTCACAGTTTGGAGACTGAAGTCCAAGATCTAGGTGTCAGCAGATTTGGTTCTTGGTGAGAGCCCTCTCCTTGGCTTGCAGACAGCTACCTTCTGTCCTCACATGGCCATGAGAGGAAGAGCTGATGTCTCGTCCTCTTCTTATAGGGACACTAATTCCCTCATCGAGTCCCAGTGACCTCCCAAAGTTTCCACCTCCTAATGCTGTCACATTCAGAGTTAGGACTTCACATGAATTTGGGGGACATAATCATCCAGTCCATAACAGATAAGTGCTAAATTGTCCATATAGGTTACCGGAATATCAGGGATACATTGAAGGTGCTACAGAACAACTAAAAATGAAAAGGGGCGGGGTAAGGAAATAAATCACCAGATTTATGTGTTAAAGATTCTTATCAAGAGACTCCGGTGCACCTGACAAATAGCTGTTGCGTGGAAGATGTCTCCCTGTTTTTAAAATGGAGAAACATGGGCTCAGAGAAGATTATTCCCTGAGCCAGGACCCCACAGCAAGGCAGCCGTAAATACCACCCAAGCCTTCTAACTTTCCCATGGCTTAAATCCGAACAATTCCCAGATAAATATAACTAAGTCATCAGCGTGAACTAGATGAATGCAAACACAGAAAAGAGGAAGGCTTAGCTCCGCAGCCTGAGAGTTTGGGGCTGGCGCTGTGACTACAGAGAGTTATCCAGCAGCACCTCGCTGGGGGTGAAGGTGGCCGCAGCTCGGTTTCTAAGTGCGAATGTGTCTGGAGCCACATGAATCAGCACCATGGTCTGCTCCCAGTTGTCTCCAGCCATTTGTGGCCGAGTGCATTTGGTGGGATTAACGGGGAGTGGGGGTGGGGGACCAGATGCTGCAGATCAGAGAGGAAATCTGCTCCGGGGTGGCTCTTGGCAAACTGGTGGGGTGCTGGCAGATCGGAGGAGAGGGGGGACGTTGGAGGAGAAGTGGAGAGGAAAAGGTCTCTTTCATTTATTTTGCAGGGCCTTCTGAGCAAGCACCTTTACTGCATGTGTGTTTGGTAAACTGCAGCTGAATTATAAGTAAAGGGTGGGGAGGCTGCGGTAGGAGAAGATGGAATTTTCTGGAATTCAATGGACTGTCAATTTCTCATTCGGTCGCTTTGTCTCAGAGGGCCCAGAGGAACCAAGTAAGCAGTTGCATTTTTCTATTATTAAGAAGTTCACAGCCTATATTCCCTACCGTGGGTGTTTACCCCGGTGTCTGGAAGTCTCTCTGGGACGTGACTCCCTCTGGAGGTTTCTCCCTGGGGGGAGCTGGCAGATCTCAACCAAATTAAAGAACGTGTGAAACAGCTGGGAAGCAACCATGTTTCCCAAAAGAGGCTCTGGCTCTGACGGCCCGAGGACCAGGCAGCACTGAGCAGCTGCAGAAGAGGTGAGCCCTGGCGTGGGGGACCGTCCTCGCGGTGCCTGGACCATAACCATCCGCTGCTGCCACTCCCCTTCGCCAGCACTGTGGGGCGGGGGGCGGGGGGGCGAAGGGCATTCTTAAATAAACGGGGAGTTGCACCCACAGTCCAGAGAGCAAGATTCATTTTTATTTAGAAAGGTTAAGGAGGAAAAATTTAAATCTGATTTAAATATTTACTCAAAGAGGAAATGGACAGACAGCTGAAACATTCTAACCTTGACTCAGGACCAGGAGCTGGATTGCTTCTCCGAGGTGAGCCGTGGGCCGTCCTGAGAGAACCCCCCAGCTGGAGGAAGAAAGGGTCCTGAAGATGCTGGAGATTCATTCAGTCAGGAGCTTATGATTTGAGATGGCGGCCCAGCTCCTCATCCCACACGTGCCTGGTGGGACTTGCTCTGAGACTTGGGGAGAATTACTTAGATGCTCTGTGCCGTCTTGGTGCTTTCATCTGTTGCAGATGGAGGGGCAGCATCTATCTCAGAATCCCTATGAGAGTAAAGAAACAAGAAATGTAAAGGGATTGCACACAGGAAGTGCTTATTAAAAGTGAGCTGTTACTATTTCAGTCTACACTAGGCCCATTATAACTACAGATTCCTGAACCCTCTTCTATTTAGATTCAATGAATGTGAGAAAAGGCCCAGAAATCTGTATTTTGAACATGGCCTCTGGGGTTTTCTACTGAGCAGCCAGGTTTGAGAACCAGACACAAGTGACCCCACATGCAAGTGGCCTGACCCCTACAGTGGGTACCGGCAGGCTTCTCAACCCCCAGATCCTCATTCAAGTGCAGTCTTGTGGCTTCAAAGATGAACAGCTGTCTAACAGACATACTGCTGTAAACTTAGTACTTCCTCGCTCACTGTTGACTGTTTTCTATTCACAGCCAGAGAGACCTTATAAACATTAAATCAGGCCGCAAAACCCCTGCTCCTGAGGGCCTCCTCGTCTCCTCCTCGGTGCCTTGCACTAGGCCGCAGCCACACTGGCCTTCTTTTTCCTCCTCGCACATGCTAAGCTTGTGCTGGACTCCGGGCCTTGGCATGGCTCCTCGGTCTGCCTGGAACACTCGTCCTCCCCGCCCACCCCAGCCTTCCTGTCGCCGCTGCTCTCTCCTCATCCACATCTCTCCCTGCACGCCATCGCCTCAGACAGATGTGCCGACTTCCACAGCCAGAGGAACTTGCTCTGTGACCTTGGACAGGTTACCCAGCCTTTCTGGAATTCAGTTCTCTCATCTGTCAGGTGGGGATGATAACAGTACCTACTTCTTCGGTTCACTATGAGAATTATATGAATTTGAATGCACATTTTATATTCTTTTATTTTTTCCAATTTTATTGGGATATTGACAAAATATATTTGTTCAAGGTATACAACATAAACATTTGGTATATGTACATTGCAAAATGATCGACCAAATAAGTTTAATTAACATTCATCACCTCAGATAGTTGCACATTTTTTTCCTCTTGTGATGAGAACTTTTTTTTTTTTTTTAATCCTCACCCGAGGACATTTTTGCATTTTTTGTTCAGACAGAGCGGGAGGGAGAGAGAGGAAGAGAGACAGAGAGAAACATCGATGTGAAGGGACACATTGAGTGGTTGCCACCCGCACGACCAACCAGGGCCGGGGACAAACTGCAACCGAGGTACGTGCCCTTAGCGGGAACCGAACCCGGGTCTCTCTGTACCGCAGGCCGACGCTCCAACCGCTGAGCCAAACCGGCCAGGGCCGTGATGAGAACTTTTAAAATCTACTCTCTTAGCAACTTTCAAATATACAGTATTGCTAACTATAGTCATTGTGCTGAGTATTGTACCCTCAGAACTTACGTATCTTATAACTGGAAGTTTATACCTTTTGATCGCTTTCTCCTGTTTCCTGACCCCCGCCCCCACCCTGAACATGCTCACCCCTTGCCTCTGGCAACTTCCAAGCTGTTCTCTGTATCTGTGAGATTTGATGTTCGTTTGTTTGTCGTAGATTCCACATATAAGTGAGATCATACAGTATCTGTCTTTCTCTGGGTGACTTATTTCATTTAGCATAATGACTTCAAGTTCCATTCATGTTTTCACAAAAGCAGGATTTTCTTTATGGCCGGTCGAGTAATATTTCATTGTATACATACCACATATTTGTTATCCATTCATCCATTGATGGAAAATTTACTTATGTGCTTGCCACATCTTTATATCCAGGGCACTGACAGGGTATCTGGCATAAAGAAGAAACCTATACTGTTTTGAATAGTTTTTCCCCAAATTCACGTCCACATGGAACTTACAATGTGACCTTGTTTGAAATGAGGGTCTTTGCAGGTGCAGCGGTTAAGGTGAGGTCATACTGGATTAGGGCAGGCTCTAAATCCAGTGACCGGTGTCCGTATAAAGACCATGTGAAGATATATACAGACACAGAGGGAAGAAGGCCACGTGATGACAGAGGCAGAGATTGGAATGAAGACCCTACAGGTCAGAGAACACCGGAGACTGCTGGCAAATGCCAGAGGCTAGGAGACGCAAGGAAGGATCATCCCCCAGGGCCTTCAGAGAGCGGTTGGCCTGCTGACACCTTGATTTTGGACTTCTATTATTTACAACTGTGGCACCAAAAACTCTATTGTTTCAGGCCACCCAGTTTATCATTCTTTGTTATGGCAGCTGTAGGAAGCTAATACAACACCCAATAACTGGTGAGTGGGGGAGAGAGGGAGAGGGAGTTAGTGAATAATTCAGACACCTCCTCCCCTCTGCTCTCTGACTCCCATTAGGAGGCAAAGGCTTCCCTTCTCCTTTTCCCTGTAACACTACCAGGGAGCTCTTGGGGTGTTGGCAGACAGGGTTCCCCCAGGAGACACAGTGGGGAGCCAGAGTCTTAAGTACCTGCCACGGCCAAGGTCAGCCAAACACAAACAGCTGCAACCTGCCATCGAGACAATGGCCTCTGTCCAGGAGGGAGGAAGACCTTCCACAACAAAAGTCATTTAAACCCTTCCATCGCTTATGAGATACTAACTGAGCGTCCACCAAGGGCCTGGCTCTGAGCTCCCACAACCACTGCTCTGTCCTCCCCTGGGAAACCTCTCACTTCCTCTCTGCATCTTGGCTATTTATATATGTGGAACTGCCTCATTTTCCCCAGGGCGTCATTTGGCAAAGATAGAAATGGCTCAGAGAAACCACAGACCAAAACATGGTTTTTTGAAGAGAACCGCCCACCCTCAATGTGCCATTTGCTTGGAAAGTTCATTCTTTCCCACCCACAGGGGACATTATCAGTTCACTCAGGACACATACGCACCTAATCCCTGCGGGTTTCTCTTCTGGGTCCTGGATTTCTGGCCTTTTCGGGTCAACCCCTACTGTCTCTAGAACAGGTCAAAGGTTGAAGACAGAAGTAACCAGAGCGCCTCCCACTGCTCACTCTGCACCAGGCACCATGACGTTGGTTTCATGTTTACTACTCCCCAGGGGTGAGGACTATTATGAACCCTACTTTGGTGTGGGGAAAACTGAGGCACAGGGAGGTTACACAGTGAGTAAGGGATAAGTAACAGGCTGGAGTGAGATGCTGGGGGCCTGGCTCTCCACCACTGCCAATAGTGCAGTAAAAGACACGTCTTGCAAGTGGTGTATCGCGTCGTCATTGAAGACCTAATGATTCCTCTGAGTATGCTTAGCTTGTTTGTTGTGTTTCTAAAAATAACTAGTACCAATTTTCTTAGCAATAATCCACTAGAAGCCTCTACTGAAGCATAGAACAATATGGAATTTGGAGTCAGCAAGACATAGACTCCATTCCTGGCTCTGGCTACTAGATGTGTGACCTTGAGCACGTTCCGTAGCCTCTCTGGGCACAGGTTTCTCCATCTGTAAAGTGATGAGAGTTACAAGTTACTGGTACATAACAGGCCTTCAACAAACTTAGTTCTGTCGGCCTCCCTCTGCCTAAGTTGATTTCACATGAAATTCCACAGAAAGGGCAATAATAACACTAGGGCATTAATAACAACAGAAAGGACACTAATCTTATTCTTGAGGGTTCCACCCTCATGACCTAATCACTTTCAAGGGCCTCCCCTCCAAATACCATTACATTGGGGATTAGGGTTTCAACACATGAATTTGGGGAGGAGGTATGACACCATTTTGTCTATAGTACCATAACAGGTCACATCTAATTTAAGTCAGATCATTATTAAACTAAGAAATTTGAAGCTAAAAGGGACCTTCAGAAATCGAGAGGTTTGGTTGCTGACTCTAAGCACCAACTAAACAATTACAAAGATGTATGCTAACACTCAGAATACAGTTACTGCTGAGCACCAAAGACATTATTTTCTGGATGGTCTAGTATATTGGAGTGAACTCGACTTTGGGAAAAAAAAGAAAAGATTTGGAGTCCTGGCTCAACAGGGCATGGGTATTAACACCTGCTCACCTACCAGACCCAGTTATTTTGGGGCAAAAGCAGTATGGGGGTCAATAAAAAGTAATAATAATTCTAAGCAGCTCACAAATATGACATTGTTGGATAAAAAGCTGTGATTATGATGCAGTCATCAGGGTTCTGGAAGCATAGATCCTAATCTGAACAGTACCGGTCAAAGCTGCCCTTCGGGTCCCTAGTGCTGAAACCACCGATACCTGCTCCTGGCACGGGCCTTCCCCTATGGCTGCCTCGCCTGCCCACACCTCTGTCACTTGTTCCTTCGTCCAACTCTTTTCACTTACTCCCGAGTGGGCCATCTCTCTCCTGTCTGACTCCATAACCTGGCACGTTTTTCCAAATTATTCTATCAGAATAATCAGACGTAGAACATGCTCACTGTCTCACCCCATCCCTATCACTCGCTGGTCCTTGTTCAAGCACCTGCGTATCTTCTCTGGCTGAAGGTCCACCTCACACAGGGTGGACCACAGTGCTGGGGAGTTCAAGCCCCGAGAGCAGCCCCTGAGCAGAGACCGAGAGGAGCTGGCCGTAATACCCAGCCTCTGCTCCTTGCCTGGACTGACTTCACCACATGCTCTGCAGTCTTCCAGATGCCCGAGCCCAGATGTTCCCTGTGATAACCTGCTGTCAGAACGCCCTGCAGCGGCTGCCTTCCCTTTCTAATGCCCTTCCCCTAACAGTTCTTGAGATCTCCTCCCCATGAGCCTGCTTTCATTTGAATCTTGATCTCAGAATCTGCTTCTGTGGGAACTCAACCGAAGAAAGCAGGTAAACATATCTTGATCTGGGGTATCACTGAGTGTCTCATCTGTACAGGTCACTTAGAGCCACCATGAGCTAAACAAATTCCATCACAAGGTAGATAAGACCATGACTGGGATGCTGGTCACTGTCCAGATTCACCTTTCCCCAGTGCTTCCTCTTCACTCCCTGCTGCTTGACATCTATACATCAGTTATACTCAATTATTTGCAATTCTTGGGATACATTCCAATCCTCAAGCCTTTGGCTCCATGCCATGCTGTCTCTTTGCCAGGACCATCCTTCCTCACCATTCATTCACTTCCTACTTGACTTGGAGGTCTCAGCCTTTCCTGACCACCGCCAGGAGCACACACATCGGCTGGGTGACACACCCCTCTTACCTGCTCCCAGGACACTCCGTCCTGATAGTGCCCATTTTCTCCAGCCAGTCCAAGTGAGCTCCATGAGACAAGAAACCTGTCTTATTTATCTTAAAACTCCAAACCAAGCACCATACTTACACAGAGTAGGTTTTGAATAAATGCTTGATGAATTAATTGGGGGGGGGGGGAAGGTAGTAAATAAACAAAGCTTTTAATTTTGGAAAGGGAATAAGACAGTTCCTTTAATATAAGGTGAAGTACAGTAAGAATCACGAGGAAAGTCTAAACACTTTGCCAGAGTGGAGAGAAGGCTGCGATTCCTTCCTGTAAGCGAGGCGAGCTTTGGCTGGGCCGGTCGTGAAGGACAGTGAGCGTGGGGCAGTAGCGGTGAAGAGGACGAGGAGCAGGGGGGGAAATGTCCCAGGGAGGACCCTGAGGCCAGACAGTTGTGTCAGCTGGGACGTCAGGAATGGCCCAGGTCAGAGCGCAGGGGACCCAGGAAAGCGCGGGGGCAGTGAGGAAGGCATGGGCAGGGGTGTTCCCTCTGGCCACACGGACACATCCCAGGCATGTGACTTTGCTTATTGTTTAATGTACCGCCCCTCCCCCCGCACTGCCATCTTTCCTTCCTTCCTCAGCTTCCTCTGTTAGTGGGTGAGGCTTCCTGTTAAGTCTTCTGAGAACTGTGGTTTTTAGAGCTTTAGTGACCAGGAATGCCTGCCAGCAAAATTACTCCACCGACTTCTAAGAAACCATTTCTCACCCTGCTAACCTGGACCTTCCAGAGCGGGCCAACCCCCAGGGGGATAGACCAGGTGGTGTTCACTTCACATTCAGTGACACTCGGGAAAGTAGTGTGTCCCTCTGCTTTTTTGGCAACAAAGCCAAATTATAACTACCAGGATGCTTGCTATTTAGGGTTGAATCCGCTGTGAATCATTTCCAGGATGGAGACACCTCTGCAAAGTCAATTGCCATGGTCTTTTAGTTTTTAATTAACATTTTGAAAAACCTATATATGGTAATTTTCTATTTTCTAGAATCCAGGAAAATACACAGAGAGAACTAGATAGTAAAAGAAATACTGTATAGGGACAATCAGCATTCATAATAATGATAGCGAAATGCCACCAAATCCTGGGGTGCCTTCTGAAAGCTGAACTAGTCAATAATTCCTTATCCTTAATTCCAAATTTCATTTGGTGGCAAAAAATGACCTGAACTAATGAGAAGTTTTTTATATTTGTTCATCTAATGTAAATATTTATACCTTTTGCTATAGCTATCAATGTGTTTTCATACAGGGTGCTGCCCTACATCTGCTATAGAGCAGCTATATAGCTTATGCACACTATTATCTTTCCAGAATATAAACCAGTCTGAATTACAGAACAGAGCTTGCCCAAAGGGCTTTCAATAAGGGACTATGGATCTGAACACCTAAATTGTGTTCAACTTTATTTTAGTGTTAGGTATTTATTTTAGAGTATTTTCCAACTTGGTGAGGTTGGAGTGATGGCTGTTATTTTCTTCTAAGTTTTTCTTTTTTAATTTTAATTTTTTATTGTTGACAGTATTACAGATGTCCCTCATTTTCTTCCCCTTTGCCCCCCTCCATCTAGCCCCCACCCCACCCCACACTACTGTCTGTGTTCATGGGGAATGCATGTATACATGTAAGTATGTACTTTGGATCATCTCTTCCCATCTGCCCAATGCCCTTCCTTTGTTGGTCTGCTCCAGGCATCCATGCCTCTGGACCTTTTTGTTTGTCAGTTTATTTCGTTCATTAGATTCCACATATAAGTGAGATCATGTGATATTTGTCTTTCTCTAACTGGCTTATTTTGCTTATTATTGCCTGTCTCCTTCCCATCCCTACTTCACTGCCCTGCTTTCTGCCAGGGAGGCCACACACGTGGACGGCCTCATTCTGGCTTACCCCCTTGATGGCCAGTGACAGGGACTGGCTGAGAGGTGAGGACCAGGGGAGAGAGAGGTTGGGCATTTCTTCCATACTTCAGCACCTGTCACTGGCACTACCTGCCTCCTTCCCCCTGTCAGCACGTCCTGGGCAGCTCTGCAAGCTGGGGACCGAATAGCCTCCCCTTCCCCCTTCAGCTCTGGGGTAGTAACTGTTCACCATGTTTGCACAGGTGAGTGCACCCACCTTCGTGTGTGTTCTCTGTATCCTGCCCACACCTCGTAAGCAGCCCCTTTGCTATGGTCTCTGCATTTGCACCATGTGGAATGAATACCGTTTCCTGCTGCACACTGACTAATATGTTGGCGAATCAGAGTCCCTGTCATAGCACAGATCTTAAATCGGGAGCCCATGTTTGAGGATCGGCTAACTTTGGGTAAGTTACTACACTTTTCTGATCCTCAGCTTTTCCCTTTGTAAAATGAGGTTGATGGTGCCTATTGCAGAGTGTGCTGTGACAAGAAAACACATCAATGTATGTGAAATGTCTAGGAAATGCTAACACACACATACACACACAAAGGAATTAAAGACCTCTTAAGAAACTAGAATATTCAATTATTCCAAATCTCCTAATCTCTCAACTCTTTTTAATAAAAGAGTGTTTGCTTTGTATCTTAGGCTGTGAGGACTGCTAAAACAAAAATATCATAGAGAAGGTAGCCTAACCAACAAACATTTATTTCTCACAATTCAGGAGACTAGGAAATCTAAGATCACATCTCTGGTAGATCCCTTATCTGGAAAGGACCTGCTTCCTGGTTTGCAGATGGCCACCTTCTCCTTGTATCTTCACATGGCAGAAAGCAGAGAGAAATCTTGTTTCCTTCTCTTTTTATAAAGGCTTTACTCCCATCAGGAGAACCCTGCCCTCATGATGTCAACTCACCCTAAGTACCTTCTAAAGGTCCCACTGCCTACTGACATCCCATTGGGGGTGAGGGTTTCAACACGTGAATTGGGGGACAAGGGGACAAAAACATTCAGTTCATAACACTTTGTTTAAAACAGTATACTCTGCCCTGTGCTGAGACCAGAGGCGACTAGGAAAGGAAAGCCCGTGGGCGTCCCTCGGCCTCCTACAGTCCATTTCTGCTCTTTGGCTGCCTGAGCCTAACGTCTGTCATCCGCAGTGAGCAGAAGCTGCTCACACTAATCAGTCCACTTTCTCTTTTCCATCTTCTGCCATTCTGTTAGCATCTGGGGCTTCATTTTTATGTTCTTCCAAATCTTCAACATTCTACCCAGTTTAGGGTTGCTTTATTTGTTTTAAAGTCACGTGCTTCCCTAGAGCAAAAAGTAATCGTTTTTAGTGAAAACCTTATCACTCACTACAGTTCTCTTCACTTCCTCATACAGAAATCTCCTATGTATAGTTTTTATCAACAAGAAATTGTGCATTTGGCTTTAGAAAAATTTAGATGGATTTGTTGTTGTTGTTATTGTTGTTGTTGTTGTTGTGTGTGGCCAAAATTCTCCAGAAAGATAATTAACGCTCTACTTGAATCATATAGGGTTGGCCTAAAAATATGATCTTTTCCTGGAGCTGGTTATTCCAGCTCTCCATGGGTGTTCCCCAGAAGAGGGAACAATCAACAAGATTAAATTACTCTGAGTTCTTAATTGACTTTCCAGAACTTCCTCTTCCTATCACAAAACATAGCCTTCTGAGCAACACGTTCAGTTTAGCCCTGTCCTGCCCAGCGCTTTAGTGAACAGGATTCATTCTGGGAATAAAAGTGATTTCACATATTAATGACTGATACTTTTACCCTCCCAATAACCCTTATTATTCATCTTTATCAAATCTAGTGCCAAAACAGAGTCTGTCTTCATGTTACACACTTTGAGAGCTGTTCAAATTCTTCTGATCCCGAGAGGTTTGTTGTACCAAATATTTGCTAGAAGCAGAGAAGACATTCTTACAGGACTTGGGAATACCTTAATATGCAAAGACTTTGGTCAAGCTAATTATGGTAATTGTGTTTAATTACTATGACTTGGTATAATTTTTCTTCTTTTTGATAATTTATAGTTATACTTTTTTGAAAAGCAGAGTTAATATTCTTAAAGTAAGACATGGCGTGGGATCTCTGGAGTGTGTGTGGTAACCTAAATGGGGAAGCCCTACACATCACTAGGTTCTGGGGCAGGAACACATGAACTCACTGTGCCCCCTGTCCCAGACTTGCTGTACCCCAGGGCAGATGAATAGAAGAATGCTCCCTATGTGTGACTTAAACAGTTTGGTTCAGTTCAGCAGGGCCCTTTCCCCGCAGGCCTTCAATCAGGGGTCAGCAAACTTCTTCTGTAAGGACCAGATAGTCAGTATATGAGGCTGCATATGCCATGGTCTCTTTTGCAGTGTCTCAATTCTGACACTGTAGTTCGAAAGCAGTCATAAATAATAGTTAAACAGCCAGGAGTGGCTGCATTCCAATAAAATTTTATTTACAAAAACAGATGTTGGGCTAGATTTGACCCAGGGGTTTATAGCTTGCAACCCCCTGCTTTACCTTGTTACAGAGCAATTGCTACATTACACTGTAATTATCTCCAACTTGTCTGTCTCCTCCATAAACCCATGTACTTCTTCTAACAAAGATTCTCCACTGGTAGACAACTTCAAAATTAAAGTCAATCCCTGGCAACCATCTTAAAAATAACTGATTCAGGTAAGAGTCACCAATGGATACTAAAGTGGGAGAGTCTAATGAGAAACAAGATATTTACATAGTCTCCAAGTATCTCCCCACAATATACTTATTAATTGCAAAGGGGAAGACAGTAACTTTAAAGCTGGCAGAAACCCCCTCAACCGAGTGATCAAAGATGATATACCTGGTTGTGGGCTAAAGCAACATCAGGTGCCTGCCTCCCTTCCGTGGATTCCTGCCCAAAACAACCTGAAGCCAATCGTGTGAAAACATTACAAGAACCCACATTGAGGGACATTCTACATGATATTTGGAATATGCTCTTCACAGATATCAATGTCCCAAGACACTGAGGCTGAGGAGCTGGTTCAGATTAAGGAAGAGAAAAGCAACATGGCCAGTGAATGCAGTGTAGGATCTGGGATTGTCCTTTTACAAAGGACATTACTGAGAAGATGGATAAAATCTGAAAAAAGGTCTGAGTATTTTGTATCAAAGGTCTTTTCCAGATTGCAAAAAGTGTACAGTGGCTATGCCCTTGTTTTCAGTACACACACATTAAAATATTTACAGGTAAATGGGCATCACAGCTGCAGTGACCAGTCATCCTGGTTTGCCTGGGCCTGAAGAGGTTCCTGCAGGCTGAACTTTTCATGCTAAAATCAGGAAAGTCCCAGGCAACCTGGGAGGAGTCACTCACCCGCACCGCAACCGACTCTGCGGAGGACAAAAGTGTGTGTGTGTGTGTGTGTGTGTGTGTGTGAGAAACAAATGTTATAAATGTTAACATTTGGGGGGATACAAGTGACAAATCTTTGTACTATTCTTGCAACTTGCCTATGTCTGAAATTATAGCAAAATTAAAAGTTGGAAGGGAAAAAACTAATCCGACACAGTTGAAAGGAATGTGCTCCAAAGCAGATTCCATTGTGCTTCCTTGGCCATGGCCAGGAGCCCAGTGGTCAGAGGACAAACCACACCGATGGAGGTCTCTCCCTGAGGGGCGTTGCTCAGAGAGCAGCCCCCTTGCCTCCAAGCCGCAGCCCTGCAGCCTCCCAGCCGACCGGAAGCCTGTCTTAGACCGTCAGAGTCCGAGGCCGGTCGGAAAGTAACCGAACGTCAGTCCTTCATCGCCGATCTAGGCCGGGCACTACTTCAGGTAAGCTTTCAGTCCTCACGGCCACCTTGGGAAGACTGTTCATAACTTTGTTTTACAGACGAAAGAAAGAAGTGAGCCATAAAAGAGTTAAAGACTTGACCAAGGTTACACAGCTACAAAGTGGCCACAGATGGCTCCCAAACCAGCTCCAAATAGCGGTGTCCACCCCTGCTGTGGGCCAGGGAGGGGTGTTTAGAGTGCGAGCTATTGCTGCATGTCGCACTGACTGGAGAGTGCCATGAGACTGTGCAGTCAAATCAGCCCAGCTACACTCAGTTTGCATTGTATGAGTCTATGTGCATATGAGTTTAGTGTGTGTGTGTGTAAAACTATATGTACACACACATTTTGTGTTAATGAAAAGGTCAAGGACAGTAGGCTTCTCAAACTTAAGAGTCCTTAAGAGAAACCAGGTGAACTTGATAAAATGCATATTAATACAATGCTCCGTTCCCACTAAAGAAGTAGTTAGGGAGGGGACCCCGAGTCTGCATCTTCAACAAGCGCTGAGAACCTGGAAGGCCATAAATCAAGCTCTCGCCAAAGGTTTCACCTCAAGCGTAGAGATTTTTACTTTTCACTTGGTAAAAATGTTGTATTGTATGAATATTTTTAAGCAGGCATGTACCATTTTTATACTATTAGAATTTATTTTTAACCCCTGCCCTGATCCCAGCCCCGACAGCTCTTGGAGCAGCAGCCGCAGCCGCAGCCGCAGCCACAGCGGAGCCGGGCGGGGGGCGGGGGGGGGGGGGGGGCCCGCAGAGCGCTGCCAGCCCTGCCTGTGAAAGAGGCCCTTCCTGACGTCAGCCTCAAGATAACGCCCGAGGCTTATCTCACATGTAGAAAAATCATCTGAGCTTCTAGAAACAAAGTGTGTGGCACCCCCAAGGAAATGAGTGCCAAGGAGACCTACACTCAACAAAGCAGGTTGTGACTCCCCAGGGCAGCTGCTGGAAGAAAAGACAAGACTAATCCCCAGCACTAACTGGGTCCCCAAACAGAAGAGAAGCTGGATGTTTTCCGTCAGTGTTTGTGAGCAGCTTGCTCTCACCTTGGCATCTGTTCCTTCTCGCAGGACAGTGGCCGTGGAGGTTCTGGGTGCCAGGGGTGGTGTATGGAGATCATGGTGGCTAGGATTGAATCTTTGCAGCTGGGAACATTGACAGGTGTGCTGATGCTTCTGGGCCCCAGAGCACCCATTCTTACTCTGTTTTGCTTCTGTTTCCTCTGAACAGAATGGGGAATAGTGGAGAGAGGAAGGAACTGTCCACACAGAGAAAAAAGTAAGAATTTAAAATCTAAATGAGCCTGGCCGGTGTGGTTCAGTGGTTGAGCATCAACCCATGCACCAAAAGGTCGCCAGTTCAATGCCCAGTCAGGACACATGCCCAGGTTGTGGGCCTGATCCCCAGTGGGGGTCATGTAGGAGGTGACCAATCAATGTTTTGTCTCATCAATGTTTCTATCTCTCTCTCTCCCTCTCCCTTCCTCTTTCTTTAAAATCAACAACAACAAAAATCTAAATGAATCCAGCATCTTATCATATCTCATTATTTCCATCACACACACTGGTCCAACTGCCAATGTCTCTCACCTACACCACTGCAGTAGCCATAGACGTGGTCGGAGCAGCAGCGGAAGCTAGGATTGCCCTGCTTCTGCTCCTGTCGTGTTCAGTCTGTGCTCAGTACTCTGCCGTGGTCATCCTGTTAATACCTGAATCAGATCGTATCACATGGTGGCCTCCGGTGGCTTCCTACCTCAGAATAAAGTCCAAACTACTTATGATGTCTCCTGAGGCCCAGCCCAGTCTGGTTCTCAGTCACCTCACTGGCCTTATCAAATACGAGTCCCAGCCTTGATCACTCCTCTGTAACTGCGCTGGCCTCTGCTTTTCCTCAAACCACCCGAATATTCCGTGCCTCTGGGCATCGGTACCTGCCCTTTCCTCAGCTTTTCCCTCGGACACCTGCCGGACTTTCCTCCTCACCAAATCCAGTTATTTGTTCAGATAATCCCGTCTCAGTGAGGTCTTCTCTTGTCACCGTGTCTAAAACTGCAACCTTCAACACACCCTCTCTGCTTTACTTTTCTCCTGAGCACTTACTGCTACCTAACTTATTAGACATTAACTTATCTGGTGATAATCTTTGGTCCCATTAGACTGAAAGCTCCAACCACGCAGGGATTTATCTGTTTCCATGGCTGTGTTCTTAGTGCTCAGCATCTCCTGGAAATAGAGCAAGCACGGAGCACCGGCTGGCCAGCTACTGCACGGACGGGGTGGGTCACTCCGCTCAGCTCTCTGCGGCCCCAGCCCTGCGCTGCCTCTGCTGCAGGGATGCGGCCCTCACGTGCGGCATGGGGGGAGACCTTTGGACCTTAAGCATGATGTGAATAAGCACGTAGCAGTTCCCAGACTGCTCGAAAGGACTTTGAGTCCCAGCTACCCTTTCTGATGGAGCTCCTACCTTTCATCTTAGCAATATATGTATGTAAATGCACTAACCTTGCACTTTAACCCTAATTTGGGCTGAAAAAAGTCTACTCTAATTTTGCTTTTGGAATCACTGGGCAATGAGTGACTCAGTTCATTTGCGACTGGCTCTGGTATCAGCGACTGTCAGGCAGTTCTTCTGGAGGGAAATCAAATCCAACCCTAAAATGATGTGCCAATGTCATGAAATTTCTATGAATATCAGTTTGACAGTGAATGAAGTTTGGGATGATTCTGTGCTTTGTGGGCCTTCATGGGAGCCCTTGTTAATTCGGGTTTCGCGGTACTCCTTGTGTGTATTAGAGCTGGTCATTATTTCTTAGGAGACTCAGCCATGTTTATGGGCCCTTGGGATCTCGTAGGACCTAGGTCTTGGACCTAGAAATTCCAATGGATAAAATAGTCATGGGAAGAATCAGACATTTGAAAGAGAAGGTCTCCCTTTACTGCCTGATACTGTGGGTCCCTGATTCGCGGTTGATGTTCTGTGAGCACAGAAGGGAGCCAGGCTCTGTGGCCGATGCCATGCTCGAAGTCTCTGTCCCAGGGTGCCGTTGTGCACACACCAGCCGGGTACCCGTTCTTCATGAGTGGCAGACCTCTGGTGGCCAGGCCGGCCACTTGTGTCCACAACCCCCTTCTCTCCACTTTCATCCTTTCCTGGGCCCTGATGGGGAAAAAAAATCATTTCACTGACATTTTATGACACTTTTTCAGAATACTGTTGACTCATGTGAGACAAGATGAGGGGTTTTTCTGTGCAGTTGCCACATGGGAAGACAGATGACTTAGTCACATCGTATGCTAAGCCCTGCTGCTGTCTGTGCAGAGCGTTTGCCATCACATAACCTTCAAAGCTGTCCCTCATTTGCAATGACATTCGCCTTGATGATTTCTTCTCCCTCTTAAGCTGTCAGTTGCTGAGGCTCCACTGTCTCTGTCTCTGGCAGAGGCACATTTATTTATCACAGAGGAGGCTGGCTCTGAAAGAAGTCGTGCAAACTTCCTTCTGCAGATAAAAAAGAAAACACCTCCTTCCTAGCCTGTGCCATCTCCTGCAAACCTTTCAAAGCTAATGACTGTCCTAGTTCGCAGATGTCATCCGAAGCAGGCATAGATCATTCTGTTTGTTTTCCTTGCTAACCCTGCATGACTTTGAACCCGCTCTGTAAATAAGAGAAACAAAACTCTCTACACTTCCTGCTTTCCTCCCAGTGTGCTGGCATTTCAAAGCCCCATATGTTTCATGAAAACATGTATTTAAACAAACAACTGTTTTCAGGTTATTGCAACCCAAGAGAAGAGCGCTGGGAGCAGCTGAGTAGGACAGCTTACAGAATGCTGTGATGGTCTCCACCTCCCTGGCTGAAGTTTTCAAATGGAGATGTGGTCAAAGACCAGCCGTAAATGCATGGTTCTTCCTTTAGCTATGTAAGTTTTTTAGCAATATTCTGCAACTAAGCCACAAGCAGGATGTAGTTTTAATAAGTATTCCCCATTCAAAAATGAACAACTAACGAGTTTAAAGAATGTCAGACTTCTAAAGAGCTGTGATGGACATTTGCTAGTTACCTTTCCAGCATAGATTCGTCCTCCCCTACTTTGATTCTCCTTGGGAATACACCCTTTTTCATTTTCACTGGTGGTCTAGATGTGGTCGACCCTTCCCTCAGCTCCAGAAATCGACTGTATTGGCTCAAGCCAAACAACGTATCCCAGTCTTCAGGTTACATAGATTGGTCAGGGATGAGCATGTGACTGAATTTGGGTCATAATAATACACGCCTACATTAAGGACAAAGAAAGAGCTCAAATAAGCAACCTAACTTCACATTCCAAGGAACTAGAAAAAGAATAACAAACTAAGCCCAAAGTTAGTAGAAAGAAGGAAATAACAAGGATTAGAGCAAAAATGAAAAATGAAATAAAGACTAACAATAGAAAGATCAATGAAACAGAGAGCTAGATTTTTGAAAAGATAAAGAAACCAGACAAATCTTTAGCTAGACTTACCAAGAAAAAAAAGAAAGAGGAAAATCACGGGACTTGTGTGGAAAATATAAAAAAAGATTCTCTGTCCCTGGATTACACCTGGTGTGGTGTAAGGATGTGCGGTTTGGAGCTCCCAGAGCAGCCTGCTACTGGGAAGGGAGCCCCGAGTGCCAGGAGCCTTTGTGTGGAATCTGGAGATGAAACTGTCATCATTGGAGAAACTGCAAGAGCCACTCTGGTGGCTTAAACTGAAGCCAGCACTACCTCTGGACTTTTGAGTTATATAAGCCAAGACATTATCTTTGTTGTTTAAGCCAGGTGTAATTGAATTCTCTTTCACTGACAACCACAAGAGACCTAAATGACTCAAGGCTGCTAATGCTATTCCTAGCCATGCATAACCAACATCTAAAGAAACTCTGAAATATGTGGTGAATGTATCTTTCTTCGTTGTTCTGATTTTTTACCTCACCAGCATTCTCCACTGTTGTTGTTTGTTTATTTGTTTGTTTTGCATGGAACCCCATTGTCTCATAAGGAACTTACTCCATGCTCCAGCAGTGGACATGTAACCAAGACAGAAACAATCAGGGTATTCCATTAAAGGGGCTATTTGATTGGATCAGGGATCAGAACAGGATCCCAAGATGGCCAATGAAAATAATATCAGTCATGCCCTGGCCTGTTTGGCTCAGCGGTTAGAGCGTCGGCCTGCGGTACAGAGAGACCCGGGTTCGGTTCCCGCTAAGGGCACGTACTTCGGTTGCAGTTTGTCCCCGGCCCTGGTTGGTTGTGCGGGTTGCAGCCACTCAATGTGTCCCTTTCACGTCGATGTTTCTCTCTCTCTCTCTCCCTCCCACTCTATCTATACAAAAAATGGAAAAATGTCCTCAGGTGAGGATTAAATAAATAAATAAATAAATAAATAAATAAATAAATAAAGAAGATAATATCAGTCATATTGAAAGGGCAATTAGAGGGTTTGTTGAGGGAGAAGAATACAAACATCTTCATAGACATGTTGTCACCACATGGAGAGACCATTTCTGAAAATGAAACAACAGAGAGGAAAGAGAGACAAGAGATAAAAAACATAGTGAGCCCTGGCCAGTTTGGCTCAGTGGTTGGAGAGTTGGCCTGCGGACCAGAGAGTCCTGGATTCGGTTCCCGATAGGGGCACGTACTAAAAAAAAAAAAAAAAAAAAAATGGTAAGAGAAGGACCAAGTCCTAATGGCATTCCCTGAGCCCTGGATCCAGCCATGCTGGAAGTATGTAAAGCAGTCTCTTCCTTCTTGTTAAGACAGTTTGATGTGGATTTTCTATTACTTGCAGTTTAGAATCTTGATTAATACAGAGCTGAACAAATTTTACACTAAAATATTTCTTTCTATTTATACTTATAGTCTTATTATTCCCTAGTATAAAAATAATGCATGCTTAATGCAGAAAGTCTGGAACACACAAAGAAAATAAGGCAAAATTTACTTTTAGTACTACCACTCTGAGATTATGACAGCTAAACTCTTAGTGTATAACGTTTGAGCCTTTTTAATATGCATATTTATGGACCTCTTCAACATATTTTCCAAATTATGTAGGGGCACTACACTTAATTAATTTAAAAATATTTTTAAATATGTTTTTATTGATTTCTTAGAGAAGAGGAGAGAGAGAGAAACATTGATCAGCTGCCTCCCACATGCCCCCTACTGGGGATCGAGCCCACAACCCAGGAGTGTGCCCTGGCTGGGAATTAAACCAGGATCTCTCAGTCCATGGGATGATGCTTAATCCACTGAGCCACACCAGCTGGGATTTATTTCTTATTAACAGGTAAAGTCATTTTCTCTGTTCTCTCTCTCTCTCCCTCTCTCACACACACGTTATTATTTACTATTTGCTGTCATGAACATCTGTGTTGATAAATCTTTGCATACATATATAGCCATTTCCTTCAAATAAATTTACATCGCCATCAATGTAATAAATTCATTAGGTTATTTTCCATTTTAAATTGTAAGTAATGTTCAAATGAACATGTTTATGCATTCCTTTGTGGAATAAGCTCCTGGAAGTAGCATAGCTGGGTGGAGGGCATATGCCTGCTTGAGGCTCTTGATAGACATTGTCACACCACCCTGCAGAAGGCTGAGTGTGTCCTCGCTGCTCTCCATATAATCACACACACTGGTGCCACTTGCACCTCTATTACTAACCAAGAGGAACATTTCCTTCAGGCGTGGGTTGGATATTTGTGATGTTTTCTTGATTTGCCTCTTCACATTCTCAAATCTGGAATTCTTTTTACTTTTCTTTCAGGAGTAACTGGACACTCATTACCAGTCATGTCAGTGATTTTTTCCCCCAACGACATTTTCTGGATGTGCAAAAAAACTCCAGGCCCTCGTGGGTATATTTGGGTTGGAAACACCACTGTTCATTGCTTTGAATTTTTGCTGACAATTTTCTGTATCACTGACCTCCCATGAGTTCAGTGTAATGACTTGAGAGGTACTGTTGTTAGTTATACTACTTAGGTCAAAGTGTTTGGAACTAGATTTTCTGGGTTCAAAATCCAGCTCTATCACTTAGCAGTTGTGTGACATTAGACAAATTGCTGAAAATCTCTATTCCTCATTTTCCTTATCTGTAACATGGAAATAATAGTACCTACTTTATAGGGTTGTTATGATAACATTAAAATAAGATGAGTAAAGCACTTATAACAGGGCCTCCTCATACAAATTAAGACTTCAATAAACATTAACTATTAGTAATAGAATATAATAACCATATTGAATGTTGATTGTGATACAATGATAAAAACATCCCATTTGGACTTCACCAACTCTCTAAATTAGTTTCTTTTGTTATGTTCATTTTTGTAAATGGAGAAACTGGATACAGAGGGGTTAAATAACTTAACCAAAATCTCATTAATATGGGGGACTGGGACTCAAGTCCACCTTTATTGCTTCTGGGAGAATATAGAGGATAAATTGCTTACGTTTTTAAATTTTTTTCTTGCCCGGCTGGTGTGGCTCAGTGGATTGAGTGTTGTCGCATAGACTGAGAGGTCCTGGTCAGATTCCTGGTCAGGTCACATGCCTGGGTTGCCGGCTGCACCCCTAGTAGGGGGCGTGTGGAAGGCAGCCGATCGATGTTTCTCTCCCACATCGATGTTTCTATCTCTCTCTCCCTTACTCTCTCTCTAAAAAATCAATAAAAACATATAAAAATATTTTAAAAATAAAATTTGAAGGTCCTATTTTTGTTATAAGAGGAAAATTTTATTCCCATTGCTGGTAGAACTTCACAGTCTGCCTGTCACTTAATTCTAGTATTATAATATTTTGCCCAGCAACCTAATACATATTTAATAAAGGCAACAGTCTTGAAAATCAGGATATTTGAAACAGTTTAAAGTTTGTATACATTAGTGCCCTTCCTGTCTGTAATAGTGGGTGAACATTATTTAGAAAGAGACATGAACGGTGTTACTACTAACCATATTTAAAATTCTAAACAAACTATCCTTATTAAGATATTAAGGCTTATACAATCATAAATGCTTCTTATTTCTCTTCCATAATATACCTTTCAAATGCTCACTTTGAGAGTCATTGATAGTTGATGTCCACACATAGTTTGTTAGTTTGGGTTCAGCTAGCTATTCAACAACCCAGCAACAAAATCCAGCAAAGCTTGGCATAATGACATTTCAAGGTTTATAACTGTTGGCAAGCAGAAAAGACGGTGCTATTTTACTTAATAATGATTAGTGTCTCAGTGCTGAGTAGATGTTTATAATAGCTCTGGGTGTGGGCGATGACGTAGATTAAGAGGACCAAGCAGAGAAAGTGGAGAATAAGTGTTATTAGCAATAAAGATAAGCCCTTTCAGAGAAATAATAATAGTTATGAAATAGGAAAGAACCTCCCAGTCATGTAATTCAATCCCCTACTGAGATGTGGGGCGAGGCGTCTCTCTGCTAAAGTGGTTACATAATCTTTTTTTTCCTCAGGAGGTTTCACAACCTCTTTTATAAACTGTTAATGTGCTTATTCAATTGTATCCTGGTGAAAGCTAAGTAATTTTAAACGTTAACCAGGGTAGCTTGACCTTCCTATGGTAACTGATGAACCAGTGCAGACCGCTGTTCCATGACCCTCCTTTTAGTCCTCATGAAAAATATCATCACAATAAGTGACAAATTCAGAAACTGAACACTCTGTATTTTCACTTTCACTTGATTAAAATACTCAGCTTTCAATGTATTACTGTTCAAATGATCTCTTATCTTCGTCACCAAATCAATCATTGGGGTCAAAAACATTCAACTGGTACCCACCTATCCAGCCTTAAATCCATGCAAATGTTTTGGAGGATGGGACCATTTCACTGGGCATAGAGGTGAACGGAGGCTGCCCAGCAAACACATCCATATCTGAAGATTCTTAAAAGGAAAAAACTTTGAAATGGTTCCTCCGAGACCAGGTTTGGCAGATGCCTTACCAGCTGCGGCTATAAAGGGTAGGAAAGAGACTGCCCAGTGCTGCGAGTCAGAATTCCTCCTCTGGCTGTCATTAGTGTGTGGTCCCCAGGAGAATCATCAAAACTCTGAGACTCAGTTTCTTCTTCTGTAAAATGCGCTAGGCAGAGGGTCAACAGGCTATATGCATGAATGCAAGGGGGCCCCTTGTGATTGCTGCTCCCCAGTAGACTTGATATAAGTCAACCAAGCAGTTAGTTTCTGCCTCTGAGGCTTTGGCCTCAACTGTCTTATGGAGGTAACCTGACCTGTGAACTCTACTTCAACCTAAAGTAAACTCTTCTGGCAGTTTTTTTTCCAGAAATTCATTGTGGGAGCGGAGATAAAAAGAAAGTACTGAAACATCTTTGGCCGTTCCATATAATCCTGGAACTGTTGCTCTTGTGCTGAAGGATTAGCCAAGTAGAAACCATTCTGTCAATCCAGATTATCTTTTCATTAGCCTTTGCTGGGATGGTAAACACGTGATGAAATGGCATTTGAAAAACTTCTATTATAAAACATTGCTTTTCAAATCCATGCCCAAGTAGAGTGCACCATGGTAAAGTCATTAAGAGTATGAACTCTGGAGCCTGACCACCTTCGAATCCTGTTTTTATCACTTATTAGCTGTGTGACCTTGGGTGAGTTACTTAACCTCTCTGTGCTTTCAGTTTCCTCATTGGTAAATAAAGATACTAAAAGTACCCACCTGAAAGGATGCTGGGGAGAATTAGCTAAATTAACTAATTTAAAGGACTTCAAATGGTGCCTGGAATATTTTAAGTGCTGTGTTTAGTGTTAGCCTTTAAAACAGTGTTTGGCAATTAGAAGGCACTGAGTCAATGTTAGCTTTTACATTCTGTTTTAAATAGTAGAGGCTGTGATGTAGGAGAGTGGGAAGGGAGATTAGGACAAACCCACTTAGTTTATGCCCCTTAGTCATTGTATCTACAACCTGTATCAGACTAATTATCTTTCTTGAAAGCCACGAACTTTGCCTGGGCACCCACAGATGCCCAGGACGCTATAGTGAAGGAAACATGAAGCTCAAGTAACAGGTAATTAGGAGCTCACTTTGAAAACTATGTTTGCTTTTTAATGGAGCTTTAAATGAGCTCATGGGAGGTTTATTATTAAATGTTTGCCTCTACCAAATGCTTAATGGGAAAAGCCTTATTGTAATTCAATTCTTTTAGTAATATGCAAGCCATGTTTCTCCTGGGTCTCTGTGGGAGTCATAGGTTCTTTGAATGTCCCAAGACATTTCAAAGCAATCACAAAAATCACATTGTAGAGGTAGGAGGGAATTTGGAAATCATCTCCTCCTAAGCTTTCTGTTTATAGCTGAAGAAATAATCCCAAAGGGCTTAAAGAATTTGTTTGAGGCCACTCAGCAACTGTGGAGCTCACATCAACACCCACTTTCGTTACCTCCTCCTCCAGTCTTTTTCCACTAACCCACCTCCAATCTCAGAGAAAAAGGGAGAAAGCAGAGGAGGGGACAGGAAGCTGTGACATGCAGACGGGGAATTCTCCAATTTTCCTCCTGTCTCACAGAGAAAAAGATAAACTGATCACATACCTGTAGAAACAGTTATGAGTTTTTCAGAGAAAGCACCTAGGCTAAGCATAAGCAATGCATCACCAAGCACTGAAGGTGAAAGTTCACTAGAGGCAGGTGAGGTTGTTTTGTTGGTTCACCTTTACTAAAATCTGTTGCTAGGTTGCCCAGGCAGTTGTGATGCCCGTGGACAAAGAGCAGAGCTGACTACCCAGTAGGTGGGGTCCTGCACTCCCAGAATTATTGTAGCAAACCATGTCACCTGATGCAGGGCCAGTCCACAGTTTCCCCATCTGACAGGGCTTATCTTTTGGCAATTTCTTCTGCACCCCTTTCACACACGGGAGCCATCCAGAAGCTGGACTCAAGGAGCAGGGTCTCAGTGATTTTAGCCATTTCTTCCTACGGTGGCCAGGGTCCTCAAAAGGATTTCTGTAAGAAGCTGGGTCCATCAGAGGAGCGCCCAGTCTCACACTGAATTTGGCAGGAAGATTGTGTAGCTGTGCACTCAACCTGGCAGGTACCGTTGATCCTTGAACAACACTGATTTGAATTTCTACGTGGATTTTTTTCAATAAATACTGCAAATGTATTTTCTCTTTCTTATGACTTTCTTAATACTTTCTTTTCTCTAGCTTACTTTATTGTAATACAGTGTCTAGTACATAACAATATATAACACACATACAAAATATATGTTAATCAACTGTTTATGTCATCAGTAAGGCTTCCTGTCAACAGTAGGGTAGTTAAGTTTTTGTGGAGTCAAAAGTTATACATGGATTTCTGGCTGTGCAGAGGTCAGTTAGTGCCCCTGATCCCACATTGATCAAGGGTTAACCATACTTGCAAATCATCCACTCTGTTCTGTCTATGGATAAGCAATGCTTATATGCAAATGATAAATGCTCGTGTTTGGCCAGGGTTCCTGTGGGTCAGCATGCCAGTGGAGACTTCGCCAGAGTATTCCTGACTCCCAACTTTTTTTCCTTTTAGTTATTTTAGTTACTTTAAGTATATGTGACATCCTACCTCTGCAGAGTAGATGTTTCTGCAAAAATAACTTCTGCTACATACTAATGGGTAGACAAAACTGAAATAGAGAGAGATGGGTTATTGCAATTATGCGGGAGGGGCTCTTAGAGCTGTGCCATGTTTGCATGTTTCTGGGACCCTATCGATTCTGAACTCTACCCTTGTCTTCTATTACTGGGGATCCCCTAACCACCAGATTGTCACTTCTGCAATTCAGAGGCTCACAAAAGCATTTGTTTGTAACTAAGATTGCACAGAACTAGGACCCAACTCAGGCATCTGCAGCCTAAAAACCGTTTAAGGCTCCAGTTTTATAAAACAAAGTGACTGCCTATGAGGTATGATTTTTCATGATACTGGGACTGCCCTGACACCCTCCACATCCCCCTCCACAAACTGGCTTGTGCCTGGAGTTCTGGCTCTGGAGACTCACAGTTTGGTAAGGAGCACTTTTTTTTGTTTGTTTTAATCCTCACCCGAGAATAGTTTTTCATTTATCTTCAGATAGAGTGGGAGAAGGGGAGAGAGAGAGAGAGAGAGAGAGAGAGAGACATCAATGCGAGAGAGACACATCGATTGGTTGCTTCCCACACGACCCCGAACAGGACTGGGGAGCAATCTACAACCGAGGTACATGCCCTTGACCAGAATCAAACCCATGACCCTTTGGTCCTTGGGCTGACGCTCCAACTGCTGAGCCAAACTAGCCATGGTGGTAAAGGATAATTTACCTGAACTGTTCAGGTGGTTTCAGACCTCTGGGAATTCTTGAACATATACATAGAGTTTGAGTGTATTTGCCCAGTTTTAGCCCTGAAGAGAGAATCTTTACATCTTTGCTTGTACCCAAAAATGTTAGCAATCCACCAAAAGTTTAAGAATAATTGCTCTTCTGCCTAGCTGGTGTGGATTAGTGGTTGAGCATTAACCCATGCACCAAGAGGTTACTGGTTCAATTACCAGTCAGGGCACATGCCCAGGTTGTGGGCCCAATCCCCAGTTGGGGGCATGCAGGAAGAGGCCAATCAATGTTCTCTCTCCCTCTCCCTTCCTCTCTCTCTAAAATCAATAAAGAAAAAAATTTTAAAAAGAATAATTGCTCTTCTGGTAAGTTGTTTTAAGTTATTTACTATTAAAGATGTATGAAAACCCAAAGACACATGACCATAAATTTTATATATCACAAAGACCCACTGGACACTTTACCTGAGATATTTTCTAGGAAAAAACGTGAGTTTTATTAATTTTTCCCCTATTTTTTTAATTCAAAATGAAATACCTGTATTAGTGAGAGAAATTATCACAAAATAGATGCTACCTTTTTATTCTTAACTTCAAAAGTAAGGCCTGACTGAGCACAGGTCTGATGGGGATTCACTAACTGTGGAAAATTTTATTTTCTTAGAGCCAAGATGGTCAAACTTCTTCTGTAAAGGGTCAAATAGTAAGAAATTCCACCTTTCAGGCCGCATGGTTTCTGCCACAACTTCATAACTCTGTTGTTGTGTGGAAAGTAGCCATAGACAATAGGTAAACAAACAGGAGTGGTGGTGTTTCAATAAAACTTTATTTACAAAAAAACAGGTAGTGGAACCCTGGCCGGTTTGGCTCAGCGGTTGGAGCGTTGGCCTGTGGACCAGAGAGTCCCGGGATCGGTTCCCGCTAGGGGCACATACCAAAAAAAAAAAAAACAGGTAGTGGGCCAGATTTGGCCCATGGCAGCAGTTTGCTGATTCCCTTAAATGTTTAAAGATGCTATTGAGTGAAAATAATAAGGCTCACATATTGGCCAGGATTATGTTGTATACCAACTTAAAGCTATTTGCAAAAACAAAATGCCTGATCATATTATTCTGTTGATTGTCGTGTTGGAATGAAAATAATCTCAAAAAGTATTTCTACATGCTGGGCATGTAGAAATGTGATGTTAAACACCTAACAGTTAAAATCTAGAGCTCCACATGTCAGATTTTTCTAAGACATAAGACAAAAGTACAACTGGATTGTTTAAACCATGATTTGTCTTTCCAAGCAACTCAAGGAAACCAGATTTTTGGCAGATAGTTATGGTAAAATAATCCTTTTACCCTAAGGCTTTACTCTGGGTGGGGAATCCCTCCCTGATCCTCCCCAGGTAGACTTCTGTGTTTTCTAGAAATCTGATATCTTTTAGAATCACAAGCTTCTGGCAAACACGGGCAGGCAGTGCCTGAAGCCTGCTGCTTGCCCTAGTAGGGAGGAAAGAAATCCTTGTGGTGTTCCAGAAGTCTGCAGCTCCTTGCATTTCCAAGGCAAATGGTAGAAACTCCGGTCCTCTTTTCCCTTTCCACATTTGAAATATCAGGCATGTATCTTCCTGTTTCATATTTCGTTTTGCATGCTGTCTGGTTAGAAACTTTCATTTCTGTACAGGAACAGGAAGTGAGGTTTGAACAAATGAACTAAGAAGAAAAAGGGAAAGGCTGGGATGGACACCAAATGAGCCGGAGGAAAGTCCATCAGAAGGTAAAGAGTCCATCCAAACTGAAATCTCTCCTCTGGATCAAAACATACCCCTCAAAATTAGTGAGTGCTGAGTTACCTGCAGGAAAAACAAAATGTAAGTAAGCTCCACCCATTGTCCTCGAGGAGCTTAAATCATAGTTGCAGACAAGCAAGGAAAGACTGGATGTTGCCGGGTAACAGATTGAAACTGACAGGAGTAATCAGACTTCATAAATGCCAAGATTGGAGGTGGCAGAACAGAGCAATCAGGGTGCCATGCGTGTGCAAGAGTCAGTGAGAAGGAAGGATGTCTTTTCTCTAAGTCGGGGTTATTCAGGCATAATTTACAAGCAGTAAAATCACTCTTTCAAGCGTATAGTTCTACAAGTTCTGACAAACACATACAGTTGTAAAACATATTTCCATCATCACAAAAAATTTCTGTATGCCCCTTGGCGGTCAACCTCTCTGGCCACTCCCAGTCCTTGGCAACCACTGATTTGATTTCTGTCTCTCTAGTTTTGCTTTTTTCACAATGTCAGATAAATAGAATCGTATAATTAGTAGCAGAAATTGTGCAACTTTAATCTCAAAGAGGAGTTTTTTAGAGACCAAATGTCTGCAAGGCATCTTAAGACAGATGGGGCAGCTTGTGCTATAAAAACAGCCATGGACAGCGGAACCTGTGCAGGGATGTCATTTACACACAAACTTCCTAAAATGAACCTGATCATGTCACATCCCTGCCAGAAACCTTCAGTGGTTTTCCATTGTCCTTCCGTGTGGCTGGCATGGCCTTGCATGATACGGCACCAACTGCCCCCTCAGCCCTTTCTCTCCCTATTTCTCTTCCCGTTTTCCACTGAAACATCTGTGCGCTGGCTACTCTGCTCCGGTTCTCCAGGGGAAGTGCCCCGGCCTTCACTGCTGGGCCTTTGTACACGGCTGACTTCTATCCACAGCATCTGACCCTGACCCCCGCCTCTTTGGCTTCAGACTTTGGCTTTCTCTGGGAGCACTTCCTGACCCTCCCAGTTTGGTTTAAACATCATTCTTGTCGGTTCCAACACTTGTACTTTCCCTATCTTAGTGCTTATCAAACTACATTGTAATTGCAATTGCATGTTTGTGTCTCCCGATTAGACTTCTTGAAATTAGATTTACTGGGGTGACATTAATTAATAAGATTATATAGGTTCCAAGTGTACATGTCTATGATACATGATCTGTATATTGCACTGTGTGCTCACCACCCAAAGTCAGATCGTCTTCCGTCACCATATGGTCCCCTTTATCCTTTAGAGCCCCACCCCCTTTCCTCTGGTAACCACCATACTGTTTTCTGTGCCTGTGAGCATTTTATATCCCATATATGAGTGAACTCATATGGTTTTTAGCTTTTGCTGGCTTTCCAGTCCGCGCCCTCTGAGGAAACAGGAGCCACATCTGTCTCACTCGCAGTGGTCTTTTCAGCCTCCAGGTTCGGCACAGGGTGGTTTCTCGACAGTCATACTTTAAACTGAGTCAAAGAGACAAATCAAATTCAGGCAAAAGTCAGAAGAGGGAGAAGTTTCTTTTAGCTGAGGGTGGCAGAGGGGCAGGAAAGAATCAAGAATCAAGAATCAAGAAATACACGGAAACACAAGAATCAGGAAACACGTGGTATTTGAATGGGACCCTTGTCTGGTTATCTGGCAGCCCGCTCTGTCCTTCAGTATTCAGCTTTGTAGGGGCAGGGCTCAGTGTCTGAAAACTACATTTCCCAGGCTCCCTTGCCAGCTGGGCCCAGAGGGAAATCCAAAGGCAGCAGAAAGAAAAGAGTCCTGCTCTGGCTGTTACCTCCAGCGAGGCTGAAGGAGAGTCAGGATTGAAGAAAACTCCCAGGGATTTGTAGATAACAGTTTCATGATGTAGTGGGGACAGAACCCAGACTTCTAGTGGCTAAAGAATGGTTCACACTCGTGAGGTAAGAATGAGAATAGTCTATTTTACCATCCTTTGGCCCCTTTGCATCATTTCCTCTGCCTGCCACAAAGCCCTTCCCTCCCACACCCTCAGCTACTCACTCATTAGCTCCCCTACCACTGTATCCAAGCCGAGGATGGCCAGGTGCTGGGATTATGCACGCAGAGCTAGTTCACCGACTTGAAAGTTTGGACTTCATGTGGACACTATCAGCTTACTGTGGAGGCGAAAGTTGTTGATCAGCATCAAAGAATAGTGTCAAAAGTTGTAGATTACTGGTGCTTAAAGTTATGCTCAGGGGGTTTTCTTAAAGACGTCTAGCTATTTATTAAACGAAGGCTAGTCGCCTTCTATAACTTCATTAAACAAACAGGAAAGAATTATATAACCCCCTTTTAAATAAGTGCAGCTTGTCTCACGAACTTGACATCCACTCAAAGTCACGAAATCACATGAGCACACACACGCTAAGTATTCAAAGTTTTATCTCTCACAGGACCCTGGTGAACTCTGCAGACCACACTCCGCAAGCCGGCAAGGCTAGGCCACAGAGAGAGTGAGCAGGCTTCCTGTACTTTGATAGAAGAGTGAAAGCCAAGGTTAAAATCTGATTACTTTGCAAGGATTCCAAAATACAACCTACCGCACGTCACAGAAATTCATGAGCAAATCTGAGCATCTTTAGAAATGCCAAGCAGGAGGCATTAGACCCTCAGAATTCTGGTGAGTCCCGCTTTGAAGATAGGGCACACTTAACCAAGTTAACCTTTCCTAAAACTGCAGAGCCCGCTAAATCAGACCTCTCCACGCTCAGGATAAAATACCAACCTTCTAAATTACATTCGTTATGAACAAGAAAACCGGTAAGACATCCAAACAATAGTGCAGTAGGTGCAAACAGATATCATCATCATTTTAAAGTTAGTTTATTCAACAATGGGAAGGGGAAATATTGCTTATTTTATGCAACAGCTTAGGATTTGAGTAGTTTACCTGTAATTAAAAAAAAAAGAAAAACTATCAGGCGGTCAAAGAGGTTTCTAGATTTTTAAAGTAGTGCCTAAACTGTGTAATTCTGTGTTGTTCTGACATATAAACAAAACAGATTTTTTCCCCTAAAACTTGTCATGAAAACTATGTTGTCATAGAATAAAAGAGCTTAAAATCAATAAAATAATAAATAAACAATTAAAATAAATAATATTAAGTAAAATAAGATAGGATAAAGTAGTTTAAAAAACACACCCAGAAACCTCTAAACAGCCAACATTTATTTTTTTCAAATTACCAATACTGGCAGCATACTCATGATTGGTATCTTTGAGTATGGAAAATCCCAGCCAATTTCCAGTTCTGGTCTTGAATTGTTTTTGTTTTGTTTTTTTCCCTCAAGTGTAAAATTTCAAATAGAGATCTTGCTTCATGTCATGTTGCTTTATGTCTATATTTAGTCATAGAGAGTGTGTGGGAAGGAGGATTTGGGAAGAATGGGGATAGCTGGGTGGGTTCAAACAACTTTTGCATCACCCTCCTTTTTGACCAAAATAATAAAAGCCTGAAATATTATTCTCTACCTTTGCTGTCTCAGCTTTATCCCATTCACTTCACAACCCACTGCCATCTGGCTTCCATCCCATCACTCCATTCAAACTGTTCTTATTGAGATCTTCGGGATGCTTTTCTGCTTGCCAAATCCTACGACCTATTTTTGAGGGCCCTCTTGCTTGACCTTCCTGCAGCGTCGGACACGCAGTGCAGACCCTAGTCTCTGAGTTCAGGTCTCCGCGGTCATCCACGTGGGCAAAGCTGGTCCCGTGTAGCTGCTCATGTAGATGCTGAGTGAGTCACAGGAAGCCTGTCAAACAGTGGGCATGGGACCCCACCCCCGGGAAGCAGCTGCTGCTCAGCTCTGGTTTTTACTTTGGCCGGAGAGGAATAAAGACATGGCATTGTTAAATCTTTTAATTTTTTTCGTTAAAGAAAAGCTTGTTTTTTTCTTGTTTGTTTTTTATGAGAACGCTTTCAGTTTTTAAATATTGGCTCCAATTTATTAAATGCTTGTGGGACAACTAAACATATCTGCAGATCTCCCAGGAGAAGCCTCTGCTCCAGATGATCCTCCTTGGCTCTCAGCTTCTCGGCCACCTCGCTCTCTCTTCTGCCTGTTCATCTCTGCCTGGTGTCACCCACCTCGCTCTCTCTTCTGCCTGTTCATCTCTGCCTGGTGTCACTCTACTTTTTCTTCCCCACTTACCTCTCTCATGTTGGGGTTCCCTAGTCCTCCGCCATGGTCCTCTTCTACTTTCTCATCCTCATGGGCAATGTCATAGGTGGAGACCTTGCTCCATGGTTTGTAACTGGTGAGGTTGCACAGGGCCCCATACTCAGGAGGGCTCCATGCTTGGGGTTTAATGGTGTACACCCGAATCTCTTTTTTTTTTTTTTTTTTTAATCCTCACCCGAGGATATTTTTCCAGTTTTTGTACAGATAGAGTGGGAGGGAGAGAGAGGAAGGGAGAGAGAGTGAGAAACATCAACGTGAAGGGACACATCGAGTGGCTGCCCCCCACACGGCCAACCAGGGCCGGGGAGAAACTGCAACCGAAGTACGTGCCCTTAGCGGGAACCGAACCCGGGTCTCTCCGGACCGCAGGCCGACGCTCTAACCGCTGAGCCAAACTGGCCAGGGCAAAGAAATTTTTTTTTTTTTTTTTTTATCCTCACCCGAGGACATTTTTCCATTTTTTGTACAGACAGAGTGGGAGGGAGAAAGAGGAAGAGACAGAGAGGGAAACATCGACGTGAAAGGGACACATCGTGTGGTTGCCACCCGCACGACCAACCAGGGCCGGGGACAAACTGCAACCGAAGTACATGCCCTTAGCGGGAACCGAACCCGGGTCTCTCCGGACCGCAGGCCGACGCTCTAACCGCTGAGCCAAACCAGCCAGGGCCCGAATCTCTTATAAAATCTTTGAATTTGTGTTTTGTAAGTAAAGTCTGATGGGCAACGGGAGCATGTCCTCGGGGCTTGGAATTTCATTTTAAAAGCAATCCCTCCTCCCCCGCCTCCTTGGGAAGGGTTCTTGTCATTGGCTTCCTGACCCTTGCACCCTGAGTCCTGCCTGCTTTCCCTCAAAACCCCATATCCTGAATTGCTGCTGGCCTCTACCCTGGCAGGGATCTGAGTGCAGGGTCCAGGAGGGTTGGGGTCACAAGCCGTAGCACCTCAGGACAGGGCCTGGCAGTGGTGGCTGTCCCTACCTCAGGCTGCAGTACTACATTTCATTCCCTGGGAAGTTAGCCGAGGCCAGCCTCTCACCACCCTTGATCCAAATACCTAGTGCATCCTGGCACAGAGGTTGCAATACCCTTGGAGTCGCCCATCTGCTGTGGGTTGGGACAGCTGGCCTGTGGAAAGGAGAGATGCTTGACTTGACTTCCCAGCTCCCTGCGGAGTGTGATTTATGGATCCAGAGGCTGGTTGGGGAGGGAACATACAGTCATCAGGTCCATGTGCATACAGCCAGTTCTAGGTTCCAAACTGACCCTACAAGTATCCCCAGAACCTCTGGGCCCAAATTGTGCCTGGGGATCCTTTTCTTCCACCTTCTGCCTTCCCTAGTCTGGCTTGTATTCATTTTTTCTGACTAGCTCAGGGTGCCCTCCAGGGTCAAGCCATGACATATAAATTGCGTAATTCAGTGATTCTACTTACAAGTTAAATGTTCTGATATATACAATTCCAACTGGCACTGCACAATATAAAGATAAATGGTAAACACTCATGCCAATTATTTAAAATTTTTGTTTATTTTGAACAACATTAAATAACAAATAAAACCACCATAACATGTTGAGAGACTGTGGAAGAAAGGAACATGCTTTGTTTTTTAGTAACTTCTTCGTACATTCAATAGCTTTAATGGCACCTTTTCCTGCTTTTTGAACAAGTCCCCAGAAATTATGTGTCTGGTCCTGCCCAGGTCTTCATTTGTTGATGGCTCCATCCCTTCAGCTTGGACCCTGCTCCTCCTCTCAGACCCATATTTCTGCGGGCATAGTAGGCCGGTATACCTGGAGGTATTGCAGGCAGCTCAAACTCAACCTGTTCTCATCTCTCAAGTCTGCTTCCCCCTTTATATTTCCTTGTTCTCTTAATAAAATATCACCCAGTCACGTCCTTGCAACAGAGTAGGTGCTACTGAATGAAATCTTAGAAACCTTCTCATCTCTCTCCTTTCTCTCAAGTTCCCATTGGTCATCAAGTTCTGTTTAGTTCTACCAAATATTCCATGCCCTCTCATATCTTCATGCCTACACATGATGCATGCTGCCTGAAATACCTGTTCAATCCATGCTTAAAACCCAGGTCAAGATGACCTCCTCCAAGAAGCCTTTTTGTAATTGCCCGAGCAGAATTAGTCTTTTTCCCCTGCAATCCAACAGCCTGCTTTTACAACATTTATTATGCTGTCTTGTAATTATTTGTTTATGTGTCTGTCTCCTCTACTGCACTGGGAGCAAATCAAAGACAGGATATATTTTTTATCTCTCTATTTTTAAGTATAGTATGATGTGTTGGAGACTCTCTGTGAATGATTAAATGGTACAGGAAAAATAAGACAGAATTTATGGGTACCAGGAAAAAAAAGATTCTTGTTGAGGGTAAACCTATTTTCTAGAGCTACCTGAGCCCAGGGGAACGGAAAGTGAAGGAAGACCCCATATCTGGAGAGCTAGAGCTTCATTGCAAGTACAGACTTGTCATGAAGGCAAAAAAGGGGAAGAATCAGACAAAAGTTCTTTGCTACTGGCAGAAACATGATATAGTGGAAAGTAGTTATGAAATAATTTCTGTATTAAAATTTGTGAACTGTGTTAACATGACACTTTTTATTTAAATTTTTTAAATTTACATTTTTTAATCCTCACCTGAGGGCATGCTTAGAGAAAGGAAGGGAGAGAGAGAAACATCAATGTGAGAGAGAAACATTGATTAGTTGCCTTCCATATGTGCCCCAACTGGAGATGGAACCCAAAACCCAGGTATGTGTTCTGACTGGGAATTGAACCCATGACCTTTTGGTATATAGGATGATGCTCAACCAACTGAGCCACTTTAGCGAGGCACACACTTTCTTTCTTTCTTTCTTTCTTTATTTATTTATTTATTTATTTATTTATTTATTTTTAATCATCACCTGAAGATATTTTTCCATTTATCTTCAGATAGAGTGGGAAGGAAGAAGGGAGGAAGAGAGAAAGAGAGAAACATTGATTTAAGAAAGACACATCAACTGGCTGCCTCCCACACAACCCAACCAGGGCTGGGATGAACCACAACCGAGGTACGTGCCCTTGACCAGAATTGAACCCACAACTCTTTGGTCTTTGGGCCAAATCTCTAACTGCTGAGCCAAACTGACCAGGACCACACACTTTTTATTTTTTAAATGTTTTGACATATGTAACAAAGCTGTAAATTCATACAGAAGTTGTAAGTAATTAAGTATGCAACTTGATGGGTTTGGAGATAAGTGTACACCCATGAAACAGTTGTCGTGATCTCTGCTGTAAACTTATCCATTACTTCAAAAAGTGTTCTCCTGCCCTCTTATTTATTATTATAATTATAATTATCATTATCATTATTACTTGGTAAGGACACTTAACATTAGATCTACCTTCCTAGTAAATTTTAAGTATGCAATGAAGTATAGTTAACCATAGGCACCATGCTGTACAGGAGGTCTCTAGGACTTACTCATCTTGTATAACCAAAATTTTGTACCTTTAACTAATATCTCCCTCTTTGCCTCTCCCCCTAGCCCCTGACAACCACCATTCTACTCTCTGCTTCTAAGAGTTTGACTATTTTGTATTCATCACATAAATGGTATAATGACACTTTTTAAACTTCATGCTTATTTAGTTAAAGTCCACTCAGGGAAATAAATATCAATGCTATGTCCAAGTAAATTAATTCATGTTTCTCCAAACTTTTTAGTCATTCCATACATTTGACTAGATCTCCTCTATATTCATCACATGTCTTTCCTGGTGTCTTACAACAACACACACTCCTTCCAGGTATCAGGTGTTGGGCTGAAACATCTCAAGGATTCAGAGAAAGGCAATATGGTGGCAAAGCATTCTACAGAAAAGATAGTGATAAAGTGTACTAACACCAGAGACCACTATTACCATATACTATATTACATTTTTTCAACATTAAATATGAAATTTGGGATAAGGTCTATTGTTAACCTAAACAGTAAATGTTAGTAATAGACAAGAATGGGGGTTCTTTTTAAAAAATAATTTTTCTTTATTAATTTTAGAGAGAGAGAGGAAGGTAGAAAGAGAGAGAGAGAGAAACAATCGATGTTCGACTGAATTCTGCATGCTCCCCACTGGGGATTTGGCCCATAACCTGGGCATGTGCCCTGACCAGAAATCGAACTGGTGACCTCTTGGTGCATGGGTCAATGCCCAACCACTGAGCCACACTAGCCAGGCAAGAACGAGAGTTCTTCAAAGTTAAAAAGAGAATGATAAAATCTAAAGTCGCTGCAGGTATGGTTTGCAACTGCCTTAAAAATGCAACAGGTTATTTTAGGTAGGTTAATACTTTCTTTTAATCTAAGAAGTGAGGCTATCAACCCCTTTTCATTCAAAATAGCAAGCAATATGTTTTGGGCTGGAGTCTTGGTAAAGCAGAGAACTCACTGTAAATTCCTAAATTAAGTCTTCATAGCTTGATTCCACTGTTTCAGAATGTCCAGAGCAAATCATCTGGGTGAGTGTTAAAAATGCCAGTATCCCAAATATCCATCCCAACATGCTTATTACAAAATGCCCCATCCTAGACTTACTAAGTTAGAATCTATGCAGGAAGAATTGAGGAAACTGCATTTTTAAATTTTATTTTATTTTATTTTTTTCCATCTCCATTTACCCCATGTATGTCCTCTTCTACCTCTCCCGGAACCGGGAAATCATCACACTGTTGTCCAAGTCCATGAGTTCTCTCTATCTCTCTTTTTCTTTTTTCTTTTGTTCAATCTCTCCACCCTTCCACCCCCACCAGAGCTGTGTACCTCTCTCTACCTATGAATCTGTCTCTATTTTGCTTGGTGGTTTAGTTTGTTCATTAAATTCCACATATGAGTGAAATCATATGGTATTGTCTTTCTCTGACTGGTTTATTGAGGAAACTGCATTTTAAACAAGTCTTCCAAGCCTTCCACCCCATCTCAAGTGATTTATTAGGCACTCTAGATTTTAGGAAAGCCCAATTTCCAACATAAATACAAGAATTTTAGATTATCAAATAAAATAACTTCATTTTTTGCCCGGCCGGTGTGGCTCGGTGGTTGAGCATCGATCCATGCACCAAGAGGTCACCGGTTTGATTTCCCAGTCAGGGCACATGCCTAGGTTATGGGCCAAATCTCTAGTGGGGGGGCATGCAAGAAGCAGCCAACAGATGTTCTTTCTCATCCTTTCTACCTCTCTCTCTTTCTTCTTTCTCTAAAACAATAAAGAAAAAAAAAACTTAATTTTTCTTTAACAATATTGGGAAAATGAGGAGTTCCAGCTAAGTTAGTTTTCCAGAAGAATTAAATTTCAATTTACCCCCATAAGCCCTGAAACTTTTAAATGTTTTAAACATTTTAATGAAAATCCTTCTAAACTGTGTTATATAATGTGCACCATCTTCTCAAACAAAATATATTGTACAAACTGGGCACTGTTATTGGTGACTTAGGATCATTATTACAAACATCCGTTATTATAACAATTGCGTATGAAGTTCATGAAGTCTGTAAAACTGTCAGATTCTGCACTAAATGCTCTCTCCAGCTGTGTTTTTATGACGCTGCAGTTCCTTTCTATGTTTTGTTTCAACAATTTTCCTGTTTTCTCCCTTGCTGTCTGGTAACTTTTATTAATGGTACCATTACTTTTTCTACTTTCCACTTTTCAATAAACTCTGGGAAAGCATGAGGAACTCGTCATGAGTCAAATATTTGTGTAGGTGTATAGATCAGCTGAGATGTTTACAGGTTGCAATAAAAAGCCACAACTCAGATTGGCTTAAACAATAAGGGAGTTCATTATCTCACATAAAGATCCTTGTTTCACATAGTCAAAATCAACCTGTATACAAAAGTTTTACCTTCCTTTTTCCACTTATTATACTAAATCACTTCCTATGTTGTTATAAACTTTCTTATAGATAACATTTCACCATATTAATTAATCCAACAAATATTTTCGAGTATTTTCTGTGTGCCAAGCACAGGAAGGTAGTGAGAGGCAGTGGAGAGAACAGACATGGTTGCTGGTGTCTGGGAGAATCTAGTTTAGGAATGTGCCATTGCTTATTTGACCTCTGTTTTGTTTCCAAAGAATTGTCTTGCAATTATAAATAACATTCTGACAAACATTATGGTTAAATTTTGGGTTATTTCCACAAGAGTAATTTCTAAAAGTGGAATTACTGGGTCATTTTAAGGCTTTTATCGTATATATGTTTTAAGATTTATTTACATACAAGTAAATTTACAATTTTAACTATTTAATAATAGTAACTATTTCACTAGTAATAATATGCAATTATTAATTATTTAAAAATGAATGATATGCCCGGCCAGTGTGGCTCGGTGGTTGAGCGTCGATCCAGGCACCTGGGGGTTGCCGGTTCGGTTCCTGGTCAGGGCACATGTCCAGGTTGTGGGCCCAGTCCCCGGTGGGGGGCATGCGGGAGGCGGCCGGTCGAGGTTCTCTCTCATGGATGTTTCTATCTTTCTCTCCCTCTCCCTTCCTCTCTCTCTAAAATTATTTAATAAAAAAAAAAGAATGATATTGCCCTGACTGGTTTGGCTCAGTGGTTGGAGCATTGGCCCACGAACCAAAGCGTCTCGGGTTCAGTTCTGATCAAAGGCATGTACTTCAGTTGTGGTTCGGTCACCGGCCCTGGTTGGGGTCGTGTCTCTCTCACATGGATGTTTCTCTCTCTCTTCCCCTCCCATTCTATCTAAAGATAAATGGAAAAATATCCTCAGGTGAGGATTTAAAAAAAAATTAATAATATTTTACTAGTATTAATAATAAAATAGTATTTAATACTATTAATAATTATTTTACTATTTAAATTTAGACATATAAAATTAGCCATTTTGACTGTTTTTAAGTGTATAATTCAGTGGCATTAGATACATTCACAGTGTTGTGAAACCATCACCACTAAGCATCACCAGAGCTTTGTATTGTCTAAAATTAAAACTCCACCCATGAAACAATAACTTCCCACTCTCCACTCCCCAGATCCTGGCGACCACCATTCCACCCTCTTTCTCTAAGATTCTGATGATTCTAGGTACATACACATATAAGTGGTATAATACAATATTTGTCCTTTTGTGTCTGGTTTATTTAACTTAACATAGTATTTTCAAGCTTCACTCACGTTATAGAAAGTATCAAATTTTTTGTTAAGGCTAAATAATATTCCACTGTAAGTATATACCTTCATCAATTTATTCCTTCATCAACTGATGGACATTTGAGTTGTTTCCACCTTTTGGCTATTGTGAATATCTCATTCTATTTTTTTTTCTCCCTTTATTGATTTTAGAGAAAGAGGAAGGGAGAGAGAGAGAGTTAGAAACATCGATGAGAGAGAACATCAATTGGCTGCCTCCTGCATGCCCCCCACTAGGGATCAGGCCCACAACCTGGGCAAGTACCCTGAGCGGGAATTGAACCAGTGACCTCTTGGTGCCTGGGTCGACACTCAACCGCTGAGCCACAGTGGCCGGACTACCTCATTCTATTTTTTTTTATCCTCACCTAAGGACATTTTTGCATTTATCTTCAGACAGAGAGGGAGGGAGAGGAAGAGAGAAAGAGAAACATCGACGTGAGAGAGACACTTTGGTTGCCACTCGCGTGACCCCAACCAGGGCCGGGGACAAACTGCCACCAAGGTACATGCCCTTAGTGGGAACCGAACCTGGGACTCTCTGGTCTGTGGGCTGACGCTCTAACTGCTGAGCAAAACCGTCCAGGGCTACCTCATTCTATTTTAAAATTGCTTTCTAAAATGGATTGTATCTGGTTAGGTCAACTGAGTAATTCTTTTTCATAGTTTAGTTTTCACAATTATATTTTTAACTTTGTTAATTAATAGGAGAAAAAATCTTAGCATTGTTTTAATTGATATTTCTTCATTTATTAGTAAAGCAGACCATTTTCAACTGTTTATATTCATACTTTTGTAAAATCTGTTTTCGTTTTTCAGCTTTCATATATTAGAATTGAAAGATTTCTCTTATTGTATGAGCCTTTGAATATAAAATATTTCTTCACTGTCAAATTTACTGCACATATTTTTCCCCATTTATTTTAGCCTTTTCATTTTGGTTAGATTTGTTTTTGATATAGATAATATTTTCATCTTAATAGAGTGAAATTTATCAACTAGTACATTTGAAAAATATATAATTTATTTTAAGCTTAGAAATTTTTTTCCCATCGAGAGCATATTTCTTCATTGATTTTTTTGCATTCAACACTTTATCCGTATGGAGTTGGATATATGGTGTAAGAGGATCAACATTTTTTGAGTTTTTTCCAATAGCTAAGTAATTTCTACAGACACTTTTTATTGCCTATCTTTACCTTTCTGCTACATCTGACACAGCTAAACATTCCTTTCGAAAGGATGTCTACCTTGTACTTCCTCACTCTGGCCTTGTTCTTCTTCTACATTCTTGTTACTTGTTTCCAGGCTCCTTCCACTGTCCTTCTTTCTCTAACTGCTCCTAAGATTAATTTCAACCCTTATTTTTCTCATGTACCTTCTTTCTAAGTGATCTGCCCCCTGAACACCATTCTACCTTCAACCCATATGTGAACAACATCCATTTCTTATAATCTTCTGCCAGAACTCCTATCTGGGTCCCAGATTATGTGTGTAGTCATTCATTTAATCAATAGCGACCAAAGAGCAATTGAACACCTATTCTATCAGACACTTTTCTCAGCTTGGGAGATAAAATAACTACCTGCATAGAATTGTAAGGACATACAATACATAGTATTTTTGTAAGTACATTTTGTAATATTGTAAGTACATACAATACATAGTATTTTAGGTAGTTATAAGGACTATGGAGAAAATCAGTGCAGGCAAGGAAGTTAAACTGTGTCTTTGGATAGATGTGAGGGTTGTAATTTTGAATTGTGTGGTCAGGGAAGGCCCCACTGAGAAGGGGACATCTGTGCAAAGAGCTGAAGGAGATAGTAGGAAGCAACCATTGTAGGTATTTGTTGGAAGAACATTCTTGGCAGAGAGAAGAGCAAATGCAATAGACTGAGGCAGGGGGAGTGAGGAGGTTTCTGCCTGTGGAATGAAGAGAACAATAGGAAATTAGGTCAGAGAGGTGATGGAGATCATGCAGAGCCCTGTCAGCCATTTTATGGCTTTCCTCCAAGAACGATGGGCTGTTTGAGGATTTTATGGAGAGAAATAACATGATCTCTGGCAGATGTATCAAGAATAAACTTTGGAGGGCTTGGGATAAACGGGGAAACCAGTTAAGAGGCAATTGCAAAAACCCAGGCAAAAGTTAATGGTGTTTCTACCAGAGTGGTAGCTGTGGAAATGGTGAGAAATGGTCAAGTTGACAGGATCTGCTGAGTGATTAGATGTGAGAATGCGAGGAAGGATCTCAGTCACTGAAGACAGTGTATAGGGCACGAGCAGAGCAGACCCTTTGGACACCTTTGACAGTCCAATATGGAGTCACTGTCAGCCATGACAGTTACGTCAAGTGCTGTGTCAAGACTGAGATAATGGGGCATAATAGGAATGCCCTAAAGAGGGGCCCAGAACTCTCAGAACCAAAGTCTGGGCGCTTGGATAAGGACTCCAGATGAACACTGAGATGAGTGGTAATTCCACCTCTTGTGGGCAATAGCAACTCAGAGCTCCAACCACCTAGTGCTTGAGCATGTGTCACGCTCAGAGCCCTGCTGGACTTCTACTCCACAGGACGTGTGCTGCCATTGCAGCCACCTGGCTTGAGACCGATGCCAACCTCTCCTAACTACTGATGTGCTAGTGACCCAGACTTCATGCTAGATGCTCCCTCTGCTAGTTTCTATGGTGTAAGCTCCTCCTCTTGGTGTAACCTGCGTGTGAGTTTTTTGGCTTATTGGGGAGTCTCCCCTAATAAACCTGACATTGTGGAAAGACATAAATGTGTCTAAGTGACTTCTTTCAGCAATGCTCCCTTGCTCATGACAGACGGGAACTGCAGAGAGAAGCAGTTTCAGGGGAGAATAAGAGGAACTCATGTTTGTTTTGTTTGTTTGTTTTTGTTGATCCTCACCCGAGGATATTTTTCCAATGATTTTTTTAGAAGAGTGGGAGGGAGAGAGAGAAGGAGAGAAAGACACCTGGGCCCAGGGATAGAACCTGCAACCCAGGCATGTGCCCTTGACCAGGAATCAAACCCGAGACCTCTGGTCCTCAGGCCAATGCCCTAATGGCTGAGCCAAACTGGTCAGGGTAGAACTTGGTTTTTAAACATGTGTATTTGAGATGCTAATTAGATATCAAAGTGGAGATGTCAAAATGAGTCTGGAGTTCTCTAGCTCTGAGCTGGAGAAATGAATTTGGAAGTTATTAAAATACGATGGCATTTGCCCTGGCCGGTTTGGCCCAGCGGTTAGAGTGTCGGCCTGTGGTCTGGAGAGACCCGGGTTCGGTTCCCGCTAAGGGCATGTGCCTCGGTTGCGGTTTGTCCCCGGCCCTGGTTGGTCGTGCGGGTGGCAGCCACTCGATGTGTCCCTTTCACGTCGATGTTTCTCTCTCTCTGTTCCTCTCTCTCCCTCCCACTCTACCTGAACAAAAAATGGAAAAATGTCCTCGGGTGAGGATAAAATACGATGGCATTTAAAGCCATGAGACTGGATGAAATGATCAAAGGATAAGTGTAGTTTAGAAGCGCAGTGAGCTCTGAGCACTCTGTCATAAATATAAATGCTTGCTGCATTTTTGCACCTGTATGTACTAAGGCATTTCAAACTAACCATATCCCAAATTCAGAATTGCCTTTCTTGTTTTATTCTCTACTTCTATGTATAGAACCACCATTTTGATAGGACAGAGAACTAAAAACTAAGATGAAAGAGTAAGCTGTCATATAGGTTTAAGTTCCTATATGAGAATTAAAATCTTGCAAATTTGGCTTTGAGTTTCTTGGCAGCCTAAGAATTAATGCCCCTTATCAAGTTCTCAGAATTCTGTTGCTATTGTTACTTTTTTCCTATACTTTACAATAGGCCACTAGCTTTTCCAAAGATTATTTCCCACCCATATCTGCTCCTGTGGGTATACATTACTGTGGCTTTCTCCCATCTGTCCAACCACATTGCCTTTTAGGTAGAAATAAGCTCTTAGATTTGAATCTTCCCAATTATAATGTAGTATTCTAAGAACTTTCCAGGTGGTTCAACATTAAAATTCTCTCACACACAGAGATACACACACACATCATGGGTTTGAGATCTCACAATGTCAACATCTATTATTCATTGATTTACATGCTAATATTGAGCAAACTATGACTGTTCTCCAAAGAGTGTGTATTTACTCTTTTTATAAGAAAGATTTTACTTTATTTATTTCAAAAAGGTTTGGTTGCTATTATTTCCAATTAGAATGTCTTCCCCTTTCTCTTTGTCTAGTCAGCCTTTAACTTGGTAATAGCTCTTTGTCCTTCAAAGTCATCTTAACTGTCAGCACCTCTAGGAAGTCTTCCCTAGCACTTCAGGTAGACTATGGTTGTGTAGGATTCTATTTATATCCCTATTATCATATTTTTGCTGTAAATCCTTATTTATATGTCTCTGGGGAGCAGAAAATCTGCCTTTTTTTTAACTTTATTTTTTATTTATTTTTATTTATTTATTTATTTATTTATTTATTTATTTATTTATTTTTTGTTACAGATGTTTCTCCTTTTTCACCCCATTGGCACTCCCTTCCCCAACCCCCCCACCCCGTCCTTGGCTTTGTTGTCCATGTCCATTGGTTATGTATACATGCATATAAGTTCTGTGGTTTATGTCTTCCCACCCCCCTACCTCCTCTTCTGAGGGATGTCAGTCTGTGTCCTACTTCCATGTTTCTGGGTCTACTGTATTCCTCAGACTGTTATGTTAATTACATTCCATATATAAGTGACATCATGAGGTATTTGTCTTTTTCTGCTTGGCTTATTTCACTTAGGATAATACTTTCCAGGTCCCTCAATGTTGTCTCAAAGGATAAGAGATCTTTCTTTCTTACCGCTGCATAGTACTCCATTGTGTATATGTACCACTGCTTTTTTTATCCATTCATCTACTGATGGACACTTGGGCTGTTTCCAGATCTTAGCTATTGTAAATAGTGCTGCTATGAACATGGGGGTACATATATTCTTCCTGATTGGTGTTTCAGGCTTCTTAGGGTATATTCCTAGAAGTGGGATCACTGGGTCAAATGGAAGTTCAATTTTGAAAATCTGTCTTTTTAACCTGTAATGCCTAGCAAGTAGCACAGTACCTGGCATTAATTGTAATTAATAATACATATATAGTAAAATAATAATAATAATAATAATAATAATGCCCTTTGAAAATAAAAGAGCCTTATTATTACACAGAACATTTAAGATGCTCTTGTTGTTGGCTTGACTCTAAGTTCATATATTGTCAACTTTAAATCCTAAATCACTTTCCAGGTTTTAGGAAACCTTATAGCTTCAACTTTGGTTGTCTTTGAGGGAGAGTAACATTTTCATTATTTTTATAGCCAACTCATGTCCAGTATCATGTTCATGAAAGGTTCTTTTAGGAATTATACATAGATCACTATTATTTGTCAAAGTATATTTTCTGTCACCCCATAATTTGATTACCTACTATGTGCAGGTACTGTATCAGATACTGTATTTATTTAAGCTTCAAGTTAGTCTTGAGATTTAGGTTTATTATTTTACACAGGCATTGTCATGGGTTGAATTGCGTTCTCCTTCAAATTCATGTTGAAGTCCTAACCCTCAAAATCTCTGAAGGTGACCTTAATTGGGGATAGGGTCTTTACAGAGGTCATCAAGTTAAAGTGAGATCATTAGGTTGGACCCTAGTCCAAAATGACTGGTGTCCTTATAAAACAGGGAAATTTGGAGATAGACATGTACAGTGGAAAGACAATGTAAAGAGACATAAGGAGAAGATGTCCATCTGCAAGCTAAGGAGAGAGGCCTGGAAGAGATCCTTCTCCCAGAACCCTGAGGAGAAAACAGCCCTGCTGGCAACTTGATCTTAGACTCTAGCTTCCAGACTGTATGACAAAAAATATCTCTTGTTTAAGCCACCCAGACTGTGGTACTTTGTTATAGCAGCCCTAGAAAACTAAAATGGACATACATTAATTTTCTTAATGACAAACTGATCCCAGGGTTGATTGGTTCCCAAGACTTCCTTTTATTATAAAATATACTCCTTGACATTTCAAACTTTGGGTGAGGGATGTAAGAGTATAAACCTACGTTACTGAATTTCTCTTACTAAATACACTTTAGATCATTCACCTATTAATTTAACTAATCTTTCTTTGTTATTATATAAATATATGTTTGTAGTACTTCTACAGGTAGTCAAGTCTATAGTTTTTTTCCTTGTTGTGATAAGTTCTATTTCTTTTATTTGTACCTATATTTAGTGATTGAGGAACAAGATAGGAAGAGTACATTTGGAGAATGTGTGAATAATCTCATGCCTTTAAATTCAGTACATATGCTGATGACTCTTAAATTTACATCTCCAATCTGGGCTTTTCCTCTGAACTCAAGACCTATATATCCAACTGCTCACTGATGTTTCCACTTGGATGCCTAATAGTATCTCAAATTAAGTTCATCAAAAAACTGAGCATCTAATCTCATCCTCTCCCACCCCTGACCTGCTCTTCTCATGGCCCTCCTATCTTGGTTGATGACAACTCCATTATTCCAGCTGCTTAAGGCAAACATTTCAGTGTTCTCTTTGACTTTATTCTCACAAATTGTGTTGGGTTGGTCCATAAAACCTGCTGGTTCTACTTTCCCCCCAATTTTTCTGCATGCGAAGGTCCTCTCTCCCTAGATATTTGTTTGATTATCTCACTTTGTTCAATTCTTTACTCAAGAGTCACCTTTTTTCTCCTTGCCTTTTCCCTCCTCTAGTAATCTAGCACATGATTTATTTTACTTATTTATCTCAAAGAGTGTAATTCCATGAAAAAAGAGTCTTTTTCTTTCTTTCTTTTCTTTTCTTTTTTTAGCCACATAGTACATTTTGGTCAAATAGCACTAATTTGTTTTAGAGAACATTAAACTTTCCTCTTCTTCCTGGATTTGCAACGATGCTCTGAGAATGTGCTCCTTTGTAATTTAAACCTCCATGTTTCCAGGCTCTCTGTTTTCCTTTCTTTCCTTTCCATTCCTTCCAACAGAAGGCTTGTTTCCAAACTCTCCTTTATTCATTGCATTCCTCCAAATGCAAACACATTCTGGAACACCTTTGTGTAAATATTAAAACATTTAGACAAATGCCTCATTTCATCAGTTCCTGGCAGCTGCATTATGTGAAGTATGAGATCATTCATAAACTCACTTCATATTAATTTTTTATCAGCAGGCTTTAAGAGGCAAGAACTTCTTAAATCAAACTGTTTTTCTTAGAACAATTTAACCACATTTGATGGTGACAGGTTCCAAATGACAAAGCGAGTAAATGAATGAAATAAATATCTTCCTTTGTCCTATTGCTGTGTGACTGTGGGGATTACCAATCCTGGACATAAGGATCATTTTATTCATCTTGATTCCTAGAACCTAATATAGTACCTGACCCCTAAAAATGCATTTAGTATTTGAAAGCACAAAGGGCTTCTCTTAGTTCACAATGCCTTTTATGTCTTGGTACTCCTATGTCTCTGCCATTACTATTATGTTGAATGCAATTTATGTACATTCTGGAGTTTGCCTGGCCATAGTTCTTGGTCTTATAATACTGTTACCATTCAGGAACATTACTACATTGCAACAACATCCTTCCAGATTTCAGAAGGGATATTTCAATCTTCACTGGAGGGAGGTTTGTTGAGCTATGTGGCTGCCCTGGTGGCAGTGGCCAAAGATGTCGTGATGCTCTACTTGTTCCAGGTCCCTCATGTTGCTTTTGGGCATGACTTAAAAAGACTTGCTTAATTCCTTGAAACCCCAGCCCTCCCCCCTTTCTTTTGCTGGGGCATCTCTGCTTCTACAGAGGTAGTAGACATTGCTAGAAGCTGCAGGCTGCAGGTGGACAGTTGGGAAGTGCTATTGGGTCCCTTTCACTTGCTGGCTCAGTTCATGTACGGATAATGCCATTACTGTTGAGGGATCTGGCTTTTCTGGCAGCTGCCTGGAAAGGCAGGTGGCATGATTCAAAAGCATGGAGGAGTTTATGTCTCTGTAGTAACAGTGATGGGAGCCAGGATCTCCATTGTGTTCCCTTTCTCTGTTTCCAAGAGCCATGATCTCCCAATCTTTTATGGAGACATCAAGTGAGACTGAGCAACCAGCACTCTTGGTTGCAAGTGGTGGTCAGTTCAATAGTTCATGTCCTTGACTTTTTTCTATCTCCTTCCCTCCCTCATTTCTCCTTTCCCTTCACTTTTGCTTCCCTGAGGTTGTATTTTCTAAGAAATTGTTGTTATATAAGCTATTACCTCAGGTCCTGTTTTTTTAGGGAATCTAGATTAAAATATAACTATGGCTGTCCCCTCAGGCATATGGCTTTGTAAAGATTTTTATGTGCTTACTTTTGTTATATGTGCTGTTATATATTTTTCTTGTGTTCTTTCTTTTCACCTTCCTCTTGTGCACAAAATAGCTGAAAACAAACTCTTGTCCTTAACAACATCAAGGGCTTTAGATGATAATTGCTAACCATGCACCAGGAACTTTTATAATCATTTTTACCTCAAAATTACCTTGTCTAGGTATTATTACTATTACCTTTTTACAGAAGGGGAAACTGAAGTGAATATGTTTAGTAACTTGGCTAAAGCCACACTGTTAGTAAATGAGTATAAGAACTCCAGAATCCATATTTTTAAAAAAATTAAATTTATTGGTGTGATATTTATTAATAATTTGCCTAGTTTTGAGTGTACAATTCTACAGTACATCATCCATACATTGCATTGTGTATTTCCTACCCGAAGTTGAGTCTTCTTTCATGACCATATATCTGATCCTCTTTATCCTCTTACAATCCCCCACCACGACCTCCCTTTTCCTCTGGTAACCACCATACTGTTTGTTTGTCTGTCTTCTTTTTTGCTTTCTGTTTTATATTGCACATATAAGTGAAATCATATGGTTCTTTACTTTTTCCATCTTATTTTTCTTAGCATGATGTTCTCAAGATCCACCCATGTTGTTATAAATGGCAGTATTTCACCTTTTCTTATGGCTGAGTAGTATTCCATTGTATATATGTACCACATCTTCCTTATCCACTTAGGTTGTTTCTATGTCTTGGTCATTGTGAATAATGTTGCAATGAACACAGGGGTACATATATCTTTAAAAATTAATGTTTTTTTTTTTTTCCCCCAGCCAGTGTGGTTCAGTGGATCAAGCGCCATCCCATGGACTGAGAGGTCCCTGCTCAGTTCTTGGTCAGGGCACACACCCAGGGTTGCAGGCTCGATCCCCAGTAGGGGGCGTGGAGGAGGCAACCAATTGATGCCTCTCTTTCTCTCCCTGCCTTTCTCTCTAAAAAAATCAATAATAAACATAGTTAATAAATAAATAAATGTTTTCAAGTTTTTCAGGCAGATACACAGAAGAGAGATTGCTAGGTCATATGGTAACTCTATTCTTAATTTTTTTTAGGAACCTCCAAAGTTTTCCATAGTGGCTGTGCCAATTTATATTCCCATTAGCAGTTTATATGTTCCTTTTTCTCCACAACCTCTCCAACACTTGTTATTTCTTGTCTTGTTGATAATAGCCATTCTAACAGGTATAGTTTCGATTTGCATTTTCTTATAGCTAGTCAAGTTGAGCATCTTTTCACGTATCTGTTGGCCATTTGTATGTCTTCTTGGGAGAAGAGTATGTTTAGGTCCTCTGCCCATTTTTTAATTGGACTGTATATTTTGTTGTTGTTGTTGAGTTGTATGAGTTCCTCATGTATTTTTGATATTAGCCCCCATCAAAGTTATTGTTAGCAAATTACTTCCCCCGTTCGGTTTTTTGCCTTTTTGTTTTGTTGATGGTTGTTTCTTTTGCTGTGCAGATGTTTTATAGTTTGATATAGTTTCATTTATTTATTTTTGCTTTTACTTCACCTTGCCTTTGGGGTCAAATTCATAAAATCATCTCTAAGACCAAGGTCCATAAGTTTAATACCTATGTTTTCTCCTATGTATTTTATTGCTTCAGTTCTTGTGTTTAGGCGTTTGATCCATTTTGAGTTAAATTTTGTGTTTTGTGACAAAAAGTAGTCTAGCTTCATTCTTTTGCATGTGGCTCTCCAATTTTCCCAAGCACCATTTATTGAAAATTTCTTTTCTCCATGGAGTGCTTTCAGCTCCTTAGTTTAATATTATTTGACTATATATGTGTGGGTTTATTTCTGGGCTCTCAATTCTGTTCCATTGGTCTGTGTTTGATTATTGTTTTGTAGCATAATTTAAAGTCAGGGAATGTGATACCTCAGCTTTGTTCTTTTTTTCCCAGGATCGCTTTGGCTGTTCTGGTCTCTTGTGGTTCCATACAAATGTGATAAATTTCTGTTCTATTTCTTTAAAAAATGCCATTGGGGTTTTGATGGGGATTGCATTAAATCTGAATACTGCTTTGGCCATTTCAACTATGCTGAAATCTATATTCTTAAAGACATCATATCTCAAATAAGCCTCCAGTAAGACTTGGCTTTCCTGGAACCAAGATAGAAGAGTTCCTCTCCTTATGCAGGGTTTAGATTCCAAATGCCTGTACTTAAGGCTATATTTTTTTGTTTTTGTTTTTTAAAATTAATTTAGACTTAACAAGAGGAGTATAAATTTGCAGTCTGTGGATTAATTTTCCACAAAAGAAGAGGGAGGTGGGAAAACCTTTGAAACTTTAAAACCAGTCTTTTCTCCTCCTTGCTCATATGTGTTCTGTGGTATCTTTCTCTAAAATACACGTTTTGATTACTTTGAAAGCGTGGGTAGGAAATTCCCTCCTAGATCATTTTTTCAAGTGCTGTAAGGAATCCCTTAGCAACCTTGTGCCCCATAACTCACAGATGGTATGAACCTTTTAAAAAGAAACCATGTTTTTATTGATTTTTTTTAGAAAGGAAGGGAGAGAGATAGAAACATGTGTGAGAGAGAATCATTGATTCAAGAGGGATACATCCATCGACTGCCTTCTGCATGCCCCCCACTGGGGATTGAGCCTGAAACTGGGACGTCTCAGTCCATGAGACAATGCTCAATCCACTGAGCCACATCGGCCGGGCAGCATGAACATTTTATTTGATTGGTGCTTTGCATCCATGGAGCTGTACTTTCCCTGAAACATATATTTTACCATTCTAAGCTTTAGTACTAAAACAAACACTTGGTCTTATGTGACTTACGATTTGCTTTAGTAGGCATCTGACTTAGAAGTTTAGTCTTTTGCATCATACTTAAAAGCTTTTTCATTCCACCAATCACTTTTCCAGTCTCTTGCTGTCAAGAGCATAGGCATACCACATATTTTACCTGTTGTATAATTTGCCTTTCATGTCATTACTCTTCAAGGATTCATTTTTGTGCAAATGAGTTCTCATTTTCTTGTGTTTTTCAATAGTGAATATCTCTACTTTTGTTTTCCTCATAAATTTACTCTTTTTAGAGGAACTGTCAGCACTACTACTGCTTTAGCACTCATCAGGTATTATGTGATCAATAATACTCATGGCATATCTCAAATTAAGCAGCGACTAAGTAAACATTCTGTTTAATAGAAATGACCTCACAAGCCTCCTGACTCCTCTGCTTTGGTGGGCAAAGTTGACTTTCTATTGCTGTGCTGTGTGGCTTTTAAAAAACTATGTTAAGAAGTCCAAAATTCTTAGTGAGTTTTTGATTTCACCTTTTAAAAGACTCCCTAAAGTCACCGAAAGATGCAAAGATGAGGTTTACCACCTTCACTAAACTAGTTGAGGAATATACCATGCCTTGTTAGCTTTAGAGAGAAAGAATCTTGCCAGTGAATTACATCCACTGTGTCACTTTTTCTTTTTCTTTTTTAGGACTTTAATTCATTCAATAATTGGAAGACCATATTTATATACTTTGGCTTCATTCACTATTTTGGATTTGGGGGTCCATAATATCACTTTGGAGATGTTTCCAAAGTTCTCTGGACCTCAATTTCCTTGCAAGCTTGTGTGGGAGTTAGCAGAAAAACAAAGTGGTTGGTACTCAACACGGATTCCATCAAAGGGAGCTCTTTGCATTTCTCCAGGAGCTAAACCGTGATGAGCAAGCGATACTGGCTCCCGATGGCGCTCAGTCCGCCCCCAATGTTCCAGGGGCACGAAGTGGACGCCCAAAAGTCCTACATGCAACCCGCCCTTTGGGTTAAAGAAGAGTCGGAGAAACTCCGTGGGAGAGCGGGCGAGATTCAGGAAAAAGCCCCTCTCGGACTAGGTTAACCAGGGCCGGAATTCCCCACTCCTACGGCTCCATCCCACCAAGCTCACGCCCACTCAGAGCCCGTCGCGCCCGCCCGCGCCGTGACGTCACGCCACCGCGCGGCGCCCGGGCGCCCAGACGCACCGCCCACCGGGTAGAATCCGGAAGCCGGGTGAGCCGCGTCGCCCGGCGTCCCGGAACCGCGGGATCCCGAGAGCTGGCGCACCTGCAGAAAGGCGATGGGAGACAGCAGGCATGCGCGAGGCTGCTGGGCGGCGCAGGCGCTCTGCTGGCCTCGCCCGCGGGAGGAGATCTGGTTCTCCCGGTTGGAGAGTGGGTGGGGCGTCTTGGGCTGTTCTGGCTGCGGGGGAGAAGGAGATGGGGACTGAGCCCGACTCTTGGGAAGGGCGGGTTTGCTTCTGGGATGGGGAGGTCCTCGGTGGACGGATCCTGCTGTGCGTCGGTACTGGCTGCGCCCCACGAAGTTAGGGAATTGTTTGTGGGAAGATGAAATCAAACCACGCAAAGTGCTATGAGCTTATTCTAAGCCCGGAACGCTCGGAATACAAACCCAGAGCCTGGGGCCAGTTTTCCCTGAGGGATGACAACGTACCTGTATGCCAGGCACCGCACAAAGGCTGACCTGTCGTTATTTCACTCTCCCGCCGCCACCAACAACCTTGTGGGGCAGGCATTATTACACGATCCCTAATTTTCCCTCTGGAAACCGAGAACAGATTAATTTTTCCACAGGTCACACAGCTGAAAAGGGGTGGAGTTGCCATTTCCACCAGGTTTGTCTGATTCCAAAACTCAGAGCTGCCCACCAGAAGCTTGAAATAGATGGCAAATCGTGAACTTTGGATGTTAAGAGGTATAAACCAGGCTGTAAGAGACAGTTGGGCGGCAAGGAAAAGGGGCTCAAAGTAGATTTTGAATGGTTTTGGCAAGAGGAAAGGAGAGAAGAAAGCTTGGGAGGCAAGGAAAGAAAACCAAAGGCTTGGGAGTGGGAGAGGAAGCCTGAGAAGAAAGGGAAGTGATTTCCTTAAAGAGAACCTTTTCTGTTAGGCTGTAATTACAGAGATAGGTTTGTCTTCCAAAGCAATGGACTTTTCTTTTATGCCCTAAAGTTTATGCTAGGTGCACAGTGATACCTCTGTTCAGCAAGAAGACGCATTCCGGCCACTCATTTCACAGTCGGAAACCTCTGTACCGGTGACAAAGATGAAATGAGAGGGAGAATTTATTGCTGGACCCTGGCTTGAGTGAGAGAGGTTTCTTCAGTGCTTGCAGGTTCCCTGTCTCCTTTGTGGCTACGGTGGTGAGGAATAAACACTTAAACCCAAATCTAGTATCTCTTGGTGTCAATATGCACCTCATCTTTCAAAGAAAGAAAGAAAGAAAGAAAGAAAGAAAGAAAGAAAGAAAGAAAGAAAGAATTCACATCGTGTTTATTTAAAGAAGGTTAGCCTCTGTTATTTGTTAATTTGTTCGTGGTTTTATACTGTTGTTATTGCTATAATACAGCTTATCTACCGAATTTAGCAACTGATTACTACCTTGTATTAGCCTCTAATTGTTTAATGGGTGTAAATTTTCTCTCTTAAGCAAGATTGTAAGTTTCCCCAGACAGGAACTATGTTTTCTATTTTATATAGCTAAGTACTGACTTAAAAGATCCCCACTACTCAGTAACCTGCCTGGCACATACTAGGCACTCAGTAAATATTAAGTGAATGAAATGTTAAATGAATGAAATGGAGACATTATTCGTTATTTTCTTTATATTTTCCTGGTTATCTAGCAGAATTATGTTCTTTTGGTGGACACTCAGCAAACGTGTGGCTTAATTGCTGTGCCTTTCAGCAAGGGAAATACAATCTCCCTGTTGCCCTATAAAGAATTGCCACCTGAACATCATGTTCCCAAGAAGTCTGTCAAGAAGTAATTGTTGATAGATTGGTTAGCCTCAAAGAAATTCTTGATTCTTTTCTGAACTGTGCATCACACTTCCACAGTGGTGCTTCATTTGAGGTAGGTGAAGCCAAGTCAAGGCTGAACCACTTTTCTTCTGTGAAATCTATTCCCCTGACAGTAAAGACTCCATGAGGTGATGTAGGGGTAATGAGTTCAAGTAATGTTTTAATATGAGAGTGAGAGGCTAGAGCAAATCGCTTTCAATGTTTCCATTCAGTGGTGCTAAATCTGACCCTGTCTCCCATTAACTATCTGTGTGTGTGTGTGCGCGCGCGCAAGTTATTTAACATTCCTAGGCCTTAGTTTCTTGCTTTGTAAATGGGTTTGATAACAAGGATATCACCACCTAACCCTAAGAATTATAATGTGTAAATTTGTAAAGCGCTTAGAACAGCACACTGGCAAGCGCTTTGTGTTGACATGTAAATAAAACGCTACGGTAGGCTAACCTCCACTTCTACATTGCTAGCCTCCTGGAAGCCCCACCTATGTTAAAATTCCATTTTATAGATTTATTTCCCCTAACGCTGTTTCCAATTACCAGGCTTTCAGGAATCATGCAATTATTTTTTGCTGCGGTTTACAGAGTTATAACTCGCTCAAATGATTTGGAATATCCGTACTCTTCTTCGCCACCCCCTTGGTCGCCCCACTCCCCAGCAATCGCAGTGGAGACGTGAATAGGGGAGGAGGGTTCGCCTGTCTTCCTTCCTACCCCACAACGTCGCAGCTCAGCTAACTCGTTGGAAACCATCCGGCAGCCCTCCTCCAGTCTGCAGGGAACGCCCCTGGGGCGGGGCTGGGCGCCGCGCAGGCGCAGTGTGGTAGCCCCGCGCCTGCGCCGAATAGGGACTAAACGAGGCGGGGGATTGGTATGCCAGCGAGTGTGTGAGGGGAGGAGGCGTCGGGCCGTTCGTGGTACTACGACTTGCGCGGGCCGGAGGGGGCGGGGGGATGCGCCGCGGCGGCGGCGGCGGCAGCACGGGCGCGGGCGCTGGGCTGGTGTTTGGAGGCGCAAGAGCAGCGGATCCCGGTCTCGCTGCTGCAGCAGCGCGAGTGTCGCGCGCGGCCGAGGACGCCTTACCTCTCTGCTCCTCACTTTTTTTCCTTTAAATTTTAAATAACCGGAACCAATGAACGCAGCGGGGACCCGGGCTCCCAAGGCCGCCGGTGCCGAGGGGACCAGGCTGGCGTCCGGCGAAAGCTCGCGTCCGAGGCGACGGGGGCGGCCCGAGGAGTCGCAGGCGGCGGCTCCTCGCGGAGGGAGCGAGTGGCCGGCGGTTGGGGCGCCGCCGCGATTTCTCCCCGTTCCTCCTCCGCGCCCTCATCCCGCCACGACGCCCGGCCCGGCCTCGGGCTGCCTGCGGCGGAGGCGCTGGGCTGCGCTGCTGGTGTTCGGGCTGCTGGTGGCCGGCGCGGCGGACGGATGCGAGCTGGTGCCCAGGAATCTCCGTGGGAGGCGGGCGTCGGGCTCTGCCGCGGCAGCCGCCTCCTCTCCCGCCTCGGCGGCGGCCGACAGCCCGGCGCTCATGACAGGTGAGGGCCAGGGGTCGGCGGGTGGGGCTCGGCCGGTCGCTGCAGGACCCCCATCCCCGGGAGGGGCCCGCGGGCGTCCGCCATTCGACTGTCCTGGCCAGTGCGCGATGCCGAGCTGGACGCCCGGACGCCAGTGTCCTGGCTGCTGCTTCGTCGCGGTCCCCTAAACTCCGGACGCCTTCCCTTTACCGCCCCCCCCCCGCCCCCGACACCTCGCTTTCGACTGAGTCTGTCCACGGCACTCGCCTCTCTGCCTTCAGTAGGGCTTCCCGGTGTTCCACGCTTATCTTATGCGGAGCTTTCTCCGGAGCTGCAGAAGAGCCAGCAGGGTCTGCAGGGTACAGGGCTGATTTTTTTTTTTTTTTTTTTTTTTAAGCTGCAAGAAAAAGTCAGCAGCGGCAATGCGGTATTGAGTCCACCTCTGGTGTTGCTTTTGCAAAAGCAGCTGGCTGCGAGTTTTGAGGCTCAAAGCCCCGCCTGAGCACAATGCCCCAGGGGAGACTGCTAAAAGATTCTTTGAGAGTCAATACCTAGTGGCATTAGTGGTTCCGTAGTAGTAGTATGAGGAAACCTCTAGTCTACTGTGTGTGTTTTTTGAGTGGTGGGAAGAAGACCGTTTTAAAAGATGGAAAAGTGTTTGCTAGTGGGAGCATCGCTGGGTGACAAAGGGTGCAGAAAGCTCAGCAGGTAACCAGCAAAGTACCAAAAATTGACCAAGTGCAGGATATTCAGAGCTTGTATTTGAGCAGCACAGTTTTAATGGACTGCACCAGCATCTTTTAAATATAGAACGTTCTCGAAATTATTGAAAACTTGCAAACATGTTTGGTAAGCTTAGATAGAAAACTGAATCTTGTTCAGCTTCCCAGTGTCATGTACAATGTTGGGGATTAAGTAAGGATGTAAGGATCTTAAAATGATTTATTTTGGAAAAGTAGTGTAGCTAATGTTTATTTTTTGTACTTTATTTTAAAAAGTGATCTGTAGATTTTCTGTATTAACTGCAAGACTAAAAAGGAAAAAGTAAAGCAGAACAAGATGACACATCATTAATTTAACTAAAGTGATAGTCCAGCAGGCATCTGAAAGTTACTAACAGCTGCTCTGAGAAGTGTTCATGAGCTGTATTCTTTAGAGCAAAGCAGCTATTCTTTGGATTTTATGACAGGATGTTTACTATTCTAGAGAAGAGGGCGTTGGTAAATTTCACAAGGTCTTTGGAAGTTGTAATGTATAGAACATAATGATCCGAATATTTAAGTTGCTCTACCCCGAAACTTATCAAGCCCTTTTAACTGGAACTTGGAACATCAAACCTATCACTGGTAATGTGGGTAAAATGATTACACAATGATCAGTATTAGGAGCATAGTATAGTTTGAGTGAGAGGATAGGTTGGATAGTCTTGTGCCTGAATAGTCTTTATTCTCCACATAAAAATGTGGCAACTAAAACTAGGGTGAAGAATAGTGATTATTAGGAAAGTAGCAGGATAAAAGTATAATGTGAAGGTTTAATGCCTCCTGCAGGAAAGGAGGGAGCAGAAATACTGGAACTTCTAGGAGCTAGCTATAGGAGTGCGGCTCATGGATTCTTGAGCAGAAAAGTTAGATTAAAAAATAATTGGCTGTTTTATCAACATGTAGTTGGTAGAAGTTCACGTGATTCAGAAAATTTAGTATTTATTAACCACTAACAGTATATTGTATACTCGGTGGCTTTCATCAAGGAAATTACTTCAGATGGAATTTTAATAAACTTTATAATCCTTCCTTTTGAAGACTTAAATTTCTGAGATATTTGTGGCATTGTGGAAAAGGTGGGCTGATTCTTACTGGATAAAAAGTTTAATATATTCCACAAAGTGAGTTTGTGCTGTAGTGCTTTAAAATAAGTTTACTACAATAATATTAACCTTGGAATTTATTTTTAATGTTCTTGCTCTTTCCCTTTGGTAGAATATAGATTTTTAGCAAGTTGAACTTGTCCATTTAAAGTGTAAGATCATCAAACTACATTATGTACAAGTTAAATTGTAGTCATTTTAATAAGTTTATGTAAATACAGTCATTAGCACTGGTATCTGGGAAAAGTGATTGAAAGTCTATGATAAAGTAAGAGCAAATTAAAAATTTCTTTGAACTATATGGTCTCTATATAGAGTTCCTTCCTATTCTTCTAATTGTATGAATGATGCTTTCTTTTATAATTTCTATTGTAAATGTTGTGCTGAACCCAGAACATAATTATTGCTGTTGTATATACCTCAGGAAGTAGACCCATAGACTGAACTTAAAAATACTATTATCATGTTCTAGGCAGTGTTAATGGATAGAAATGGAGTAGAGAGCATTAGTAATAAAACTACCCTTTATGTGAATTTTGAAAAAGAATTCCTGAAAGAATTCTGAGACAATTGTTCTATCTAGCTCCATATTAAAGTTGTTATATAGCTGTGATTATTCTGTATAGCTCTGAAACTGACAGCCAAAATCACTTTATCTTCTTTCTTCCTCTGCAGATTGGTATTTTAATTCCGACCTTTATAAACTTCATTAGAATTTGCCTCATACTAATAAAATCTAGAAAACATTCTTTTTCACTGCAATTTTGCCTTAAGAGTTTTACTTTAGACCTTTAGTGTATTTTAAGAATAAATTACCGTTTAATCATTTATTGTATACCTAGTTTTAAGCAAGCAAATATTCTTATAGAGAGACTATGACAGATCATCAAAATAAACAGACCCTTTGTCATAATACATATTTACATTTTCTTTTCTTTTTTATATTATCTTTTCATGATTCATTGTGCAAATATTTTGATAAGACAAAACCAATATTTATAATGTTGTGTAGTAAGGACTTAAATTATATGTATTAGGGCTCTTTCTTTGAATGTAATTGAAATTTAAGGCAGATTAGGGATTGATGACTGAGAGCTTACTGATTGTGATATAAAGCAGTGCTTTAATAATTTAAAACATTACTATATTTTTTTCTTTTTTTACCTAACAGATTTAGAATCAGTAAGTTGATCCCATTGAGGAGTGATTGATCTCATCAGATATGGTCTCTGAAAAATAGTTTATGAAAGGGCAGTGGATATATATGTGTATATATACACACACACACTATATATATCTTTATAATAGACACATCAATACATAAATATATCACATATATAGAATACAATTTTTTTTTATTTTAAAATATTTTTCCTTTATTGATTTAGAGAGAGAGGAAGGGAAAAGAAGAGAGAGATAGAAACATCAATGAGAGAGAACATCGATTGGCTGCCTCCTGACTGCCCCCTCCCCCACTGGGGATTTGCCCACAACCTGGGCATGTGCTCTGACCTGGAATTGAACCAGCAACCTCTTGGTGCATGGGTGATGCTCAACCACTGAGCCACACCGACCGGGCTAGAATACAATTATTTATTATTGCAAAATATGTAGAATAATTTAAATAAAAATTTTTTATATGGGATTACTTTCTAAGTTTCATAATTTTTTCAAACAAATAACTTTGGAAATATTTGTTTCTATCATTTTTTTAAATGAATGCAACCTTCTTTAGTACCTATATAGAGGGTTTATCTTAACTATAATTTCACTAATTTTTAAAACATGTCTTTTGGAAGTTTTCAAATTTCAATGAAAATTTAAAATAATTTTTATTAGTCTAAAAGAAGTTTAGAAGAGCCACTTTACTCACCAGCATTAAACACATCTGTGTTTTGGGGTTTTAATTAATTTAGATGAAAATATCACACATGAGCGTGATTGTCACTGTAAAAATCTTAAGCTTCACTTCTATTTATTATTTTAATTTTAATTAATTAATTAATTTTTGTTACAGATGTTTCTCCTTTTCCCCCCATTGACACCTTCCTCTCCTCTCCCTTCTCCCCACCCCCTTCACTGTATTATCTGTGTCCATGGTTATTTTCTGATCCCTGCTTCTATGTTTCTGGATTTGTTTTGTTCATCAGCTTTTAAACTTCACTTTTAACGATCTCATCCTGCATCCCTAACGTTTACTTAGCAAATGCTGTCTTTTTTTTTTTTTTTAAATGATTTTTTTAGTGTAGTTTATATGTGTTGCTTTGAGGAATATTTTAGGATGAATACATTTGTTAATGTTTACAGTGGGAGAGTAGTTAAACTCAGTGTAGTTCATATAGTAATAGTAAACTGCTTTTCTTCCTTTAGTGATGTTATTCTTTTTTTTTTTTTTAAATCTTCACTTTAGGATATTTTTTTTTTATTGGTTTTAGAGAGAGGAAGGGAGAGAGAAACATTGATTGGTTGCCTCTCATATGAGCCCTGATTAGGGTTCAAACCTGAAACCTAGGTATGTGCCCTGACTGGGAATCAAACCTGCAACCTTTTGGTATAGGGGAGGACGCTCGGACCAACTGAGACACCTGGCTAGGGCTGAAGTTGCTCTTTCTGAATTTAGTTTATAATTTCCTGAAGCTGCCTTTTGATGGCTAGGTTTTCTGTTGTATCCTCTTTTTTTCTTCTCTGTAGTTATCATTATTAGTCCCTTTCCTTATCAGTCTTTGGCCATTGCAGTAGAAGTTTTTTGTTTGTTTGTTTTTGATTCGCTGTTGCTAATGACAGGATTAAAGAATCTATTCCTTCATTTTGATCTAGTCTATTGTGAACATTTAAGAATTAGTAGGAATCTTTTTTGGTCTAGAAACATTGCATCCCTTGGTACTTATTGAGAATACCATAGCAGAACTGATTGGTCTCTGTTGGGAATCCCCGGCACAGGAATAACTCAAGAGGGCTGGTTGGAAAAGTGAGTTCAAGATTTAGTGGAACTTCAATATAGGAGGATCCGCACAGGAATTCATTAATTTGCTAAAGGCTTGCTTTGGATATTTGCTGATGTTTTAGATTGATTTAGATTTTTAAGTAAGTGTATGCAGCATTTCGATATTGGCCTACTTATGATAATAATGCAGTGTGGAACACTTTCAAAATGATGCTTTGGGATCCATATGTATATGGTAGCTAAGATATAAACTGGTTAAGCTAATGTTAAAATTAACAGCTAATAATGTGATAAAGGAACCATTTCTGATATTCACTAGAATTTGGACTCTATTGAGATCTGTCTAGGAGATTAATTCTGAATTGATTAGATTTCATTAACCAAGAAATTATTAAGCACAAGCAGAATACTAACTCCATGGAAAAGAATACAAAAATGAATAAGAAATGGGTCTGCCTATTGGGAATAATAGGTATATTTATTCAAATATTGTTGGCTGTCAGTATTGTGCTAAGTGCTTTATATACATCACTGTATTTGATTCTGAGATTAACCCCGATAGCTGCTAAATTAAAAACAAAAAAAGAGATGAGGATAGTGAAGATAATTCTTAAGTAACTTGTCCAAGGTCATACTTAAATAGCAGTCCAATGTTGGCCTCAGTTTCTCTGATTCCAAAGCTTTGATTCTTAGCTGGTACACACAACTAAACATAATAATGGAATGGACTGATTAGTATCATAATAGACTGCAACATTTTTGGGAAAGGAAGGCTATTAGGGAATAAATATTACTTGGAGGAGGGTAGGGTTTGAGCTGGACCTTGATGTATAGATACAGCTTCTTGTGGAGATGAGTGAAAGGGCTTTCTAGGGGGAGGCATATGCAAGAATAAGGTAAATTAATATATATATATATATATATATATATTTTTTTTTTTTTTTAGTTAAGCACAGTGTGTATATAGAGTAGTGGGAAATGCAAGGAGAAAGAAGGTTCAGGCCAAATTATTAAGGGTTTTAATATTCTCTAATTTATTCCGTATGTATTGAAATGTCAACACATCTAAAACTAGGTACTCAGCCATATGCTGGGGAATATGGAAAGCCACAGGAAAATTATGATGCATATTCTTGGCATATTCATTTTACTAGATTATGTGGGAAACAATCATTAAGTATTTAATCGATAGAATTTAAAATATTTAACAATGTTTTATTTACCAGTAATAAACATGCATATGTTAAGGAGAATATAAATTTAATTTTTAAGGTAACACAAAAGGCTTATTTTGACATTTCAGAGTGTTCATGTTATCTTGTCAAGGGTTGAGAAGTACTGTGATTTTTGAACAGGGGAATGTCATGTGTTTGAGAAAGGTCTGGGTACATGGAAGTGAGGAGATTATAGAGATTAAAAAAAAGAGTCCAGTTAAGCTATATAGAGGTAGATGTTTTAAGTTTAAATTATGCTTTGGCTATGCAAGTTAGAGGAAACTTTATAAAATTTTATTGTTAGATTTGAAATGAATCTGACTATAGGAAGTTTAAGAAACAAAAATTACCTTTTAATTTTAAACACCTAGAGTTTGTAAAATGACTTAAATTGTTACAAGTCCTAGAAAATATGCAAGAAGAAACACTGTTATGGTATCTTTTATTTTCAAATGTGCCTATTTAATATAAAATTTGTTTTTATGTATGATTAGATTTATACGGTGGTTTACAAAGCTGTTTATATAGAGCTTTGTAGTATTCCATATTTAAAAACATAGGTTTATTCCTTAACAAAGGATAACAATTTTCTCATTTAACATAATACATTAGAGTTGAACTACCCCCTCTTTGAATAACAATGAGTCAGAGTACTGGCATATTATTTGTTTCAAAATTAACTTTTGAATTTCACTGTGTGCATTTCAAGCTTGATTTGTAGATGATCTAACTGATTTGTTCTTTTCCTTATCCTAGATCTTTATATTAGTAGGTATTAGATATTTAATCCTTCTTGACAGTTTCTAATCCTACCTTCAGTAACTATTCTCCTTGACTGGTTTCATTGTTGCTGCTTTTAAGGGTGGTTCTCTCTTCAGTCTGGTGTTCCTCTAGTTTAGCTGAACATTTCCTCCTCAGAGAACTTCATTACTAGGAAAGTTCTAAATCGGGGATAGGGAACCCCAGGCCAATGATTGATTTGACTTTTGGCTTTATTTCATTTGGCCCTCAAGGTGCTACTGTGTACGCATCATGGCTGCACACCTGAGAGTAATTTCCTTTCTTCTAGGCTTCCTCAGTTGTATTGTCTAAAGTGAAACAATTTTAGGATTAAGACTAAAATTCGTTTTAAAATGTTTAATAGTGGTTTATTAATTGTTTTCTTAAGATATTAGTAACACCCTCCCCCTGCCCTGTATCCCTTATTTACCCTGGACTAGGGAACCACAGAGTATGAGAAGAACAGTTTACTTGGATTGACATTCATCTCAGAACCCAAGTGCTTGTATTTGTCCTAGTGTTTCTTGCTCGTGAATTTGTCTTTATGTGTGCTTATGGATCGTGGCCTCTGTGTAACTTGCTCTTTTTTCTCTAGTCATTTTCACTTTCTTTCTCTGCCTCTCTCTTTGATCTTCCTAAGCTTGTCATTATAGGGAACTGAAACACTTCAAAATGATTTTACTGAATTAAGTACTGGGTTTTTAATTTTAAAAATACTTGAAGTGAATATTGTATTTTTGTGGTTAAAAACATTAAGCTATCTCATCACAAACCCCTAGGGCAGCGGTTCTCAACCTTTGGGTCGCTACCCCTTTGGGGGTGTCGGATGACCCTTTCACAGGGGTCGTCTAAGACCATTGGAAATATGTGTGTTCCATTGGAAATATAGCAAAATTACAGTTATGAAGTAGCAACAAAAATAATTTTATAGCCCTGGCCGTTTGGCGCAGCGGTTGGAGCGTCGGCCTGCGGTACAGAGAGACCCGGGTTCGGTTCCCGCTAAGGGCACGTACCTCGGTTGCAGTTTGTCCCCGGCCCTGGTTGGTCGTGCGGGTGACAGCCACTCGATGTGTCCCTTCACGTCGATGTTTCTCTCTCTCTCTCTTCCTCTCTCTCCCTCCCGCTCTATCTGAACAAAAAATGGGAAAATGTCCTCGGGTGAGGATAAAAAAAAAAAAAATAATAATAATTTTATAATTGGGGGTCACCACAACATGAGGAACTGTATTAAAGGGTCATGGAATTAGGAAGGTTGAGAACCACTGTCGTAGAGTAATGGAAGTGATTTGTAGTAGTTTCTTATATGATTCTCAATAAGTGAAAAAGGTTTTTTAAACCTTTATTTGAAATTTTTACCTGCTACAGATCCATGTTATTGTGCTCATGTTTTCGTTCCATTGTTGTTTTTCTCTCTTAAAAAATACATGCTGTTGAGTAATAGATAATCTTGATCTCTCTTCTTTATTCCTATTCTCCAGCGATAAACCTCTAATTTTTCCATTAATGCCAAGTATGCATTGTTTCTTCTGTTTTCCCTACTGTGTGTCACCTTCGGCAGTTCTTTCTACTTTGTCACACATTCAGAATGTGTTAATCTTTGATATTTCTTTCATCTGTATTTCTGGGAATCAAATTTTAAAAAATCAACTGAAAGTTACCCTTTGCTACTTTTTGAATTTGCTTTTTAAAATATCCCCTCTGCTATGCATCCAGTGTTTGGTTCTAGGTTTGTGAAAATGGATCCTAAAATAGAGCTATAGAGAATAACCTGAAAATGCATGATCTAAAAGTGAAAAAGTCAGATTTTGGTGAATCTGTGTGTATTCATACATGTACTTTGAAGTATTATTAAGTGACTGTTTTGTGCCAGGTGTGATGTAAGGAATTGGGCATATAAAGATGCTGAAATTGACCATTTTTATTATTGTAAAAACAATATAAACTTGAAAATAACTCGAGAGTGGATTGCATACTCTAAAAAAAAAGTGTAAATACTATATTTGCTTTTTAAAAGGAAACACTGGTAGCTTATCTAGTAGCATTACTGCATTTATTAAAAAGATCTCTAGGCCTTGGCTGGGTGGCTCAGTTGGTTGGAGCGTTGTCCCATACGCCAAAAGATTGTGGTTTCGATTCTGGGTCAGGGTACATACCTAGGTTTGGGGTTTGATTCCTGGGTATGAGAGGGAACCGATGGATGTTTCTCACATCGATGTCTCTCTCTCTCTAGAAATCAATGACAATAACATCCTTGGGTGAGGATTAAAAAATATATGTATCAGAATATTTATCAGGAGTTTCTTATTATGTATTTGCAGTATTAAAAATAAGCCTCTCTTGCCTCGCCGGTGTGGCTCAGTGGATTGAGCATCGTCCAATGGACTGAGAGGTCCTGGTTTGATTCCTGGTCAGGGCATATGCCTGGGTTGCAGGCTCAATCCCCATAGGGGGTGTGCAGGAGGCAGCCAATCAATGTATCTCTCACATTGATGTTTCTATCTCTCTCTTCCTGTCTCTCTAAAAAAATCAATAAAAACATTAAAAAAAAATAAGCCTCTCTTCTCCCTTCTTTGGGACAAGGTATGATATAAATAAGTGTAGTTTTTTTTGTTGTTGTTCCTTCTTTTGTATCACTTTTATTCTTCATTAACAAACAAACAAAGAAACAATACTTCAGTAACTGTTATGTGCTATGCCTTTGGTATTTCAAGGTACCGACCCTGCTTTGTATTCCAAGAGGGGATATACCCAGGTAAAACGTGATGATACATTGTGATGCGGGTATAGGGCATGAGGGTGTGTGCTGTATTTAACAGAAGATAGAGTTTCTAACTTTGATGTGAAGAGGTGGATTATTAATGAAAAGTTTTTTCCAGATTGTCGGTATTCACTGAAATGTGTAAGAGTTTGTCAAATAGGGAAAAGTATAGCAGTGTGAGAGGAGGAAGGTGACTGGGGCGTGGCATTTGAGAATGTAGATGTAGATTGTGAATTACCAAGTTAGTCAATGGTTAGACCTCTTATAGGGCAGTAACATTCATCTTTGCATGTGGGATTCAAATTTATGCCAGGTATTTGTATATTTTATTTCATTTAACCATTATAGAATTCTTGTGAGGTTATCATCCCCATAATAGGTTACTATATGTAATGGAGATGTAGGATTTGTCTTCAATAATTTGTACTTTAAAAATTATCCAGTGCCAAGGATGTAATAAAGCACAGGGTGTAATTGGAGTTGAATTAGGAAATGAGCTGGAGAAGTAGCAAAATTACGCATTCTGATTAATCTTAAATTCTAGATTTTTATTGTCAAGGAACCTCATGAGTTTCCTTCTTCATTTGTTCTTGGTAAATAACCAGTTTTTTAAAAAAATTTGCTATTAAATATTCTGAAATCTTTTAAAAAAACCAATCATTTAAATTATATACTTCCTGGGGCCTAAGACTTAAAATAATGGTAACAATAAGTGGTATCAAAAAATGGTATCAATTACTATTTATGCTTTTTAAGAAAATGAATATTCCTTAAGGATAGAATATAATTTTTAAGAAGCATGGCATTTTGTATCTTGAACTTTTTCTGGGCCATAAGTCTGTTCCCACTTTTGGAAAGTGTGATGAAGAGCATAGCTTCAAGACTTGAGCAGCATTTCTTGGGCTTGAATCCCAGTCTGACAGTGGTTTTATAATTTTGGGTAGCTAATGTAATCTATTAGTGCCTAAATTTCTTTATCTCTGAAATGAATTTGAAGTGTGAATGAGTTCATCTGTGTGAAGTGCTTAGAACAGAGTCAGGCCAATGTAAGCATTCAATTATTGTTGACTTTTGTTTTTAATCTATAAATATAGATGTAGGATAGTTGTGTAAATGTGCTGTGATATATTGAGAATTATTGTTAAGATGTTTTATAATCATTTTAAAAAGTATGAAGATTCAGTTTTAGTCACTTCTGTGATCTATATAATCATTAATGATCTGAGATTAGATTGAGGAATAATATTGTATTTTTAAAAAGTTAGTTGTATCATTAACTTAAGTCATTTTGTACCATTAAACAGCTCCTCCCAGCCCTTAGTAACCACCATTTTACTTTTTGTTTCTATGAATTTGACTCCTTAATATACCTTGTACATTATTTGTTTTATTGTGACTAGCTTATTTCACTTAGCATAATGTCCTCAAAGTTCATTCTTATTGTAGAATGTGACAGGATTTTCTTCTTTAAAGTTGAGTAATATTCCATTGTATGTATACCACTTTTTTTTTTTTTTTTAAATATTTTTGCATTTACGTATCTTCAGACAGAGCAGGAGGGAGAGAGAGAGAGAAAGAGAGAGAGAGAGAAACATTAACGTGAGAGACACATCGACTGGCCGCCACCCATACCACCCCGACTGGGGCGGGGATGAACTGCAACTGAGGTACGTGCCCTTAGGGGAAACCAAACCTGGGACTCTGGTTTGTAGGCCAATCCTCAGGTTAGCTGAGCCAAACCTGCCAGGGCTATATACCACATTTTTAATTTCTAGTCACCTATGGATGGACAGTTGGGTTGCTTTTACCTCTTGGCTATTGTGACTAGTGATGCTATGAACACAAGTGTGCAAATATCTCTTTGAGATTCTGCTCTCTATTCTTTTGGATATATACTCAGAGTTAGAATTGCTGGATCATAGGGTAGTTCTATTTTAATTTTTTGAGGAACTTCCGTACTATTTTCTATGGTGATTGTACCTTTTTACAATCCCACCAACAGAGCACAAGGGTTCCAGTTGCTCCATGATTTCCATTTTAAAGATTTCTTTGGCTGCTGTTTGGGAATGAATTGTCGGGAGCTAGAGTGACTATAGGGAAATTGCCTAGGAAAGTAGTTATTAGGAGTCCAGCTGAGAGTTAATAATTGTTTGGACTAGGATTGTAGAAGAGGATGGATTAAGGAGATATTTTAGGATTAGAATTGATTTGGCTTGCTGATGGATTGGGAAACAGGAGTAAAAGAAAGGGAGAAATCAAGGACAGCTCTTAAATTGGTGACCTCAAGGTTTCTCGTGGTCTCCATGATACTAATGCCATTAGGAAAGTCTTTCCCAGATGCCCTCAACATGCTTCTTCTCATGTCTCATAGGTCAGTCCTGGGCTGTTGGACAAGGGATATGTTTAGAACAGTCAGGTTTCATTCTCTTAGGGCTGGAAGCCCACCTTCCTGAGCACGTATTTGAAGAAAGTGGAAGTTTTCTTAGGAAAGAAGAAGGGAGGAAATGACACAATAAAATTAACTTTGTAAGCTTTGGGGAAGTATCTTCACCTCTTTTGCCTCATTTATAAAATGGGGTATGACTACTTCACAGGGTTGTTGTGAAGATTAAATAAAATAGTGTAATTGATGTACTTAGGCAAGACAAGGAATAAATGCTCAATAAATGTCATTTTCTTTATTACCTGACTCCCCCTTCCTCCCAATCACCTTTTTTTTTTTTTTTTGGTTTTGTTTTGTTTTTGTTTTTTGAGGGGATAAATGGTGATAGAAAAAGTAAAATAAGATAACATTCTCATGGCCTGTGTGGCTCAGTGGTTGAGCATTGACACATGAGGCCACTGGTTCGATTCCTGGTCGGGGCACATGCCCAGGTTGTGGGCCAAATCCCCAGGGTGGCATGCAGGAAATGGCCAGTGTTTTCTCTCATCGATGTTTCTATCTCTCTCTCCTCTCCCTTTCTTTCTCTCTCAAATCAATAAAGAAAAAAAATAAAATAACATTAAAATACTCTATTTTTTTTTAAATGGTGCTACTGTTTTTCTAATCAACCAAATCTTGGGGTTATATTTGACCTTCTCCTCATTCTTTTCATTCTTATTGCTACCACATTAGTTCTGAACTAAATCATTTGTGCTAGATGATGTGGTCATCCTGTAACTCACCTTGTCCTGTCTTATATATATTACTTTCATTACTAAAACTTTTATTATTTTTAATTAATATCAACTTAAGTTTAAACTTGTTGTGTAGCTCATAGCAGACACAAATTCCCGCTCATCTTCATTTCACAAGTATGCTCCAGCAAAATTAGGCTACTTGTTGTTCTTTGTTTTTTATTTTTTTATTTATTTTTTATCCTCACCCGAGGATATTTTTCCATTTTTTGTACAGATAGAGTGGGAGGGAGAGAGAGAGAGAGAGAGAGAGAAACATCGACGTGAAGGGACACATCGAGTGGCTGCCACCCGCACGACCAACCAGGGCCAGGGACAAACTTGCAACCAAGGTACATGCCCTTAGCAGGAACCGAACCCGGGTCTCTTGGGACCGCAGGCCGACGCTCTAACCGCTGAGCCAAACTGGCCAGGGCTACTTGTTGTTCTTTGAATGCACCTTATATCCTCCTCTTATTCCTTTGCTTGAATATTTCCTTCATACTAGAGTGTCCTCTCCATCTCTCAAGGTCCATTTCAAATATTTGTTTATTCAGTCAGTAAATATTTATTGAACTGTTCTGTGTTCAGTGTACTATTGTACAAATTGAAGATACAGTGGTGGGTAAAAATTGACATGTTTCCTGCTCTTATGTGTTTCTTTTGTTATAAAGTCTTTCCAAAGTCACCTTCAATAAGACTGACTTCTTCTACCTTGGTACTTTCTTAACAGATTGTTTATACCCTTCTTCTTGCAATTCTTACTGGTAGTATCGTTCTTCTTATGTTGTACTACAGTGATTCTTCTTTCTTTTTAGCCATTTAAGGTACTGATTATGGTAGCTTTCTTGTAAAAGTTGTACCATAACCTTGAAAATACTTTTTGACGTGAATGTTTATTTTTAATTGCAATCTATTGTAATTAATGATACCTTATATCTATGTAGTGATTAATGGCTTACAAATATTGCTTTGACACATTGTGTCCAATACTTTTAAATATATGGGTAAGTTAGTCTGGAATATAGTATGATTTAATCATTGACATCTGTTTACCTAAGATGTCTTTGATGGTACTGAAAAATTATGTATGTTAAATATTTTTGGAAAGAACTGTAGCACATCTTTATTTGTGATTGCTAACTTCTAGTGGAAAAATGCTACAGGATAAATTTTCAGTTTCTAAAACTGAGCAGTTATGAGTTATGATTACTATATTATTCAGTTGGCTTAGGTCATGAATTCTTTTTTTTTTGAGTTTTTATAAAATTTATTTGAGCCAAACAGAGGATACACCTGGAAGCAAGATCTCAACGGACTGAGATAAATGCTTCAGAGAATAACAGTTTGCAGTTTCTTTTGTGCATCTTCTGAGATTAAGGAAGGAAACAGAATACTTGAAGGTGGTAGGAAGCGATTCAGGAATGGGATTACATATAGTTAAAATGATGTGCTCTTTTAGAGGCAGTTATTTATTTCAAAGTTATCTTAACCTAGATCACAGAAATAATGCACAGGGCTTGCTTAAGGCAGAGAGATAAATCTTTTGCTAAAAAGTTAGCTGCCTCAGGTGTGACTACCCCACTATGCCTTGCCCCATTAGGAATTTATGATCATATCACCCTGTGGAGTTACTTTCTATAGACACCACCCTCTTTTCTTTTTTGGTCCACAGATGTATTGGTCATAAATCAGTCTGAAGAATGCATTGATGATCAACCTTTGGTCAAGTAGTGTGGTCTCACAGCACTAGGAAGGCTCATTACTAGGAAGTCTCAGTATCGATGTCATCTTGTTGACCACTGGGGATGGGGCGTTACTGTAACCATGGGATCTGAGTTGAGGCTGAATTTTCCCCCAGTTAGAAGGGCAGGTAAATGGAAGGCATCAGGTCTTAGGGCCTTCGTTGTGGGAAAAACAAACAAACTCTGGATTATTTCTATCCTGTCAACTGTCATGATCTGAGTTTTGCCTTCTGTCTAATTTTTCTGTATTTGGCATCTAGTATAACATTTACATAAGCCACAAAAAGGGGCATTAAAAGTTGTCTTATATGTCTTCTTTAGCTTGGCAATAATGTAAAATGCCTCCTTTCAATAATGTCACTCAAATTTATTTTATTTAGGTCCAGCTTAAATGCATTATGATGTATGAAGAAATGTAAAAACACAAAAAACGAGGTACCCGGGGATCCAGGAAGAACTAAATCGCCGTCTTGTGTTTCTCATAGCCTTGACTATTCATTTACTTTTTAACAATTTTTTACCCATACAATATGGCCTAGAAGTTTTTCTATATATATTGAAACTTGAAACCTTTAAAACCTCGGTGTCTAATGAAAACTAAGAAGAAATAAATTGTCATTCTTTAGCTTGGACATTTTATAACTTTTAGAAACAGTTTTCATGGACATAAAAGTCAACTATTAACATGGACTTAGATTTATAAAATCTAGGCAAAATAAAAACATGTCTGTTTCACTTAAACCAACACACTTAAGCTAGCTTTTATTTACTAAGGATTAATCTTAGATCATGTGAAATTGAAAGGCATTTGAGTTAGTTTCTGAGAATTTTAGAAGAGCCAATTTTTACAAGTGCTTGCTTTTAAAAATTTTTTAACAATACCATCTAGAGGTAGAAAATTGTCTCACTTTTAATATACACATACACACAAACAGACCTTTTAGCCATGAGAAAAATGCACTAGTTTATAAAAGAACAATTGGGTCCAAATTTTGCCTTGGAGGCATTTATAATTTATATCTGTCCTTGACAAGTCAAATTCCAAATGACTTTCCCCCTTTTAAACTAAAGACTGGGGATTGTTCGATCCCGGGCCCTGGTCAGGGTCGTGTGGGAGGCAACTAATTGATGTGTCTCTCTCACATTGATATTTCTCTCTCTCCCTCCCACTCTACCTGAAGATTAAGGAAAAAAATACACACACACACCCCTATATCTCTGTCTCTATATCTCTATCTCTATCTCTATCTCTATCTCTATCTCTATCTCTATCTCTATCTCTATCTATATATCTAATCTCTCCTCTGGTGAGGATTGAAATAAGGACAGCCATTTTTAATACCTCAAAGGATTGGGTTGACACTTAACAACATAGGTTGATCTACTTATTTAAATCCTCTTTTGGAAACATTGAAAGAGCAAGAGCAATTAAATATATTTTAAATTCATTTTGCCTAATTTTATAGCTGGCTTGTTCTAATTATTTATTCAGAAATTAATTTAGAAGAATCAAAGGAGTTAGAATACCAACTTACATCATACACGAGAATAAACTCAAAATGGATAAAAGACTTAAATGTAACTCATGAATTCATAAAAATTCTAGAAGTAAATGTAGGCAACAAAATCTCAGACATCATCCGCAACAGAATTTTCACTGATACATAACCTAAGGCAACAGAAACAAAGGAAAAAAATGAACACATGGGACTACATCAAACTAAAAAGCTTCTGCATAGCATAAGATACAGTCATCAAAATGGAAAGGCAACACAGTGTATGGGAGAGCATAATTGACAATGATATATCAGCTAAGGGGTTAATTTCTAAAATATATAGAGTGCTCATACAACTCAACCAAAGGAAGACAAAGAACCTAGTTAAAAAATGGGCAGAGGACCTAACTAGACACCTCTCCAGAAAGGACATACAAATGGCCAAGAGACATATGAAGAAATGCTCAACATCACTAATCATCAGAGAGATGCAAATTAAAACAACTGTGAGGTACCACCTCATACCTGTCAGAATGGCCGCCATCAATAAATCATCAAACAACAAGTGTTGGCGAGGGTGTGGGAAAAGGGGACTCTAGTACATTGCTGGTGGGAATGCAGACTGGTGTAGCCACTGTGGAAAACACTATGGTGTTATCTCAAAAAGTTAAAAATTGAATTGCCATTTGACCCAGTGATCCCACTTTTAGGAATATACCCTAAGAAGCCTGAAACACCAATCAGAAAGAATATATGTACCCCTATGTTCATAGCAGCACTATTTATAATAGCTAAGATCTGGAAACAACTCAAGTGTCCATCAGTAGATGAGTGGGTTAAAAAGCTGTGGTACATGTACACAATGGAATACTATGCAGCTGTAACAAGGAAAGATCACTTATTCTTTGAGATGGCATAGAAGGAACTGGAAAGTATGCTAAGTAAAACAAACCAAGCAGAGAAAGACAAATATCACATGATCTCACTTATTTGTGGAATATAATGAACTAAACAAACTGCTGAACAAAATTAACCCAGAGACATAGAGGTGGGGTACAGACTGACAAGCCTCAGACGAGAGGATTTGGGGAGGGGAAGAGATAAACCAAGAACTTACATGCATGTATATATGACCAATGAACATAGACAACAAAGCTGGGGATGGGGTGGGGGTGGGGGGTGGGGGGTGGGATGGGAGGAGAGTGTTAGTGGGGGAAAAATGAGAAACATCTGTAACAAAAACAATTAAAAAAAAAAGTATCAAAGGATCCTTATTTCAGCCATCTTAGTTACAAATGGGAGGCTGGCTGTTGTGGGCCTTGGCCTCAGAGGCATGATTTCCCATGTTAATTTTGTGATCTATAGAGTCTCACCAAACTTATACGGAAACCAGCCCTTACATGCATGTTTCTAGATTCACTGAATGCTGTGGACATCTCTGTAAGACTGCTTTACAACTTAGAGGAAATTTTTCTTCAAGCAACCCACAAAGATTCTTAGTCACTTAAGAATACTTGAGCAAGGGCCAAAGAGAACTTACTTGAGACTGCTGGAACCTTGCTGCTTTCCGAGGCACAGGCCCCTCTCTTGGGGTAAACCTGTTCCTGGCTGCTCTGCCCTTCTCCCTAAGGCTCCCACCAGCTTCTCCAGCATTGGTCTCTGCACTAGGTTGACTCCTTGCACCATCTCTTCCACTCTGGATTTGGGGATCTGGATAACTATCATTACCCCATTGGCTATTTGGGTTGGGAAGGCAGGTGTTCTTTCTCCTTAAAAGCTAAAGAGAGTTCATTCAGACTCTCATTTAACCAGCAGAACTTTTGTTCAGATTTTCAGTAAGCAATCCAGTAAAAAGCTGAAATTAAAAGCAGCAGCCCATTTTCTCCCCTTTTTCTGGGTTTTCTTAACCTTTATCCACCTCGAGGATTTTGTAAGAACAGCTCAATTAAAGTCATGGCCTGCTACTTAAAGCAAGGAGGCCCAGGATTCTGAAAGAAACTCACCAAATTCACTTAGTGTGAAGCGGGGAGCCCGTTGGGCACAGTAGGCCCTTGTTTGTCCCTAGCACCGAGTTTCGGTCCGCAGGGTGGCCCTGGGTAGACTTCTTCAGAATTCTGTGGACCGTGTCAAGTAAATGTCAATGTAAGGAATGTCCAAACATGTAGAGTATTTTATACGAGTTCATTTGAGCCAAACTACTGACATATGCTGGGGAACAATATCTCAAAATGCTCCCATTGATAAATACACATCTTTTTGAAGAGTTTAGAGAAATTAAAATGATATGATTATTAAAAAGTCTGGAATTTATTCAACTTGTAATCTCTCAGACTTTGAAAACATTTAAAAAGTGCTGGTTAATGTGAAATTAAGAGTAAGTAGTACAGTCAGTAGGTATTAGCCACTAGTATATTACATTGTGCTACTAGTTGAGGAATATATTTATTCAATAAATGTTTGAAAGCCTACTGCTTGACACTTTTTAGATATTGAAGAAATATTAGAAAACTAAGCAAATGAAGTCTGTTATTTTACTTTTAATGCTCTGGTCATTTGTCGTACAATTATAGTTTTACTGTATACAGCATATGATCTTTGAACAAATTGGCAACTTTCTCATTTTATAATTGCCACTGATCCCAGTATTCACTAGTTCCCAGACTCCTTTGTAATTGAAGCTGATTTGTTAATCTTTTTATTCATTTATAACATCAGTTACAGAAGTCATGGTAAATTTCTTTGAGTTGTATACAAAGCATATATAAATACATGTATTCTAAGACCAACTTGGATGTAATTTAATTGACCTAGAATTAGAACCCAAATCTTTTAACTCCTAATTGTTGTTTTTGCCATATGCTTTATAATATTTATTTATGGGATTTATTTTGAAATCATAGAAACATGCAGCATGTTGGTTCTCTGAATTTAATCAAACACATATGAAAATATATGATAAATTTTTTAACCTTAATTGTAAAATGATCATTTAGCTTTTATAGTGTACTGTAACTTCAGGTTTGCATTTTGAAGACCTAAAAAAAAATTTTGAATATTGAACTGTACATAATTAGTATTGTTTTTTATCTTCATATTCTAGATGAGTAAAGGAGTAAAAAATCGTTATGATATTCTAGGGTCTCTAATTTGTAATGAAACAACATGAGAATAGACTCTGCTTAGGAATTCAAAGATAATAAGATAAATGAGTATTTTTTTTGTCTTCAGTTTTTTACGATTTCTAGATAAACAACAGCTGTTTTTGATTACATGCAAATTCAGAGCAAAGCACGATATCTTTATAGACCATTTCTTTCCAATCATTGTGAAGATTTTCCTGAAGAATCTTACCTAGCAGAATTCAAAGCTGAAGGACTAAGATCTTTATGGGGGAAAAAAAGTCTGTGAAATGAGGATCAATAAGTCCATGAAAGTAGTTATTAATATATTTATATTTGCTAAAAGAAAATACCATAGTGAAAATCATTTACATGTTCTGAATTAGTAATGCAGACAACTTCCTTTTCATTTATTATCCTTTTATTATAAGGAAGCATCCAGAATTTCCTCTGTAGCTTGTGAAGTGCTTGATAAACCATTTTATATTGTACTAAATAGTATCTACACTAAGAAGCATATTAGTACGCTACTCAGTTTTCAGTCAATCTCAATTTTAAATATATATATATATATTTTTGCTACTTGGAATTTTGGTTTCATACCTCTAAGGTCCACAGTGGTTTCAGACATGTTATTTAACTTGGGTGAATAAAATAGCAAAAGCTTTGGGTAAATTTGTATAACAAGTCTTTGAATATTTCTACTACTATGTCTCAGACATCTTCTGCAGTTCACAGGGTATTGGTAAAATTCGAATTCTTGTTATTGGGACCTTGTATCAGGAGACATGAGAATGTTGAATGTTGTAACTTGGTTCTGTTTCCACCACTTAGATGGATCTTAGTACTTTCCTAGCTTTCAGACATGGGAATACCTAAGAAGTTAGACTTTACCTAGGTTTCCTTGAACTCAATATTATATTTAAAAAATCTCAAGTCTGGCTCTTCTCTGCTTTATTCTTGTCAATTTCTAGACCTTCCTTTTTTTTTTCCAGTCATCCCTGCTACAAATTTTTATAGTGGAAATGATAAACCATAAATAAATTTGTAATACAGTTTTCATAAGGTAGAATTTTCCTAGAGGATTTATTAAATTCATATACATAAATTGTTTTTACAACTCACAACTTTATTTAATGTACTTGCTGAAAATTAACATTTATTTTGTCAAATTAATTTAGTCTGATGTCTACATTTGTTTGGTGACTATTGGAAAGAAACTGTAATATCTGTTTATTGGGTTATACTTTACAGTTCAGGTTTTTAAAAACCTCTATCACCTTTTCTTGCTTCTGTTTTATCCATTTCCTCTAGTTCATTTTTATGTGGAGATGGTAAATAGTATATCATTGCATTTTTATAGATAATGGAAAATATGTTTACTGTATCTGCTAAATGCACACTTTTCAGTGTGAATTATTTAAAGTTGTATACAAAGCATATATAAATGTATTATAAGACCAACTTTGCCTTCTAAACCTTTTGCTTTAACTTGTTTTATTTAAGGTAAGGATAACTTTACAATTATAAAAGTTTTCTGACCTCCTTGACTCTTTGGTTTGTTGTCATTAATTAATTTTGGAAAATCTCAACCATTATCTTTTAAGATACTTCTTTTTTCTCCCTTTGGGACTCCAGTTAAGTGTATGTTAGACCATTTGACATTGTCCTACAATTGTGTGCTCTCTTCTGGTTTCTTTTTTTTAAAAAAACAGCTCTTCTCTCTTTTTTGTTTCAGTTTGGATAATTCCTATTGACCTATTTTATTTTATTTATTTATTCATTATTATTTATCCTCACCCGAGGACATTTTTCCATTTTTTGTTCAGATAGAGTGGGAGGGAGAGAGAGGAAGAGAGAGAGAAACATCGACGTGAAAGGGACACATCGAGTGGGCTGCCACCCGCATGACCCAACCAGGGCCAGGGACAAACTGCAACCGAGGTACGTGCTCTTAGCGGGAACCGAACCCGGGTCTCTCTGGACCGCAAGCCGACGCTCTAACCGCTGAGCCAAACCGGCCAGGGCCTATTGACCTATTTTAAGTTCACTGATAATTCCTGTCAAAGGAATTATCTAACTTTGAAATTCTTTTTTAAAATTTTATTATTAAAAAATTTTTTTATTATTGCCATTTGGTTCTCTTCTGTAGTTTCCATATCTCTGCTAAAATTTCCCATCTCTTCATACATATTGTTCAGACCCTTTAACATACTCATTTTTTCTTTAGATCTTTTAACACAGTAATCATAGTTATTTTAGCATCCCTGTCTGATAGTTTAAACATTTGGGTTATCTCTGTGTTTTGTTCTGTTGTTTGCTTTATATCTTAACAGTGAGGATTTTGTATGTTTCTTTGTTTTTTTGCTTTTTTACTTTCTTTTTTTTTTTTATCCTCACCCGAGGATATTTTTTCCATTTTTTGTACAGATAGAGTGGGAGGGAGAGAGAGGAAGGGAGAGAGAGAGAGAGAAACATCGATGTGAAGGGACACATTGAGTGGCTGCCACCCGCACGACCAACCAGGGCCGGGGACAAACTGCAACCGAAGTGCGCGCCCTTAGCGGGAACCGAACCCGGGTCTCTCCGGACCGCAGGCCGACGCTCTAACCGCTGAACCAAACTGGCCAGGGTTTTTTTTGCTTTTTTAAATGTCTCGTAATTTTTTATTCAATGATAGAACAGTTGAAGCTGAAGTAAATATTGTCTATGCCCAGAAATGGGCACACTTATTCTGTGAGACCATTTGTGTGGTAGGTTGAGTCAGTTTCATCTCTAGTTGAGCTAGGTATGGCTTCGTTGTTACACATTGTCACCATCAGTGCTCCATAGACTTGAACCTTCTCAGTGGTGGATTGCTGTCACTTTGTGTAGCCTGAGTAGTGTTCCTGCTCCATCGTTGCAGCGGGGAGCCTGCACTATAGAGAGGCTCTGTGTGTGCCGGGTTTGTGGTGGTAGTGGAGGAATTGTTGGTTCTTCTGATCCACCCTCAGACTTAAGTTGTTTTTGTGAGCCTGGGACTTCAAAGTTTGGCTTTCTTGGTCCTTTTTTCCCTTTTCCCAGTGGCAGCCAAATTCTTTGTACATGATGGAGGACTTAGGCCACACAGTTTTCTGTCCTTTGCCCAGTAGTAGTGCTTTGTCCTTCTCCTGAAGTAGTGGGCTTTTACTTATGCCTATCCTATAGGAGCAGTGGGTCTTTGCCTGGGCCCTGGGGGTGAGCCAGTTTCCTAACCCTATCTCAGAGGTAGATAACTGCTTCTCATGGTCCTTGCCTCTCTGTCAAACTCTGACTAATCCTGATTTTTGGCATATGTCTCTTTTTGCTGTTGCTTTCCTTTCAAGTTTTAATTGGTTTCCTTTATCCTCGCTCATTTGTATTCCCTATGTAGCTCTTGACTTCTTAAAGGTAAGTACTTGCTGCCTAGACCACATGGTCTAACTAAATTCCCTAGTCTTATGTTCCCTTTGCATTGTGTTCAGGTTGATTCACCAACCTTACTCAAGTAAAGTGCTTACTGAAAAGTCAGTAAGCTTTTAAATTATTTTTGTGATTCAGAAATTGCTAATTATTCTAGTTAATCTACTTGACTGTGTATAAGACTAAACCCTCTAGACCTTGGATTATTGTATAATTTGTACCCAGAGGTCTCTAATGATGATTCTATAGTTCTTCTTAGTTGATTTCACAGTCTAACGGTTCTTATGGTTTTTAATCTTCATTACTCACCTCTGGTGAAGAGTGTGTGGTTTTGTATAGATTGAGTCAGATGACCTGGGTTTAAATTCCTGCTCCACCATTTCTTTTATGTGCCTTTCTGTTTATCCAGGAAACATTTATTGACGACCTTCTTTATTCTGGGTGCACAGTCATTTGCTATGACTTCTGGCAGCTTTAAGTTATTGAGCACAGTCACTTTATTATAGTTTTTCGTAGGTTCACATTTGATCCTCCTGACAAGCCTATGACAATGGTAGGTATTAATTGAGGAATTGAGTAATTATTTTAGGAAAGTGAAGGTCTGTATAATTAAGTATCATGCCCATTACATCATAGATAGTAAGAGAAGCAAACCTTCCACAAACATTAATAATGTTCCATCTGATGGATACTTCATAATATACTTAACTATTCTTCTGTTATTGGAAGCACAGTAAGTTTTAGTTTTATAAATAATTACTCAGCCAGACTCCTAGGAGCTGTACTTGATTGTTCTGGGGCCTCATCTCCCACATCCTGACCATCTGTTAGTAAATCCATGGGTTCTAACCACCCACATGTATTTTGAATTTCTCTACTTGTCTCTATTTCTATTGCCATCACACTAGTCCAGGCTGCCCTTACCTCTCACTGGGGTCCTGCAGTAGCTTCCTTACTTCTTGTTATTGATCTTAACCTTGTATAGTCTATTTTCTCAGAAGCCTGTAAAAATGCACATAAGATTATACCTTCCCCTTTCAATTACAAAGGCTTCCCTTTGTAATTACAATAAAATAGAAACTTCTTGCCCTGGTCTGCAAATCCTTGCAAGGTCTGGCCCCTGTCTACCTCTCCAGATTTATCTTTTTTTTAGCCCCCATCCCCAGTTCCTTTCTGCTGCTAGAATATGCCAAACTGTCTGATTCTGAGACTTTGCACTTGAGGTTTCCAATGTTGATTGTTCCACTCTTTCTCATCAGCTTTTTGCTTGGCTCACTGTAGTGTTTGGTTTTGTATCCTTCTCAGACATACTTTTTTTGGTGACCACATATAAGAGCAGTCTCTTTACTTCCTCTCCCAATAAACACACAAAGCACTTTAACACTTATGTACACTTACAAGTAGAAATTATATTTTAACATATTTATTAACTTGCTATCTGTATTTACTCATAGAACTGTAAGCCTTTATGTAAGTAAGTCTGGTTTGCTCATATTATCTAGATAGTGTCTAGTATGTCATAGGTAATAAAACTTTTAGGATAAAGAATGTCTTGATTCATACATTTTGTGCATAAACCTTTTTCTATATTTTGATGTTGCTCACCTCCCTAAGGTAGAAAGCCAAAATAGAATTAAGCTAAGGGAAATATTTAATGTATTTTAACCATGTATACCAATTTAAACATTTCAGAAATGATTCCCTGCCCCTCGTTTTTATATCTTATTCTACTTAAAATGGGTGCTGTGCCATCTCAATTTTAATTCTTTTATATAAATAGCTTTTTTTATTGTTAACTTGGAAAATACAGACAAGTATAACAAAGAGAAGAAAACAAATTTCACCCATCAGAACCACTTTGATATTGTTCTTTTTTACATACAGTAGGTGTTAGTTATTTTATATAGTTGCAGTCATCTTAGATGTAATTTTACATCTCGTGTTTTTAAAATCTAACATTCTGAGCTTTTTCTTAACTATTAAATGGAATAGAAAATATGAATTACTTACTTGTTCTTGTAGTAATTCAGAAAAAATCAACCCAAGATGTGCCTCTGTGGTATACAGACTGTTTTGAGCTAAAGGCAACCAAGACCCTGCCAGCTGAAGAGAAACTTCTGCCACCTGCTCCTCTAAGCACCTAGGAGAATTGGAATTAGTGGCTTAACCATGATAATGGATTATCAGAGATGTATAAGGCAAGGCAAACTTCTAATTACTGAACATGCTCTTATCATCCTGCAGTGACCATCTTCCCCTCTGAAGCACCAAAGTGATCCTTAGCTTAGAATGTCATGTATACATCATTTTCCATTTCTGTCTTGGAGCCTCTCATGTGGGGTTTCTGCCTGTCTTATGTATGTGAGGTTTCCATGAGTACATTAGTATTAAATTTGGCTATTTTCTCTAGTTAATGTGTCTCATGTCTGATTATTAGACCAGCTGAAAGAACCTTGAAGGTAGAGGAAAGTTTTTTTCCTCCCCCACATTCTTATAATTGGATACATTCCTATTGTTGAATAGATTGTTTTCGGTTAAAAATATTTTTATAAACGTGTATAAACAAACCTCTTTTGCAATTTGGGTTTTAAAGGTACAAATATTTTAAGATTTTAAAAAATACATATTACTTTTAGTAATATATATTACTGCCAGATTGCTTCTGGAAGGATTGGGTATTTTATTTTAATTGTTGACCTTATTACAGCCCCCATTTTCCTCCCCTTTGCTCACCTCCACCCAGACCGCACCCTCTCTTCCCTCTGGCCCTCACCACATTGTTATCTATGTCCATGGGCTATGCATATATGTTCCTTAGCTATTCTCTTGACCTTCTTTCATCCCATCCACCACACCCATCTCCTCTCTGACAGTTGTCAGTCTGTTCCATGTATTCATCCATGCCTTTTGTTCTATTTTGTTCGTCAGTTTATTTTCATTAGATTCTACACATAAGTGAGATCATGTGGTATTTGTCTTTCTCTGACTGGTTTATTTCGCTTAGCATAATAATCTCTAGGTTCGTCTTCACTGTCGTAAATGATAAGATTTTGGAAGGATTTTGTTTTCAAGTGCCCATTGATGTTTTTATTGAAAAAAATTTTTTTGCTATTTTGGTTGAAATGTCATGTTTTATTTCTTTAATTATTAGAGTTTGAATATTTTTCTTTTTGTGTATTGTTAAGCACATTGTTCCTTATGATCAAGGGTTGGAATGGTCCTGACAACAAATCTCTTCTGGTAAACTAATGAGAGGATGAAGAGTGATTGTTTTCTGACATTACATTATGCTGACTTTTGTGAAAATGTGATTATCATTAACAAGGTTTAGCTTTCTGATAGTTTAATTGTGCTTCCATTTTCTCTAATTTTGTTAATGTTCTAGCTGTTAGTAGCCCCCTGCCCCCCACCTTTAAATTCTGGTTTAATCCAGAAACCTAGTTTCTTGAATTTCTTAATTTAGAAACTCAGATTTCGGAAAGTTACCATGAATATTACAAATGTTGCCTGCCTTTATTTTCTGTTGCAAATTCCTCTCGAATATTGACCCTTTTCTCTCAGAAGTGAGGTCCATGATACCTAATTGCATAGTCTGAAGTTGGTATCACTCATCTTTATGGCTTGAACTATCTAGGTGTCTTTTTCACTATGGCGAGTGATGATTAGCGAAAACTGTTGGGAAAGGAAGATAGCGTGGAATAAAGGAAAAACTAGGCTTTAGAGTAACAAACCTGCATTTTAATTGTGTACCATTTAGTAACCAAGTTTCTGTGGCACAGGTTCTTTCTTGGGAAGAAAGAGAGATAATAATCCCTATCTTTCAAGGTCATAGTAAGGATTAAATTATACACACACACCATACCTGTGCTGTATTATATATTATTTGGTGTTCAGTACATTATTTGTTTTTCCTTTGGGGAAATAGAGGGATTGTCACAATGTCTGAGAAGCTCCTATTGTACAACACAGGTATGAGTTGTACTAGTAAATAGTAGGACATTGCCTGAGGTGCTTAACATGTACAGTAAGTTATATTGTGGTGGGCAAAGAAGTTTAACAGATTCATTCTCTATAACCAAGCTGTAGTGGAAGTAGACTTGTATAATTAAAATAAGGTATTAAAAGACTCTTTGGAGTTTAATTTAAAATGAAAACTCCCTGCTACATTTGTTAATTTCTTTGAAGGACAATTAATTGCTGTATCAAATAATGCTCCTTTTGTAATTGAAGGAATAAAAGCATCATGCAAAATGCTAGAATGTTGTTGCTATATGGAGTTGGAGACCTGTAAATCTGCAAGATTGTGTCTCTTGCTAGAACGTTGATAACTTAATTTCATATTATATGCCCATCAAATGGATCCTCAATTTATCTTATTCTCAGAAGATTTATTGTTAACAATAGGATTATCAAACTGTCCTCTGGATTAACACTCAGCAAATGGATGAATTTCTCAGCAAAGAAAGTTATCTCAAGTGGGACTAAAATAATGGGATTAGATACCCATTCTTTATTTTCCTTTGGAAAAGAAGGTGCTTGCTCTAGAATTCACTCAGATGCAGTCAGGCTTAAGAGTTACAATTTCTCATCTTTATAATGAACCAGCTCCTGGTGAATATTCCTGAGCCCCTTTCTGTGTGCCATACTCTGCCAGCTCTCTGAATGGGGAGTTGAGGAATTTACAATCTAGTGAGGTAGAGCAGGTATAACCACAAAACACTGTGGTAAATGTAAACTAGTATAAACAGAGCCACTTTAAAGTGGAGCTTGGAGCTGCCATGCCAGAGGAACTGCTGTGCAGGTTTTATGTCTCAAAGCTTTGAAATGTTACAACAGGGCAAAATAACCTTTGAACTAGGCCTAAGCAACCTGGTTTCTCAAAGAACTTTACGAAGATGACAAGATGAATACTGAACTGAAAATTTAAAACGTTATTTAGAATTAATGTCACCATGATGTTATTTGCATCAATAGAAATACCTTCCTTCTATTGATGTAATTGTTTGCATTCTCTTTTTTATAAATACCCATTGCCTTTGTCTCCACATCAGAAAATTATTTGGGCTTCTGCCTGAATTAATGATTCCTGAATAGCTATTATTATTTATCTCAAATAATCACTGTTTGCCTCTCAATTTGAAAAGCCTTTTCATTTTAAAATATTTTTTTAATTTTTAAATTGCAGTTGACATACAATATTATATTAGTTTCAGGTGTACAACCCCATAGTTAGACATTTATATAACTTACAAAGTTATCACCCCAATAAGTCTAGTACTCATCTGACACCATAGTTGTTATAATATTATTGACTATATTTCCTATAGCTGTACTTTACATACCTATGACTATTCTATAACTACCAACTTGTACTTCTAAGTCCCTTCACCTTTTTCACCTATCCCCCCAAGTCCCCTCCCATCTAACAACTGTCAAAATGTTCTCTGTATGTGTTTCTGTTCTCCTCGTTTATTTTGTGGTTTAGATTTTACGTGTAAGTGGAATCATCTGGCATTTGTCTTTCTCTGACTTACTTCGCTCAGCACAATAACCTCTAGGTCCATCCATGTTGTTGCAGATGGCAAGATTTCATTTTTTTTTTTTTTTTTATGACTGAGTTTTATTCTTGTATATATGCACCACTTCTTTATCCATTTATCTATTGATGGACACTTAGGTTGCTTCCATATCTTGGCTATTGTAAATAATGCTGCAGTAAAGATATGGATATATATGTCTTTTCAATTTAGTGTTTTGGGTTTCTTCAGATAAATGTCCACAAGTGGAATTGCTGGGTCCTCTTGTCTCTTGTTATAGTTAAAAGCTCCCCCTTCCTCCCCCTTTTTAAGTGAATATATCTGTGGTGTATATAAAAAGTTATGAGAGAATAATGTGAAGGCGATAGGTAAAATGGGCTCTGAAGTAAAATGGACTTATGCCATTTTAGTCAGAGTGAATAATAATCTACCTACTTAATAGGGTTGTTGTCAACTGTGAATAAGACCAATATAGGAAAAATATTTAGCACAATGTTTGCCACATAGTAACTCTTACTATGTTAGTTGTTAGTGTTTTAAATTCCTACAGTTTCTACCTATGATGATGTAGTGTTGTAAATGTTTTTTTATTTAATTTTAAAAGATATTTGTAATAAAGGATTAAAAAAGAACCAGAATGGGATTGGAGTCTGATTTATTGCTACAATAGCAACTACTTAAGGAAATTCAAATATAAAGAAAGCTAATAGTTAATGATCCTGATTTATATAAAGAGTACTATATAAGTTTTCTTAAGAAGTGGCTCTTGGTTGCATTTCAGTGCCCACCTGTATCTTTCAGTTGGCTATGGTAGAAACACTCTGTTTATTTAGCATTTTTGGGAGATTAAGTATCCCACATGAAGTGCCAACATTTATTGAGGACTTATGTAACAGTTGCTGTTCTAAGGGCTTTACACAGAATAACTCATTTAGTCCTCACAACAGTGCTTATGAGTGAATTTCTATTTTATAGAGGAGGTAATGGGGCCCTGAGAGGTTAAGTATAAGTTCACACAGTTGGCAAGTGGTAGAGATGGGATTCTACCAGTAGGACTCACAACCTTAATCAGTATTCTTCTGACTCATGAATAATTGCAGATGAACCCCTTTGGATTGTAAATGTTTCATTGAAAACATTTTGGAAGCAGATTCTTTCTAAAATTTGTTACTTATTTCTCTGTGTTGTATTGAACATGGTTTAACAGGCACAATGTTACAGTTAGTGCACATGGCAAAAGCACAGGTATTCTTCAGGACTATTGATTTGTATAGAGCTTTTCAACCTTATCTCTCATGACTTTGAGCTGCTGTAGTATTTATCTCTTCATAGCTTTTTATTTAAGTATAACGGTATATACAAAAGGGCATAAAATCACCTATTTTTCATGAAGTGAATATTTTCATATTACCAGCACCCAGATCAAGAAACGTAACACTGCCTTTCTCCCCAGAGTCCTGTATGCCCCCTTATAATCACTGCTGGCCTCTGCCCAGGGTTAATCACTGGCCTTATACTTCAGTATCATAGAATAGATTTCCCCCCCTTTTAGGGAGAAAGAGAGATAGAAACATAGATGTGAGAGAGAAACGTTGGTTGGCTGCCTCCTGCGTACCCCCTACTGGGGATTGAGCTCGAAACCCGGGCATGTGCCTTGACCGGGAATGGAACTGGGACCTCTCAGTCCATGGGATGATGCTCAGTCTACTGAGCCATACTGGCCAGGCTCTTTCCTGTTTTTGAATGTGATATAAATGTGGAATCATCAATATGATTATATCCAGTTTATCCATTGGACAGCTATCATTTTTAATTTTTTTGGAATCTGTTAAGGCTAGAAGACAGATATCAAAGCTTGAGTTGTCATAACTACTAGTAGGGTGAAGGATCTTCCTTTCAATAAAGTGTGTAGAGTTTTAGTGTGTGGTATTTGTGACATCGTTTTTATTTCTGAGGATTTGTATTTTTCTTCAGGTTTATCTATCTGCCTTTTGCCTAGGTTAAGTAAGATAAATGAAGTGTTTACTGTGCTTATCAGACTTGAAGGAGTTAAAGAGCAGAGAAACTTAAAATGTAAGGTCCAGTATTATTTGCATTATGAAAATAAGCTAAATTTAGCACCAGTTATAGATAGGGTATGCATATATGTAATTTATATATACATATACACTGTTGATTTATCCTAAGTACTGAGCAATCTTATGATTACTGAAAAATTCATATAAACTTTTCTTCAAATCTGATTTTTAGATACTAGATCTTTAGGAGCTGATTACCATGGGCTAGTTCCTCTTGTTTGACAAATAAGGAAGTTGAAACTGGTGAAGCTCATAATTTGTGGTTAAGGGGAAAAAAAGGAAAATATGATAGGTGGAACATTCACTTTTTTTTAAATATATTCATTGTAAAATCAAATCAGTGAGAAGAATGGAAGGAGAAGTAGGGAAGTATATCAGATTTTCCCTCTTACAGCTTTTACTATTTATCTAGCATATTCACATAATTGAGAAGATTGTTTGCAATTTTTATTTAAGGCTAATGTATTAATTCAGTATATATTTATTGAACACTTATAGACATGTTCTAGGCACTGGAGCATTGAATAAAAGAAAAGCAATGAGCTTACATTTAAGTGGGTAAGGCAAATAGTCAACAAGTAAGTATATACTATGTCAGGAAGTAATAAATGTTATGGAGGAAAATTAAGTACGAGAGGGAATAGAGAATGTCAGGGTAGAGTATATTTAGGTATTTGCTGTTTTGTATACAGTGGTCAGAGAAAGCATACCTGACATTTGAGAAGAGGGAAGTGGGGAGGGACAGAGTGATTTGGATACCCCTTAGGTGGAGGGAACAGCGAGTACATCATGGGCCCTGATGTAGAGCATGCTTAGATTTTGGAGAAACTTACAAGGACACCACTGGACTGCTGATGGAGTAAGCAATGGAGGGAAGAGTAGGAGATTAAGTCAGATAAATAGCCAAGGCCAGAGTTTACAGGGTTTTGTGGACTGATGTGAGGACATTTCTCTGAGTGAGATGGGAGCCAGTGCAGGGTTTTGAGAAGAGTTGTGACATGATCTGACTTGTTTTAAAAGGATCGCTTTAGTTATTTCATCAAGATTAGATTGTAGAAGGGCTAGTCTCCGGGAGCAGGGAGACCAGTAAGGAGGTTTCTGCCCGTGGGAGAGGGTAATGGTGTTCCAGAGCTAGCTTTGGAGATGGTGGGTGGTGGTATAAGTGGTTCTGTATGTAGATACCAAATACAGTGAAAATGTTTCTGTTCTGTTGTCCTGAAAATCAAGTTCATTGTAATATAAACATTGTGATGTAAAAAGAAAAGTTCATGCTATGCTATATAATTTAAGGAGTTAAGATATTGAAACAAACTTCTTATGGTTTTCAAATGCTGGATATTATGGGGTAGCATAAACATCAAACCAAATAGTTAAACCTTTTTTGCCTATCTCCATGTCCCCAATCTCTTTAAAACATAGGATTTCTTTTAGTTTATGTTCTTACTGTTTTGATCATTATTGCTTTCATTTCTCATAACTTTCTTTAGTGTCTGATTTTTAACCTTCCTCTTATATGCTGATGTAATTACAAATAAGTACCTGATCTTTTTTTTGTTGTTGTTCATACTTGAACTAGTTTTGCTATTGTAGTTTATTAGGTTTTTGACCTTTCTTTCCTGATTTTTGTATAATCTCTTAAATTTTCTGAAACATATTGTCTCTGCTACCTACCTTCAAGTTATTTTGCTTGATTATATAACTAAAGCCTTATTTCATTTTGAAAGGCATTAGAGAGAATGAATTATTATCAGTGTCTAGCAGATAAATGCACTTAGTTAATGCTTGATTTCTTTTGTTTTATTCACTTTGGATTAATTTCTGTTTATTAATAATTGTTTATTCACTTATTTGTTGTAAACTGTATTCATTATGTCATGTGTACATTTAAAAATTCATACCTATTTATCCCAATTATTTGTCTGTGGTAAGCATCCAGGCTTTGCAGTCAGGCCAATATGAGTTTGAATCTTGGTTCTGCCACTTCTTAGATTGGCAGGGGTTTTGGAGTGTCTCTGTAAAATGGGAAACAATCCCTGCTTTTTAAGGTTGTGAAGTGTGCCTAGCATAGTGTCTGGCAGTAATAGTAGTCCCTTGAATAGGTATTGTCTTTTTTTCCTTTATACGCCATTAGGTTAATTTTCTAAGAGTTAATAGGGACAAAACATATGAAGTATTGCATTGAATTTTCTTTTAGTTGGTACTCTCTTTGCCTTTTCTCCTTTTCTTTTCTTCTAATCCCTTTGGAGGGAACTACAGAGATACAAATGGAACTGGACAAATCTTAATGCTCAAATTTTCTACTAATTATAGGAACCCCTATAATGGTGCATCTCCCGTTCATTAACTCCTCAGATGCATTCAGTGATTGGGAGCTCACTGGTTTCTAAGAAGTTTTTTCCATTAGGAGACAGCTTTGGTTTATGAAAACTTCGTTGTATTGACCTGAAATTGTTCAGTACTTCCTATGGATTTTAGATCTGTTCTTAGAAGCAAAGAATGGCTGTCTTGTCTCTTAATATTTTGAAGGATCTTCTGTTAGTCTGGATTCTCTAGAGAAATAGAACACAAGAGGGAAAAAATAAGTAAATTGTATTTTAATAATTATTTAAAGTTGAAATATTAAAATAATTAAATTGTATATATAAAATTGAAATAGATTAAAATTTTAAGGAAATGATGCAGATGATTGCAGGGACTGCTAAATCCAAAATCTACAGGGCAGAAGTTGATGTCTTAGCCTTGAGGCAGAATTTTTCTTTCTCAGGGGAACCTCACTTTTGCCTTTAAGGCCTTCCAACTGATTAGATCAGGCCCACCCACATTATGGAGAATAAATCTTTGCTTAAAGTCAACTGATTGTAGATGTTAACTATGTGTACAAAACACTTTCACAGCAGCACCTAGATTAGTATTTCATTGAACAAGTGGATACTATAGTCAAGTTGACATATGTAACTAACCATCACATTTTATCATTGTCAACTTGGCACTCAAGTATTTATCCTAAAAACCGTATTTGATCTGTGAATAAAGACAATAAGAAAATCATACTTTCCACTAACATGGTAACAGCTGTCCTGCGTATAACTGACAGCATGCTAAAATTTTTCTCAGGAGAGGATGCAAAGTCCATATTCACTCTTCTTGGTATTTTGTAACTTAAATACTGTGATGTAAAGATAACTATTATTAATATATCTTATGTTAGATTTTCCTTCTTTGCCCATTGATGCAGAGGAAGGAAGAACCCAAAGTGGCCAGGTGGTAGGTTTTGGCAGGAACATTGGATGCGGCGAAGGCAGATCAGTATCTAGAATGTCTTTTCCTGTGAGAACAAAACTTTTCCCCTTCCATGATGGAAGCAGTTTAGTGTAATCAACTTGCCATCAGGTAGCTGGCTGATCACCTTGGGGGAATGGTGCCTTATTGGGGACTCAGCGTTGATCTCTGCTGCTGGCATATTGGGCACTAGGCAGTAGTTGCAACCATGTCAGCCATTGAGTAAAAGTCCATGTTGCTGAGCCCATGTATGACTTTCTTCTCTCCTGTGACCACTTTGTTTATGAGCCCATTGGGCAATGATAGGCGTAGCTGGGGAGGGAGGCTGACTGGTTGTTTACAGGCATACCTTGGAGATACTATAGGTTTAGTTTCAGACCACTACGATAAAGCAAATATTGCAATAAAGTAAGTCGCATGAATTTGTTTCCTAGTGAATATAAAAGTTAGGTTTATCTTATCCTGTATGTTTACTGTACAGTAGCATTATGTCTAAAATAACAATGTAGACACTTTACTTTAAAAAACTTTATTGCTAAACAGTGCTAACCATCACTTCACCATTTAGTGTGTTGTAATCTTTTTGCTTGTGGAGGGTCTTGTCTCGATATTGATCAGGGTGGTGGTTGCTGAAGGTTGGGGTGGCTGTGGCAGTTTCTTAAAATAAGACAAATGAAGTTTGGGGCATTGATGGACTCTTCCTTTCATGAACACTTTCTGTAACATATGATGCTATTTGATAGCATTTTACCTACAGAAATTCTTTCAAAATTGAAGTTAGTCCTCTCAACTAAGTTAATGTAATATTCTAAGTTCTTTGTTGTCATTTTAACAGTCTTCACAGCATTTTCAACAGGAGTAGATTCCATCTCAAGAAACCACTGTCTTTGCTCATCCATAATAAGCAACCCCTTATCCATTAGTTTTATCATGAAATTGCAGCAATTTAGTCACATCTTGAGGCTCCATTTCTAATTCTAGTTCTCTTGCTGTTTCTACCACATCTGCAGTTACTCTTCCACTGAAGTCTTGAACACCTCAAAGTCCTCCATGAGAGTTGAAATCAACTTCTTTCAAACATCTATTAATGTTGATAGTTTTACCTCTTCCCATGAATCACAAATGTTCTTAATGGCATCTAGAATGGTGAAGTCTCTCCAGAAGGTGTTCAAGTTGCTTTGCCCAGATATATCAGAAGAATCACTAGCGATGTCAGCTATAGCCTTAAAAATTTATTTCTTAGCGCTGGCCGGTTTGGCTCAGTGATTAGAGCATCGGCCTGTGATCCAGAGAGACCAGGGTTCGGTTCTCGCTAAGGGCATGTACTTCGGTTACAGTTTGTCCCCGGCCCTGGTTGGGTTGTGCGGGTGGCAGCCACTCGATGTGTCCCTTTCACATAGATGTTTCTCTCTCTCTCTCTCTCTCTTCCTCTCTCTCCCTCCCACTCTGTCTGAATAAAAAATGGAAAAATGTCCTCGGGTGAGGATAAAAAAAAAATTTATTTCTTAAATAATAATACTTGAAAGTTGAAATTACTCCTTGATCCATGGGTGGCTGCAGAATGGATGCTGTGTTAGCAGGCATGAAAATAACATTAATGTTATTGTACATCTCTATCAGAGCTCTGGGGGGACTGATTGCATTGTTAATGAGTAGTAATAATTTGAAAGGAATCTTTTTTTCTGGGAAGTAGGTCTTAATAGTGGGCTTAAAACATTCTGTAAACTGTTGTAAACAGATATGCCATCTAGGCCTTGTGTTTCATTTATAGAGCACAGGCAGAGTAGATAGCACATACTTCTAAGAGGCCTAGAATTTTCGGAATGGTAAATGAGCACAGGCTTCAACTGAGAAAGTCACAGCTGCATTAGCCTGTAACAAGAGAGTCAGCCTGTTCATTGAAGCTTTGAAGCCAGGCACTTACTTCTCCTCTGTAGCTTTGAAAGTCCTAGATAGCATCTTCTTCCAATACAAACCTGTTAACGTCTACCTTGAAAATGTGTTTTTTAGTGTAGCCATCTTATCTTAGCTACATCTTCTGGATAACTTGCTGCAGCTTCTACATCAGCACTTGTTGCTTTCCTTGCACTTTTATGTTATGAAGATGGTTCTTTTCCTTAAACCTCATGAACCAGCTTCTGCTAGCTTCAAACTCTTCTCCAGAAGCTTTCTAACTTCTCCCACCTATTGTAGAGTTGAAGAGAGTTTGGGCCTTTCTCTGGATTAGGCTTTGGCTTAAGGGAATGTTGTAGCTGGTTTGATCTTCTTTCCAGACCACTAAAACTTTCTCACTGTCAGCAATGAGTTTGTTTTGCTTTCTTATCATTTTTGTGTTTACTGGAGTAGCACTTTATTTTCCTTCAAGAATTTTTCCTTTGCATTCACAACTTGGCTAACTGGTGAAAAAGGCCTAACTTTCAGCCCGTCTTGGCTTTCAACACTGAGCCTTCTTCACTGAGCTTACTCATGTCTAGCATTTGATTTAAAGTGACAGATGTGTGTATTCTTCCTTTCTCTTGAACACTTAGAGGCCATTGTAAGGTTCTTAATTGGCCTTTTAAATTAATTTTAATATTGTGTGTTTCAAGAAATAAGGAGGCCCAAGGAGAGGGAAGGAGGGGACCAGCCAATCGGTGGAGCAGTCAGGACACATAAAGCATTTATCCATTTAGTTTGCAGTCTCATATGGGCCTGTTCATGGCCCCCCAAACAATTACAGTAGTAACATCAAAGATCACTGATCACAGATCACCATAAAAAATATAACAATAATAAAAAAGTTTGAAGTATTGCAAGAATTACCAAAATGTGACAGAGACACTAAATGAGCAAATGGTGCTGATTGACTTGTTTGATGCAGGGTTGCTACAAACCTTCAATTTGTTAAAAAAGGCAATATCTGTGAAGCACAATAAAATGAAGTACAATAAAATGAGGAATGCCTATATACAGAATGGTTCATTCTATCCACTTGATTGTTAAAATCCTTCTCTGCTAAGGTGACCCTTTGATAAGCATTCACATGGGTCACAGATATTTTTATGTTTTTTGCATCCTATGAACTGGTATGTAATGGTACCTCTGGCCATTTCTTCCAAGTAAAATGAACAACTAGGTACACTACTCTTAGTTCTATTCTAGGAGAATTTCCTTTACCACTGTCCTTTAGGTATGTCCCAGAAAGGGGCTGTAGTGCTATAGCTGTCCACTCTTGAGTAGTGCCTTTGGTTCACTTCTTCACATAACTTACTTGTGCCTGTGTGATCTTGAATGTGTATATACCAATTCCATTTGATGATAGAGTACTGGTGTGCATGCCCAACTTTATGGATTGGTGGGTCAGACAACACCCTGTTCAAGATGGGCAGTTCAGTTCACATGGTAACTTGGTGGCCCATACTTAAATTAAGCATCATCAGTCTCTGTTGAGGTCTATTAACAAGCCATGAGTGTTTCTCAAAAGGAGAGTAGTTATCTGCAGAGGATTCCAGAGCTTTACTCCAAAATCCTAAGGGTCTGTCCTATGATTAATCTATGTGGGTCTACTATAGGCTCCAAACAGCATCTCCATTTGTTCTGACACTTTAAGCACCATTGAATCTTCTGCATCATATGACCTAAGTGGCAGAGCAATTTGAAAGTCAGCCTGACTTGTTGCAGAGCCTTGTTTTCTTCTGTGCCATACTCAAGACTAGTAGTGTTTTAAATTTTTTTATTTTTTATCCTCACTTGAGGACATTTTTCCATTTTTTGTTCAGATAGAGTGGGAGGGAGAGAGAGGACGAGAGAGAGCGAGAGAGAGAGAGAGAGAGAGAAACATCGATGTGAAAGGGACACATTGAGTGGCTGCCTCCTGCACAACCCAACCAGGGCCGGGGACACTGCCAACCGAGGTACGTGCCCTTAGTGGGAACTGAACCCGGGTCTCTCTGAACTGCAGGCTGATGCTCTAACTGGCGAGCCAAACTGGCCAGGGCAAGACTGCTAGCTTTTTGGGTCACCTGGTGTGATGGATACATTTTGTTTGTCAGTGTGGCTCCCAGTTGTTTGGTCAAACGCTAGTGTAGGTGTTGCTGTCAAGGTAATTTATAAACATGATTAACAACTGCAGTCAGGTAACTCTTTAAGTGAAGGATATTATCTTTGATAGTGTGGGTGGGCCTCATCCAATCCATTGAAGGCCTTAAGAGCAAAAACTGAGATTTCCCCAGAAAAGAAGAAATCTGCCTCAAGACTTTATCCTAGAAATCTTGCCTGAGTTTCTAGAAATTTGTTGATCTGCTCAACAGATTTTGTACTCAAGACTGCAGCATTAACTCCTGTATGAGTTTCTTGCCTAACAGCCTGTATTACGGATTTCATACTTGCCAACCTCCACAATTGTGTGAGCCAGTTCCTTAAAATAAATCTCTTAATGTTTTTTTTCCCTCTCTTTCCTTCTCCCTCTCCCTGTGCATATATTATATACATATTATATGTTTATATTATATTTATGCACACACACTGCATGTGTATGTATATATATCTCCCATTTGTTCTGTAGTTTTGGACAACCCTGACTAATACACTTGGTAAATGGGCTGGAGTGACACACTCAGATGAGAAACACGTTGCTTTCAAAATCCAAAGAGGCCCACTAGGTGTTGTCTATTTTCTGTTTGTAGGAGGGGCCAGATGCACAAACTTATCCTTTACCTTAGAAGGGATATCTTGACATGACTTGTACCATTGGATGCCTAGAAATTCCACTTAGGTGGAAGGCCCCTGAATATTTGTTCAATTTGTTTCTCACTTTCTGACACCTAAACGTCTTACCAATAACTCTGTAGTATTTGCAACTTCCTGCTCACTAGGTCCAATTAGTATTATAATGAATGTAATGGACTAGTGTGATACCTTGTCCAAGGGAAAGGCTATCAAGGTCCTTGCAAACTAGATAATGACTGGAACCATAGGGCTGGAGAGATTATACAAACCTGTGGTAGAATAGTGAAGGTATATTGCTGGACTTGCTAGCTGAAAAGAAACTGCTTTTTTAAAACAGGTGTTGAGAAAAAAAACATTTTCCATATCTATATCTGCATACTAACTACCAGAGATGTGTTAATTTGCTCAAGCAATGAAACCACATCTGTTGCAGCAGCTACATTTGGAGTTACCATGAGTTAAGTTTATGATAATCTGTCATTCTCCAAGATCTGTTTTCTGCACAGGCCATATAGTTCAGTTGGATGGCCATGTAAGTGGTAGGAATTACCAACCCTGCATTCTTTATTTTTAAAAATATTTATTTATTTACTTTTAATCCTCACCCAAGAATATGCTTTAATTGATTTTTAGAGAGAGAGGTAGGGAGAGAGAAACATTGATCAGTTGCCTTCTCTACGTGCCTCTTCCGGGGAATGAACCCATAACCTAAGTATGTGCACTGACTAGGAATCAAATCCACAACCTTTTTTGGTGTGTGTGGGATGATGCTCCAACTAACTGACTCACTCAGCCAAGGCCCCTTCATTCTTTGAGTCCTTGATAATGTCAGTAATCTCTGAGTTTCTTCATGAATGTGGAATTGCTTTCGGCTTATTGTTTTTCCAGATAGAGGCAGTTATAATGGCCTTCGCTTGGCCTTTCCTATTCTGATGTCCAGTCCTTACTCCACAGGTCTAGGAACCAGTGTAGGGTTTTTGCCAGTTGCTGAGTATGTCTGTCCCAATTATGAATTCTGCAGCTGGGGAAATAATCATAAGATGGATTCAGGGGGACATACTGGACCCATTGTGAGATGGACCTAAGTTAAAACTTCATTGATTTCCTGACCTTTATTATCCCCTATCCTGACATGTGGACCACACTGACATTTTGGATCTCTTGGAATTAGTGTCAGTTCAGAGCCAGTGTCCAAAAATCCTTGTAAAGTCTAATTGCAGTTGACCCTTGAACAACAAGGGTTTGAACTGTACAGGTCTACTTATACAGTACGTGGATTTTTTTCAGTAAATACATTTGGCCCTATGTATCCTTCAGTTTTTCTTTTGTAGATTCAATCAACTGCTGATTGTTGGAAATCCTTGGATATGGAGGCTGACTGTAGACATCACTCTACACCATTTGATATAAGGGACTTGAGCACCTGTAGATTTTGGTATTCATGGGGGTCCTGGAACCAATTTCCTGCAGATACTGAGGGCCAACTGTAGTTAAGTTTTTGCAAGTCAAAAGCTATATGCGGATTTATGACTGCATGGGGCTGGGGTGGGGTCAGTGTCCCTAACCCCATCAACTATATTTTCTCGAACTGCATAGTTATCCTGGTAAAAGGCTGCAGATCCATTTAGGGGAGGCTAGGAGAAAGAATAGCAGTGTGAATTTTGACTATGTAGCAGGGCCCTTACCCAGAGAAACCCACCGTCCCCTTTATTCAAGGTGTTTTTAGTCTGTAAACTGGCTCAGGTATGGGAATTTATTGAGGGGGCTTGACTCTGTTTCAGTAATTCAAGTTAGTCTTCTGTTCACCTGACCTAGAACTGTTTGCTGTCTAGATCAAGTAAGAATTTAGTAGACAGCCCATCTGTTTCTCCTCTAGAGGCACCATGATTAACTAGCAAATACCATGTGTCTCTCTGAGGCAAACTGCTCTGATTATTGTTTTCACTCTGCTGTCCATTATGGTGACCATGTCCACCTTGTATTTGGTGATTAAATACTGCCATTTGACCCTGACTCCCCAGGATCTAATTATTCCCATTTCGTTTAAGGATCTCAGTTGAGTGGTGGCAATTATCTCATTGTAATTTCTGAACTGCAGAGAAGAGCAGCCACAGAGTTCTTCAGTGATGGTGAGGCTCACCTTAGACATGTATCTTTCATTACACATTTATCACCAGGACATACTTGGTGTAAGTCCTCTGGACCCTCCTGGGGTGGGCGAGCAGGTTTTACGTGATAAAACCATTTTTACATTTCAATTATTCAAGCTTTTGGATACCTTTTTCTACATTATACCAAGGCAGTTCTGGTGTTTCAGCTTCATTTAATATAGTCCACCTTTTTGGGGTGCGGTGGAGTCCATGTTTCAGCCAGCCAACCAGTTAAACTGCTAGAGTCCTTTCCAACCCCTTGAGCTACACATTGAATCTAGATTCTCTGCTTAGTGGTCTCATATCAATAAATTTGCCCTTATTCAATTTTATATTTTATTCATATTATCCCACATTTTTAATATCAAATCCCACACATTCCCCAGGTGTGTGTCTGTATAAGTTGGAAAAATTACGCTGTATTTCTGGATTGTAGTGCATTTCGTAGTGTGTGTGTCACAGTTTGTACCTCACATTTTGGCACCTGCTAGGACTTGAGTCTAGTCAAGGGCAAAGAGTTGGTGTAGGTCTTTAACAGAACCAGCTGTGTCTGGCAAGGCAGCTACCTCAGGGGAGGCCATTACAGATTTTTCATGCAAAGCAGAGTGCATCAGAGTTGAGGGTAGAAGGTCTGCTTCTAGCCAAGAAAACCCAGTATAATTTAGGGGTCAATGTTTCCAGCTTCATTGAGAGAGATCTGCCCACATGTTCCCATTCTAATTTTCAGGATCCCATTTCTTTCTTTAACAGACAATCTTATGTGAGGTTGGGAATTTATTTTGTGTTGGAATTCAGCCACTCACAGGATGACACTTTGAGTTTGGTTTTTAGAAATCTCAGCTCTGAGTCATCAGTAGATAAGGGTTTCCCTTAAAGCAGACAGGGCTGCTTTACATGGCATTTGAGTTGGGCATAGTAATTCCTGAATTTATCCTCTTGTTTCCCAACTTTGTCTGGCGCAATTAGTCACCAGCAAATCTCGTAACAGTTGAATAGTTGTTAGTTTGACAAATGTTCTAAGATATCAATTGCATGTTCACCCAGAATCTTGCTTTTTATAAGTTTGATTAGGAGTACCCAGTGGTTATATTTTGTATATCTCTGTTGCTGTAGCATACTATGGACTACCTCTTTACTGAAAATGAAGTCATTAGTGCTTTTAAATCTAATTGGAGTAGAGAACCAATTTTAGAAACCACTTCAGAAAACTCATCCTTAAATTTCTTTTCCTTTAGAACTACACTTGGTACCCAAATCAGTATCAGTCAGGACTCTTCAGAGCAACAGAACAAGTGTATTTGTGTATACACACACGCACATGTGGACACATGCGTGCATACACACACACGTAAAATAAGAGATTTCTTTTAAGAAATTGTCTCATGATATTGTGGGGGCTAGAAAGCTTGAAATTTATAGGGCAGGCTGAGATATCACCTTGACCGCGATCAGATCAAGAAATAGAACTTTGCCAACACTCCCAGAAACTCCCTTCCTCAGTGTTCCCCTTCTTAATAACAGGTTACTGCCGAAAACGCCATTACTTTTGTGGTAGTTATTTCTTTCCTTTTCTTTTTACTTTTACCATTTGTGTATGTATACCTAAATATTATTTAATTCTGTCTTGAACTATATATTAATAGAATCATTGTATGTACTTTTTATCTCTTGCTTTTGCTCAACAGAAGTGTGTTTTGTTCATTTTGTTGTATGTAGCTGCAGTTCATTTTATTGCTATATTCCAGTTTTGAATGTTTTCCAGTTTAATCTTTTTCTCTGATGAACATTATTTTGTTAAGCCTTTTATGAAAAATGCTTCTGTGTATGGCACATCTGTGTGAGTTTCTCAAGGGTATGTAACCTAGGAGGTTGCTGGGTCAGATAGCATCAACTTTATTTAGTAATGCCTCATTGTTTGCCAAAGGAGATAATCATTTTACTTTCTTAGCATCATCAGCACTGGTATCATACATTTAAAATATTTCTGAGGTGGGCATATAATGGTATCTTATTGTGAGTTTAATTTGCCCATTGTTATTGAAATTGAGCATCATTTCATATTATTGGTTATTTGGATTCCTTCTTTTGGAAATTTGTCTATTTGTCATCTCTGTTTTTCTGTTAGGTTGGTCCTTTTTTACCTTGTAGTGTTTTTGGAATTCTTTGTATTTCTATATTTTGGTTACAAAGCATTTTGAGAATTTTTTATATTTCTATCTTTTAGTTACTAAGTATTTTTTGGAATTCTTTGTATGTCTATCTTTTGGTTATAATCGCAATATCTCTTCAATTTGTGGTATGTTTGTTTACTTTATGGTGTGTTAATGAACAGAAATTCCTCATGTTAGTATTGTTAGATTAGCCAGGCTTTTTATTTACTGTAAAGTGCTTTTTCTGTTTTAGTTAAATCCTTCCCTACATTATCTTCTCAAAGTTGTATAATTTGTTTTTCAAATTTAGGCTTTTAATTTGCTAGGAATTGATTTTTGTTTTTGTGAGAATTGAGTCTGATTTTCTTTTTGTTCTATATGTGGATGCTTAGCTAATTTTAGAACCATTTATTTAACAAGTTTGAAGTTTTCCCACCAATTTGCATTGCTAATTCTGTCATATAGCAAGTTGTTTGTATGTGCCTGGGTCTGAGCTTTGTTTTTTTTCCCCCCAGTGATTTATTTGTCTGCTGCTTTGATGATACAGTGTTTTTAAGTACTGTCACCTTATTAGTCTTAATGTTTTGGCAAGATTTCTTACTTTGTTCTTTTTCAAGATTCTCTGGCTTTTTTTTTTTTTTGGTACGGACACCAAACCCGGGACTCTGGTCCACAGGCCTATGCTCCAGCCACTGAGACAAACCGGCCAGGGCTCTCTGGTTATTTCTTGCCCTTTGCATATTCATATAAATTTTACAATCAGCTTGCCAAGATATGGGCGGGGAGGGAGGGGGGCTTTTGTAAATTTGAATGGAATTACTTTGATTGTTTCAAATTGATTTGGAGACAATTGCTATCTTTATAACATTGAATCTTCTAATATAAAAAATAGGTATTTACCTCTATTTAAATATCTTTTAATGGCTCGCATACAGATTCATAATTTTTTTCCTATAGGTCTTGTACATTGTTGTATTTATTCCTAGGTACTTTATGTTTTGATACCCCTTTCTTTTAAAAATATTTAAGTTATTTTTGTTTTTTACTTTTTTTATTAATTTATTTTTGTTACAAATGTTTCTCATTTTTTTCCCATTGACCTCCTCCTTCTGATCCCACCCCTGTACCCGTCCCCAACATTGTTGTCTATGTCCATGGTTATACATGCCTGCATATAAGTTCTGTGGTTTATCTCTGCCCTCCCCCCTAGACCTCCCTTCTGAGGTTTGTCAGACTGTACCCTACTACCATGTCTCTGAGTCTATTTTGTTCATCAGTTTGTTTTGTTCATTATATACCACAAATCACTGAGATCATGTGATATTTGTCTGTCTCTGCTTGGCTTGTTTTGCTTAGGATAACATTCTCCAGGTCCCTCCATGTCGTCTCAAAAGATAAGAGATCTATCTTTTACAGCTCCATAGTATTCCATTATGTATATGTACCTCAGCTTTTTTATCCATTCATCTATTGATGGACACTTGGGCTGTTTCCAGATCTTAGCTATTGTAAATAGTGCTGCTATAAAAATGAGAGTGCATATATTATTTCTGATTGTTGTTTCAGGCTTCTTAGGGTATATTCCTAGAAGAGGGATCACTGGGTCAAATGGCAGTTCCCATTCTTTAGGATAACAGGTATTATTATGGATTCATGACTGAAATTTTTTTGTACCTCAAGAAGCATGAACTTGTGAATAGTCCTGTCCTGATTTTTTTTTTTAAGTAGTGTTAGGAAAAGGTAAGAGTTTGATGTTAAGTTGGGTTTTGAAAAGCCACTAGGGATGAGACATGTAAATAACAGGAATTTGGCTCTAACCAAGTTTCATTGCTTTTAAGTCACTATCTTGCTCTGTCCTTTATGAAGCCAAAAAGAGAGCTGCAGTCCCAAATCATGGAACTTCTAATAGTTTATTCTTAGAAATTTTTAGCCAGAACATGAGGGCCTTAGGTTCAGACAAATTTTGAGTTAGTTTGTAAAAGTGAGCCTGTTTTTGGCTTTATCCACTATCCTAAAGTCCTTCTCTTTATAAGCATGTTTGATGAATAATCATTAAACTCAGTGTATTAGTTGTCTGTATTGCTACACAATAATCACCACAAACTTAGCTGCTTAAAACAATACACATTTATTATCTTAGAGTTTTTGTTGGTCGGGGGTATTGGCATGGCTGAACTGGGTTGTCTGTTCAAAATCTCACAATGCTGAAGTCAGTGTGTTGGTTGGGCTGCATTTTTATCTGGAGATTGGAGTCCTCTTCCAAGCTCATTCAGATTGTTGGGAGAATTCAGTTCCTTGTGGTCATAGTACTGAGGTCCTTGAACTCTTGATGCCTTTTGGCCAGTTGCTGCTCTCTCCACAGCATAGCAGTTTGCTCCTTCTAAGCTAGTGGGTGAATCTCTCTTATACTTTGTGTTTCTTTGAGCTCTTTTAAGGGCTCTCTGGATGAAATTATGCCCACCCAGGACAAATTCTTGAAGTGTACTCAAAGCCAACTTATTAGGGACCTTACCTGTATCTGCAAAATCCTTTCTGCCATGCAATGTAATATAATCCTGGTAGTGATATCTCATCATATTCACAGGACCTCACATTCAAGAGAAGTGGATCATACAAGGTGTATCATATACTGGGGAGCAGAAGTCTTGGAAGCCATCTTAGAATTCTGCCTACCATATTCTGATCCATATATGAAAATTTCAGTTTCTCATACCAAATGGTGCCTTGATTCTTTTTACACCTGGATTGCAAAACGTTTACAGAGAGAGATCCTGTACCTATCCTAATATTGTATCATCCAATCTAAAAATTGGAAGTTCCTCTCAACAGTGACATATAAATATAGTTAGTACATTATCAAAATCAGGAAATTGATATTAGCATATTATGATTAAGTAGACTACAGACTTCACTGCAGTTTCACCAGTTTTATGCATTGATTTTGAGAATTTGGCATGTCTTTATGTGTAATTCTATGTATAGATTCATTTGACCACTACATTTAAGGCACAGAATTGCTCTGTCATCACAAAGGAATTCCCTTGTACTCTCCCTGTATAGAAATTCCCTATACTTCTCAATGCCGGGCTACTACTGTTTTTCACTTCTACACCTTTGCACTTTGAGAATGTATATAAATGGAATCCTAGATTATATAACTTTCTGAGAATGGCCCTTTTCATTTTGTATACTCTCCTTCAGATCTATTCAAATTGTGAGTGTAACTATAATTTATTCCCTTTTGTTACTGAGTTGTATTCATTTGTATGGATGTACCACAGTTTGTTTAGCCATTCACCCATTTGAGATGTTTCCAGATTGGACCTATTACAAATAAAATTCCTGTAAACATTTATGTTCAGGATTTTGCATGAACATGTTTACTTTTCTCTAGAATAGATGTCCAGGAATGGGATTTTTGGGCCACATTGTAAGTATATGCTTAACGTTTCAAGAAACTGTCAAACTGATTTCCAGAGTGGCTATACCATTTTACATTTTTACCAGTTAAGTATGAGAAAAACAGTTTCTCTGTGTCTTTGTCAGCACAGGTATTTTTCACTTTGACCATTATAATACGTGTGTGATAGTATCACATTGTGATTTTAATTTGCCTTTCTCTCATGGCTAGCATTATTATTTTATTTTATAATTGATTTTTTTTAATTTTTTTTTAAGCACATCCCTTATACGGCATTGAGCCTGTAACCCTAGCATGTGCCCTGACCAGGGATTGAACTGGGACTTCTCAGTCTTTGGTACAATGCTCAATCTACTGAGCCACAATGGCTGGGCATGGCTAGTATTATTGAACATCATTTCATGTGTTTATCTGCCATCACTAGATCTTTTTATGTTCATATCTTTGACCATTATCTAATTAGATTTCTATTTGTTTTTATGGTGGACATTTTGAAATAAATACAAAAGTTAAGACAGTAATATAATAAACTATTGTTATTGAACTTCAACAGTTACCATATTTTGCCCTTTTGTTTCTTTTCAATATTTCAAAGCAAATCACGTACTTAGATAATCATGACATTTCACTTTTATTGTATTTTATTTTTTAAAATTAATTAATTTATTTTTGTTACAGATGTTTCTTCTTTTCCCCCCACTGATTTCCCCCTCCCTCCCCACCCTGTCCCCAGCTTTGTTGTCCATGTCCATTGTTCATGCATACATGCATATAAGTTCTGTGGTTTATCTTTTCCCCACCACCTTCTCTTCTGGGGAATGTAAGTATGTACCCATTTCCACGTCTCTGGGACTACTCCATTCCTCAGACTGTTATGTTCATTATATTCCGCAAATAAGTGAGATCATATGATACTTGTCTTTCTCTGTTTGGCTTGTTTCGCTTAGGATGATACTTTCCAGGTCCCTCCATGTCGTCTCAGAGGATAAGAGATCTTTCTTTCTTACAGCTGCGTAGTACTCCATTGTGTATATGTACCACTGCTTTTTTATTCATTCGTCTACTGATGGACATTTGGGCTCTTTCCAGATCTTAGCTATTGTAAATAGTGCTGCTAAGAACATGGGGGTACATATATTCTTCCTGATTGGTGTTTCAGGCTTCTTAGGGTATATCACTAGAAGTGGGATCACTGGGTCAAATGGCAGTTCAATTTTTAATGTTTTGAGGAAACACCATATTGTTTTCCATAGTGCCTGCACCAGTCTGCATTCCCAACAACAGTGTACTAAAGTGCCCTTTTCTCCACACCCTGCCAACACTTGTTGTTTGATGATTTGTTGATGGCAGCCATTCTGACAGGTGTGAGGTGATATCTCATTGTTGTTTTAATTTGCATCTCTCTGATGATTAGTGATGTTGAGCATTTCTTAGCCATTTGTATGTCCTGTTTGGAGAGGTGTCTATTTAGTTCCCCTGCCCATTTTTTAATTGGGTTCTTTGTCTTCCTTTGGTTGAGTTGTATGAGCACTCTTTATATATTGAAAATTAACCCCTTATCTGATATATCATTGACAGTTATGCTCTCCCATACAGTGGGTTGCCTTTCCATTTTGACGATTGTGTCTTTTGCTGTGCAGAAGCTTTTGAGTTTGATGTAGTCCCATGTGTTCATTTTCTCCTTTGTTTCTGTTGCCTTAGGTGACGTATCAGTGAAAATTCTGCTGCGTATGATGTCTGAAATTATGCTGCCTACATTTTCTTCTAGGATTTTTGTGATTCATGACTCACATTTAAGTCTTTTATTCATTTTGAGTTTATTCTTGTGTATGGTGTAAGTTGATGGTCTAGTTTCATTTTTTTGCATGTACCTGTCCAATTTTCCCATACCATTTATTAAAGAGGCTGTTTTTACCCCACTGTATGCTCTTGCCACCTTTGTCAAATATTAATTGAGCATATTGCCTTGGGTCCATTTCTGGGTTCTCTGTTCTGTTCCACTGGTCTATATGCCTGTTCTTGTGCCAGTACCAGGCTGTTTTGATTAATGGCTTTGTAGTATAACCTGAAATCTGGTAATGTGATCCCTCCTACTTTGTTCTTCTTTTTCAAGATTGCTGTGGCTATTCGAGGTCTTTTTTGGTTCCATATGAACTTTTAAAGTATTTGTTCTAGTTCTGTGAAGTATGTCATTGGTATTTTGATGGGGATTGCATTGAATCTATAGATTGCTTTGGGTAATATGGACATTTTAATGATGTTAATTCTTCCAATCCATGAACAAGGTATGGGCTTTCACTTTTGTATATTTTCCTCTATTTCTTTTTTCAATGACCTGTAGTTTTCTACAAATAGGTCCGTTATTTCTTTGGTTAAGCTTATTCTTAGGTATCTTAATATTTTTTGCTGCGATGGTAAATTCAATTGTTTTTTTAGTTTCTCTTTCTGTGAGTTCATCATTGGTGTATAAGAATGCCATCGATTTCTTGACGTTAATTTTGTATCCTGCTACTTTTCCAAATTCATTTACTAAGTCTAGTAAATTTTTGATGGAGTCTTTGGGGTTTTCTACGAGTAGTATCATGTCATCTGTGAAGAATGAGTTTCACTTCCTCTTTTCCCATTTGGATCCCTTTTATTTTTTCTTCCTGTCTGATTGCTGTGGCTAAGACTTCCAGTATCATGTTAAGTAAGAGTGGTGAAAGTGGGCCTCCTTGTCTTGTTCCTGTTCTTAAGGGAAATGCTTTTAGTTTTTGCCCATTGAGTATGATGTTGGCTGTAGGTCTTTCATATATGGCCTTCATTATGTTGAGATACGATCCCTCTAATCCCATATTAATGAATGTTTTTATCAGAAATGGGTGCTGGATTTTGTTGAATGCTTTTTCAGCAGCTATTGATATGATCATATGATTTTTATCTTTCATTTTGTTTATGTGGTTTATCACATTTATTGATTTGCGAATATTGTACCAGCCTTGCATCCCTGGGATGAATCCCACTTGGTCATGGTGAATAATCTTTTTGATGTATTGCTGGATTTGATTTGCTAGTATTTTGTTCAGGATTTTGGCATCTATGTTCATCAGGGATATTGGCCTGTAGTTTTCTTTCTTCGTAGTGTCTTTTTCTGGTTTTGGAATTAGAATTATGCTGGCCTCGTAGAACGTGTTTGGAAGTCTTCCTTCTTCTTGAATTTTTTGAAATAGTTTGAGGAGAATGAGTATTAGTTCTTCTTTGAATGTTTGGTAAAATTCCCCTGTGAAGCTGTCTGTGCCTGGGCTTTTGTTTGCTGGGAGAGTCTTGATTACATCTTCAATTTCTTTTGTTTTTATTGGTCTGTTCAAGTTTTCTACCTCTTCCCAGTACAGTTTTTGGAGACTATGTGTTTCTAGAAATGTGTCCATTTCGCTTAGATTGTCGAATTTGTTGCCATATAATTGTTCATAATATCTGTTAACAATCCTTTGTATTTCTGTGATGTTATAATTTCTCCTCTTTCATTTCTGATTTTGTGTATTTGGGTTTTCTCTCTTTGTTTCTTGTTGGGTCCATCAATCTTGTTTATCTTTTCAATAACCAGTTCTTTGTTTCATTGATCCTTTGACTTGTTTTTTGGTCTCCATGTCATTTATTTCTGCTCTGGTCTTTACTATTTCCTTCCTTCTACTTGCTCTAGGGTTTTCTTTCTGTTTGCTTTCTAGTTCTTTAAGTGTGAGGTTAGATAGTCTATTAGAATTTTTTCTTGCTTCTTAAAGTAGGCCTGTGGTGCTATGAACTTCCTTGTCAGAACTGCTTTTGCTGCATCCCATAGATTTTGTGTTGTTGTGTGTTCATTTTCTTTGGTTTCCGGGAAGTTTTTAATTTCTTCCTTGATCTCCATGGTAACCCATTTATTGTTCAATAACATGCTATTTACCCTCCATGTTTTCAAATGTCTGTGCATTTTCTGTTGCAATTGATTTCTAGTTTCATGCCATTGTGGTCTGAGAACATACTTGATATGATTTCAGTCTTCTTGAACTTGTAGAGACTTAGTTTGTGACCTGGCATGTGGATTATCTTTGAGAATGTCTCATGTGCACTTGAGAAGAATGTGAATTCTGTGGTATTGGGATGTAATTCTCTGTAGATATCTATTAAATCCATTTGATGTAGTGCTTTATTTAGAGCCTGTTTTTCCTTGTTAATTTTTTGTCTGGAAGGTCTATCCAGTGATGTCAGCAGGGTTTGAAGTCACCTGCTATGATTGTATTGCTGTTGATTTCTCCTTTGAAGTCCTCCTAAAGATTTTTAATATATGTTGGTGCTCCTAAATTGGGTTCATATATTTTTACCAAGGTTATATCTTCCTGTTGGATAGATCCTTTCAATATTATGTAGTGGCCTTCTTTGTCTCTAGTTATGGCCTTCATTTTAAAATCTAATTTATCAGACATGAGTATTGGTACCCCAGCTTTTTTTTGCTTTCCATTTGCTTGAAATATTTTTTTCTGTCCCTTCACTTTTAACCTATGTGAGTCTTTTGTTGTGAGGTGCGTCTCTTATAAACAACATATATGTGAGTCATGCTCTCTTATCCAGTCAGCTACTCTGTGTCTTTTTATCATAGTATTCAAACCATTCACATTTAAGGTGATAATTGATGTGTACTTATTTATTGCCATTTTTGTTTAGTTTGGTTCTATTTTTCTTCCTATATCTTCTACTAATTACAGCAGTCCTTTTAGCATATCTTGCAGTGCTGGCTTGGTGTTAATATATTCCCTTAGCCTTTTTTTGTCTGGAAAGCTCATTATTTGACCTTCTATTTTGAATGATAGCCTTGCTTGGTAGAGTAGTCTTGGATTCAGATCCTTTTTTTTTCATGACCTTGATTACTTCATGCCACTCCCTTCCTTCTGGCCTGTAGTGTTTCTGTTGACAAGTCAGCTCAGAGCCTTATGGGGTTTCCTTGTAGGTAACCTGTTGCTTATCTCTTGCTGCCTTTAGGATTCTCTCTTTGTCTTTAAGTTTTGGCATTTTAATTACTGTGTGTCTTCGTGTGGGCCTGTTTGGGTTCTTCTTACTTGGCGCTCTCTGTACTTCTTGAACTTGAATGCCTTCTTCCTTCACAAAGTTAGGAAAGTTTTCTGTCACTATTTCTTCAAATATATTCTCAAATCTTGCCCATTTTCTTCCTCTTCGGGGACTCCTATGATGCGAATGTTGTTATGTTTTTTGTTGTGCCACAGTTCTCTGAAGCTGTCTTTTTGCTTGTTTAATCGTTTTTTTCCTTTTGGTTTTCTGATTGGTTGATTTTTTTTTTTTTTTTCTACCCTGTCTGATAATTCACTGATTTGGTTCTCAGCTTCCTCTACTCTGCTGGCTAGTCCTTCCAATGTGTTCTTTATTTCTGCTATGTCATTCTTCATTTCCACTCGGTTGGTTTTCACTGTGTCTAAATCTTTACTCATGGTGCTGATGTCCTTACTCCTGCTGTTGAGCTTCCTCAAGATCATGGCTCTGAACTCTACCTCTGATAATTTGCTTAGCTGCATTTCATTTATCTCATCTTTGATAGAGTTCTCTTGTTCTTTCATTTGGCATTTGCTTTTTTGTTTCACCATTTTGGCTATCTCAGTGGGTTTTGGAGCCTGCCAAATTTTCCCTGTGGGTGTTGGTGTTCTCCTGTTTGTGGCTCCCTCTTCTGGGTTTGGATGACCCTGTGTGGGCCCACGTTAAACACCACTGTCAAGTCTTACTTTCCTGGGTAGATTTCCAAGCCCAGGGAAAGGTTCAGTTATCCTCTAGATTTTTCCTGGAGGTTAGTAGTCACAGTTACTCAGTGCCTTGGAATGTAGCCCTGGTGTTCAGTATCTCTGGTTATATGGTCCTGTCCTGATTTTCTGTTGCTTTTTTTCAAGAATTTGCCTTTATTTTAGTTATAATTCCCGTTTGGTCCTGGGAGATCGTCTGTGTAGCTTCCATTCACTACGCCTCCATTTTCACATCATGTAAGCCTATCTTGTGAGCAGCTGGGTCACACAGGCCTCTCTGGTCCCGTGCAGGTCCCATGGGTAACTGGATGGCACAGTCCCTTCGGGAATCGGGCTCTATGCCTATGTTATGGGCTTCTGGGTCGCACAGGCCTCTCTGGTGCTTCAGCATCCCGCAGGTCCTGCAGGTAACTGGATGGCACTGTCCCTGCGGGGTTGCAATGGCCTCTCTGGTGCTTCAGCATCCTGCACGTCCAGCTGGTAACTAGATCGCACAGTCCCTGCTGGGTTGCACAGGCCTCTCTAGTGCTTCAGCACCCCGCAGGTCCTGCGGGTAACTGGATGGCATAGGCCCTGCTGGTTTGCACAGGCCTCTCTGGTGCTTTAGCCCCCCACAGGTCCTGTGGGTAACTGGATCGCACAGTCCCTGCTGGGTCGCACAGGCCTCTCTAGTGCTCCTGCACCCTACAGGTCCCATGAGCAGGCAGTTGGATTGCACCAGTCCCTCTCGAGCTCCAGCTTCCCACCGCTCTTGTGGGCTGCTGGGTCACAAAGGCTTCTCTGATGCCCTAGCACCTCACAGGACTCAAGGGCAGCTGGATCGCACCAGTCTCTCTCGGGCTCTGGCTTCCCACTGCTCTTATTTATTTATTTATTTTATTATTATTATTTTTTTTATCCTCACCCGAGGACATTTTTCTGTTAAGATAGAGTGGGAGGGAGAGAGAGGAAGAAAGAGAGAGCGAAACATCGATGTGAAAGGGACACATCGAGTGGCTTCCACCCGTACAACCCAACCAGGGCCAGGGACAAAGTACAACCGAGGTACATGCCCTTAATGGGAACCGAACCCAAGTCCCTCTGGACCGCAGACTGATGCTCTAACCACTGAGCAAAACTGGCCAGGGCTCTACTGCTCTTGTGAGCTGCTGGATCGCACAGGCCTCTGTGGAGCCCCAGGTTCCACTGCTGGCGGCTGGGGAGTGCTGCTGCCCCATGGGGCTCAGCTCCTCAGCTTTTGCTGTAGTTTTTGGCGATGGGTCTCAGGTGCTGGTCTGTGCTTCTGTTGCCTGGGGATGGATGTCTGCTCCCCAGCCTTGGTTGCTGGGGGTATATCTTGACTCTGATCAGACTGCTACTGTGGGGGATGGTGCTGGGCTCCCAGCTGATGGCTGTCCTTGGCTTCAGTGACCGGCACCTTGGGAGCTCCACTACTGTGCACTGGTCTGTGTTGACACAGAGTGTCCACTGGTCCGATGGTGCCAGGTGCACTGGTGGGCTCAGGTTGGTGGGCCCTAGCTGCTCCCACTGCCTCCTCCCAGGGGAGACCCGGGATCTTCCAAAGTGGTGGGAGTTCCCCGTGGGCAGGGAGAAGCGCCCTGAAGGGCTGCTTACCCCGGTAGCTGGCTGCTCCGTCCACAGCACAGGGACCTTCTGCTCCGCATCTCTGCACTGCTCGGGTTTGGTTGTCCACCTTCGCGTCCACTCACACTCTCTCACACACTCGTTCTCTCTCACACACTCATGCTCCCTCTGGTCTTTCCCGCTGCCATCTTCCCCATTCTCAGTAAAGACTTTTTCTATGCTGTAGATATTTAGAAATATAATTGATTTTTGCACATTGGTCTGTTAAATCCAGCAACCTTACTAAATTCTTGTTTATTTACATTTATTTTTAGATTTTTATTCTTTGTAGATGGCAGTTTTTTGTTCTGCCTTTCGAGTCTTTATACTTTTCATTTCTTTTTCTTTTTTTACTGTAGGGTAGTATAGAACTGTAGTACTATTTGAATAGAAATGGGATAATAAACCCTCCTCTTGTTCCTTACTTCAGAGGAAAATGTTTTTAGTATTTCACTATTAAGAATGTAGTTTGCTATGGTTTCTTTTTCAGATTAAGGATATTTCCTTATATTTCTGTGCATTTCATTATATATTAATGTCTAATTTTATGGAATATTATTCTGCATTTCTCCATGATCATAGACATTTTCTACCTTTAATCTGTTAACGTGAATTACACAAATTGATTTTCTAATGTTGATCCAATCTTCCATTCCTGTAATAAACTCAACTTTGTCATGATGTGTTATTATCCTTTTTGTAATTTGTCAAATTTAATTTTCTAATGTTTTCAGATTCTTTACATTTATGTTCACAAGTGAAGCTGGCTTTATAATTTTCATTTTTAGTACTGTTTTCTTGGTTTTGGTGTTAAGCTATCCTCATAAAACAAATTAAGGAAGTTTTTTCTTTTTTTGAATCCTCACTTTAGGACATTTTTTCATTTTTTGTTCAAGTAGAGTGGGAGGGAGAGAGAGAGAGAGAAACATCAATGTGAAAGGGACATATCGAATGGCTGCCACCCACACAACCAGTCAGGGCCAGGGAAAAACTGCAACCGAGGTACGTGACCTTAGCGGGAAATGAACGCGGGTCTCTCTGGACCGCAGGCCGATGCTCCAATTGCTGAGCCAAACCGGCCAGGGCAATTGTTTTTTTTTTTTTAAGTCTGTATAAGTTTGTGTTAAGAGTGAAATTCCTTTTTTCTCGATTATTGCTAGAATTCACTAATAAATTCATCGGGGCTTGGAATTTTTTGCGTGGGAAAAATTCCCGGGTGGTTTAGCTTTGGTTCTTTGAAGAATGTAAAGTGAAATAGTATCTTCCTGTGGTGACAAGCTAGTAGTTATAAGTGAAAAATTCAGTCACTGATTAATACTTTTTTTTGAATGGTTTTAGTTAAGCACTTTTATCTTTATTTTTTTTAACTATATCCAACATACTTTTTGTCTGTAAATAATCACAAATTATATTGAATACAATTACAAATTGTATTGAATACAATTACATTTAAAAATGGGTTAGCTATTATACAGGGTGGGATAAAAGTAGGTTTTCAGCTGTGAGTATGTGAAACACAGAGTTTGTTCTTGTATGATTTTCCATATGAACAACTATACACCTAGTTTCTCCCCACCCTGTGTTGCTTGAATACAATTGTTTAAATTTATGTTTTAAGCTCTTAAATTTGTAAGATTTCCTAATAATGAACCTTTAAGGAGTGGTTAGGTATCCAAGTCAGCTTTTGGAGCTGCCAGTTACAATCTTGAGTATATCTCTTACTTTCTGGGCCTCAAATTCTTCATTTGTAAAAAAAAAAAATCGACTTCACATAGTTTTTATGATGATAAACTGAGAAGTACTTAATAAACCATAAACTATAAAAATGAAAGGTTTTAAAAATAGTGAAAGTGAGTGAGTTAGAAGAACCTTTGAGATCTGTTTGAGCCCCTTCATTTTATAGGAAACAGAAGCTACTAGTGCATGGTATGTATAGAGCTGACTGCACAGCCCAGACTTCCTGCTTCCCAAATCATTGTTCTTTCTCTGGTTTGCCTTTGTTCCTATTAAACACTAGGTACTTGAGAGAAACTTTGACTTCTTTAGGAACATAGCTGAGTGTATCATTCCCAAGAGGTTAGGTAGAAAAGTACATGTGACATTAGGGAGAAAAAGGAATTTTAAGACTTTTAGTTTCTTAAGTTACCAGTAATTAAAACTGCTGTTGAAGTAGTTATTGAATCTCCCCCCCCCCCCAAATTTAGACAAAGAAAGACTTGTTATACTTTTTAGGGATTAAAATTCATCTAATACTGTAAGAAGTAAGGCCCTTTCTGGTTGCTGCAACACTGTGTACTTGAAATTCAGTTGAAATTTTACTTTAAAAACCATTGCTTCAGTATAATTTTAGTAAAATCTTACCTTATTTTTTAACATGAAAACTTTTAAACTAGTAGTGTTTATAAAAGGTAGTTCCTTGACATCTAATTTGTCTATTTCATTTCTTATTTTCTTTAAATAGTCTTATTTTTTCTAAATATAGAAAAAATTGTTTTCTTAAAGTTTTTAAGTTGATGCTACTAATGGAAAGGTTTGTTATTATTTGAACTTTGAAGATTCAGTATATTATGTAGTATTTGTGGTGTCTTATCCCCAGGAGAGGGGACTTTTTTCCTTTCTTTCTCACTGCTGCAATATACTGGAGATACCAGACTGTACCCCAGTCCTTTACTCCAGCATTGCCTCCTCACCCCTTCCCCTCCATAAGGAACAGCATATATTTCAATTGTTAATCCTTATCTCCAGTTCTGTTGTTTGCTCTCATTTAAGAATTTCCTCTTAACTTCTTTTCTTACCCTTCCTCTCCTAGGAAGTTTGTTTACTGTGAAATGATGAGACACCTAGAGATACATTAAAGGGAGGAAGCCAGGTTTACTGAGGCAATTTAAAAATCCCAAACATCTTTGTAGAAAATATGTATCCTATATTTTAGATAAGTTTATAATGTTTACTTAAGTCATTTTAATCCCACTTGTATTTTTTAGAATTAACACCTTTCAATGTTAGGTTTGTGAATAGTTACTTTGAATAAAAAGTTTCTAAGAACTGAAGCTGTTTTTATACTGTTTAAATACTAATTTCTATGAGGATTCAATATGGATTTCTATAAAGTGAATTATAATATTGTTGACTTAAAATTGAAGATCAGATTTAATGTTAGTTTAGCTATTGTATAGGTTTGTGACATTTTTTTTTCTCCGAAAAATAGGACTTTTTCTTTTTAAAATTAATTCCAGAGAGTGAAGAAGGAAGAACTAGAGAGAGAAAGAGAGAGACAGAGAGAGACAGACAGACAGACAGACATTGATTGCTATGAGGGAGACATCAATTGGTTGCCTCCCATACAAGACCCGGGACCCGACCAGAGATCAAACCCGAAACCTAGATATGTGCCTTGACCAGGAATCAAACCTGTGACCTTCTGGTGCATGGGACAACGCTCTAGCCAACTGAGCTACACCAGCCAGGGCCAGGACATTTTCTTTAAATAAAACTCATTATAGATGCTTCTCAACTTACAATAGGATTATGTCCTAATGAACTCATTGTAGGTTGAAAATGCACTTAATATACCTAATCTACCATAGCTTAGTGTAGCCTACCTTAAATGTGATTGGAACACTTAACATTTTTCTATAGTTGAGCAGTTATCTTGAGTTTCATCTGAAGAGTAATTGTCTTCCTCTTCTTACTAGAAGAAGGAGACACAGGTGTTTTGTAGACATGATGGATGTGAAAACACAAAACACAATATCCAGAAAATGTAGGAAAACAGTACACTATAGAATATCACTTGTTTACCCTTGTGACCCTGTGGCTGACTGGGAACTGAGGTTTGCTGCCCCTGCTCAGCATCACAAGAGAGCATCATACTGCATATTGCTGGCTCAGGAAAAGATCAAAATGTGAAGTACAGGTTCTACTGAATGCATATTGCTCTTGCATCATCATAAAGTAAAAAAATTGTAAGTGAACCATCAATTAGGGATTGTCTGTGCATGTATTCTCATCACAAAGGTGGAGCTTGTACCCACCATAGAGAAGGTTTAGTTGTTTTATATAATTAATGTTGTGTGTGTGTGCGTTTAGTTTTTATGGGTGTTATTAGCTGCACTCTAGTTCAATAGGTTTTTCTAGAACTATGTTTTATTTTTTACTTACATTTCTCCATTGCTGTTCATAGGAACACATGAGAGTATTTTATCTAATTTTGCGGCTGAGCAAACTAAGAACCAAAGATGTTAAGAGGTTTGCTGAAGATTATATGGTTAGTAAATAATGGAATTGAGATTTTAGCTCAGGTCTGACCCCAAAATTGGTGGTGGTGTGATTGTTTAGGGATAATGTGGGTTGATAGGTAAACTGTTAGTTGCATTTATAGTAGTTATGCACAAAGTGCACTATGAGTGAAGAATAGGAAACATCTGTTAGGAAGGTCAGGAAGACATGATAGAGGTGAGTCATTGCTGAAGTGATTCTTCAGGGATCAGAATGCACCTTGAATTTTGTGCTGTGAAGTTGGGGAATTGGGAGGTACTGAAGGATTTCAGCAGGAGGGATGATGTGACCAGCTTCATAGTCTAAAAGATATGATGACCATAAAGGGATATATTTGTAGTGGGGTGGTACTCATGATAGGGAGGGGTAACGAGGTTGTCTATGCTGGCATTGGTGGAGATAAGGAGAGGAGGCAATTGGATTTGAGCATTTAATAATTAGACAGTATACAGATGTTCCCACTTTTTTCCCCTCCCTGTCAAAAATAACTGAGACCTAAAAGTTTGTGTTTAGAAGGCAGACTCAATTCTGATCATCTTCAGATTACTGATCTGGAAAGAACGTGCTCTTAATTGTTAAGAGTATAGCCACATTGAGGCTAGAAATGCTGTGTTTTAGTTACAGAGACATTGAACTTTAGATGGAAGTGTAATTTATGCCTGGATTATGGTAATAATGTAAATAAGACTTCAGTATAGAATCTACACAGTCACATGATTTCAGAAAGCAAAGCTAATATTACTTGAAATGATCAGCACGGTTTTATGAATGACTTCTTTCATTCCATTCTGAATCATTCTAAATAATTTCTTAGAAATTTCTGATTGAGTTCTGCAGGCAGGAAGAATGCAGTAATTGTCAGTCTTTTTGACAGCGTGTCCTCCTAGGCACATTTCTGCCTCTTTGATGCCGCCCTGCCTCTTGTCTTTTCCTCATATCCTGAGCTGGAAGGGAGTTGTTACAGTGTTCTAATCTGTCATGTGATAGGTGGAGTTTTTTTTGATTGTTTGTAAAAACAATCTTCCTGTTGATACTAAGGTCAAAAAGAGTTTATAATAATATGATTGCATATGGAACCAAAAAAGACCTCGAATAGCCACAGCAATCTTGAAAAAGAAGAACAAAGTAGGAGGGATCACACTACCAGATTTCAGGTTATACTACAAAGCCCCTGTAAACAAAACAGCCTGGTACTGGCACAAGAACAGGCATATAGACCAGTGGAACAGAACAGAGAACCCAGAAATGGACCCAAGGCAATATGCTCAATTAATATTTGACAAAGGTGGCAAGAGCATACAGTGGGGTAAAAACAGCCTCTTTAATAAATGGTATGGGAAAATTGGACAGGTACATGCAAAAAAATGAAACTAGACCATCAACTTACACCATACACAAGAATAAACTCAAAATGAATAAAAGACTTAAATGTGAGTCATGAATCATAAAAATCCTAGAAGAAAATGTAGGCAGCATAATTTCAGACATCATACGCAGCAGAATTTTCACTGTCACCTAAGGCAACAGAAACAAAGGAGAAAATGAACACATGGGACTACATCAAACTCAAAAGCTTCTGCACAGCAAAAGACACAATCGTCAAAATGGAAAGGCAACCCACTGTATGGGAGAGCATAACTGTCAATGATATATCAGATAAGGGGTTAATTTTCAATATAGAAAGAGTGCTCATATAACTCAACCAAAGGAAGACAAAGAACCCAATTAAAAAATGGGCAGGGGAACTAAATAGACACCTCTCCAAACAGGACATACAAATGGCTAAGAAATGCTCAACATCACTAATCATCAGAGAGATGCAAATTAAAACAACAATGAGATATCACCTCACACCTGTCAGAATGGCTGCCATCAACAAATCATCAAACAACAAGTGTTGGCAGGGTGTGGAGAAAAGGGCACTTTAGTACACTGTTGTTGGGAATGCAGACTGGTGCAGGCACTATGGAAAACAATATGGTGTTTCCTCAAAACATTAAAAATTGAACTGCCATTTGACCCAGTGATCCCACTTCTAGTGATATACCCTAAGAAGCCTGAAACACCAATCAGGAAGAATATATGTACCCCCATGTTCTTAGCAGCACTATTTACAATAGCTAAGATCTGGAAAGAGCCCAAATGTCCATCAGTAGACGAATGGATAAAAAAGCAGTGGTACATATACACAATGGAGTACTACGCAGCTGTAAGAAAGAAAGATCTCTTATCCTCTGAGACGACATGGAGGGACCTGGAAAGTATCATCCTAAGCGAAACAAGCCAAACAGAGAAAGACAAGTATCATATGATCTCACTTATTTACGGAATATAATGAACATAACAGTCTGAGGAATGGAGTAGTCCCAGAGACGTGGAAATGGGTACAGACTGCCAATCCCCAGAAGAGGGGTTGGTGGTGGAGAGATAAACCACAGAACTTATATGCATGTATGCATGAACAATGGACATGGACAACAAAGCTGGGGACAGGGCGGGGAAGTAGGGAGGGGGGAATCATTGGGGGGGAAAAGGGGAAACATCTGTAACAAAAATAAATAATTAAAAAAAATAATAGTTTTTAGGATCTAATCAGAAATTTCATTTGTGTATCTAGATGTATCTTTTTTTGAAATGACTAATTATAAAGGAAAATGATAGTTATCTTTTTTTTATTAATTAATTTTTGTTACAGATGTTTCTCCTTTTTCCTCCACTGATTCCCCCCTCTCCCTCCCTCCGTGCCCTTTCCCCAGGTTGTTTTCCATGTCCACTGTTCATGCATACATGCATATAAGTTCTGTGGTTTATCTCTCCCCCACCATCCCCCTCTTTAGGGGATTGTCAGTCTGTACCCCGCTTCTGCGTCTCTGGGACTACCCCATTCCTCAGACTGTTATGTTCATTATATTCCACAAATAAGTGAGATCATATGAAACTTGTCTTTCTCTGTTTGGCTTGTTTCACTTAGGATGATACTTTCAAGGTCCCTCCATGTAGTCTCAAAGGATAAGAGGTCTTTCTTTCTTACAGCTGCGTAGTACTCCACTGTGTATATGTACCACAGCTTTTTGAATGATAGTTATCTTTATGCTTGAGGGAGATGAGGATGTTTGCAGGGGAGTGATTATAATAGTGGCCATGGATTTTGAAGGTAGAGCCAACAGATTTTCTGAGGTTGAATGGGATGTGTAAGAGAGGAGTAGTCAAGAATGACCTTTGAGTTATTGGCCCTGCGAAGTTGTAAGAGAATGTAGTTAACTGTCAGCTTAAATGCTTGGTATGTTATCACATTCGATGGTTTGGTAATATTTTGTTGTTTGTTTCATATAAAAAGAGAAAAGTTTCAGGGCCAGACCAGGTAGCTCACTTGGTTAGAGCATCATCCTAATATGCCAAGATTGTAGGTTTGATCCCTGGTCAGGGCACATATAAGAAATCAACCAAAGAGTGGAACAACACATTGATGTTCTCTCTCTCTCAAATCAATAAATTAAAAAAAAGTTTCTAGTATAATGAAGCTAGACAAATATAAATGAAAATCAGCTTAATCCATTACCACTCATTAATTTTCTATATTGATGCACTCATTCAGTACATACTTATTGAGTGCTTGCTGTGTTCCAGGTGTTGTTCTAGGTGATGGGAATATAGCACTGAACAAAACACACAGTCAGATCAATAACTTACATCGGCTTTAGCTCAAATTGAGAAGTGGTATTTTGGAAAATATATGAAATAAAAGGGATGATTGTATTTAATCAATGAAAATTTATATTTGTATTCAACTGCTAAATAACTAGTTCACTTGATGTATGTACATACATATATGACAGTTTTATATCTTTAATGTTTTTCCTCCAGGAACTTATTATCACACAGTTATTTTTTAGGTCACAATTATTTTAAGTAATTTAAAGTATTAATGGCTTTTTCCAAAAAACATAAAATAAAAATAAGTTTGAGGGTTAATGAATTGGGATTTATTATAGCTTATGGACCACATGAGAAAAATCTTTTTCTTTACTGGACATGATACCTTGTTTGGACAAGAAATGATATTCTGCCAATTAATTTCCTAAGTTTAAATCCACCCTAAATGGAAGAAGTTACACTGTTTTTAAGAATATACAGAAAATATTACACGTGTTTTGGGGTAATTCCTTTGGTTAAGTCATGAGTGCTATGAGCTTTGGACAGTGGCAGAGCTGTTGGAATCAGTTGATGTATGTTCCTAAGGTTAATTATTTGAATCTGAAGGACAATATTAATTTGTGTGTGTATATTTTGATACATTAATTAAATAGTTTTATTACTTTTAATATTATCTTCAATAAAATCTGGTATTTAGCCCTGGCTGGTTTTGCTCAGCGGTTAGAGCGTCAGCCTGTGGTCCAGAGAGACCCGGGTTCGGTTCCCGCTAAGGGCACGTACCTCGGTTGCAGTTTGTCCCTGGCCCTGATTGGTCGTGCAGGTGGCAGCTACTCGATGTGTCCCTTTCACGTTGATGTTCCCTCCCCCCCCCCTTCCCACTCTTATCTGAACAAAAAATGGAAAAAATGTCCTCGGGTGAGGATAAAAAAATAAATAAATAAGATCTGGTGTTTAGAGAAGGAACCCTTAAAAGTTGTTGACAATAAGTCGTTACTACTGAAGAGTTGAAGTAAATACTTTCAGACAAATGACATTACTCTAGGGAATATTTTGGTTTAACATACTTGTTATAAACAGTATTTGCCACATATGAGGAATCTTCAGTAACTTCTGTATATCTCTGAACTCCTTTTGCTTTTACTTACATATTTTAAAGCAGAAATAGGTGCTGGAATAATATGGTGTAAAAATCATGTGAAAAGGATAGATAGAAAAGACTATGTTGGAGAATGAACTTAATCTTCAGAGTTAGGTGTCAGTTCTTTCATAAGCTGTTAAACGGGTGCTTTGCCCTATGCCACTTTTTGCTTGAAGGCCTTTTGAAGGTTGTTAATAAGTACTGACATCTTCGGTTTTTCTCTGCTGCTTTTGGATTTATTATTATTATTATTATTATTATTATTATTATTATTTTGGTACGTGCCCCTATCCGGAACCGAACCCAGGACTCTCTGGTCCGCAGGCCGATGCTCCAACCACTGAACCAAACTGGCCAGGGCTGCTTTTGGATATATTAAAGAGGCTATTTAAAAAAATTCTAGGAACATATTTTCTTTAAAATTAAAAGACAACCACTATAATATTTTCTGCTTTGATGTTTTAATTATCAATAAGGATTTCCATTAAGCTTTGTAACTACGTTACTTTGGAGTCCTGTGGTTTAGAAGCTGAATTTACAAAACTTTAATAGGGGATTTTATGAGACTTCCCCCTCCCCAAACACAATCAGAACAAAGTAAACCAGTGCATGGTTTTGGACGTTATTTCTGTAGGAAAAAGGATTGGTTGGCTGTTTTCATTGTACAGGTGGTTCCCAAATTAGAAGTACTTGATTTACAAATATCCTAAACATCAAGTCTCTGGTCGTGGCCTCATTTCTCTGCAGTGGCCATCTTCACAGTGCACATATGCCTGGCGCTCCCCCCTTCCACTGAGTGGAGCATCGCTTTGTGAACCTTTCTTCTGTCATTATGTAATAACAGTACATGGAATGGGAATTATCCTTTTTTGTTGCTGAGACCAAATGGGTGGGACCTTGAACTCTGCTTCCCAGTTGGAAACATGAATTTGTTTTCATTCAGAAATGTTAAGAACTTCCTACAATAATTGTTTGAAGAAACAAGCACATAGCAAAACTTAAATCTAAATAAGCTTTTTGTTATTCAAAATAGTAATCTTTGGAGATCATGTACTTGCTGGAAGTACTGTTTTTAATGAACTGGCTTTTAGAATTCCTGGTTTCAAATTTGCTTTCAGAATATCCTTTTTTTCTAAATTGATTTTAGGGAAGGAGAGAGAGAGTGAATGAGAGAAAAAGGGAGGGAGGGAGGGGGGGGAGAGAGAGAGAGAGAGAGAGAGAGAGAGAGAGATTGGTTATCTCACATATGCCCAGATCTGGGATCAAACCCACAACCTAGGTATGGGCCCCAACTGGGAATCAAACCCATGACCTTCTGGTGCTTAGGACAATACTCAACAGAGCCACACCAGTCAGGGCTTGGGTATTTTGTAAACCAGGAAGTCTTGTTTCTTTTGACAGATTTTGGGATATAGGGAAAATAAAGTTCTTTGACAGACCTGGGTTGAATTTCAGTCAAATGATTAACCAGAGAATCTTGATTTATTCATTGTGAGAAGCAGCAGTATGATCCTAATGTTACAGGGTTATTTAGAGACATTTAGATAACCAAGTAAAGCACCTGGTATATAATAGTTACTCAATAATGCTCTCTTCCTTCTTATCTCTTCTCTTTGTATTTTAGGGTGTATTTGGTTTTGGAATCAGCCAAAAGATATTTAGAGTTAAGTTTAATTGAAAGCATGATCTTTTTTTTACCAGCTGGTGTGGCTCAGTGGATTGAGCATCATCCCATGTATTGAGAGGTCCTGGTTCGATTCCCAGTCAGGGCACATGCCCAGGTTGCAGGCTGGATCCCCAGTAGGGAACATGCAGGAGGCAGCCAATTGATGTAGCTCTATCACATCAATGTTTCTGTCTCTCCTTTCCTCTCTCTCTCTAAAAAAAGTAAGTAAAAATATATTTAAAAAAATAATAATAAGAGCATGCTCTTTTTTAAATTTTATTTTGAAATCCTCACCCGAGGATATTTGTCTATTTATTTTCAGATAGAGTGGGAGGGAAGGAGAGAGAGAGAAACATTGATGTGAGAGGGACACATTGACTGGCTGCCTCCTGCGTGACCCCCCACCAGGGCCGGGGACAAACCACAACTGAGTACGTGCCCTTGACCGGAATCGAACCCACAACTCATTGGTCTGTAGGCCGTCACTCCAAGAACCACTGAGCCAAACCGGCCAGGGCAAAAAACATGCTCTTTTTGATATCTCCTAAGGTGGTAGTAATATAATGGAAAGGCTAGACTTAGATTTCAGGAGACTTAGCATTGACTTCCTTCCTACTGTGCCATTTATTAGCTAATTCCTACAGGCACTTCACCTTTCTGGATTGTTGTAATAGGTTATCTTTTGAGTGTTGCTTATTGAGCTCCAAATATGTGCCGCATACTGTGTTAGGTGAGATATATATGAACTTTAATTCTACAACACTCTTGCAAGGTTGCTATTAAATAACTTTTCTGAGGTTATACAATAAGTGTCAGGATGAGAATGAATTAAAGTTCCTTTCTTTCCACTGCAGACTGCTCAGCCTTTCTTATCTGTAAAATTGAGATACTACTTTTATTTTATGTAATCGTTGTTAAGTTCTTGCATTGAGAGAAAAGTGAAACAGTATCATACTCTTGGATCAATGCCTGGCAGTAACAACAACATTCTCCTTATTTCCCAAGGGTTGATGTGGATAGGATAGTATTAATGATCTTTGTTCATTATAGCTTTTGTTTTGGTTGTAGTTTGTTTTTTATTGTGATACTATATATAACAGAATTTACTGTTTTAACCACTTTAAGTGTGCATTTCAGTGGCATTAAATACATTCACATTGTTATATTTGTAACTTTGAATTATCATTGTATTTCCCCCAAAACATCATAAATAATGTGCACATAATGTTGCTAGTCAAAATGTTAGTGGCATGAGATACTGTCTTGGAAGAAGCTGGGATTCTTAGAATCCTGATTCCTAATTATTTTGGTCATGTTGCTTCTGGTTTTATATTTCAATAAGATCTTTGCAGAGAAGTTGGGAATCGTTTCTGTGATTCTGTGTGTGCGCGCCCAAATTCTTTTCTTTTGTTTAAATATTTTTTATTAAGTTGTTATAGGATCCTGGGAAACCGGGAGTCAGTAAATAAGTATATTCATGCACCTTTTTACTTTTGTCTGTACCTAATCAACAGTATTTTCCCACATATGACAGATACAATGTTACAAACATATTGATATCTAGGAGTTTACAGTATAAAGTAAAATGGGAAAAAATGGCAGTTGTCATTAATATAGAGATAAATACAGCCACATAAATACTCCTCTCATCTATTTACGTACATCGAAGGAAGATATTGGTTAGCCATGGATTTATAAATGTAGATTTTTTTTTTTTGGATAGAGGAATGTGTTGGTAAATGAATTGCACATCACAATAGTTTTGAGGCAGAGTTACCTTAGGTTTTCTACCTTGAAAGAGGCTCTTTGAGAAGATCAACAGGAACTTTTTCAAGTGGCAAGGACATGATGCTTTGTGTGGGTGAAGGAACAAGTGGGAGTGAAATATTTAGAAGGTGGTAAATTGAAAATTGTCCCTGGAAAGTGGGAAGGGACCTAACCAACTGAGTTTGTATTGTATTGGGTAGTCTATTTAAAACATTTGGAAGGTATAGTTGAAGTTAGAAGTTTTTAAGGGAAATTTTTAGCTGTGAACAGAGGAATTTTGGAATTTTCTTTCTTTTCACAAGAGTCCAGACTAATTAATAGGTACTTTTTATACAGAATGATTAAAGAGATTCAGACCTTAAAGAGGCTCTCATCAGTCAGAAACGGTTTCAAAGTAAAGGCCTTTATTTTTTGTTCAGTATAATACTTAAGCCATAAATAGATACTTTTGGAGTGGTTTCTCAACCTTCTATTGGTAAGGTCTGTTTCCTTTAACTGTTGAACTTTTCAAAAGTTTGAGTAAACATTAGAGATACTAGAGTCCTCTAGATGTACATTTTTATAGCATCCAGGTATAGCATTGTATAGTCCAGTTACAACTTTCCCTTTTTCATTTGTTGTTCTGTCATGTAATGTGCTCTCAATAAATATTAGCATATTTTAAATATCTACTATATACCAACTAACGTAATAGATAATGACTTGAAATTCACTTCCTTCTGAAATAGTATGCAGCAACCTTTATTATTTATTTATTGGATTTTTTTTGAGCAATATAGGTATTAGTCCTATTACACACTATGTGTTGATAGTATTGCTAGACACTAGGAATATAAGGGAAATAAAACAGCCTGCCTTAAAGAGGATCTCAGAAGGTAAAGAAGACTTTTTGAGTTTGAATTGAATTGTTGGTATTGAAAACTGACACCAAAGAATGATCTCTGAAGATTTTAGAGAAAATTTACTTTCAAAATATTCTTATTGGAGTATTTGATTTGATAAATGCTTAAACTATTAATGGAAGTAATAAATACATATAATATTTATTTTAAACTTTCCTCTCAGTGGTAGTAACTAAGAAAACCCTAATCATGATACTCATAAATAGGTGTCAGTGTATCAGCCAAGTTCTTGGCAGTGTATGACGTTGCTCAGTGTTAATGGGCTAAAGTCATTGGTTTATGGTGATTAACAGTCAGTCAGCTGGCTCCCCTCCTTTCTTGTTCTTTTTTGCATGAAATTCGCTTACTTTAAAGGTACTGTAGGAGGGAAACTAGCTCTAAAGACTGGACTGATTCTTTTTTAGCTTCATTTATTTATTAAGTTTTTATTTTCTTAGGTTTCTGAACTGTATTTCGTACATTATTAATTGATTGTGATGACAAAATATAGAATATGGCATAAATATTTATTCCTCTAGTGAAAAGACTTAATGGAATCACATTTGACGTGTCTTCTAACTTTATGTTGTTTGGTCTGGCTCAGCCAAATAGGAGAGGAATGTACCTTTGTTTTAACTATACTTTTAGGCCTGAAATGTCAGTCATATTTGTCTTTTTTTGCTGCATTCAGTTGTCACTTCAGTTTGAACTTTTCTTTCTATTCTCACTACCATGACTGCAGCTTATATTCTGTTACTTTCTGTCTGGATAGTTGGAATGAGCATTTGTTGGGAACAAGCATGTAATATAAGGCATAATTGCTTCTCTAGATTAAATAAAATTGTATGGAAAAGTATTTAAAAACATTTTTTTTCCTTATTGATTTTTATTTTTTTTTTATCCTCACCCGAGGACATTTTTCCATTTTTTTTTTGTTCAGGTAGAGTGGGAGGGGGAGAGAGGAACAGAGAGAGAGAAACATTGATATGAAAGGAACACATCAAATGGCTGCCACCCGCACAACCAACCAGGGCCGGGGACAAACTGCAACCGAGGTACGCGCCCTTAGCGGGAACCGAACCCGGGTCTCTCAGGACCGCAGGCCGACGCTCTAACCGCTGAGCCAAACCGGCCAGGGCTCCTTATTGATTTTTAGAGAGAGAGGAAGGGAGAGGGAGAGAGAGAGAGAGAGAAACATCGATGAGAGAGAACATCGATTGGCCACCTCCTGCATGCCTCCCACTGGGGATTGGGCCCACAACCTGGACAAGTATCCTGATTGGGAATTGAACTAGTGACCTCTTGATGCATGGGTCTATGCTCAACCACTGAGTCACACTGGCTGGGCGGAAAGTATTTTTTAAATATGTTTTTAATTGATTTTTTAGAGAGGAAGGGAGAGGGAGATAGAAACATCGATGTGAGAGATAATTGATCGGCTGCCTCCTGCACACCTCCTACCAGGAATCGAGCCCGCAACTTGGGCATGTGCCCTGATCAGGAATCGAACAGGGACCTCTCAGTCCATGGGACAACGCTCAATCCACTGAGCCACACCAACTGGGCATGGGAAAGTATTTTTTGAACAAAGCACTACACAAAATATAAGTTGGAATTTCTCTCTGTTACTTTTGTCATCTTGTTACAGTCCTACTTAAAATCAGCGCTTCTTTTAGACTTCTCTTTTTGTGTTTCCCTGACAGCCCCAGGCTATCTTTCCAGATTCACATCCTCCTCCTCCTCCTCCACCTGTCACTTAACTAGTGTTTTCGTTGTCCCTTGAGGAGTACTAGTGGCATAGCAGGGGATAGTTCTTTGTTGAGTTGGACTGTCTATGCATTATAGTTATTTAACATCCGTGGCCTCCCCATCCCTGTACTGGAGCAGCAGTTGGAGGAGAGAGGAGCAGAAGGGAGAGAGGAGGAGCACTAAGGAGCACTCTAAGTTGAGTAGGCTCTCTAGATTACTCTTTGTGGATCCCAGAGTGCATCTTATTTTTTGTTTGTTTTTGTTTTCTCTTTTTCTAACCCCACTAATTAAAATAAAAATTCTCTCTCCTAAAGTCATTTAAAATGCAATTACTTACATGTAAAAGTCAGGTATGATTACTTATTAGAGGTAGTAATATACATATACAATATGACATTGATAATAATATATAGTAATTAATAAAACAGGTTTAGTCCTTGCCCTCATGAAGTTCTGTCTTAACTGCTAGAACATACGGGACTTGAAGAAGACTGTCTAAATATTTTAAAGTTCCCTTCAATTATTTTTGCTTAACATGTTGTATATTTTGTTCAATAAAACTTAAACAGTAATATTTGACAATAAATAGACTTTATACCTTAAGCTCTAGGGGGCCATTGGATAGTATTAATCAGACAAATAATGTTATTAGATTTCTACTAACTACTTAGATTTAACTTTGGTGCCATAAAGAAGTGAGGAGTTTTATTGTCAGTTTGTACATCTTACTTTTCTCATTAGCCAAGTAATTTTCTGAAAAGTTTTTCTCTTCTAGACATTTATATTAAAAATTAGGTAAGTAATTCAGTAAGCAGATATTTTTTGAGCACTCATTATGTACCAGACACTGTTCTAGGCACTTGGGAAAGAGGAATGATCAAAACAAAGCCTGTGATTGCATGAGGGCGTTACGGTGGAGGAGTTTCACACTGAGCAGATAAATATATAATATAGTATGCTGTGATAACAGTGTTGTGAAGAAGAGTAGAGCAAGTAGAGAGTAAAGGGAAGACTGTTTTTGATAGGGAAGTAGGATCGCATGTGAGGAGAAACATTTGAGATGGAACAAAAGGAATTTTTTCAACCATGGGTGTACTTGGGAGAAAGTAGGGGAAACTGCAAGCAGGGGCTTTCAATGAGTAATTTATTAATATTTTTCTTTTTTATTGTTATTTTAGGATAATCAGTAGATCCCTTCATAATCTGGCCCTCATTGATGTCAATTTTTTCTCTTAATTATCTAACCAAATGGGACTAATGCCTACTTTATAGGCAAAATAAAATGAATGATATTATATATCATTTATATATATATAAATGATATATAATAGACATTCCCTAAGTGATAGCATGGGAGAAGAAACTTGCCTCTACCTTTCATGGTTCTTTTGGCTGGTCTAATAATTAAATCTACATGAGAGAGATTAACAAGAGAAAATAACCAAATTTAATTACATACATATGTAGGGGAAACCCACATCCATGAGAAGTTCAGATACAGAAAGGGAAAATTGGTTACATAAGACATTCTGAACTAAAGAGGTCAGGCACCTTGGGGCTTCAGAGAAAGGTCTTTCTCAGGATAATAAGGAGAGTAAACATTTAGTAATTAGAAGTTTGCCCTGTCCTGTAGATAGGTCATAAAAAGTAATTTCTGTTGATAATTTTTATAAGGGGCAAGGCCCCAAATTTAAATTTCTTAAAGGAGAGGTAAAAGTTGCCATTGAGTCCACAGGTTCTCTGTGACCTTGAGCTAAAAATAATCCACTTGCCAAGGTAGCACATCTTATGGCTGTTTTAAACCGCTTCAGTAGTTATTGTCATTAATTTGTTAGTATAATAACTATTAGCAGCTTATGTTCCTGCTTATACATATCTTCCTAGTGGACACTTGCTCATATTTCAATAATCAATATAAACATCACTTCTTTCTTTAAGCTTTTCTTGCTGTGGATATAGACAGTACTACTCCCTTCGTTTTGCCACCATTTTATATTTATTCCATATCTGTCATTTCACTTGCTATATGTAACTTTGTTTTCATTTTTTTTGTATACCAGGTTTCTAACCTAGAGTGTGGCATTTATGTATTTGCTTGGTAAATAATTTGTATTCAGAAGTTAATTTATTTGACTTCTTATATTTATGTATATTTAAACCTTTCAACAAATATGTTAGTCTGTGGGGAATAATACACTTATAAAGGTTTGTTCAAGGGAATGTGAATCTCAGTGAAGACACATTATCATCAAAAGGAAAAGTAATGTGGCATGTATAGGTTTGTATTCTAGATTGTGAATATCATTCCTGAAGTGTCTAGTGATCCCCTTCCCTGGGACACATTAATGCTTCTTTGTTCTCTCAGCTCCTCAACCAGGTTCTGGCAATATCTACAGTAGCAAGCATCTTCTCTGACAATAGAGATACCCATTTATGTTTCTTATACTGACACTTGAGCATGAGTTCGAGTTTCAAAGACTTGGTCTGAATCTCAATATTGTACTGTCATTTTTAGGGTTAGGATCTTAAGCCTGTACTCATGAGTCTCATTTTCTCATCTGAATAATGGAGGTAATATGGGCCTCACACTGGGTTGTAGGGATTAAATTATGTAACTAAAATGGCATTGGCTTCTAGAATGTAATAGATGCTTCTTATCAGGTGAAATCACTTTAATTCAGTTGCCTATTTCTGCATACTCAGACTGAGCATCTGCCTTTGAGTAGAGGAAAACAAGGTGGAATTTAATGTTGGTATTGATTCCCGACTTTGGTTAAGTCTTATTCTGTTTAGCTGATTCCTTTTTTCTCAGTGGCAAGTGCTGGCCTTGATCCAGAGAAGAGACAGGAATGCTCAGAGTTTAATGCTAAAAAGTATATCATGTTGCATTTAACACCAGGTGAGGGCACTGAGGGAGGAAATTTGTATTAATTGTCATATTAGATGCCACACAGCACACCGCAGGCACACAATATCATGTGTCGATAAACAAGGGAAACCTGTTTAGAGAAGCATGTTCTTGTGTGAAGACACGATGTGCATATGCATCTTGGGTAGCTAAGAGAGAGATCTATGAGATGTTGGCAAAGGAAAAGCATTTTGGTATTTTAGCCATTGTCTTTGTAGCTAATATACCTGATTCATTATAGGCACAGATCTTTTGTAATGGTTCATATATTTTAAAAGAAATTTAAGTCAGTATAATTTGAGTCGATGATCACTTGTGCTGAATTAAGCTAGAAGGGAAACAACTGAGAAATGTAAAAGACTTTAGAACAGGTATTGGAGTTCTGAATTCCCAACTATTCTAAATTAGATTTCTATGCCTTAAGTCATTGTGCCAAAAGGAAATAAAGTTTTATGTGGAGAAATGAATTACTCTTGCCATATCCTCAACTCCTGTCTTTTCTTTCCTTCTGCTGCTTTAACTTGGCAAAACACCAAACCCTAGAGCGATCTTGTTCATTTACCTCCTCCATTCCTTGGAGGCATTGATGGTTGAATGCTTCTGGGATTACTGTAGCACTGTCTGTCTGACAGCTATGCCTCCACGTCTTCCTCCAGCCTGTCTATTTTACATTGTCACCAGAATGTATTCCTATAACAAATCTGATTGTGTTAGTCCTCTCTTTGAAATCCTTTATGGCTTCTTATAGTCTTCCGGATTAAAAATAAAAATTCATTAGTATAGAAAATCACTTTTAGAGATCTAGCCTCCTCTTTTCCATCTCCTGCCTGATCTTTTGACTCTTTTCCACATGTTCTCTGTACTCCACATACATTAACCAGTTTTATTTCTCTGAATGTTCCATGTTGTTTTTCTGCCATTGAACATATGATGTTTCTTTTTCCAGGCATGTTTCTTTTCTCTCCTTCCCAGTGCATCAGCTACAGGTCATTTAAAATCCCCCAAGGTTACCTCTAGAAAACTTCTGACTTTACTTTCCCAGCCTGGACTAGATAACACCCTATGGCTAATGTTCTCAGTGGTACCTAACTCAGTATATTGTCACATGCCTTCTTTCTCAGTAGACTTATGAGCATTTTTGAGTACTGGATACTCTTATTATCACTTACGTTTTTAATGCTTGTTGCTGGTTTGCATAGTATAGAAGCCTAGAACTTTAGTTAATGTTTGATAGTTAATTTAGCAGAGGCCCCAAATGTGCCCAGCTATGTCCTGGGTATTATGAACATTTGAGAAAAGAAGAATATGGTCCTGGCCCTGTTCATAAGATTAATTGTGTGGATAAAATGATTCATAAAGTAAATAAAGATTAATAAAGTACAGCATTAAATGAGGACTTAGGTAGAATGGTTTGAGAATAAAGATGTAATTGAAAATTGTAAATCCCTTGGCATTTTATATCTGCTGTTTAATCTGTTTTTCTCCTTAATACCACTGTTAACATGCTATACTTTTTACTTGTTTATCTTATTATGCTCATCTGGACCACTAGAATATAAGTTTTACGAAGAATTTCCATCTCTATTGTATTTCCAGTGTCTGACACAAGGTAGTGTGCAGTAGATATTTATTGAATGAATGGAATGGTGTTCAGAGGAGGAAATAATCATTAGGAGATGGCATTTATGAAATACTTTATGGAGAAGTTACATCCTGTAGTAGACCTTGAAAAATAATGTTTTATAAAATAAGTGTTTATTAAGTAAGTTAATGTAATTAAAATTACCAATTTTATTTTCATATGAATTTTTTTTTTCAGGTTATAGGTTCCTCTTAATTTTCTCTTAAAGTTTTATAAGGTTTGTATAGCCCTCACTGTTGACTTCTTTTAGAGAGTTTTACAACAAAGCCAATTTAACCATAGTGAGTGATGCTGACCCTTTCCTTACATACTTGTTGCAATAACACTTTAACTTCCTATGTTTATTAGCAAAGTAAAATGTGTTTGAAAATAGGTCTGGTGGAGCCAATAACACATTCTATAAAAATCTTCACACAATATATTGTTACGGAACCGTGAGAGCTTATTGTTTACTTTGTATCTACTCAGAATAACTACAGATGAGTTCAAATTCATATGCATATTAGGGTCCTGGCTGTTTTGTGAATTAGGGGTCATAATTGACCATTTGCCTATAAGTTCTTATATTTTTGCAAATCTCGATCAGAGTTTTAAATATATCTACACATATGCATATGTCACATAGCTTGTAACTGCATTTTCCGTTTTTATAGTTTCCTTTTCAGTTTCTTTCCCATCCAAGGCTAATAAAATTAAAATCAGATTTTGAAGTAAAACTATTAAAAATGTTACGTCACCAAAATGAGCTGTAATTGGAACATGTATTGGTTTGCATTATTTTTTAGAAGATAAAATTATTAGTTGGTCTCTAGTACCGGCTTCTTGCATTTTTCCCCCCTAAGCACAGAATTAGATATTCTTAGGCTATTAAAAGCTGAAAAAGATCATAGTAAGCATTTAGTCTATTTAGTAAACACCTAGTTTACTCACTTTATTTTAGAGGCTAAACCCTCTATTGCTAGTTATTACTTTAAACTTTAAGATCATACTATTTCTAGAAATTTATATGGTTCTGATGAAATTTAAACAGGATATTATTTTAGTGAACTAGTGGAAGTAAGTTGCTGAAATTTGTCAGCCTACCAGCCAGCCTGATTGGGTGTGGATGAAGTTTTGGCAGTGCTTTTCCATTTCGGTTTACTAGTTGAGTCCACAGGAGGTGATTCTTATCATTCTGACTTTAAGCTACGAAGAACTCTATATTCTCTGTAAATTGTTAGTTTTTGACAACCTGAATGTGACGATTCACACATTTTCCATAGGAAGAGGTTTAACCAATAGATGTATATTAAGGAAAACAATGTGGAACAAGATTTTTAAAAATTCAGTTATTCTTTTTTGTGTGTGCCTTTTTCTTGTAGAATCTAAGAAGTTATGTATTTTAAAATGTCATATGGGTTAACTCTTGGATTCTCTTAATAGAAAAATGAAAAGAAGTTCTTAAGGATTATGTAAATATTCCACATTTTTTTTTCTTGTATTCTTTATGATAGTTTACTAGGACTTACATTTTATTTAAGCTGGATTATATAAACAGTAGCACCTTGTATTCTGTAATTGTTAGTTGTTTCCTTTTTTAAAGGAGAAATTAATCTCTTTTTTTTGTTTGTTTGTTTTTTTGTTTATGTGGAGACTAATTGGTAAATATAATGGATTACATAAGAAGAAAGTGATTAAAGGTGTGGAAGGATATAGAGAGCTTGAAGTTATTGCTGGTGTAACTTCTGGTTGTAGTTGCCTAATATCAATTACGTTAAATTATTTATTTTTAGTCAGTTGTGTTCATGTATTATACTTTTGATTTGAAGAATACTCTGCTAGACTTTTAAAAATCTCTTAGTTTGATTTAGTCTGAAATTTAATTTGTTGGGTTTAAAAGAAATTATACCCTTTAACTACAGCCTGCATTTTAGTATGGTAAGTTAGTAATTGTTCTTTGTTCTATTTTCAGATCCCTGCATGTCACTGAGTCCACCATGCTTCACAGAAGAAGATAGATTTAGTCTGGAAGCTCTTCAAACAATACATAAACAAATGGATGATGACAAAGATGGTGGAATTGAAGTAGATGAAAGTGATGAAGTAGGTGGAAAACCTTTTCCCCTGGTATTCGCATAACACACAATGAAGTTTTAGTCTTATTTTCCTCATATGACTCAACTCCTTCAACATCTTTTGTTTTTCTCTTTACATTTTAATTTTACCCTGTGTATTTACATATTTTTTCTTTTTTCTTTGTTTCTTCTTCTCAGTATTAAGTCTTCTCAGTTTTATAAGAATCCTTAGTCGCATGTTCTTGGATTTCTCAAACATATATCTTATTCTGACTCTATCAGTTATCTTTTGCTGCTGTTTTACAAGCTACCACAAAATTTAATGGCTTAAAATGATAACCGTTTATTATTTGTTCTGATCTTTTGTGTTGATTGGACTTAGCTGGGCACCTTTTCTGTTCCCCTAGGAATGGGCTGAGGTCACTATGGCAATTCCACTCAGTTGGGAACTCTGCTGGGACTGGAATATTTAAGATAACCTCTTATCCTTCAGAGTCTCTCTCCATGTGACCTTTTACCATTCAGGAGTCTAACTCAAGCTTCCTTACAGTATGGCAGCTGGCTTCCAGATGACAGTGTTCCCAGAAAACAAGTTACCATGTGAAAGTGCTTATCCTGTCTCTGCTTGCCAGTGCCAGTTAATATCAAATTGGCTAAAGCAGCTTTTGACTAAGCTTAGAATCCATATGGGGCAGGATTATACAAGGGCATGAGTATCAGGAGATGTGAATTATTGGGGGTCATCTATATAATAATCTGCACTCACTGTACAAATACATAATGCTTTATTTCTTAAGTGTTGTCATCGTCCCCTCTCATCTGGTGTCCCTCTTAGTTTCTCCATAAAAGTTGTTTTATTTATTACACTGTGATCTCATTTTTTTTTGTTCTCACCTGAGGACATTTTTTCATTTTTTGTTCAGATAGAGTGGGAGGGAGATAGAGAGAGAGAGAGAGAGAGAAACATTGACGTGAAAGGGATACATCGAGTGGCTGCCTCCCGCATGACCCAACCAGGGCCCGGGACAAACTGCAACCGAGGTATGTGCCCTTAGCGGAAACCGAACCTGGGTCTCTCTGGACTGTAGGCCGATGCTCTAACCACTGAGCAAAACTGGCGAGGGCACTGTGGTCTTATTTTAACCAAATTCCTTGGTTATTTTTCAGTCCTCTTTAACCTCTTTGTTGTATTTGTCACTGTTGAAATGCTTCTCTTTTAGTTTCTATGATACTAAATTACATTATTTTCTATACTTCCAGCTGATGTTATATAACAGTAAAATCCTTTAATCATTTGTTATTTAATCACATTGTTCTCTAACAGTAACATTCTCTGAAGATCAACTCTTGACCTGATGTATAAAGCATTTACCTTAAGAATGCTCGTTCATTTTTAGGTTATTCCTGATTCCTTCATCTCTAAGCCACCCAGATTCTTGTGTGTGTGTGTGTGTGTGTGTGTGTGTGTGTGTATGCTTTCTGCCTGATATCTTTTTTTTTTATCCTCACCTGAGGACATTTTTGCATTTATCTTCAGATAAGAGCGGGAGGGAGAGAGGGGGGAAGAGAGAAAGAGAAACATCGATGTGAAAGAGACACATTGAATGGTCACCACCCACATGACCCCAACCGGCTGGGGACAAACTGCAACCGAGGCGCATGCCCCTAGCGGGAACCGAACCTGGGACTCTCTGGTCCGTAGGCTGACGCTCTAACCTCTGAGCCAAACTGGCCAGGGCACCCTAGGATATTTTTCTATTTGCCTTCAGATAGAGTAGGGGGCAGAGAGAGAGAGAGAGAGAAGCATCAATGTGAGAGAGAGACATCTACTGGTTGCCTCCTGCACTACCCCGACCAGGGCCAAGGACTGAACCACAACCAAGGTACTTGCCATTGACCGGAATTGAACCTGTGACTCTTTGGTCTACAGGCTGACGCTCGAACCAATGACCCAAACCAACCAGGGCCTGTTTGACAACTTTTTGAGGCCTCTTACTTTTGTTTTCAACTTAGTTTGTCTAAAGCAAAATCCCACTGCTCTCTTTGAAGTCTCTCACTGTTGAATGGCACTTCTGGACCTACTTTTCCTCAGTTCTTGTTCTAAATCAGGAATTGGCAGACTTATTCTGTAAAGGACAAAGTTATGGGTTGAATTGTGTACCTGCCAAAAACATATTTTGAAGCCCTAACCCTCATTATCTCAGAATGTGACCTTATCTGGAAATAGGGCCATGTCAAATGTAATTAGTTAAGATGAGGACATACTGGAGTAGTGTGGCTGTCCATATACAAGAGGAGCACATCATGAGGAGACATAGACCAGGGGATAAGGTGACCATATGATGGTGGAGGCGGAGATTAGAGCTATGCAGCTACAAGTCAAGGAATGAAAGGATGGCTGAAGACACTACAAACTAAGAGAAAGACATGGAACAGATTCTTTCCCTAGGGCCTTTGAGAGAGCATGGCTCTGCTGACACTTTGATTTCAGACTTACAGCCTCTAGAACTGAGAAATAAATTTCTGTTGTTTTAAGCCATTTAGTTTATGGTATTTAGACACAGCGGCTGAAAACTAATGCAGGCCAGCTACTAAATATTTTAAGTTTTTCAGGGTCATATGGTCTCTGTTGTAACTACTCCACTCGCCCATTGGAGTATCAAGTAGCCATAGACAGTACATGATTTAAAGGGCATGGCTATGTTCCAATAAAACTTTATTTGTAAAAGTAAGCAGCAAGTTGTAGTTTGCCAGCCACTGCTATAAACAAAATCTTGTGTCCTTAAATTTTATTTTCTTTCTTTCTCATTTCTCTGTTCTAGTATTTGCTTGCTCTATTTTTAATCTAGGTCAGTGATTTTCAGCCAGTGCATCGTGACACACTGGTGTGCCACAATAATTTTTAAACATGCTGTACCTGACTATTTAGTCAGGGGCACTGACCTCTTTTCCCTGAGCTTGTCAAGTAAAAAAATGATAACAGCCAACACAGTAGTAGCTGTCTGGTGTGAGTGAATCAAAATCATAAACTATTTTTTTTTGTCAGATTGATAAAATATACATTTATTGGTGTGCTGTAGAATGTTAGTAATTAGTTTATGTGTGCCATGAAATGAAAAAGGTTGAAAATTGATGATCTTGGTATTTATTATCTTGTGCCTAGATTATCACCTCTAAATTTTTCCTCTCTAATCCGTTATGAGTATCACTTTGAGAGTGTTTTCTTTACCTGGGAAACTTAAGTGATTTCTTAGTGCTTATTAGATCAGATATTAACTCTTTAGTCTTATATTTAATGTCTCTGTATTAACTGATGTCTGCTTACTGAGATTATCTTTTCTCATTGTAATTAAGTCATTTTGGTTAGAGCTCAGTGACAGTAGTATCAGAATCATGGCTTTCAGTTCTAAATAGACCAATTTATTTCATTCATTTATAGAAACACAGATGATAAGATAATACTATCTTATACTGTGTTTTCAACTTAAAAAGTATTTGAAGTATTTACATATATTCTGTTTGTCATCAGTTAGAATGAGTGAAATGAAATCAATGGACTTTTACTATTACTGGAAACCAACATAAAATAGTTGTCATTTATTGTGTCGTTTTATCATATTGAGTAATCCATTCTTTCAGCATTCTCACCATTTCTTTACTCTCTCCTAATATACACACACTCAAGCTATAACATTATTTTTAGTAATAATACTCTGGATTATTAGTGATGAGTTGTTCTTTCTAATCTTCTAAACATTGTTTTAGTGTTTATTTTATTGCCAGTATAATTGCTTAAGAATTTGAATATCAGCCCTGGCCATGAGGCTCAGTTGGTTGGAGCATCATCTTTTGCACCAAGAGGTAGCCAGTTTGATTTCTGGGAAGGGCACATACCTAGGTTGCAGGTTTGATCCCTAGTTGTGGTGAGTACGGGAGGCAAATTAATGTTCCTCTCTCACGTCAATGTTTCACTCTGCCTTTCTCTCTCTTCCCCCTACCTCCCTCTCTCTAATATCAATAAAAATGTATCCTCAGGTAAGGATTAAAAAGATTGGAATATCAACTATGCTAACATAAATTCTATTAGTTCATAAATTATTACTATCTATATTAATTATGGAATAAATAGAATTTGTTAGCATATTTGATGCTTTTCTCTTTTTTTTCTTTTTAGGGCCAGCCGTTGGTTGGAGGGGGTGTGGGGGTGCCCGGAGGGAAGGAACCTGGGGAGCGATACTTTTTATAGAGAAAACTATTTTTTAGGCTAGTTTCCTAAAATTATTGTTGTACATTTTCTTAGTCATTTATAATATAACCATATTAGTTTTATCAAACAAATTCCATGCCAACTCTGAAGTATATAGTATTTAGTATATGAATGGTCCATGCAGTTTTATAATTAATTGGAGATACCTTTTAACATTAAAATTTGTGGTACTCTATTGAAAGGACATAATTTTAAGTTATTACACTGATGGTGCTTTGTTGTTCTTTGATTTTGATATTACTTGAGGGTTTTGTCATTTCTTAACATTGTTTTAGGTTAAGAAACATCAATTCTGAGGGATTATTTTGTGGGGAGGGAGAATTGGAGTAGGGAGAGCATATATGATTAATTTTAAGAGTCTTAGTATTATAAAATGTTTGAAGAGATTGGTGTACATTTTCACATTTAAAGCTGGAATAGTTTTAGCCACATTTCAGAAATTAAAATTTAACATACTGAGATTGGTTAATTTTATACCTAGAATAAGGCTAGATTCTTTATTTTAAAAATATACATAATGAAAATTACTTGTGCTATTGACACTTTTGTGTGTTTTCAGACACCATTCAAATCTTCAATTCTTCAACATCAACTGGGTGTTTAACAATTCAGTTTAGTTCTGACACTGTCTACCTGGAGTAGTGTCAGATTCCATAGGTTAAAGGGCTTAGTCCCACAAGATGTCCCTCCACTTCAAATGCCAGCCACAAGTCTCTGGATATGTATACTTCTGACTGACATGCTCTCAACCAGGGGTTCCTGCCCTCTCTGGGCATGCCTCCCTCCAAGCACCTCAATATGTTCACCAATCTGGAAGTGCTCTGCATCTCCAAGTTCAAGAGGTTTTTTTATAGAGCTCAGTTTCTCCAGAGTTCAGGTGGGTGGGACTGAAAGTTCCAACCTTAATCACTGAGTCTTTCTGGTGACCAGTCCCATCTTGAGGCTATCCTAGGAGACCACCCTAGGTCATCTCATCAGCATAAACTAAGGGCAAAAGACACTGCTATCGGGAAAGTCCAAGAGTTTTGAGAGCTCTGTACCAGAGACCAGGGACAAAGACCAAATATATTTCTTATCTGAAAAAATAGCAAAATTTCACATTTTTCTTAATCATTAAAAATACCTTCAAAGGAAAGATCTGTTAAAATTGTATGTAATATATATATAGAGAGATATTAGGAAACTTAAACAGATATTTGACAGCCCATTTAATTGCATAATAGTTCCTAGAATTGCAATTTATTTTAATCTTTTTTTTACCTTATCAGATATTAAATGTTCAAATATGTGAAGTGTTTATTATTATTACTGTGCCAAACAAAGTAAGCATTCAGGTCTGTATAACTTGTATTTCAATGAACTTCTTACAAAGTCTTTTAAATTCTATATATTTGTAATAAAAGTTAGAGCCACAAACTTTATTTAAAAGTATGTTAAAATAATTTATAATTTAATCAGTGTAGTAGGAGGACTTTGTTTAAAAACAGGTATCTTTCTCTCTGTATTCCTTCTAATATTAGTATTTAAAAGCAAATGAAGTATGCTTTTATATTTTATTGGTACCTAAAAGAATACAGAAACCCACTGTTAGTATGGTAGTGACTAGCCATATTTGGCTATTGAACACTTAAAATTGAGGTGTGTTGTAAGTGTAAAATGCACTTCAAATTTTGAAGATTGATATGAGAAATATAAAATATCTAAACGTTCAAATATTGGTTACATGTAGGAAATGATTTTATTATGGACATGCTGGGTTACCTGAAGTATAATACAAAATTAATTTTACTTGTTTCTTTTTACTTTTTAATGTGACTTCTAAAAACTTAAAATTGCATATGTAGATTATAGTTTATTTCTACTGGAAAGCGCTGATCTGGAAACTATGGTATGTTGTAGGCTTTAAGGAGTAAGTTACTCATTCCACAGCTCTTGTACTGGCTTGGTGCCTTCAGTTCAGTGTAGCTATGTCTTGATTTGTATTTCTTGTTAAAGTATCTCTCTCTTTTTTTTTTTTTTATCCTCAACCGAGGACATTTTTCCATTTTTTGTTCAGATAGAGCGGGAGGGAGAGAGAGGAAGAGAGAGAGAGAGAAACATCGATGTGAAGGGACACATCGAGTGGCCGCCACCCGCACGACCAACCAGGGCCGGGGACAAACTGCAACCGAGGTACATGCCCTTAGCGGGAACCGAACCCGGGTCTCTCTGTACCGCAGGCCGACGCTCCAACCGCTGAGCCAAACCGGCCAGGAGAAAGTATCTCTTTTTTAAAGAAGTAAATAGTAATACTTTTGTGGGACTCTTATAGCCAACATTAGGAAACCTCACAATTTTCTTAGGAAACCTTAAAAAAACATTTAAAATACTTTATTTCTGGTTATAATTATTGTTTTGAAATGTTAGTTTTTGTAAAATTTAGAAAAATATTTATCATTTAAAAGTGCTGATTGAAAACTTAATTTTTTTCTCTTTAGTGCCCTCTGTTTTTGCTTTTTTATTTTTAGTTTTTATTATTTTGATCATATGAGAAAGCATTTACTTTTCTAATTTATTCATTCTTTTAATATAGAGCTGCTCTTTGAGGGTCTATTATATGTCAGATATTCAAATAGATCTTGGAGTATGTCAGAAACAAACAGACAGTAACTTATGTAAGTCTTTAAGCTCTTAAGCTACCCTTTGGTTGGTACTGTGGAAAGGCAGACTAAACAAAAAAAACGAAATAAGCCAGAAAAGGGGTATCAGGTCAGATAGATGATGGGTGGCTGTAATTTTAAAATAAAGTGGTCATAGTAGACCTCATTTAGAAGGTAACATTTACAGTATACTGGGTATAGTACTTGGACCAATAAGAAAATAAATATCTGACTATTTTCCAGAGCTATTCTAAAACTGAAATTGGAGGATATAGGAGTATTTCAGATTAGGAACAATATAAAAAGCTTTTGCTCTCTAGGTTATTATCTTTTGGCCCACGGTAAAAGAGTAGATGTCAATAGATAGTGAATCTGTGACCTGTTTAGATTGGGTTGTTGACTACAGTAAGCTTTGCATGTTCTGTCAATATTGAAGATATTTGGGGAAGTAATAGGTTACTTAGTCAACAAATAATTTTAATATTAAAAAATTTCTTTTCTTTATTGATTTTAGACAGGAAGGGAGAGGTAGAGAGAGAGAAACATCGATGAGAGAGAACATCGACTGGCTGCCTCCTGCATGCCCCCCACTGGGGATTTGGCCCACAACCTGGGCATGCACCCTGACCAGGAATCGAACCATTGATGTCTTGGTGCATGGGTTGATACTCAACCATTGAGTCATACTGGCCGGGCAACAAATAATTTTAAATAAGAGAAATTAATGGCTTTGTTGCCCTGAGCACAGCAATAGGAGTCTGAGAATTCACATTGTTACTGCCTGCTTTATGATTGGAAAATTTATTATAGTTTCTAGTGTATATGAGCTTTATTTTTTGTAATTTTATTCCTTTAAATTAAAAAAAATTCCTTTAAAAAATTTTTTTTATCCATTCTCCCCTTTCATTGATGTCATTCAGACTAGTTTTAGAGTTTTTGTACTCATTAGTCATTTGATATATAGTCAACTTTAAGATCAACTTATATGAAAAATATCATTTTTCAGTTTTTCGATATTTCAGTTTTTCTTACATTAGCTAATCTGCCTGAAAAGCACCTTCGTCATCATTTGTGTAGACACCTCAGAGAATTTAGTTAATAATACAGATGTATCTGTATCTGAAATAAGGATAGTCACTTATGAAACTAGGCAAAAGTAAGGTTAGAAAAATAGAAAGTACGATAAAAATAGGATCAGTGAGTTTTGAATTATGTGGAGTACTGTCTCTAAAAGAATATATGCATACGTTTTCTACTGAAATTTTCTAAGTTAAAATGTTAACTTAGCTGGCCTGTGTAGCTCAATTGGTTGAGCTTCATCCCATGCACTAGGAGGTTCCAAGTTTGATTCCCAGGCAGAACACATGCCTGGGTTGCAGGCTCGATTCCCAGTAGGGCGCGTGCAGGGGGAAGTCAATTGATATTTCTCTCTCATTGATGTTTCTATCTCTCCTCCCTTTCTCTCTCTGAAATAAAAAAAAAAAATTTTTAAATAAAAAAATTTAACCTATGTGTTAGTTATCTATTGCTGTGTAACAAATTTCTCCCAAACGTAGAGGCACGCAACAATATACATTTATTATCTCATCATCTCACGGTTTCTGTGGGTCAGAAATACAGCTATGGCTTAGCTGGGTCTTCTGGCTCTCACACAAGGCTGCAATTAAGATGTCATCTGGGCCCTGGCCATTGTGGCTGAGTTGGTTGAGCATCTTGTGCACCCAAAGGTCACTGATTCCATTCCCAGTTGGAGCACATGCCTAGGTTGTGGGCTTGGTTAGTTTTGTAACCAATCACTGTTTCTTTCTCTCTTTCCCTCTCTCTTCCAAAAAAAAAGCAATAAAAGCATTTAAAAGAAAAGATGTCAGCTAGTATTGCAGTTACTGTGGAATACAATATAGAGGTTCCTCATGAAATTAAAACTAGAACTACCATATGACCCAGCAACCCCACTTCTGGGTATCTGAAGAAAACCAAAACACGAATTTGAAAAGATATATATATATCTGTATGTTCACTGCAGCATTATTTACAGTAGTCAAGATATGGAAGCAAGCTAAGTGTCCATCAATAGACATTTGGATAAAAATATGGTACATGTGTACAATGGAATATTGCTTAGCCATAAAAAAGAATGAAATATTACCATTTTTGACAACATGTATGGATCTAGAGAGTATTATACTAAGTGAAATAACTTATATAGAGACAGATAAATACCATATGATTTAACTTACATGTGGATTCTAAAAAACTAAATGAACAAAATAGAAACAAACTCATAGATACAGAGAACAAAGTGATGATTGCTAGATGGGAGGAGGGTTGGGAGGATAAGTGAAAAAGGTGAAGGAGTTAAGTATAAATTGGTAGTTACAAAATATACTGTAGGGAATATAGTCAATAATATTGTGATAAATATGTATGGTGCTAGATGGGTACTAGACTTATTGGGGGAAATCACTTTGTAAGTTACATAAATGTCCAACCATGCTGTATACCTTAAACTAATACACTGAATACCAACTCTAATTGAAAGATTAAAAATTTAAATAATTTTTAAATAAATAATTTTCATTAAAAGTTATTTTCCATTCCTGTTCCATTAATTTTTAATGTACCTTAATAAGAGTTTCATATCAAATACTGTTACAGCCTGGGAGGGGGCAGAAGAGTAGGAGTGTGAAGCAGGGCCTGCATCTGTCTCCTTCAGCTCTGGCCTGAACTGAACTGCCAGTCCTGCTCTTCTCCTCCCCTCCTTTCCTGAGCCTTTTCAGGGCACAGCATGGCGCTGCATTTATGTAGTATGTGTTTTTGAGAGTTTAGCACATTTCTAATATTGTCTCCTCCTTGAAAAGATATCGGAATTGGGGTGGGCACGGAACCTATTTATTCCCATTTCACAAGTGAATTAAATTGTACCTTTACTGTAACATTAACTCTATGCCATATATTGTTGTCATTAGTAGATAGGTTGACTACATAATTCATCCTCCAAACTGGAACACTATTGAGAGTAAAAGAGGGTGCTATTAATAATTGGACCAGGCCAACAGATATATATGAGGACTGTCCCAGGCAGATAGGGTGCTTTTCATTGTACTTACCTCTATCTGAATCTTGCTCCTTTACTAAGTTGCTATTAAATTGACCTAAGTATCAAGGTTTGCGTATTAGTAAAGCTTGATTCTATCTCAGTTTAGTTTATTACCCAAAGTCTGTATACAGTACAACTTTTCTAGTAACGTGACAGAGACTCAGGAGTTTTTCTTTAACTCTTGTTTCTTCAAGTGAAGTACTTATTTTTTTTGTCTTTTTAGTCTCTAGAAGTAATATAGCTTAACAATATTTTCTATGTTAATTTAAAATAATACTCATTGACCCTTTCTTTGAGTTTTAAAATTATTTTTATTTTTAGTAATAAGTTTTCTGGCTTCCCAAAGTTTCATATCTGAAGACTTTTATATAATAGTCTAAATTTTCCTATGGATCTGTTCCTTGTTCAGCCTGCCAGAATTCCTTCCAGGACTTGGTGCTGCAGTCTCTAACCACATGGTCTTCAAAAGACTGTTTTGCTTTAGAAAGATGTTTTTGTGGTCTTAAGATAAGGTACTGTGCTATATCAAGGAGATGTAAGGTAATTTTTTAAAATACTTTTTAAAAATTCTCACCCAAGGAAATGTTTACTAGTTTTAGAGAGAGGAAGGGGGGCGGCGGACAGAGAAACATCAATGTGAGAGAAACATCAACCTGTTGCCTCTTGTAGTGCCCTGACCAGAGATCGAACCTGCAACCTAGGTTATGTGCCCTGACCAGGAATCGAACCTGAAACCTTTCTGGTGTAGGGGCTGATGCTCCAACTGGCTGAGCCACCTGGCCAGGGCAAGGTAAATTGTTTTTAGAACATCATGGTTTATAAACATACATGCTGTCTCACATTATCTTTTTAAAAATTATATTTCATTTTATTTTTTTCCATCACCATTTATCTCCTCTATGCCCTTATCTTTAACTTTTCTTTTTTTTTTTTTTTTTTTTTTTTTTTTTTGAGATAGGCAGGACAGGTGGTATGTATTTTATAGAGAAGAAGAATATCCCTATTTTATAGACAAGGAGACTGAGGTTTAGAGAGATGTTCTTAGGTCATAGTGTGTATAAGAACTGAACTAGAGCCCAGCTATCCCAGCTCCTCTTTACTCTCCAGAAAACGTTTAGACACAGTTCCAAGGTGGTTTTTTTTTTTTCTTTTTCTTTTTCTGATCTTTTTGTTTTTGGTTTCAAGCCCTAGACACTAAAAGAACCTCCCTGTATATATTCTTGAACAATGCTGCTATTAATGACTTCAGTTTTAGTCAGGAACCTTTGACAGGTCTTTCACTGGTACTTCGTACCTGTTTGTTCCCTTTACGTATTTGGTTTGAATCTTACTAACTTACATCTTGAGTGTTATCTTAAACTTGGATAGAGAATTTACCTTACCTCATCCTAAAGATTACCATTTCTCCCTTGTACTTCATTTAGGCTTTCTATCCTGCCCTTCTGGGTCAAGGCTGACTTGATTCTTATGACCTAGTATTGGTAGAACCAAGTGTTGATCACTGGCTTCTTACTCCCAACCCTGGCCTTTTTACACTGTTATTAGGTGTGAAGAGGGGAAACTATAGGGCTCAACTGATAAAGAGCACTTTTTTTAAACTAAAGGACTACTTTACCTTGATCCTGAAAATGTTTAAAATAATTTTAAAAATACTCAGAGTCTTTTATTTTAATCATTCATCCTTGCCAACTGGCTTTAAAATTTATTTTATTTTATTTATTTTAATTTTTAAATTAAATTTATTGATGTGACATTGTTTAATAGGATCATATAGGTTTCAAGTGTACATTTCTATGATACATGATCTCTATATTGCATTGTGTGCTCAGCCAACAGACTTGCCTAAAAAAAAATTTATATCTTATAAGTAGATAAAATTTCTTTCAGGTCTTGACCAAGAAGATACAGGAATTGTTAAAGAATTTAAAAAATGAAATAGTTGATTTTTGTTCTCTCTTTTTTTTTTTTTTTCTATTTTCCCTCGTCCTCTAGAGGGCTTAGAAAATATGTCTGCATTCTTGACTTAGGGCTTTGTTGACTTTCAGTTAAAAACAAAATACACTTACTATTTTCAGTTCCTATTTATATATATAGCACTATACTAAATATGCGGCAGAATGAAAAAAGAAAACGAGCATAGACATCCATGAATTTACTATCTAGTGGGGCATATAATGTCATAGGTGTGTAATACAAGACATATTATGACAAATTATATACTAGGAATACACATAAATCATGGATGTTCTCTTGTGTTTCAGAAGATAAAGTGCACATCTGCTTTTTGGGACATCCAGTAAAACTTGGGTAGGAGGAGTCCTAGAGATGGACCTTTGGAAATAGGTCTCGTTTTTGCAGGCGTAGATGATAGGTATGATATTCCAAGATGAAGGTGGGTCAAGGTAGGGGAAAAAGCATTAAAACAAGAATGTAGGGTACTAATTTATGCACTAGTGAATAATTCATCTGTGTTGAGTATGGTGTTGTTGGGGATAGACCTGAAATGTGCTTATTTGGTTTTTCTTCTTTCTGCCACTTCTCTGATTTCTTTATTGTTCTTTCATTTCTTGTGCCCTTAAGTGTATGTATTCCATAAGATTTACTTTTTAAGACTTTATTTGTAAAAGAACAGTTTTAGGTTTATAATGAAATTGAGAGGGAAAAACAGAGATTTCTCGTATATGCTCTACCCCTAATGCATAGTCTTTCCCATTATTAGCATCACTCACCAGATTGGTACTTTTATTTTATTTTTATTTTTTTTTAAATTATTTTTATTAAAGATGTTTCTCCTTTTTCCCCCATTGACACCCTCCTCCACATCCACCCCCCCCCAACCCCGACCCCAGCTTTGTTGTCTATGTTCATTGGTTATGCATACATGCATGTAAGTTCTGTGGTTTATCTCTTCTCCGCCACCACCCCCTCTTCTGTGGATTGTCAGTCTGTACTCTACTTCTATGTCTCTGGGTCTATTTTGTTCATCAGTTTGTTTAGTTCATTATATTCCACAAATAAGTGAGATCATGTGATATTTGTCTTTCTCTGCTTGGCTTGTATCACTTAGCATAATCTCTCCAGGTCCCTCCATGTCATCTCAAAGGATAAGAGAACTTTCTTTCTTACTTCTGCATAGTATTCCATTGTGTATATGTACCACAGCTTTTTTATCCACTCATTTACTGATGGACACTTGGGCTGTTTCCAGATCTTAGCCATTGTAAATAGTGCTTCTTTGAACATAGAGGTACATATATTCGTTGTGGTTGGTGTTTCAGGCTTCTTAGGGTATAGTCCTAGAAGTGGGATCACTGGATCAAATGGCAGTTCAATTTTTAATTTTTTGAGGTAACACCATAGTGTTTTCTATAGTGGCTGCACCAGTCTGCTTTCCCACCAGTAGTGTGCAAGAATACTGGAAGTCTTAGCCACAGCAGTTAGACATGAAGAAAAAATAAAAGGGATCCAAATTGGAAAGGAGGAAGTGAAACTGTCATTATTTGCACATGACATGATCTTGTACATAGAAAACCCTAAAGACTCCATCAAAAATCTACTAGACTTGCCCTGGCCGGTTTGGCTCAGCGGTTAGAGCGTCGGCCTGCGGTCCGGAGAGACCCGGGTTCGGTTCCCGCTAAGGGCGCGTACTTCGGTTGCAGTTTGTCCCCGGCCCTGGTCGGTTGTGCGGGTGGCAGCCGCTCGATGTGTTTCTTTCACATCGATGTTTCTCTCTCTCTCTCTGTTCCTCTCTCTCCCTCTCACTCTACCTGAACAAAAAATGGAAAAAAAAAATGTCCTCCGGTGAGGATAAAAAAAAAAAAAAAAAATCTACTAGACTTAATAAATGAATTTGGCAAAGTAGCAGGAAACAAAATTAACATCAAGAAATTGACAGCATTCTTATACACCAATGATGAACTCACAGAAAGAGAAACTAAAAAAACAATTCCATTTACCATTGCAGCAAAAAAAATTGAGATACCTAGGAATGAACTTAACCAAAGAACTAAAGGACCTCTTCACAGAAACCTACAGGTCATTGAAAAAAGAAATAGAGGAAGATATAAAAAAGTGGAAGCATATGCCATGTTCATGGATTGGAAGATTTAACATCATTAAAATGTCCATGTTACCCAAAGCAGTCTATAGATTCAATGCAATCTCCATCAAAATACCAATGACATATTTCACAGAACTAGAACCAATACTCCAAAAGTTTATATGGAACCACAGAAGACCCCAGATAGCCATAGCAATCTTGAAAAAGAAGAACAAAGTAGGAGGGATCACAGTATCAGATATTAGGTTATACTGCAAAGCCACTCTAATCAAAACAGCCTGATACTGGCACAAGAACAGGCAGATAGATCAGTGGAACAGAGCAGAGAACCCAGAAATTGACCCAAGACAATATGCTCAATTAATATTTGACAAAGGTGGCAAGAGCATACAGTGGAGTCAAGACAGCTTCTTTAATAAATGGTGTTGGGAAAATTGGACAGGTACATGCAAAAAAAATGAAGCTAGGCCACCATACACGAGAATAAACTGAAAATGGATAAAAGACTTAAATGTGACCCATGAATTCATAAAAATTCTAGAAGAAAATGTAGGCAGCATAATTTCAGACATCATACACAGCAGAATTTTCACTGATACAACACCTAACGCAAGAGAAACAAAGGAAAAAATTAATACGTGGGACTACATCGAACTTAAAAGCTTATGCACAGCAAAAGATACAACCATCAAAATGGAAAGGCAACCCACTATATGGGAGACCATAATTGCCAATGATACATCAGATAAGGGGTTAATTTCCAAAATATATAGACTACTCATACAGCTCAACAAAAGGAAGACAAAGAACCCAATTAAAAAATAGGCAGAGGACACCCTGTTTGGTTTCGCTCCCTGGTTAGTGCGTCAGCCTGCTGTCTAGAGAGACTCAGGTTCGGTCCCCGCTAGGGGCATGTGCCTCAGTTGCAGTTTGTCCCCCATCCAAGTCATGCGTGAGGCAGCCACTCAATGTGTCCCTTTCACATGTCCCCTTCATGTTAATGTTTCTCTCTCTCTCTTCCTCTTCCTCCCTCCCACTCTATCTGAACAAAAAATGGAAAAATGTTGAGTGAGGATTTAAAAAAAAAAAAAATAGAGGCCCTAAAGAGACACCTCTTCAAACAGAACATACAAATGGCCAAGAGACTTATGAAAAAATGCTCAACATCACTAATCATCAGAGAGATGCAAATGAAAACAACAAAGGGGTATCACCTCACACCTGCAGAATGGCTGCCATCAACAAATCATTAAACAACAAATGCTGTTGAGGGTGTAGAGAAAAGAGGACTCTTCTTTTTTTTTAAACAAAGGATGAACCTACACTGACGCATCATAACCACTCAAAGTCCATAGTTTACTTCAGGGTTCATTCTTGGGGTTGTACATTCTGTAGGTTTGGACAAATGTATAATGACATATATTCATCATTATAATATACAGAGTATTTTTACTGCCCCCAAAACCCTTAGTTTTTTTAATTTCAGATATTTTTTCTGTTCTTTTATCTTCTCCTTCTGGTATTTTCATTACACATGTGTTATACCTTTTGTTGTTGTCCAACAGCCCTTGTATATTCTGTTGTCCCTTTTTCCATCTTTATTCTCTTTGCTTTTTAGTTTTTGAGGTTTCTGTTGGTATATCCTGTAGCTCCAAAATCTTTTCTTCAGCTGTGTTCAGTCTATTAATAAGTCCATTTAAGGCAATCTTCATTTCTGTTACAGTGTTTTTTATCTCTAGCATTGCTTTCTGGTTCTTTCTTAAGATTTCCATCCTTCTGCTTACATTGCCTATCTGTTCTTGTATACTGCGTACTTTATCCATTAAAGCTCATAGCATATTATAGTTGTTCTGAATTTCTGGTCTGATAATTCCAACATTGCTACTGTGTCTGGTCTGATACTTGCTCCATTTCTTCAGATTGTATTTTTAACCTTTTGGTATATCATGTAATTTTTTTTCTTGATAGCTGGACATGCTATATGGGGATAAAAGGAACTGTTGTAAATAGGCCTCTACTAATACGGTGGTGAGGTATGGTGGGAGGGGAAATGTTCTACGTCCAATGATTAGGTCTCAGTCTTTTAGTGACCCTCTGTCTTGGGACTGTAAACTTCACCAATGTTTCCCAGTTTTGTTTTGTTTTTTTCTTTCTCCTTAGGTGAGATGGGATGGCTACAGTAAACTAGAGTTGGGAATTTCCCTTCTCCCCTGGAAGATTGAGCCTAGTGGAGTTGAGTATTTCCCCTGGTCAGTTAGGCTCTGATAATATCCCTGCAGATTAGGCTCTGGGTAACTAGTTTCCCTTGAGGGCACCCCTTGTTTAAAGGAAGAGAGCTCTAAAGTACTTTGAAATGGTTCCTTTTCCCCTCCTCCTGCTGGAAACAGGAGGGGATTTTTCCCCCAGTATTTACTGTGGGAATCTGGTTGAGCTTCTGGAGGTAAGTTTTACAATATCTTGGGAGTCCTTGTGGGGTAGGAAGAAACTTTCCTCTATCCTCCTAAGTTCTTTAGGCTGGTTTAATATTTAAATCTACATGAGACAGAGTAACAAGAGAAAATAACTGTATTTAATTACATATGTACTCATGGGAACCCCACATACATGAGAGAGTCAGAGACCCCACACGCATGAAAGGTTCAGAGGCAGAAAGGGAAAGTGAGATACATATGACATTCTGTAAAGAAGGGGTAAAGCACATTGGGGCTTCAGAGGGTCATTGCAGGATGATAAGAAGAGTAGATAGATGTTCAGTAATTAGTAGTTTGCCCTGCCATATAGATAGGTAAACAAAGTTTATCTCTGATAATATCTTATTATGGGCAAGGCCTCTAATTCAAATTCTTTTAAGTAGTTAGTGTAGGGGAGCAGAAATTTCTCTTGAGCCCACAGGGTCTCCATTGTCTTTAGCTCAAAATAATTTGCATACCACAGGCACATCTTAGAGTGACCAGTTCTGAACCTCTACACTTTCCTTATGACTGGATATCCCTGGAGTTTTTAATTCTCAGACTTTTAATTCTCTGCACTGACTCTCCAGCAGTTTGTCAGTAATAGTTCAGATTTTCCTACCCCAGCATTGGGCAGCGGTTAGCCCAGTATCTTTCCTTTCTAAGGATCTAAGAAAAGTTTTTTACTTTTCGGTCAGCTCAGCTTTTTGCCTGTTATAATGAAGTGACAACTTCCAAGCTCCTTATATGTAGAAACAGAGACCAGAAGTCTCTTCCATAAGATTTTTGGTTTTTGGTCCTCTTTTTTCCTTTCTTTTAACTAAGAAGCTTTATTCAGGCTCATGACTTTAATTATCACATTTGTGCATGTTCATTTCTGACTTTTGTCCTAAATTCCATTCTCAAATTTTGTCAGCTAGCATCTCTATCTCTGGCCTAAATTCTAAAAAACTACATTGCTGTCTCTCCCTGTTTTCCTGTCTAGAAAGTCTCATGCTGAACCAACCAGTCACTCACTGACTTTCTTAAAAAACCTGTTTCCTGTCTCTCCTTAACTATACTGTGTTGCTACATTGCTATCTCTCCCTGTTTTCCTGTATGGAAAGTCTCATGCTGAAATAGTCACTCACTGACTTTCTTAAAAAACCTGTTTCCTGTCTCTCCTTAACTATACTTTGTTACTATTTTTATTGAGGGTGTCACTATTTTACTTACATCTCAGGCTCAGTACTTCTTGTCCCCCTCTCTGAGGTGTTGAGCTTTATTCTTATGATTTGATTTCTAAGTGGTCTTCCCACTACTATACTTTCTTTAAAATCCATTTTGACCATTATTACTTAACTAAAACATTTTAGAACATATTGTTTCTCTCTTTCCCTACTCAAAAACTTATATTGGATCTTCCTAGTTCAGTGGTCTCAGTCTTTAGTGTGCATCAGAATCACCTGGAGGACTTGTCAAAACACAGAGGACTGGGCCCACCTGGACTTTCTGATTCAGTAAGTGTGGGAAGAGGCCCAAGAACTTGCCTTTCTTCATGTCGGAGGTCATATAACCACTGGGGACTCATCCACCTGCATTTGTGTCCATTAACTCTATAAGATGGGTTCAGTGTGCTCCTTGCAAAAGTGAATTCTTCCACTTGTGTACTTGATCTTTTTTTTTTCTTTATTGATTTTAGAGAGAAACATTGATGAGAGAGAACATCAATTGGCCACCTCCTGCATGTCCCCCACTGGGGATTGGCCCACAACCTGGATATGTGCCCTGACCGGGAATTGAACCAGCAACCTCTTGGTGTATGGGTTGACGCTCAACCAGTGAGCCACATGGGCCAGGCTTTGTACTCAATCTTGTCTCCTCTTACTACTCTAGGACAATGATTTAGCATTTTTCTTTTCTTTAGAAACTTTATTTTCCATTTCTACTGGATCTGACACAAACCTGCCATTATTTTTCCACCTTATAAACACAACAAAATAAAAAGTTCTCTGACTCTGCTTCTCCTTTTGTTTATTTTTCAGTCCCTTTATCCTTTCCTTACAAGATCCTTAAAAGGACTTTTACTATTTTTCTCCTCATTCTTTCTTGAACTCACTTAAACCTTTGCTTCTATTACTCCACCAAGACTGTTCTTCTTATGCTCACCAGAGATGTCCATGTTGCTATGCAGTGGTCAGTTCTCAGTCTTCATATCACTTACCAGCATCATGCTACAGTTAAAAATGCTTTCCTTTTCAACATACTTTTTTTACTTGGTTTCTAGGAAACTACATGTTCCTTCTACTGTATTGGTTGCTTCTTTTCAGTTTCTTTGCTAATTTGCTCTTCATCTTCCTGTCCTTCTAACATTGGAGTACTCCCGAATTTAGGTCTTAGACCTTTTTGTCTACTTACGTCTTGGTGATCTCACATAATTTCAAGGCATTTAAATACCCTGTGTTCACTGAGTCCTAAGCGCTGGGTTCTCATATCCAATTGCATCAGCATCTCTATTTGGATATCTAATAGTAATCTTAGGTATAAAATGTTCAAAATTGAGTTCTGATTTTCTGCTTGACCCAAATTTCTTTTTCTCTGTTATCTTCATTTCTGACATTAGGGCTACTGTTTAAACAGTTGCATCATAATACCCCTTAAGTGGGCCAAAATTTTTGACATTATCTTTGATGTTTTGTGATCTTACCCACCATTGTTGATTATTGCCAAGGTCCATTAATCTATTAGAGGTTATATATGTCAATATTTTAATTCTGTTTTTTCCTCTTATTAGTTGGAATACTTTTTTAAAGAGAAGTTTTAATATATCAATTATTTGGTTTTTTATTTCTATAGGAAAGACAGGATAAAGGGATAGTTCTTTCCTCTTATTTATAGTTTTTCAAAAATAATTAGAAAGGCCCTGGCTGGGTGGCTCAGTTGGTTGGAGCATCATCTCATACACCAAAAGATTGTGGGTTTGATTCTTGGTCAGGACACATACCTAGGTTGCTAGTTAGATCCCCATTCAGGGTATGAATGGGAGGCAACCAACTGATGTTTCTCTCTCACTCTAAAAAAAAATAATAATAATAATGATAATAATAATAATAATAATAATAATTAGGTAGTTTCCACAGATCTTCCAAAGGAGATAGAAGAATGTGTGTGAGGGTGGGAGTGGGGTGGGGTTGAGGTTATATGGGTATGTGTGTAGTATCATGAACTCATGGATTTAAATGAATTGAAGTCTATTATGATTCATTTTGTTGTTGCTTTAATTGTCCCATATTTTGCCAGCAGAACCTTATTTTAGTTTGCGCCTGGATCCTTTTGACCCAGTCTTATTAGTCTTTGATAGTTTCTTGCTTTCTATTGTGATAAGGTGTTCCAGGCTTAGCTTGTACATTTCTGCCTCCAGAATTCCACTTCAACCATTTCCCTAAGAAGACTTGATTTGTTTTATTGGAGGAAAACAGTACCTGATAGACCACAATCAAGGTGCTGGTGGTATTGTTAGTCATTATTTTCTTGTCTTTTCTATGGATAGAGCTAGGAAATATTTTTTGTTGTTTTTTTAAAGATGATATACACTATGAATTCAGCCTGATACTTAAGATACAAATTTAATACTACAGGGTTTTTATTTAACTTCATTGATTTTACCCCTCTGTCTTCCTACAGCCAAACAGAAAGCTTTGGTGCTTAACAATGCCAGCATAATTAGTCATTAGATTTATCCCACAGTATGCATACAACTAGCTCAGGATACACATTACTAACATTAACACCAATAATATGGTTGCTGAAATCACTTCAACCCCTTTTTTAAATGAGTTCTCTTACTGTTGTTGTTGTTCATAGGGTATATTCCACTATATAGTTGGAATATAGTTCAAGTCAGTGGAGTTTCTAACTGTATGGTAACATTTATAACTAGATAATGTAATTAGGTTCTTTTGTTTAATTTGTGACTTTTGGTGATTATATTTAAAAATTAATATTGTTTTATAATTATAAAAATATTTATATTATTCCATAGTCCTATCTATGAAACAGAAGTATATTAAAAAAGTATAGCTTATCTCTGTCCCATGTGTCATATTTCCTTTATCCCTTTAAAGGTAACCTCCCCCTCACCCCCTAATTTTCTGGTTTACCTGTTCTTTAATTTTTTAAATATAAACAAATACTTATATATTTTATGTTCTTATTAAAAAATCAGCCTTGCTTATTTCAAGTAACAGTATGCTTTTTTTTTTTTTTTATCCTCACCCGAGGATATTTTTTCATTTTTTTTTGTACAGATAGAGTGGGAGGGAGAGAGAGGAAGGGGGAGAGAGAGAGAAACATCGATGTGAAGGGACACATCGAGTGGCTGCCACCCGCACGACCAACCAGGGCCAGGGACAAACTGCAATCGAAGTACGTGCCCTTAGCGGAAACCGAACCCGGGTCTCTCCGGACCGCAGGCCGACGCTCTAACCGCTGAGCCAAACCGGCCAGGGCTCAAGTAACAGTATGCTTTTTAAAAAAATCCTCACCTGAGGATATTTTTTTCATTGATTTTAGAGAGAAAGGAAGGGGGGGAGGAGAGAAACATAGAAGTGAGAGAGAGAGACATTGATCAGCTGCCTCCGTATGTGCCCCGACTAGGGATTGAACCCACAACCTGGGTATGTGCCCTGACTGGAATCAAAACCTGCAACGCTTTGGTGCATGGGATGATGCTCTAACCATAGAGGGACACCAACCAGGGCAGTAACAATATACTTTTAATTTTACTTGTTTTATTAATTTCTGGGTTCATTGTTCAAGAAAGTACAGTATATTCTTTGAGGATAGGTGTTTTGTTTGCTTTATTTTGCTATATTCTCACCATTTGGAACACAGTCTAGTTCATAGTAGATAATATTTATGTGAATAATTGAGTACATTGTGCTTTACTGGTGTTTTATCTTAATGAAAATGAAAATGTGTTTGTTAAAAATATATTTTGTTAGTAAGTACTCCAGTTAAGAGTGACAAGATACTGAAGAACTCAAGTTAGTATTCTGAAGTTTAGTTTTACTTCAGTATAATAATTTTTCCCTTTTGTCTAACATATTCATTCTGTATAGTTTCTTAATGAAAGTAACAAAATATTCTTTTTAAGTTAACAATCATTGAATATCTGTTTTTTCACTGATTACCCAAATAATATTTCCTCAAACTTTTGTTAATTCTGTGCATATGTATGCATATGTGTAATGATTTGTGCATATGGCTCAACACAGATTTTTAAATCTAACAGTGCATAGAGAATGTTTAAATAAAAAAGCATGTACTGTAGGGCAAGGGGTATTTGGGAACTCTCTACTTTTCTGCTAAATTTTGCTGTGAACCTAAAACTGTTCTAAAAAATAAAGTCTTAAAAAATCATGTGCTACTTTAGTACTCTTCGTACTGGGATTCATGGCAAATTTGCAAAGTTACAGATTTATGCCAGAAATCATATATGAAATCATTGCATTTGTATATGATGTCATTATTATAAATTGCACATGCAAAATTCATCCTCAGTTTTCTTCTATTAGTATTAAGGTGAAGCAGGTAAGTGCATTTAATAGAGTGAGTATACTAGGGATAGAATTGTGTATGTGTATGATTAGGTAAACTACACAAAGATACTGGTATCTGACTATGCTATATATACAGGTAGCATTGCAGATCATTGGGAATGTGATTGGATAATTAAGATTTAGAGAAAAATAAAATAGATTCTAACCTTTCACCGTATACAAAAAATAAACCAGTTTGATTAAAAATTTAAATAATAAAAGTGAAACTATGTAGAAATTATAAGAAAATATAGGTGAATACTTATTAGAAGTTATTAGAACCTCTGATAAGAACCTGTCAGTTGCCTTAATGTAATTTAATTATACATTGGGTCTTTAAGATGGGCAAGGGTGAAAGAATGTCAAATGGAAGGAACTGCTCAATTTATAGCTCTGACTTTTATGTCCATATCTTTTTCTTCTGTCCACAGGAAGGTCTCTTGCTATTTGCGGCTGTGATTACCAGGCATGCTTCTGTGTGTGTGTGTGTGTGTGTGTGTGTGTGTGTGTACTTACGTGCACTCTCTTTTTCTTTTTAACTCCGATGTGGAAATATGCCTTTCCTTGAGTTTCCACAAAATGGAAAGAAACAACAGTCTTTAGTAAAAGAATATATAGACTTAATAATAAGCAGTTGGATAATTTGGTTTATAGTCAATTTATTAATTTTCTTTGTGGTTTCTTATATTAATAATTTCCTGTTTGTCTATTGATTTTGTTTTCCTGTGTCAAAAGCCATCTTTGCTTGTCACCAGCCATTAAATGAGTCTAAACTCTGGATACTAGACATAACTGATGGGGACCAGCAAGCCACAGGAGTTTTGATACTTGAGAACGGTACAGTAGTCCCTCCTTATCTGCAGTTTCTCTTTCCATGGTTTTAGTTACCCACAGGCACCCATGGTCTAAAAATATTAAATGGAGGGCTCTGTGTTAGCTTTTCTTTCATTTTGTCAGTTTTCTAATTATGGTTGGAAAGAACTGCAGTAGCTCCAAGCATTGTATATCATCCCATGGTAACATGAAAAGGAAGGAAGGAGATTGGAGGGATGTTGTTTTCCCTTTTTCTGTCTCTCTTTCTTTATTTTATCAGAGAGAAAGTAACACATGTTCCCACATGTAAATTAAGTATATAATAGGTATTTCATAAAAGAAATACAAATGGTTAATACATACATAAGAGGATTTTAATCTCAATAAGACTCTGGGAATGCCAGATTTAGTTCTGTGGTTTTTGGGGGGAATTATCAAACAGTGCATTGGTGAATCCAGGTAACACCTTCTTGTGTTAGGATAGAAGTTAAGAGAGAGTACCTTAAAATTTGTTCATTTGCTGGGCCAGCATGGCTAAGTGGATTGAGCTTCATCCTGTGGACTGAGAGGTCTCTGTTCAATTCTCAGTCAGGGTGCATGCCCGGGTTGCAGGCTCGATCCCCAGTAGGGGGCATGCAGGAGGCAGCTGATCGATGTCTCTCTCATTAATGTTTTGTTTTTTTTCTTCTTCTTCTTTTCTGAATAAATTTTATCTATCTGTCATCTATTTTTTTATGTATATTGTTGAAACTATTACAGATGTCCCCTTTCTTCCCCACTGACCCCTTCCTTCCTGTTCCCACCCCACTCCTGCCTTCCTCAGCCTAGTTTTCATGTTGATTTGTTGTGCATATGTACATATACGTTTTTTGTTTTATCTCTTCAAACCCCTCCTACCCAACCCTATTTCTCTGAGGTTTGTCAGTCTGTTCCTTACTTCCATGACTCTGAATCTCTTTTGGTCGACAGCTTATTTTGTTCATTATGTTCCACAAATAAGTGAGATCTTGTGTTACTGGTCTTTCTCCGACTGGCTTATTTTGCTTAGCATAATACTCTCCAGGTCCCTCCACGTTGTCTCAAAGGGTAGGAGATCTCTTTTTCTTACAGCTGCATAGTGTTCCATTGTGTATATGTACCAAAGCTTTTTTATCCACTCATCTACCTATGGGCACTTGGACTGTCTCTATCTCTCTCTCCCTTCCTCTCTCTCTCTAAAAGATCAATGAAAACATTTTATATTTTTCCAGTCATTTCAAGAAATGATATAGATTGTACAAGTCAAAGCAAAAATTTAACTCATTACTTTAAAAAATAGGTGATTTACATGAAATAGCTGACATTGTTCAGTGTTTGCTATATACCAAGCACTCTTCTTTTCACTTCATGTGAGATAAATTACTTAATCCTAACAACCCTTTGACTTGCAACTTTTATTATTAGTTTGATAACTATAAAACTGAAGCACAGAGAGTAAAATAACTTACCAAGGTTATAACAATAAATAGTAGGTTTGGGATATATATGTAGTTTGGAGACAGTCTGTGCTTTCAACCACTATGCAACCTGTTTGATAAAACAATCATGGATTGAAGAGAGAAACGTAGGCAATTCATGCTTTATTAGCATGCTATCACTTCTAAGAGTTTGAGAATCAATGCATTTTTATAGAACATCCAGATTAGGATGATGGTGAAGAACTTGAACTTTGGAATTCTTTAGAATATACTTCTAGTGTTAGGCCTATTAAATAACTATATAAAACAGAATAAATTGCAAGCTCTCCCTTAGACTTAACTTTTTTATCTTTCAAAGTAAGATAACAGTAGTATCTTTCTTGTTATGCATTATTTCTGAGATATTTTGCTGAGCAATTTAATGTTGTTTTCAAGACAGGAGACCCTGCAGTTTTTTCAAGGAACCCATCTGTTTTAACTGACTCACATATCAGACCTTGGACACTGTGTTGTTTTGATGACTGGTGTCTTTTGGGAAAGTCTCTGCTTACATTGTCAGGGAAAAAACTGTGTTTTTCTCTTTCTGTGTTATGTATTTTATTTCAGAATATCTGAAATGGTACTTTAAGAATAGTGGGTACTCTTATCTTTATAAATGTCTGATGTTTCCCCAAATGTATATTAAGCCTACCAATATAATGAGGGTGAAATTCATTTATTCAGGCTTTAAACTTCAATAGCAATAAGAACATTGATACATAAAAACAATCAAAATAGTTTGATTTAATGTAATTTTATTGTCTAACACTTCTAGACACTACATCTTTAAATTATTCTTCATAATGATATGTGGTAGACAGTTTTATTTTTCTTATTGTACAGAGGAGAAATATGAGGCTAAAGAGGATTTAAGTGCTGGCCAGATTTTAAATATAGTCAGTCAGACTGCAGTCTGAGTGCCTCACTGGAATGATAAATCACCTCTCCTAGGTATTGAGGTCTTAAAATCGTATATTTAAAAATAAATAGGGAAACAGATTTATCATTGTCATGTTGTGGAAATCAGGACAAGAATTGTATAGCCCAGGCCTCCTGAGGAACTGAAATTGGAAAGTCATCAAGAACTGACAGTTCCTGGTGTCATTTCTTCCTCTCTCTATTCTCCTCCTGCATATTCCTACCTCTGTTCGCCTTATCACCTGGCCCATCTTGGCTGCCTATAAAATGGTACCTGAAATACCAGTGTCTTTATCACCTTAAAAATCCAGAGCCATGGCCAAATTTTCATGGTCTGAATTATAGTTTCCTGTGAGATAGAATCCTGCTATCCTGGTCAGGCTCTGGATTGTTTTCTTTTGGGTCAAGTGTCTGTCCTTTGGTCAGATAGCTGTGGCAGTGAGTGATACGTTGAGGGAGGGGTGAGAGGACACCTTCAGGGATTTACACTAATGTTAGTAGGTAGGTTCTCAGGTATAGGCTGAATAGAGCCCCTAAATATGTATATATAACGGGTCCTCAAATAATGTCCTTTCATTCAACCTCTTTTTTATTTATTTATTTTATCCTCACCCGAGGACATTTTTCCATTTCTTGTTCAGATAGAGCGGGAGGGAGAGAGAGGAAGAGGGAGAGAGAGGAAGAGAGAGAGAGAGAGAGAAACATCGACGTGAAGGGACACATCGAGTGGCTGCCACCCGCACGACAAACCAGGGCCAGGGACAAACTGCAACCGAGGTACGTGCCCTTAGCGGGAACTGAACCCGGGTCTCTCTGTACCGCAGGTCGATACTCCAACGGCTGAGCCAAACCGGCCAGGGCTCATTCAACCTCATTTTGTTATAATGTTGATAAGATGCCATAGAAACCTAACTCTTGTTTATATCAATTAGCTTGTGGTGAAATTGGTTTCATTATACATCATTTTGTTTAAAGTTGCAGAACCTATCCTAGATGTTAAGTGAGGACTTACTGTGCTAACATGTATCAGATACTAGTAAAGCAGTGTCATAAAAATAATAGCACAGATACAAAATACAAGTATGATGATGTAACAAAAATAAAATATAAACAAAAATAAATATAAAGATAACAGTACAAAAACAAATACAAAGTACAAAATAATAAAAGGTAAAAGAAACTAAAATCGGTTGATTATTTAAAAGCTACCTTCCTGAAACTGGGTATGCAATTTCTATAATGGTACTAGAAGAATTTATTTCAAAGAATCACCTGTGTGAATGTTTTTGAAGAGAATATTTAATAGTCGTTATTTATTGGGCACTCTTATTTGTATTGTCAATTTAGGTTTTTCTGTAGTGGATTTTCATAATTGGATGTGCTTGCCAAGGAAGTCTACATTATTTACTGTGTATCATTTGAAGATTTACGTAATAGAATTTAAGGCTCTGTTTTCTGATTTCTAAATTCAGTATTTCAGTGAATAAGAAGTATTTGTAATTTGTTGTGTATTTTCAGTTATTGGTAACTATTTTTTAAATTTCTCTAGTAACCTGTCTCATTTCTTAAATTTGCAGTTTTCTGTGAAGTTTTTGAAAAGTCTGGTTAGAATGGTCTGCTCTTTAGGATTTTGGAAAGAAAATTTGATGGAAGCTAATGATTTATGGTGTATTTAGTTCAGTTAAACATTTTCCAACTTAATTTCAACATAACATAATTTTAATTATAGTGTTTTCTAGTCATATTTTATGATTAAAATGTTGAAGATATATGAGATATGGAATATACTTTTATGTGGTTTGTTATGAATTGTGTCATCTTGGGCTTATATTTTAAAACAAGTATATGGGGTAAGGCAAAAGTAAGTTTACAGTTGTATCACTATTTATTAATTATTGTATCATTTTCCATTTGAACAACTGTAAACCTACTTTTGCTCCACTCTGTATATTAATTTTTAAATGGTAATCCCAAGGAAAACATAATTCAGTATGTTTTCTTGTTTTCAGCCAACTTTCTTAGAGCCAGATAGTTCTTTTATACCACATGAGCTATAGATACCATCATAAGTTTAAAATATTTTTAATGTATTATTTTATTTTATTAAGTGCATATTTTGGCAGATAGCTATATACTTATTCTGGGCTTCCTAAAAGAGTTCAAGTAACTATAATGCTGCATCTAGTCTGTATGTGGAAATTAGCTTTATTTTCTGAAATATATTGAGCCTGAAGCCACAGAACTCTACTTCTGGGTTTTTTGTGTTCATGTGGTGAAAGAATTTCCTAGGACATTGTTTTCTTATTGTTGTTTTGTTTTGTTTTTAAATGTATCATGTAAATGAAACAGTTGCCACTTATTTCAACTGACTGGACCATTTCCAAAACGGGCTTCTTCCCTGTTCTGTCCATTATGGTTTTCCATCTAGTATTTCTCGCTCTTGGACCCCGTCAAAGATAGGGGAAGTTTCTGAGTATCTCAGTGGCAGTGACTTCTTAAGGTATATGTACTAGATTTTGAAGGTATCGGTCAGAAAGAGCAGGAGGGGTGGGCAGAAAAAGAGAAACTGAAAATAAGACTAGAAATAGACATGGAGGAGTTGGGGTAATGAGACAGGCCCCATTTATTTATTGTTTTATCCTCATCCGAGGACATTTTTGCATTCATCTTCAGATAGAGTGTGAGAGAGAGAGGGACAAAGAGAGAGAGAGAAACATCGATGTGAGAGAGACACACTGAGTGGCTGCCATCTGCACGACCCCACTGGGTTGGGGACAAAATGCAGCCGAGGTATGTGGCCTTAGCGGAAACCGAACCCGGGACTCTCTGGTTCGCAGGCCAATGCTCCAACCGCTGAGCCAAACCTGTCAGGGCGAGACAGGCCCCTTTAAAAATAACTTAAAAAGGACATTTAGAAAAAAAGAGTAAGGTATTATTTCAAACAACAGATACAAGCACCAGAATAGACCTTTAGGTTAGTGCTTTCCAAATTATCTGTGGTGGAGGACCAGATTTTTTATTTTTAATACATTATGCATAAGGCATGCATGGTAAGTACACTTATCACATGCTTGGGTCAGATGCTTTGAAAACATAGTTTAATTGCTATAAAGGTTTCTAAATTGCTATTCTCCATTTCTGTCTATACTATAGATTGATACCAGTTTAATGACTCACCACACTCTGCTTACCACATGTGGTAAAAAGCTTGTTTCTTCATTTTTGCACCCAAGGGATTGAATCTCAGAAAAGTGAGATGATTTGCTCAATATTATACAGCTATTCAAATAGTCTTTTTTAGTTTTAGTAGAGAACAACTCTACCAAAACCAAAAGTTGGTCTTTTGCCTGAAGATGATGTCTGTTGTCTGTATGTAAAAGTCAGAAAAATATGCCTCTGGGGATTTTCACTTTCTGCATTGTGGATTTCTGAAGTAATCTTTCCTATGATCTTATATTTTTGGAATCAGAAGAAAATCAAAATCAATAAAAATACCAAGTAAAACAATACTAAAACAAGAAAAATCAGAAATATTGAAGTATAAAAGGCATAATAATTGGAAAAAACTATTACTTTAATATAATTAGATTAATGAGTTTACATGGTAAAAGTGTCAAGAGATAAGGCCTAAAAGATTATCAGGGGATGGTATGCATTTATTGGGAATGGTATGTAAGCCATAAAAAGGAGTTTGCTTTTTATTTGGTAGACAGTGGGGACCAATTAAAATTTTTTATATAATGCGTGATATAGAAGAGGTTGATATTTAGTAAAGTAAATTTTAGTGCTTTCTCTCTGTACTATTCAAATGAGATTAATAACCTGCTTTAGTTTTATAAAATACGTTAGTTCTAAACACTATAATTGAATACCTTTCAACTATAAATAATAGCTTAAAAGGTAGCAGACTATAGAAATTTGATGCAGTGCCCTGGCTAGTTTTGCTCAGTGGTTAGAACATCAGCCCTTTTGCCAAAGAGTCACAGGTTAGATTCCGGTCAAGGGCACCTACCTTGGTTGCAGTTCAATCCCTGACTCTGGTTGAGGTCATGTGGGAGGCAACCAGTCAGTGTGTCTCTCTCACATCGATGTTTCTCTCTCTTTCTTTCTCTCTCTGTGTCTGTCTCTCTCTCTCTTCCCTTCTCCCCTTCTTTTTCCCTCTCCCTCTCTTTCCCCCTCTCTCCTTCCCTCCCACTCTATCTGAAAATCAATGGAAAAATATTCTCAGGTGAGGTGAGGATTAAAAATAAATAAATAAATAAATGAATGAATAAATAATAAATAAATAAATAAATAAATAAATAAATAAATAAATAAAAGAAATATGATGCAGTAATTGAGATTAGTATTTAGTGTATTTTGAAACACCCTGCCATTAAGCAGTTGGTAAAAATATATATAATATTGAGGCAGGATATTATGCTCTTGAGCATTACCAAATTGCTTGTGTTGGAATTTCATCTCTGCTTTTCATTATTTTTTCAACCTTGGGCAAAATACTTAACTTCTTTGAGCCTTGGTTTTTTTCATCTATATATTGGGGATACATAATCCTTAACATATAGAACTGTCATGCAGTTAAATGACTGTCTCTGCATGTGTGTTTTATTATAGGTATATAGACATATTTACCAAATAATGTAGGATAGTACTTTTACTACTGCTACTGTTACTGTCATGATTAGTAGTAGAAGGCATTTTATTGAATAAATTATATAAACATGTTAGAATAATGTGAGTATAAAATACCAAAAACGTACCAGTTATCTGATAATCAGCACCCACTGCATTTCAAATTTTATTTTTTTCTCAATTTATAGAGACTAAAATAGTGAATTTAAGTATATTTAACTTAGTGTTTTCTCTTTCTTAGTTTATCAGAGAAGATATGAAATATAAAGATGCTACTAAAAAACATAGCCATTTGCACAGAGAAGATAAGCACATAACTGTTGAAGATTTATGGAAACGATGGAAGACATCAGAAGGTAAGGCTGCGTCAGTGATCTAGATCTCTCTTACCTGCACTTCTGCTCTAATTAGCCATTGTTAACTCACTAATTGCATATAATCTTACAAAATATCAAAATAACATTTCTCTGAGGTCATTTATATTTTAGTCAATAATTATTTTATCAAATAAACATGGACTCCAAAGTTTTCCTTTTGGCTATGCAGAACAGTTTCTGAATCTTTAGAAGGCATGGAGCTTTAAGCTTTACCTTAAATAAACCCTTAATGAAGTCTTCTAATATTTGCATGATTAAATGTGTAATTTATATTTTATTCCTTTCTCTACTCTTAAGTCGTCAAACTTATTAATGGATAGTAATTTTTTAGGGCAGGATAAGTGTATAACCTAAAATCTCAACTTGATACCTCATGTTAGAAAGCTAGTAAAATTGTTTTAAAATCCTGTTAAACTTATTGTTTGAATAACAAAGCCAACCAAAATGTCTAATGTTTCTATTCTTTTGCCAAAGTCAAACAGTTATGTTGTAGCATATGTTTTTCTTTTCAAGTTTGAATAATGAAATTAAAAGGAAGCTGGGATAGATTATCAAGTAGGAATATAAAGAAGTAATAAAGTTTACTAGACTGTCAATGGTAATGTTTGGAAATGGGAAAAATGCAGAAAACTATTCCACCAGTTTTTAGTGTTTTTATTAATGTAAAAGGTTTATAACTAGTGTGTATGTGTGTATATATATTTATATATTTAACTTTTTTTGTTTGATATCTGCAAAATTTATTTTTATAAATTAATCCCAAATTGATAACAAATTGATCATTTTCAGTGATTAGTTGATCCATATTTAGATATTAATATCACAAATAGAAGTGAACCCTCATATTGGATTTGTTTATTTATTTTTTGATTAATTTATTTTTGTTACAGAAGTTTCTACTTTTTCCCCCTTAGACACCCTCCTCCCCCAAAACACACAGATAGCATTGTTGTATTTGTCCATTGGTTATGCATATATGCATATAAGTTCTTTGGTTTATCTCTTCCCTCCCCTTATATGTTTCACTTTTAAGAGGCATGTGTTGTAATATACTGGGAAGAAGAAAAAGAAAGAAGGTAAAAATACCACCAACTTAAATAAAGGATACATAGACTTCAGAAATCTGTTTCTCCATTTCCTTTTCCCATACCACTTTTAAGTAGTATGAACTTGAGTAAGAATAGGAATAAATGAATATACTTCTTTTTTTAATCCTCACTGAGGATATTTTTTCCAGTTATCTGCAGATAGAGTGGGAGGGAGATGGAGGGAGAAAGGGAGAGAGAGAGAAACATTGACGTGAGAAGGACACATCGACTGGTTGCCTCCCGCATGACCCGACCCAGGCCGAGACGAACCGCAACTGAGGTACATGCCCTTGCTGGAATCCAACCCACAACTCATTGGTCTGCAGATTGACGCTCTACTGCTGAGCCATACTGGCCAGGGCTGAATATAAATTTTATAGGGGAAAGTGCTAGAATGGTAGGAAAGAAACACAGACTGTCTACATGAAATATAGCAATATAGAGATGTTACTAAGGGAATTGGAGATTCATTATTGTTATTAGTATGTTTTAGATTTTGTGTATAAGTTGAATGAAACACACTTAACCATTTTGTGAATGAAAGAAAAAAGATTTGACTATTTCTCATCACTTGTTCTGCTACCCCCTGGCTCAGCCCCCATTTCTTGCCTGGGTAATTGCAGTAGCCACTTAATGGTCTCCCTGCATACTGAGCTGTAGTCTATCCTTCATTTAGCAGAGTAACCAATTTAAAATATAAGTCAGATCAATCTCTTCAATACCCAGCAGTGACTCAGAGTAAAAGCCAAAATCTTTACAATGACCTATAAAGCCTCTACAAGATATGCCTTCCACACCTACCCTGTTCTCTCTCTTCCCTCTCTATCCTGTCCATTTTCCTCACTCACTGAGCTCTATCCAAGCTGGACTCCTTGCTATTCTACAACTGTAGGAATGCAGATACCCTCGTGGCTAACTCCATTACCATTTTTATTAAAGTCAATCAGGGCTGTGCTCTCTTGAGGCCCACCCTGACCACTCTATTTAAAACTGTACCCCCCTCCCTGTCCTGAGTTTGTTAGCACTCTGGATCCCTCTCACTCAGCTTCACAGTTTCTTTTCTTTTTCCCACATTGTGTATCACCTTCTAACATATTATATAACTGGCTTATTCATTATATTTGTCTCTTTTCTATTTCTCTCTCTTTCCTGCCCCCAAGAATGTAAGCCAGGGTGCTTTGTCTATTTTGTTTATTAATGTATCTCAAATCCAAGGGAACTCTGTCCTTAAACCTCATTTTAGCTTCCCACCCTAGTGAGTTTGGTGAGATCTTTTGTGATCCAAGAGAATGTTTCTTATTTTTCTTTTTTAAGCTTAAGACCCTTTCAAGTTGAGAAGCCTTTCTTCTTTCCCCTCTAGGTTTTCACCTTAATTTCCACCCCCTAAGATTTCACCATTATGATGATGATGATAAAATTTCCCTCTTAGTTTCCAAAGATTTGTGCTAAATTATCTATTCTCTGCTTCCTTTCTCCAAAGACCATCTCTTATGTAACTTTTTTAGGGGATTAGGGTGTGGGAGGAGTTGTCTTAGGGCTCCTGCTAATATAGCTTCATGAAGGAGAAGAGAGAAGAGTTGAGTGAAGTAAACCTCCACCAGAAGCTTTAGAGTGACCTAATTCAAATTCTCAACTCATGTCAGACTCTTTGACGTATAAAAGGGGCCATGAAAGGTGGGGCATTGTTGCTAGATCACTATTTTTTAAATCATGGCCCGACAAGCCCCAGGTTTTCTGGAGTATCTCAGGAATGGGGCCTCCCAAATATGTAGGGTTCTGCTTTCATTTGCTACATTTTGTTTGTGTAAGAGTTCTTTTGGGAAATAAAAAAAAATGATTCTTCTGAAAAGTTTTTGAAACTGCTGATATAGGGGTTAGAATGTACTTCTAGCAATAATATGTAATTCAAGGTTATTTCGTTCAGTATGAATACAAGTATACACATGTGTGCACACATACATGCATACACACACATACACAGTTATACTTTGCATATCATTTTTGTGTCTCCAATGCCTAGAGCAGTGCCTTGTTTACTTTAATATTTAGTAAATATAGTTGAATGAATGCATGTGTAATGCTGAACATTAGATACTCAGTAGTTAGGTTCATCAGATATTCAGTTCATCACACATCATTTGAGTTCAGGCATTTCTGCCAAAATGAAGTATATGCAGTCCTGAAAAATGTATGTTTTGCCGAATTACTAACTTAAAAATTACAGAGTTTATGGGAAATAATGAGGTTGAAGCAGACTAGTCAAAACCTGTGCAACTTTATAACCAGAGCACTAATAGTACTAATAAAAGTACTAGCACAGGTAAAAAGGGGTGTTAAATTTCTAATCAATAAATACTATAGTAGATATTGTAATTTACCTTAAAAAATAAGTAAAGATAACTTAATGGAAGGAGGTTTTAGGTAGGGTTGAGGTTCCTATATTATGAAGACAAGGACAAGGTGCCAGATGAGAACTGGGCAACAAACGTTTCTAAGACAGAGGCTGTGGCTAGATCGAGTTCAGAGGAAGAAGGACTGCTAAGGGGACACTGAGTTCATGGATTTGCTGTTTTTGCATTCTGTAAACTTTGTGTCCATTTGCTGCTATTTGGCAGTGTAAAATGATAACCTGTGAGAAGAAGTTGCATAAATGGTGTGGACATATATTGACATTATCCCTGCTTGCCAATTACATATAAGCTAATTCATGTTGCAGGAGCACAAGTAGAATGGGTGTATCTATTATGTGGAAAGCAGGCATTGGCGCGTGGGTATTAACGATGAGTTAAACAGTTTCTGGGATATAAGGAGTAAATAGCTAAGTGGGAAAGACAAAGTACACAAATAATTACAATATATGCTGATATGTACAATAATAGAAGTAAGTGTAGGATATAGAGACAGCTCACTGAAAGGAGTAATTAACTCTGAAAATTGTGTTTAAGATAGTCTGTGAGGGTTGACCAGGAGTTCTAGAAGGGGATAAAGAGGTAGACCACAAATGGTAGCCCCTTCATGGCTCCTCCCTCAGTGGCAGACTGTAGGAATTATATGGGCTTTCAAGTTCTACAAATTTAACTCTTGGCCCTTCTAGTTAGGAACATTAAGACATTGGGCATGTTTTAAAATTCACTTATAAAATGCAATTCTTATTTGATATGAATTAATAATGTAGTAAAAGTACCTGGCATAATTCCTGGCAATACCTGGTAGATAGCAGATCTTCACTTATCTTTATAGTAAAACTGAATAAACCAAAATATTCAGCTGTTTTTAAAGATTTGTAAGGTTTTTGATTCAGTCCCACAATACTGATTAATAAAATGAACAGATCTATTAGGCTAAACACTTAAAATTGTAGTATGTAATTTTCTGGAGGGTGAAATGTACCCAAGATCTTTATGGAATGTTGTCAACTGATGAAAAATAAATTGTGTTATATAGAAATTGATCCTGATTTCACGAAGAAAAATTTCAGTGTGTCCACAATGCACTTTTTTTTTCATTTCTATAGAGAATGCTTGGTCACTTTGCACATGACAACAGTCCCATGCCAGTGAAAACCATTTTAAAACAACTATTAGATTTCAGATAGATTTTGATAAACTGGATATGTTGTTAGAATTGCTGATAAACAGATACCTAATGAAGGAAAATGTAGATAGAAAATTATTGGTTATGTATAAGATTTAGGGATCATAGTGGATAAAAAACTGATTAAGTAATGCACTGTTTTTAAAAAGATAACTCATTGGGTTAAGTATTATAACATGTGACAACCATGAAGTAATCTTTCCATCCTGTTCAGCACAGTCTTACCTTACCTAAGGTCACTGTCTAATTTTGGATGTTACAAATTGAATCAATAGTTTGAAATTTTGCAGGTGTAATTTTTTTTTTTATTAGAAATTTAAAGGAACTGAAATTGTCTGAGAGAAGAGAGAGGCGGGCACATAATAATGGCTGTTGTCATGTCCTTGTAAAGCCTAGCCAGAGAGAAATGACTAAGTATTTTCTTCTGTTTAGGAAAACAAAATTGTAATTGTTACATAACAGGAAATGTAAAGGAAAAAAATTCCTGATCATCGATATTATTTACAGTTGAAATGCTTAATTACAAATCTAGTTTATGCTACATGTAACACCCTTACGAGGTCTTTTAGGGTTTTCTGATACCTTAGGACACATTTTGCTAATGGATACATGGAATAAATCAAGATAAAGCACAGAGGAGGACATCAACAACAAACAAACAATTAACAAATAAACAAACCAACAAAAAGATAAAGCGCAAATGCTCACAGACACAGTTCAAAGCTATGGGGGCCTGATGCTGAGATGCTGGGTGTTTCTCCTGGGGAAGGAGCTTGGCAGTGCCAGTCTCGCTGCTTGAGGTGCTCTGTAAGTTAGCTGCCAAAGAAATACCAAACACTATTTTTGTTTTTTGCCTTTTTTCTTAAAAGTAAAGATCCTGTTCGGATTTCTTTCGGTTATTGAAAACAGGCACTCTTCTAGGTCGTTCATAAAAACAAAGTGGTATAGTGAACTGTTGAAAAATGGGGTATACGTATGGGTTTAATGTGGGTTTTTTTTTCCAGAAGAGTAGTTTAAATTTTACTTGGTTGATGTGCAAATTATTTGATCAGTTTGCAAAATGCTGTTCTATATTAATCAGAATTGATTTCTATATTTTGTATAAAGTGTGTCTTTTATTTCTTTATAATTAAACAGCTTTGTTTTTATTATAACATTATTCAAATAAGTCAGGGCACTCACACAATAAGTTTCTAATCTTTCTTGATCATCATCCTATGTTATCATTTCAGTCACTGTTTCATTCATTTCAGAGCTATTCATTTAGGACTAACTGGTTTTTGTTTTTGTTACAGTACTTCTTTTCTGTTTCTCTTTTATTCTTGATACTCTTTTTTACTTCAGGACACTTGGCTTTTGGAGATGAAGGATCATTGCATATTACTGATTTGCTAGGTTTAATTATGCTTTTTTAATCTATGGAAGATACTTGACTTTGAGACAGCTTGTCTTCCCTTTATAGATTTTTCTTGGTTTTATTCTGAAATAGATCACCTCTCAGAATAGGATACAAAGACCAATTGCCTATCATATTTCTCTATACCTTGGGTCTGGAAAAGTTGAGTTTCTGTGCTGTGGAAACACATGAAATAGGTATGTTGTGAGCCTCATTTTGTCAAATAAAGAATTTTTCAGCATGTAATTCATCATGTAATGAAACTTTTCTTATAATTTAAGTAAGTACTACTCTAAAATTGCTTGTGAATGTGACTTACAGTTTTTTATACACCTGAATTATTCTACATATCTCCTGCTATATTCACAAACTCAAGGGATACTTCAAGTTTGAAGTATAGTAATAGAGCCTTCTGCAGAAGGTAGAAAAAAAGGCTGTCCATTTTTCACTGTGATGGATTATCTAGAAACAGTAGGCTTCTTTGAACATCTTACTGTTTTTTCTTCACTTTCCTTACCGGTTGGGAATCAATTCCCTGTGGGTTGTCTGGTAAATTTTGCTTTACCAGTCCTTGGTTTGGAAAGGGGCTGTGCAGGAGGGACTCTGGTTACAATTCTGGATTTTAAAATTTATGTTACTATAGGAGATTCACTACATTAACTTTTGCTTTGGGTGGAAAAAATACTTTATTCCTTCTCTTTTGGATAAGGGATTTAGTTATGGATAACAGTATTCTCTTCAAAGATGGTCAGTTTTACACAATTGTTTTTCTTTTTTTAAAATACTTTTTCTTTTGATTTTAAAGAGAGAAGAAGGGAGATGGAGAGACATAGAGAAACATTGATGAGAGAGAACATTGATTGACCACCTCCTGCATGCCCCTCACTGGGAATTGTGCCCACAACCTGGGCATGTGCCCGGATCGGGAACCAAACTGGTGACCTCTTGGTTCATGGGTTGACACTCAACCACTGAGCCACACTGTCTAGGCAAAAAAATTATTTTTTCTTTCAAACAAATCTTAAGCTTACTTTGGTCTTTTCTTCTATTCCACTGAATATTATTTAGAATTTTAGGAAAAAACCTGTAATAGAGATAATAATGCAAATTACAAATAAATGAAAATAAAAATTTCAAAGATATTAGTCATTTCAATTTGAATATGAACATGGCTTGTTTTTAAAAATTCTAAACATTTCCATAATTCTGAAACATATGTATATATATGTTCTAGATATGCATGTGTGGTGTATTACATACATAAATACATGATGCAGAGGGAATGAATGATTTAAAAATAGGATAAATCACATAGCATGTAATAATGTCTTATACTTTAAATTTTTTTCATTCTATGGGTGGTTACTCTATTCAAATATAGTATTATATACAAGTAAAGGTTACTGTCTAATTTTCTCAACTGGTTAAGGTACTCTTCAATAAAAGATCCTTAATAAGCATTCTTCTAACATATGGCTAGTCTTCTGTTTCTGTTTGCATTAGTGTGAATTCTTTCAGGATGTTGAAAATGATGGACTATTTACATATTTTTTATTCACAGCACTTAAAGTGGGCTGCTTAATTATTAGTTTAAAATTAAGAGTATAGATTTGTTTGACAAAGCGAAATAGCAAATGTCAGTCTTATTGAAGAAAATTAAGTTTTTACTTATATCATCAGTTTTTTTCTTTACCATGTAATCAGTTTAAAAACTTATAGAACAGTATTTATCACTACAAGATTATAACTGCTTAAAGGCTGTGTTCTAAAACAATATAGATTTGTGATTCACTGTCATAAAGGTATCATAGTTAAAGTCACATGAATTGAGAGTTCACTAAGAGAAGGAAAGAGAAAGAGAATAGCTCCTGGGGAATACTGCTAATAAGGCAAAAGCAAATCATTATCTAATGAAATAAGTAATGGCAATCAGAGATATGGGAAGTCAGTCTGGAGGGTACAGTGTCTTGAAACTTTAGAGAAGAGTTTTCAGACAGTGATGGATGGTTGTATAGTTGAGGGTCTAGTCCACCATACTGCAGAGTATCTGTTGAAGCTCTCATGAAAAATGTTCTTTTTAGGTCTCTGTAATAAGAAAAGATGTATTCCTGAGGAGATATGAATCCTTTGACTTACTTTGTTTCCTTTCTTGTCTACTTTTTGTTATTAGAGGATCTTGTGTATATTTTGTGCATGCTCTTAGTTTCATTTTATTTCTCTGGTACATTGACATCTTTAGTGTTTTATTCTCTCTACATTACAGTTGACCCTTGAACAACATGGGGATTAAGGGTACCAAAACCCCACAAGTCAAAAATCCTCCTATAACTTTTTACTACAGTCATCTTTCAGAATCTGCTGGGGATTGGTTCCAGGACCTCCCGTGGATACCAAAATTTCAAGTCCTTTATATAAAATGGCGTAGAACAATGTATGCAGTCAGCTCTCACATCTGTGGGTTCCTAGCTGTGGATTGAAAATACATACTATTTTCAAACTCTGGTCTGTTGAGTCTGAAGATGCAAAACCTGGAGATACAGAGGACTGACTGTATATTTATTGAAAAAAAAAAAATCCATGTGTAAGTGGACCCACATGGTTCAAACCCATATTGTTCAATGGTCAACTGTATATGAATGATTGTAAGTCACGCCTTCTCTCTCTCTCTCTCTCTTTCTCTCTCTCTCCCTCCCTCCCTCTCCCTCTCCCTCTCCCTCTCCCTCTCCCTCTCCCTCTCCCTCTCCCTCTCCCTCTCCCTCTCTCTCTCTCTCTCTCTCTCTCTCTCTCTCTCTCTCTCTTTCTCTCTCTCTCTCTCGGGTTAGAGAGAGAGGAGAGATGGAAAGTGGCCAAAAGTTCTGCAATAGAGAAATGTGTTATATTGGAAAAGAGATATTAGATTTGGCAAGAAGAAAAATCATTAACCTTCAGGAAATCAATTTAAATGTTGGTTTGGGTAATTGAGCCAGCATATATATACACACAAAATAAGTTTTAAGAAAGATTTAAGTGGAAACAAGTCGAATGTTCATCAGTAAGTAAATGGATAAACAAAATGTGTTATATACACACAGTGGAGTATTATTCGGCTTTAAAAAGGAAGGAAATTCTAACATGTTACAACATGTATGAACCATGAAGACATTATGCTAAGTGAAATAAGCCAGTCACAAGAAGACAACTACAGTATGATTACACTTATATGAGGTTCCTAGGGTAGTAAAAATCAGAGAGACAGAAAATAAAATAGTGGTTACCAGGGGGGCTAAGAAAAGGGAAGAGGGGCATTTAATGGGTACAGAGTTTTAGCTTTGCAAAATGAAAACAGTTCTGGAGTTGGATGGTGGTGATGGTTATACAAGATGGATACTTAATGCTATTGAACTGCACACTTAAAAATGGTTAAGATGGTAAGATGTATGTTAAATGTATTTTACCACAGTAAGAAACTGATTTAAGTGAATGAGTAGACAGAAAATAGAAACAGTGAGTAACGCTCTATTTAAGGGATAGGCAAGATAATGGAGGGAAATTGAATGGTAGTTATGAGTGGGTAGTGTGATCAAGTAAAGAGTTTACTTAAGAACTGGTAGATCTGACTATGCTTAAAGAAACAGGAAAGTGCTATACTGACATTTTAAAAAGTTGAACATTTAAAAAAAATTAATTCAGCAAGTACTTTGTTCAAAAAGTACTACCACTATGTATAAGAATTGGTAATTGGGATTACATCTTATTACATCTTTCCATTTGTAACCCACATTTATTTTCTTCATGGATAAATGTGTTGGTCTATGGATTCAAAAGATATTAGGTTAATAAAAATAAATTTGAGCTAATACAGGTAAAACATCTTGTTAGAATAATTCTTTGTTACTAGATGGCACTGACATATAGGCATGTCACTAACCATTTTCAAATCCTCATAGAATAATTTCTTATGAAGAACTTGAATCAATTATTTTAAAGCAATGTCTTAAACTTTTTGGAAGGGATGGAGGTGGGCTAGTAAAAGGGGAAATGGGAGGGTGAATAATTAGAGGGGGAGGCCTAAGGACTTCCCTACTTTTTAAATTATGTATTTGTTGGTTTCTGAATTGTATATTGTAAGAATATAGAATTCTAACATCACTATTTTCCATGTTTTGACCAGTATCAAATATTTTGTGGCAGAATTTTAATGATAGTGCTACAGCTGTACTACAGTGTATAATAATAGGTTTCTGTGTACTAGCTGCACACCCACTGATCCAGAGCCTGTGACCTTAGCAAAGGTAAGCACATCCCAGATTGCAGTGCAAGATAGTTGAAGATTGATCTGCTTTGGCAATTGTCTAAGTTTCTCTTACCTGTTTTTAATGAGCATGCTCAATTGCATGAAACTGGCCATGACTTTAGACTGCATTCTCTTTTAGATGTGTAATTGGAAGCTTTTGAAAAAGGAAGGTTGAGTTTTAAGTTAGTAGATATATGTTCTAGGACTGTGTCTAAATTTTTTGAGTGATTTTCAGGAATGCCCAAAAAAGTAATCACTCCAGTTTTTAATGGAACCTGCACTATATTAAATACTGAAGGCTGAATTTATCACAAAACTAAACGCTTAATAAATTCCTGTGCATAATTGATTGTTCAACATGCTTTGTTGAGTGGCTTGAAATTACAGTATTCTGTGTCTTCTTTTTTTACTACAGAGCTTTATTTTGAAGTTTGAGTCATTTATATGTTTTAGTAAGTCTTTATTTCGCGGCAGAAGATAGAGACTCAGATTCCCTCAAATAATGAGAAATTTGTTGTAAGAATACGCTATCATCAGTTATTTGATTACTTGCTAGTGACTCACTTGCTTCAACATTCATTAAGTCATCAAAAATTTATTTAGTCCTTAAAGATAGGCATTATTCTGAGTTTTGGAGATAGAGCATTTAGCAAAATAGATTTGCTGCTCTCATGAAGTTAATACTCTTTCAGGAAGACAGTGAACAAATTTGCATATGTGTGTAGATATATACATACTCAGTTGTATATATCTGCTGGAACAGATAAGTGATATGATAAAAGTAAGCAGGGTAACACATAGTGACCAGGTAGGGCGAGCACTATTTAATGGAGTCAAGGAAGAACTCCCCGTAGAAATGATATTTTATTATAGATCTGAGTAATGAGAGTGAGCCATGGAGATATCAGGGTGAAGTATATTCCAGGTTTAAGGATCATCTAGGCTAAGATTCTAAGGCTAGCATGACTTTCAAGTACTTGGGGGACTGTAAGAAAGCCAGCATAGTTCTAAGGTCATAAGGGATTGGGGGAGGGGGCGTGAGGTGGGAATTGGTAGGAGACAAATGGGTCAGTGAGATATACAGGGGCTAGGCTAGATCTCATAGGATCTTACAGGCCTGTTAAAGAACTTAGGATTTATTGGAAGTATAATGTTAGTATATTGCAAGTCTAGCTTCATTTAGGAGTTTTGAGCAAAGTAGTGATGTATCTTTTGAAAAGATTATTGTAGATACTGTATGGATATTAGACTCTTGAGGAAGAGGGGCAAGAATAGAGATGGATGGCTTGTCGAGGCTCTTGTGGTGACCAGGTAAGAGGGAGGTAGCAGAGAGGTCTAATTTATGATATAGTTTAAAGGAATAGCTTATAGGATTTGCTTTGGGTTGGATTCAGGAAGTTGATGGGGGGGTGGGTGGACATAGGAATTAAGGAGGGTACCTAGGTTTTATGTACTTGTAGTATTAAAATGTCTTGAAAATGGAAGTAATAAGGTTAAAAGAAAAGGTCTGAATAGGCTCACTTGCGGGGGTCGGGGGCTGGGGACTCAATAATGAAAAAAGGTTGAGAAATACTGAGATCATGATGCAAAAAGGTGAAGGACTTAGTGCTGAGAGGTGAAGCAGAGGAGGAGCCAGAAAAGAAGGAAGAAGAAGTTAGATATGAGTGGAACCAGTTAGATATGTAGTGTCCTGAAAGCTTATGTAGGACCTATTTTAAGAAAGAGGGTACAGTCAGTGTCAACAGCTCAAGAAATTTAAATGAGTTGACGACAGAGACCTCCCAATTGGATGGGCAAAGTACAAGTTAAGGTTGTTGGCAAACGCCGTTGCACTGTAGTGGTGGAAGTGAGAGTCTGATCGAGGTGGACTAAAGAGGAAGTGAAGATAGTAAATATTGTTGACTTTCAAAAGAGAGAGGAGAAATGGAACTATGATACCTAAAGAAAGATTTGATGTGAAAGAAGATTTTATTTTCTAAAAGATGGAAGATTTGATAATGTGTTTATATATTAATGGAATGACCCAGTTGAGAAAATGTAACTATCTGAATTCAAGAGGCTGTATCTTATCTGGTTATCTGTTTCTCTTTCTCTCTTTCTTTCTGCATTTTTATTTATTTATTTTTTTACTGCATTTCCTAGAGACTAGCACTGTGGCTGCTTTAAGTTTTAGGCTTGTGTTTTCCCAAGATCATGACCAAAGAGAAATAAGGAGTCTTTCCTGCCTGCTGTAGTTAGAAAAATTCAGGAAGTAACTGGCTAAGGTTATGTGGCCATACGTAGACCTATCACTGTGACCTATGATTACTTCCTCCCCTGGCCTCCTCTCACTGGTGATCATGAGCCTTATCTTAGAAGACAGAGGAAGAAGAGGGTACATAGCAAACAAACAGCCATAACAACTTGATGAGCAAGAGAAACTAGACTATGAGAAGAGTAGCTAGAAGAAAAGCTTCAAAGGCTATTTTGGATCCAGGGGTGGGTTTGTGGGGTCTGGCAGCCTGGGTTACATGGTATAAAATATAGCTACTCCTTCAGAAAAAATATGTTATGTTCTTGACACTTGACAGTGGCAGTCAAAAACTTCTGGACTATAAATAGATTTTCTCATGGACTTCTTTTGGTCCCACTCTGAATTCTATGATAATTAAATATATCACTTTCTAAATATAGATGTCTTATTAAGTCCCATTTTGGTATTTTAATGAAATAAGCTAATGTAACTCTCAACACTGGAAACTATATCAGTAAATTTTGTTCCACCTCTCCTCTTTCCAAAATCTCCCTGGCTGTTACAGATTTTCACTGTGCATGACACTTTTACTTTGACAAGGTGAAACCCTGACTGCATTCACTTAGGATCATCAGACATCTACCTGTGTAAGAGGAACATAGGTATTTTTAAAAGCATCATTAGAGGAGCAGAAAATTGAATTTTAAGTAGCAGAAACTAGGTATTATTCATTCTCTGTTAGTTTGGAAATCTTGTGAATGAGATGTCCACCAAATACATGTAAATTCAGGGACTAGATGACTGTTAACACATGACCTGAATACCCACTAAAGGCAAATAGTATTCATCACACTTAAGTAATTTGTAAGAATACCAAAGACTCCTCCCAAGTACTGTTATACTTTACTGTATGTTTGAGAATGGGGAAGGTTTCTGCAGTGCTGTGTCTTCATACTGTCCTGGAATTCTTGTCATTTGAGTTACTCATAAATTTTTGCCAAGTGAGGCCCTCTCAATAGAGAAAAAGAACAAATATAAATTAGAGAACCAATAAGTATAACATTTATAAAGGAATTCAGAAAATTGTTTAGTAGGATGTGCCTTTATGAAATTACAAGTTTTATTGAATTATAAGATATAGGTAATATCGCCCTGGCCAGTTTGGCTCAGCGGTTAGAGCGTCGGCCTGCGGTCCGGAGAGACCCGGGTTCGGTTTCCGCTAAGGGCACGTACTTCGGTTGCAGTTTGTCCCCGGCCCTGGTTGGTCGTGCGGGTGGCAGCCACTCGATGTGTTCCTTCACGTCGATGTTTCTCACTCTCTCTCCCTTCCTCTCTCTCCCTCCCACTCTATCTGTACAAAAAATGGAAAAATATCCTTGGGTGAGGATAAAAAAAAAAAAAAAAGATATAGGTAATATCTTGCTATTACCAATTCTAGGAAAAGCAATGCTTTTATATGACCTAGGCTACCTTAAGAAATGGTAGTTTTATAGTTTACAGTGCTGTATTCTCTCTCTCTCTCTCTCTCTCTCTCTCTATATATATATATATATATATATATGAATGTGTGTGTGTATATATAATATGTATATATATACATATATATATAATAAAATATATGTATATTTTATGTTTTTAGTGATTTCAGAGAGGAAGGGAGAGGGAGAGAGAGAGAGACATGGATGATGAGAGAAACATTGATTGGCTGCCTCTTGCTCTCCTCCTACTGGGGATTGAGCCTGAAATCTGGGCATGTGCCCTTACCAGGAATCCAGCTGGGGACCTCCTGGTGCATAGGTTGATGCTCAACCCCTGAGCTTCATGGCTAGGCATATTTTCTATATTTTTAATGAAAATTTTGGATAGTATATTTTCAAAAATTAATTTGATGTTGTTATCAAAGTCTTCATTTTTCTTTACATTAATAGGAAACAAGGACCAGAATTTTCTGAAATACCAAAATGGTACAATATGTGATAGCATTTGAGTAGAATGAAGGCATGTATAGACTACAAATGGCTATAGTATGTGTCTTCTAGAATATAAGAATTTGTTTGTATTGAAAGTAAATTGGTTGGGCAGGACTTATAGATCACTTTTATTGTATTTAGTTTTTCAACACTTCCATTAAAATAAATAATCATTACTAGAAAATAAAGTATTTTGTTTGCATGGAAAACATGCATAAGAAGTGGAAATTTATAATTTAAGAACTCTGAATTTAATTATTTGGTAATAACTTGTTGGTTTGCCTCCAACACTGTTTTACCAAAGTAAGCAGAATTACTTTTTTTCTCATTGGCACAATGGGGCCTGAAAAACAAAAAAAAACGTTGAAACAGGAACGCACTTTTGGATCTGGGGAATAAGTCACTTGTAAGAGAACAAAGAAATACAGAGGAATATAATTTGAAATTACCAAATAGACAATTAGAAACCGAAACAAATATGAAATAGATTATTTCAACTCCAGCCCATACAAGTAGAGAAACAATAAAGTTAAAATATTTTAGTATTTTGAAACAGTATACTCACCACATTTCTAAAAAAGACTACTAAAATTTTAGATTATTCCTGAATGCAGCCAAAGTCAAGAGAATAATTGGGTTTCTTTTAAAGTCTTGTTTTCAAAAGGTATCATAAATACTTGTATAGTAGTTTATCAGTTCTTTACTAGATCCTAAATCCATACTAGAAGCTTTCCAACATTGTGAATTTAATATTACATTTTTTTCAGCCTTGTACTATGTGAGTATTGAGCAAGTAAACTTCTCATGGGTTCTGAGACTTCATAATTGCTGAGGCCTCTTGTCTTTTAGACAAGAGTGGAGCTTGACTGTCTGAATTCAAGTCTCTACATAACTCTTAACTAGATTTGTGACCCTGAGCAAGAACCTTTATCTCTCTGTCCTTAACTCCCCGTCTATAAAATGTAGCTAATAATAGTACCCACCTTAGAGCATTGTAGTAAGAACTAAATGTGTTAATGAACATAGAATTTCGAACAATACTTGATAGCTAGAAAGGGCCTATTGTTTGCTATTTTTTTTCTACTGTTGAAAGATTACTTTACCTTTATGAAGAAAACCACAAGCTACAAAACAATAGAGATGTTAGTAATTATTATAACTATTTACCTATACAATTAGAAAGAATTACAAGGTTTTTTTTTAATTTTAATTTTTTAATTTGAAATTTAGTGAAAAGTTGTAAGACCAGAACAAATTACTCTTATACATACTTTGTCCAGAGACCCTCATTCCAATTTTGCCATTTACCCTAATAATGACCTTTATAGCCAAAGGATCCAGGAGTATGCACTGTACCCAGTTGTCTGGCTCTATAGTCTTTTTTAATCCAGAACAATTTCTTAGTATTTCTGAGACTGACATGTCTTTGGTCACTAATTTCCAAAAGCATCATTTTGTAGGTTGTAACTAAATTAGAATTTGTTTGATGTTTTCATGTGATTAGATCCAGGTCATGCATTTTGGGTTGGACTGGTGCAGAAATTATTCTTTTCATTACATTCTTTTGAACAGCACATGGTGTCAATTTGTCCTATTACTGGTGGTGTTACCTTTGATCACTTGATTACAAAATACTATCTGCTACATTTCTGTATCTATAAGGATACTTTAACTCCATCTTTGTAATTAATAATTTTGTGTGTGTGTAGAGAAACTTGGAGACTTTGTAAACTCATATTTCCTCATATCATTTTACCCACTAGTTTTAACGTCCATTGATATTTCTTGCTTGAATTATTACTGTAATGGTTTCCAGATTGCAGTTTTTCAAATTCCATCATCCTCTGTTAATTTGCATTCTACTGTAAAGAAGAGATTTAAACAGAGTGTATTATCAACACCTTGTCCTGTTAAGATAAGGGGCGGGAGAATAACAGACATATCTTGAAAATGGAAATTGGTGAAATAGTGCATCTCAAATCTTATCATTGTTCTAAAGATTGATCTTCTGCATTTATTTACATCATTGTGGGCTCCTGGATTTCTATTTTCCTACTTTATTTAGTGGTTTATAACTTGTTATTATTTTGAGGCTTAAATTATCCCAAATTTGGCTGGCGAGAAGTCTTTCAAGCTAGCTTCTGTATTCTTTTATATGTATGTCTCCATCCTTTTTTTTTTTTTTTTTTTTTTTTTTAGCTCTTCTTTAACTTTCTAGCACAAAAGGATATTCCAGACTCATTTTGTCATTTCTCAGCCCCAGCCTTGGAAACAACCATTTCTCCAAGGATTCCTGGTTACTTTTAGTTGAGATGGTACTTAGAAACCAGTATTTGTGTACTAGGTGTGCTCATTGCTACTGAGGTGTTTTTGTCTCAGGCTCTTAGTGGACAGAGTTAAGAAACACAGACTCCTATATTTATTTCTCTCTCTATATTAAAAGTTACGAGTTCACAGTGATACCAACACTCCTGGGTTAATTCCAGTTTAATCTCTTTCTCTATTTCTAACTCCTTTCACTGACTGAAAAACCTAGCTCTGTTATCTTCAATATATTTTCTTATTTGCTCAGTCTCCTGACCGTATTGTGCTGTAACTTTATTCAGGAGATCGCCTTGTATGGACCTCTGCCTTCAGAGAGTCACCACCTCAGGGTCACCATTATGTGGATTCTGGCAGTTGTTGGGCAATTGAAAGGTTTTGAAATGAATATGAAAATTGGAAAAAACTTTGGAAAGTCTGAGTGAACACTATGTAGTGTCATTGTGTTAGTGAGTCAATTTTTATGAAATAATTTTTATTGCATCAATTTTTATGAAATAATTTTTATTGCTGAAGCACATTATTTACATTTTTCCTTCCTCATATAACTCTAGTTATTGTCAGAAGTCCTCTGTGAATAGGGAGGCTATTTAATATTTTACTGTTTTAGCCATTGTCTCAGTACTCACAAAACAAGTGAAGTTTTCCTGAAAGCCTTTTTGGCATTAATAATGATTAGTTAAAGCTCTCCTATATATAGGAAGTGAAGCCTAAGTTGAAAGTGCTATATACCAAGTAAATGCAGCTAATAGTATTTGTGAACTGTTAGATTTTAAACATGAATTGCACTAGAAAAAGTTGCAGATCAAACAGAAATTTTCAGAGTAAAATTACCTTGATAAAACTAGTATTAACAAGTTTGAAATGTAATGTCTCTTCTTACCTGGAGATTCTGTGACAGCAAGGTGTGAAAGCTCAATTTTTAACTGGCCTTTCATACCCTTTAGAAAATATTTAGTAACTGGGCTTTGTGTTCATTTTTTGTTGAACTCTCTTTGAAGTCAATACTTTTATTTATTTATTTATTTTTTACCTTGAGCTTTCTGCTAGTCTGGCAATGATTCTTTGACTCTGATGTTTCACGTTTATTTCGCTCACTGCCTGGTAGTAATTACCACGCACTCAGTAAGCATCTGCTAAATGAATGACCCCCAAGTTACTTGTACAGAAGATCTTTTGAAGAAACTTTCAAATTCCAAGAGGAGAAAAAATGAGCAATTTTTATAATTTAAAAGCAGAAAATTAAACATTTGTAAAGATATAATTTAGAAGTAGAATTTTTGTTAAACATATTCTTTGAAAAACAGCATTCTTTCCATTTTGTGAAGCTTATTCGTACTTTTGAAAAAATTTTATTTATCTAGAAATGACACTAAAAAGGGTGAATAAAGGTGGCATTTTTCTAGTAGCCTTGGTTAATAGAATCATTTCGTCATCCATTCCCTCATCGAATAAGTGTTAATTGAGTTCCTAAGATGTAGGTGCCATTTCATATTTGTTTAGTGCCTGCTATATTTTTTGCTTGTATAACATGTAGGGAATATAGAAATGAATAATAAGTATTATGTGCCCTTAAAAAACTTACCTTTATTTGATGTGAAATGTTCTTTTTATCCTCAGTTCAGTGTTTTGTTTATTTTAAAGAAGAAAACAGCTGACGGACAAATATAAAATGAAAAATGAATACCAGAGATTCAGCTACTCTGTGCATAAGGGGATATCTTCAATGACAGCGTAACGAGATAGTTAGGAAAACTAAATGTTTAATCCAGTTTTCCTATGGCCATTGAGTCCACTGGTTTTGTTGAATCATTTATAAAGAAAGAGTATTCCTTAGATTTCCTTAATTACAAAAATGTCTGATTCTATATTTATTTTATTATGATTATAAATTTACATTTGTAGAGCGCTTTTTACCATTTCTGAGTCATTTCCAAATACGTTTTGTTAGTTAATCTTTAGAACAGTCGTATAGTTTTGAGACTCATTGTTTCTCCAATTTCCTTTTTTAAGATATGTCGTTATCTCTCACCATCTTTATGAAACTAGGTGTTGATAGTACACTCTGTTTAATGATAATGAAATTTCAGTTTACAACAGAAAAAGTAGTAATGCCTTCCCTTAGTGACCATTGTACCAGTGTTGGGAGAATACCCTGATAATTTTTAAGTTCTGAATGTTCAGACATTTACCAACATTTGCCCGGTCTGCTTAAACATTTCATGTAATTCTTGCATGGTAAAAGGTAAGGAGCTCATGAAAGAAAGTGTGTATTTCCCTTTGGTACAACTACTGATGTCTGGGCTTCCCGGATTCAGACTGTGGCTTTTAGGTGTCCAAATATAGCATGTTGAAGGAATTCAGTCCATGTTGCAGAGACATGCTCCACTGACCAAGCGTGCAAACGAGGCACTCGCATTCTGGCAGTTCTGAAGATACGCCTGTCTTGACTGTGCTGAGCAGCTGATCGGGCAGGTCTCACTCAGACGTGGCACCACACGTCTATAAACTGAGCTAAGATGACATGTGGAAGGCTTTCAACTTTTTCCTCTTTTATATTTTAAAAAGTAGTTTTTATGTTTACATTACATTTAGTGAAAGTTGCTTTTTTTCAAAGTCCTGCTATATTGAACCTTAGCTTACGTTTATCATTTCTCTGTGATAAGTATGTCTGTCACTGTAGAGAGAACTTCTGATGCTTTTACATGACTTGAAATTGTCAGTTGAAATTGGATTTAGAAAAGTGGTGCATACTGTTGTGCACCCATATTTCAGTAGTGTGTATTTAACTCGACTGTATTTAACTGTACAGTACTGTATTATGATATCAGAAGTTGATTTCTCTAAACTATATTAGTTATGCCAGTGGCTTTCTTAACAGTAAGAACATCACAAATGGTTGTTGTTTTTTATCATAGATTTAGGATTATAGCAATTTTTTAAAACCAATAGGCTACCTATTAAGAAATAAATGAAATGCTGAATAAGTGTAGTGGTATATCTATTATATCCAAGGTCTGACATGGCTGATGGTGAGTTTGGCTGTATTTGGAAATTTTCTCAGCATACTGGGGAAGGACAGGAGGAAGAGCTTAATGGTCGAGTTGGGGCTTTGAAGTCAACGTCATTTTTAAATCCTGTCTCCACTACTTGGTGTATGAATTCAGACAAATTAATCAGAAAGCTCTCTGAGCCTGAGCTTTCTGATCTGTAAACCAAGATTATACTACTATTCTAAAACCTCCTTCATAGGGTTGTTGAAAGAATTTTATGAGATAATTCATGAAAAGCATTTTACACAGTTACTGGAAATTGTCAGGTACTCACAAAATATTAGCTACTGCTCTGTTAACATATTTCTTCATGCACACTAATACTTTATAATTAGAAATTATGTTTTTTCCCACAGTATGGAAATGATTTCACAAATCATCTTTGAAGGTTTTTAGGACAGCATGTACTTATATTAAATATAACAGATGAAAACTTATATGGTCGTACTTCACTAAGCTGTTTTGTATTTTTAGGCCTGTAACTTAATACAGGTATATGGCTAAGTGCACTGGGTACATTGGTTTTATAAGATTGCCTTTTATGGATGAAAGGAACAAGTAAATATGAATATCTTTATCTTTTGACGTTTATCTTGTACACTGATTTGTGTATATCAACTTTTGCTTAATGCAGGGATGGACTGGAAGCACCCACAAATTCTTATCTTAACCTACTGTCAAACACAGCTATAAACTGGCACCTTCCAACTTCCATATGTTGTATAGGTCCCAGTAGTCCTGTTTGGGAGTCAAGGGTTTTCCAGTTCTGCTTTGAAATGAGATATCATGAAAGCACTATTGTTTGTCTTTCACACAACTATGGGAAAGCAAATAGACAATTAAATACAAAACAAAACAAAACAGCTTTTTATCTGTGTGGAAGAAAAAAGTCAGTTATACATTCAGCTAATACTTGAGTGGCAACTCTATGCTGGGCTGCATTGTGCCTGTTATGGAAGTTTACAATATATAATATAGTAGAAACATTAAGATATAATGAAGCAGGTAGTTACAAAATAAGGCAGCACATATGATATGCCATTTGGTAGAAGTAATAAGTACTATAGAAATTAATGGGAGGGAGAGATAACTTTCTTCTACTTATAACCTAGTTTACCTGTGTATGACTCATGTCACATGAGTCATAACCTGTGTATGAATCGTGTGTTTTTTAGAAGGCTGCTTCAGCTGAGTGCTCATGGGAATGCTAGTTTCCATATCTCACTGTTGCTGGCTATTTCTGGTCCTTAACTATCTCTTCATTTTCCCCATTTCTTCGGATCCTACTGCTGTCTAAAAGCATTCTCCCCTTAGGCCAAGGTATCATTTTTTAATCGTTTTTAAACATACAAAATAATTATATGGTAGTGGTACTGGCAGTAGCATGTAGGAAGGAGAACAGAGGGAAACAGTTTTGGTGCAGAATCAGGAACATCATTTGCTATTGGTAGAAATAGCCCCATTGACAGCAACAAGGGAGAAGATAATGAAAAGGACATGCCTCATCTTGCCACTGTTCCTGTGAAAATCCATAAATGTGTTCCCCCACCCAAACATCCTATATCCTCTCACTCCTTCATCTCCTGGAGATTTGGTTCTGTTCACCATCCTGTTCCCACTCTCTCCTGCCCACCACCAACTCCTTTGACCCTGAGCCCTACCCTAGCTCTGAATCCCCTGGCTGTTTGAAATCTTGCCCTTCAGTCTGTTAGAGCCCCTTCTTTAAGTAATAGGAGTCACCCCCATGATGAGGAACTGGCATAGCTCCATTGAGCTATTGTGTTACCACCTCCAGGCCTTCAGCAGGCCATGGTGTGGACTTGACGTGTCTAGTGGGATCCTGAATCCATTGATGCAGTTACCTATTATGGATTGCTCATATGGAATGTTTGACTCTTGTATGATTATTAGTACTATATGTCTGAAAGATTTGTTTCTAGGAGAAAATGTGTTTCAAGTTATGGAATTAAATAGTGAGTTATTGTTCCAAAACAAGAGCCACCTGTATTGGCAGTGAACTTGGAATCAGAAGATTAGAGTTTAAATTCTAGCTGTCCCAGTTGCTAGATAAGTGTGATCATGTATAGACTGTAGAAGTAACAACTACCTCTCAAATGTGGTTGGTGGGGGATTAAATGAAAATATATGTGAAAGTATGTAATAAAAATATAAAATCCTATATCAAATGAATGTGGCATTATGGTGTTAATAATCACTGTTTGGTAGAAGAACACATTTGTGCCCTCTAGGAACTCTTCTTCCAGGAGGTTAGACAGGTGTGGACAATTACATTAGATTATGTAAAATCCTATGGTAGATATATGTATAGGTGATCAGGGAACACAAAGAAGAAAAACTACAATCTGGAAATGGGTGGATAGGGAAAACTTTGTGAAGGAAGGAGTTCCTGGTCTGAATCTTAAAGTCTAAGGAAGAACAAGCCTGGTAAAAAGGGAAGAGCATTCCCTGTTGAAGGAGTGGCATGAAGAAATATGGTACATTCAGGAAGCCGAAATTTATGTCTGCAAGTATGACTGGAACATAAACTGGCTACTTATAGTGCACAGTGGTTAACAACTCTACAAACAGACTTGGTGTGAAATCTGGTTGGGTCATTTACTAATCAGTTGTAGCTAATTAATGATTACACCTTCATAAGCTTTAGGATCAATATGATGATAAAAGTACTTCAAAGGGTTGCATTATTTGAAATAATGTTTACAAATATCCTGTTGTTTAATAAACACTTTATAAATGTTAGCAGCAGTTTTTACTGATGTCCTGAGAGTTCTTAGAGTTACTTTTCCCCTCTCAGTAGTCTATAACCTACTGTTCTAGAGTAACAGCTTAGCAATATTTTATTTTATTAAAAAGAAATTTTTTTTCTTTACTAATTTTAGAGAGAGAGGAAGGGAGAGGGAGAGAGACAGAAACATTGATGAGAGAGAACATTGATTGGCCACCTCCTACATGTCCCTCACTGGGGATTGTGCCCACAACCTGGGCATGTGCCTTGATTGGGAATCGAACCGGTGACCTCTTGGTGCATGGGTCAACGCTCAACCACTGAGCAATAGCAGCTGAGCAGCTTGGCAATATTTTATTTATTTATTTATTTGAATTTTTTTTTTAATTTTATTTTTGTTACTGATGTTTCTCCTTTTTTACCCCATTGAAACCCTCCTCCCCATCCCCCCCACCCTGTCCCCGGCTTTGTTGTCCATGTCCATTGGTTATGCATACATGCATATAAGTTCTGTGGTTTATCTCTTCCCACCCGCACCTCCCCCTCTTCTGAGGGTTGTCAGTCTGTACCCTACTTCCATGTTTCTGGCTCTACCGTATTCCTCTTACTGTTATGTTCATTATATTCCGTATATAAGTGAGATCATTTGTCTTTTTCTGCTTGGCTTGTTTCACTTAGGATAATACTTTCCAGGTCTCTCCATGTCGTCTCAAAGGATAAGAGATCTTTCTTTCTTACAGCTGCATAGTACTCCATTGTGTATATGTACCACTGCTTTTTTATCCATTCGTCTACTGATGGACACTTGGGCTATTTCCAGATCTTAGCTATTGTAAATAGTGCTGCTATGAACATGGGGGTACATATATTCTTCCTGATTGGTGTTTCAGGCTTCTTAGGGTATATTCCTAGAAGCGGGATCACTGGGTCAAATGGAAGTTCAATTTTTAATTTTTTGAGGTAACACCATAATGTTTTCCATAGTGGCTGCACCAGTCTGCATTCCCACCAGCAGTGTACTAGAATCCTCTTTTCTCCACACCCTTGTCAGCACTTGTTGTTTGATGATTTGTTGATGTCAGCCATTCTGAGAGGTGTGAGGTGATACCTCCTTGTTGTTTTAATTTGCATGTCTGTGATGATTAGTGATGTTGAGCATTTCTTCATATGTCTCTTGGCCATTTGTATGTCCTGTTTGGAGAGGTGTCTATTCAGCTCCTCTGCCCATTTTTTAATTGGGTTATTTGTCTTCCTTTTGTTGAGTTGTATGAGTACTCTCTATATTTTGGAAATTAACCCCTTATCTGATATATCATTGGCAATGATGTTCTCCCATACAGTGGGTTGCCTTTCCATTTTGATGACTGTTTCTTTTGCTGTGAAGAAGCTTTTGAGTTTGATGTAATCTCGTGTGTTCATTTTTTCCTTTGTTTCTGTTTTGGCAATATTTTAAATGCCAACTCTTGTTTGTTATAATGGAATCATACAAACAATCTGAATGAATTTTAAAGAATTTTCATTATTATGTGTGTTAAGAAACTGAGTCATAGTTAAATAACCTGGCTATGATGTCACAGTGAGTCATAGGCACAGCTGGAACTAGACTCAGGTGTCTTTCCAGAGTTCTTTCTGTTGGTCTTGGAATAAATTGCCCCAAATCACTCAGAGACACCAACGTATAGCATTGGTATAATTTATTGCAGAAACAATATGTTAAAAGAGTGGAAATTGACATTTCTGTAGCTTTGCAGATAGAAAAATATGTTTTGTAAAAGAATACCGTATCTTTCTCTACCCTCTGATGGAAGTGCTGTTTAGCAACAGCACATGTGAAAGGGCAATGAGAGGCAGGTATAACTGGGTAATTCCTAAATGAGTAACTCCTTTGCTGTCAAGAATTGCTTATATAGACACATTTTTATTTCTTTTTTTTTTTTTTTTTATCCTCACCCGAGGACACTTTTCCATTTTTTGTACAGATAGAGTGGGAGGGAGAGAGAGGAAGAGAGAGAGAGAGGGAAACATCGATGTGAAAGGGACACATCGAGTGACTGCCACCCGCACGACCAACCAGGGCCGGGGACAAACTGCAACCGAGGCACATGCCCCTAGCGGGAACCGAACCCGGGTCTCTCCGGACCGCAGGCGGACGCTCTAACCGCTGAGCCAAACCGGCCAGGGCATAGACACATTTTTATTTCTGTATATTAGGGTCTCTTCACTAAAATGTGAAAATAGATTTTCATAATATGCGTCACTTATACATGTTCTACTTCATTTATTCAAGGGGATCCAGTAAATAATTTGTGGAACAGTGTCTGTGTATCAAGTGCTAGGAATAGAATGGTAAACGAGAGGCTCATGCTTTAGTGGATTAAACAGATGTTGAAGTAATAATCATACAAGTGAATATTATTAGTTACATGTACATGAAAAGCACAGAGTGATTTATGATCATATAGCAATGTTTGGGAAGGCTCTCCTGAAAGTTTTAATTAAGATATGAAGACAGTATGCCTGGCTGGTGTGCCTCAGTGGTTGAACATCGACCCACTCACCAACAAGTCACCGGTTCGATTCCTGGTCCTGGCACATGCCCAGGTTGTGGTTCCAGTTTCCAGTGGGGGGCATGCAAGAGGCGGCCACTTGATGTTTCTAGCTCTCCCTCTCCTTTCCTCTCTAAAATCAATAAAGAAAAAAACTTTTTTTTAAGATATGAAGACAATAAATTAATAGGTGACTATGAGTCACAGGGATGAAGAAAAGGGTCCCATACTAATGAAACAGCATGTGCTAAGGCCCTGAGGAAGAACATAGATTGATGTGTCCTAAGAATTGAAAGACAACTAGTATATTTGGAGCAGAAAAGGCTAAGACAGAATGTGAGTCCTGGGCATGAAAAGAGAAGTGAAGGTATTTACTAGGCATCACCAAAGAAACCAAGCAGCACAAGGACTGAACCTCCCCCAGAAGTAAACTCTGTGCTCTATATTAGAAATTTGTTTTTTTTAAAGGTTTATTGTAAAAAAAAAAAAAAAAAATTTTACTTAGAACCACTATAATATTCAGTTTACTAGGCAGAGTAATGCTAGATTTGGGCACTTTTAACTATTATTTTTTTATTTGATTTTTCTGTCTTTCTATCCTGGCTCTTTGTAACTGAGGGAATTTTGATGTCCTGGTGTGTTTAGGTTAGGGATTTTTGCTGTTGATTAATTGAACAGCCTAGAAATGACAGAGAGAATCATATCCCATTTTCTTGGCTGAGGTTTTTGTGTGGGTGTGTGAGGTGCAGCTGCACTGTTGAATTTTTGGCAATCAAAACAGCAATTCTTGATGCAGTTCATTTTGAACAGGAAGAAATGTTAAGCGTAAGAAGGCTACTTTGAATGTATTAAATTTGGTGGAAGGTACTCAGGGCCTGAATCTTTGGCTGATATTCTAAGTTATTTGACTAAACTGATATAGTAGCCTCAGGCACATGTCCAAGATATGGCAGGAACACATGAAGGAGAGAACATAAAAAGAAAAAAAATATTCAAAGCTTTGTCACAGTATAAAATTACTACCATATGTAATTTTTAAATGCATTTTTTGTTAATTTTTATTAGTGATTTATTTAAATTTTTTTCCTAAATAATGAAAAACGTTACACAGATGGATTCCTAGATCTGCTTTTACTGCTCACTTGTTTTCTTCACTTTCCTGTGACTTTTTCTGTGGTATGTAAACACTTTGTTTTCCATAATCTTCCAATTAAATGCAGATAATATGGAGCTCTTCATTTTCCATGCATATTTGCATCCTTTCCTTTGGATAAACTATCATTGTTCTTCATATTCTTCAAACAAATGTCTGAGTTGCTTCCCATGTTTAACTGCCTGTTTATATCTCTACTGTTAATTAATATTATTGCTCTCAGAGTAGCTTAGAGTCAGATCCTGCAGTCAGTCGGCCTGGGTTCAAATTTAGTCTCGCTACTATTATGTTCCTACTAACTTCTTAGTTTCTCATCTCCAGAATGGAGATAATCATATTAGTGCCTCATAAGTTCTTCATCGTCGTCGTCTTTATTTTTTAAGGCTACAGGAAAAAGTGCATAAAGGAAGCTTTATTCAAAATCATTGTTCAGGAGAAGAGATGTTGACTATCATTTTCTTCATGATTTAGGGTCAGTCTCTTAGAATCCGTGAATAGCTATCATTCTTCTAGGAGTTCTCATTCAGTCTCATCTGTATGCTGATGACTCTCAATTTATATCTCCATTCCTAACCTCACTCTTCCCTAAGCTTCAGACTTGTATATCTGACTGCTACTGTTTGTTTAGACTTAAGTATCTAATACGTACTTTAAACATAACATGTCTAAAAACAGAACTTTGATCTCTGCCACCTGCTGCTACTCGCCTCTCCAGTCTGTTTCCACCATTCTTTTCTATCTCAGTTAATGGCACCACCCTGTACTTGTTTTTTGGCTTTCCTCTAGCTATCAACCCCCATCCATTTTATTAGCACAAAGCAGCATTGTCCCAGGATATGTCTTGAATCTGATCACATCACCATATTCTCTACTAGCACCACAGTCCAAGGACCAAAGCAATAACCTATTTTTCTTGGACAGATATATAAGGAATGGTCTCCTTATTTCTCTTATTTTTAGTCTTGTCTCCTAAAATCCATTCTCCCCATTTTGAGGACTGATATTTTAAAAACAGATTATTTTACCCTTATCATCTTCTTACTGAAATTGGAAAAATGTCTAGAACTTTTGAAAATCCTCTATGATCTAGACTCTCTTAACTGCTTTCTTTCCATCTCTCAACCACAGCTAGTTCATTCCTATCTTAAGGCCTTAACATTAGCTTTCCCTTCTGTTTGAGATATTTTTCACTCAGATCATCACAATGTCGGCTCCTTGTAATTTTTAGGTCTCAGTTTAGATAACAGCTCTTCAGAGAGGTTTATCCTGACATCTTCCCTTCCTTGGTAGTTGATCAGTATCTGAAATCTTCCCCCTCCTTTCTTCTTTCTTTTATAAATTGCCCCTCCCCACTCCCAAAATAATTTATGTTCCATAAGGGAAAGGACTTTATTAATCTTGTTTATTACCATATTCCCAGTGCTTAGAATAGAACCCAATTCTCAGAAGGTTTATTGTATTATGTGGAAGGAATGATGAATAAATATATATCTGGTAATTTTTCTGCATTCAGGGAAATAATGGATTGTTTTATCCTGTACAAACCTTGCATAGATAACTTAATTTAGAATTAACCATGCTAATATTTTGTCTCTTTTATGTGTTTTCTGTGTTCTAGATTGTAAGCCCTCAAGGGTAGGAGGTATGTCTTCACTGTTTTTAGCTCTCATAGAATGCTAAATACCATTTTAGTACTTAGTGTTGATGGAATTGAATTATTCAGTCTAACATCTTTATTTCCTCTGAAGTGATAGTAATTATATATGTGTGTGTTTATGTGTGTGTGTATACATATATATATGTACGTGTGTGTATATATATGTATATATAAATAGATAGATATAATTTATATAAATTTTGACAGTTTTCCCCTTTAATCTCTTATAGTTCATAACTGGACCCTTGAGGACACACTTCAGTGGTTGATAGAATTTGTTGAACTACCCCAGTATGAAAAGAATTTTAGAGACAATAATGTCAAAGGAACAACACTTCCTAGGTGAGTCTTCATTATCCAAATGTATTTTTTCCACTTCTGGAGAACTGTATGCTACATATTACTTTTCATTGCCAAAGCTACAAGTTACTTCTGTGGCTAAGAGCGCAAAGACTATACTATATATATATAGCCTTTCTTTAATTTTTTAAGGCAAGTTTTATCAGTCTTTTTGTCTAAACAATAAAACCCTTTAAAAACTTTACAACCAAGAAAAGTAATTTTGAGAATGAAAAGGTGGGCCAGCTATACCTTTTTTTTATTTTTATTATTTTTTAAAGTATATTTTTAGTGATTTTTTTTTTCAGAGAGAGGAAGGGAGAGAGAGATAGAAACATCCATGTGAGAGAGAAACATCTATTAGCTGCCTCCTGCACGCCCCCTACTGGGATTTGAGCCTACAGCTCAGGCATGTGCCCTGACTGGGAATGGAACCAGGACCTCTTAGTCCATGGGATGATGCTCAATCCACTGAACCACACCAGCCAGGCAATATATTTTTTTTTAGATAACATCAAAAGGCCAACCTCTGAGCACCTGGTAAATATTTTTTAAAAAACTTTATCATTTGATACAGATCCCTTTTTATGAAGATCTATTTGAATGGATTAATTTACAAATCCTTCTTAATTGGCATTCTTTTAATAACAACAATAACCACTTAGTATTAGTGATTATAAATTAAACCTTAAAAAATGAAGTGTAATAAACAAAATATAAATAATACATTTTTTAAATGTATGTGGCATGGAGGTTCTCTATATTATCTCATTTAAATTTCATGGTTAACACGAACTATGTATTATTATCCCCATTTTACAGATTTAAAAAACCAAGGCAGAGAGAAATATTTTTCCCAAGGCAGCATTTGAACACAGATAAATCAGATACCAGAATTTAGGGTTCTAATATATCCTTTCTATGTATGGAATTGTTAAGTAGTTTTCTGAATTATATTTTCTAAGTCTCCATTAGTAAACTTAATAATCTTTAAGATTTAAAATTTAAAATTCACAATAATTCTACCAGAATTTGACCCTTCCATGATTGCTTACGTTTCATTCCTCCTTGGATTGTTTCTTTTACCAAATAAAGACTAATCTCTTTTTACTATCTAATTATTATATACGTGATGAAATATGCACATAGTATTTCTTATCCTTTTGCTTATATACTCTTTTAAAATAAGTGGCTTTGTTGATTAGAAGTTTGTATTTTAGATTAAAAGTTTTCATAGTTCCTTTTAAATGTATTCTGAATATCAACATCAAGATTTCTGATTTTACTGTGTGCATGACTATAGTGATGAAATTATGGAGATAAGAGTAAGCTCAACAAGTGCATATTGAGTATCTTTATGTTCATGGTGCAACTAGATGCTGGAAAGAAGACAAACATTAAAGAAGATATAGTTTTTGCTTTTAAATAAGTCAAGTTCCTAAATTAAAACCAACAGGATAGTAGAGCATTAAAATGGGATTAGGGTTTTCCGAGTTATATATGTTACCCCGGTTATGAGGAACCCGTGGTATTTTTCTTATGTTGTCTTTTGGGAAGTTTCTTTATATAAAAACAACATGAAATAAAATAGTCTGCTCTGTGTTTTGGCAGTAACTGTTATAGCCACTTGTTTCTTTTGATTAAATAAAGGATATCAGGGATATCTCAAATTCTGGTAGAATTATTGAGATAATACACACTTAAGATCAATTTTTAAAAATAGTGAACATGTTTCTCCAGAAGAAAAGTTATGTATGTAGAAGTTTTCATGTCATCCCATTGTGGTCTTTTTGAGGGAGGAGAGAGGGAAACCAGAATACCTTCCATCATGCCCCTTATGTGTTAATGCACTTAGATAAGTTAATTTAAAGGGGTAATACCAATTAACCTAAAAAAAAAAAAAAAAAAAAAAAAAAAGTGTAAACTCTACAGAGCCTTTTTTATAGTAATTGTAGATAAAAGAGCTATATATAAGAAGGTATAAGAAAATATATTCCACATTCCAGATGTACACATGCCTAAAACAATCTACTATTATTTCCTTTCTGTGACATTAAAATATTGTTACCTCTGAAATAGGTAGCCAAAATTATGTTAGTTATAATGGTTATCCTAAGCCTTTTACTGTATTTTCTATACTCTGTAATTCTTATTACCAGAGCTCATACTAAGGCTCTCTTCACCTGATACATGCCTCCTCATTCCTTTCAGACCTGTGTGAACTTTCCTGACATCCTCACCCACTCAGGTAGAATCACTTCCACCTCTGGGCTCATATTCAACTTTGCATAAAATCCTGTTCTATAGTTTCCTTTTTACTACATCTCATTCTCTCTCTTAAATTTAGTCCATTGATAGTATTGCTATGAATTAATTCATGCATTCATTCATGTATTATACAGACATTTATCAAGCATCTACTTTTGCCAAGCACCATTCTAGGTTTGGAGGTACAGAGCTAAGATAGTTTTTGCCTTCAAGGACTTTGATAAGTGTCATAGTAAAGGAGTAACAGGAGCATACACATAAGATACTTGTGGATAAGATGAAGGAAAACTTTTTTTTTGTAAAAGGAAAGTTCTTTACTCATAAAATTTTATAGAAGCCTCTTAGGAGTTCCTGTAACTTCATACTCAGAGGTTCTGATAACTTCCAAATAAAATGTAGTGGTTCAGGTACACTCGTTGGAATCATACATTTTTGGGTTTGAATCTCTGCTTTACCTCTTACTAATTATGTAACCTTGAGCAAGTTACTCAACCTTTCACTACCTTAGTTTCCTTATCTATAAAATGGGAAATTTATACACAAACACACACACACACACACACATAAAATAGTTTGTTTTGAATTTTCATTAAGCCCTTGATATAGGTCCCGGCACATAGTACACGCTTGTTTTTATTGTTATTGTTATTAACAATTATATGATGATGATTATTATTAGAATTTGTATTATAGGATCTTTCTTAGCATCATATTTGGTTGTTAAAAAATCTTAGTTGACTACTGAGCTATTTGGATTTGAAATCCAAATCAAAGTGGTTTTACTTTACCTGTGCCTTTATCCCCCTACGTACTTTTTTCATAGCTAATAAAATAGTTCAGTACTTATTACATCAATTCTCAGTTTCCTTTCCCAACTAATGATGATTTATTACTTCCTACTTATGACTTCAGGGGACTTTAATTTTTATAAACAGTTTAAACATCAGATAGACTTTTTAGATACTTTTAAAGAAAAGCAACGATTAAATTGAGAACTATTTTTTAAAGTCTGCTATTGATGTTAAGTAAATTACTTATAATTTTCTTGTTCTTTGTGAAATGACAAAATGTCAAGAAATTAATGATTATGAAGTATTTTGAATTGATAAAATTTATAATCATATTAAGTTACAGCACAAAATAACCTCAGAAAAATATCAATTTAGTAAATAAGTTATTAACATTCAGGAGTGTTTGTACAGCTAAGCTTGCACTGAAAATGTTTTTGATACATGTAATAAAGTAGTAAATCACACTTGGATGAGCTCTTACAGTAATTATCACTTATATGTAAAGTGTTAAATATGTAGCTCAAAATATTTAAATTTATATACTAGAAATATTTTCATTTAATGTGTATGTATTTTTTAAATGAACAGGATAGCAGTACATGAACCTTCATTTATGATCTCTCAGTTGAAAATCAGCGACCGGAGTCACAGACAAAAACTTCAGCTCAAGGCACTGGATGTGGTTTTGTTTGGACCTCTAACACGTTAGTATTTGCTCTTACAGATTATGATACAAAAGAATAATTAGATCATCTATCTATTTGTTATCTAAACAAGGAAAAAGTAAGGAAGGTAGTAGACTACTAAGAAAAAATCATCTGTTAAATGTAAAAGAAATTTAATTTTGTCTTAAAAGATTTATGGGGGTGATACTTTTTGTCATTGAAATATAGTGTATGAAATTTTCAAAGCTGGTTACTGATGTAAAAGTTGTAAAAATTATGTTAGTTAATAATTTAGAATTAAATTCCTAAATTTAAAACTTTGGATCTTTATAGCAGTTTTAATATAGCAGGATGTTCACTGAAGAATCCCTTTAAAAAAGGGTGCAATCTAACCATCTTGATGGTGTGAAGTAATAGAACCTAACTTGAATTCATTAATCACCAAGAAAATAATTTTTTAGCTATAGATCAGAAACAAAGACCCAGCCTGGCTGGTTTGGCTCAGCGGTTGGAGCGTCGGCCTGCAGACCAGAGAGTCCCAGGTTCGGTTTCCGCTAGGAGGACATACCACACACACACACAAAAAACCAAAGGCCCATTCTGAAACTTTACAAAGCAACAGATTATCCTGGCAGGAGCACAAGGTGGAGACTTGTTCTTTAGATTGTTTTGAAGAGAAACAGTTAAGAAATTGCTCTGTCACATTCATAAAGAAAATAAGCCTATATTTCTTGAATTTGACAGGACTACTGTTTCCGAGAAGGAAAGTTTACTATGCTCATTTCATTTAATTTCAAATTTCAGAAAACTTTGGGGAAAAGCATTTGAAGAGTACACATTTTAGAGGAATTATGTTTTATTTTTCTGAAGCCAAAATGAGTAACAAAATTAATACAAGAAAAATTACTTCCACAAATTACAAATTAGGAAACATTTATTTTACCTTTGTTCTTGGAGTTAGGAGACTTTCAGGTTTCTATGATACTAACTTGGGGGTGCTCTGCTAAAAAAGGGTTACTAGAGTGGTTGGATGGATTCCATGACTTTACTGGTGGTTCTTTTTTGGCTCAGGCTAAAAGAGCAGCTGGTGAAACAGCTGGAGCTTCCCTATGTGAAGGTTGGTGGAAATGTGCTGTTGGTGGAAATTACAAACCCTAGGAAATAGAACACTACTGAAATGCCGAGCATTCCACCGACATGATACCCTTTCCAACCTTTTCCTTGTCTAAGTTTTCTCCTGAATCTCCTGGGGCTTATCTTCTGTGCGATTCTTTCTAATTTTTTCATGTGAATGATTGGTGAAAATAGGAATTAAACTATAGAATTTGTCTCTATATACAACTTGGTCAGGAATATTTATATTTTATTAATCTGGGGATAAACCATCTTCTAAGCCAAAGCAGTATTATATTGTTATTTGAAAACGAACCAAACTAGTCTCAGGGAATGTTGAAATAAATGTTTTAATAAACAATTTACACCTTTTTAATGTTTCTTTTAAAATTATTATTTGAGTGAATATGCCCTATAGTTAGAACCTCATGTTAGAGCTATACAAAACCAGCATTGTCAAGTGAACAGAGAGATACATTTTAAAGAATTTTCACTGATATCTTTTCCAGTTTGTGGTACATATTGTAGTTTGGGATTTACCCATCTACTTATTGTTATTTCTGGTGAACAGGGCTCATAATTGAACTAGAGCCTGAGCTGAAACCTCTCAGTCTGAGGCAGAAATAGAAATGAATCCTTTTGAGACTTTAAACTTGTGTAGTGTGTCTCTTTCACTGTAGTTAGTTGAGGGTATGCACTCTGGAAACACATAATCCTGAGGGTCTCTTGAATAGAGGATGTTATTTATCACACTATGTAAACATATCCTAGACTTGTAAACATAGGAATTTATCATTTCTGTAGAGTTCTTCATCTCACCAAACATGCAAAGTGTCTTCCTGCTGGAGGCCCGGGCATTTAGACAGTTTTTCCAGATATCTCTTTGGAGCAAATAATACATTTTATTGTGTTAATTATCATTGTGTCTCCCTCCAGAGAGCCCCCTGACAATTAGTGTATATTGACAATCCTAATATAGTTCCTAATAAACTTTGATGTTATTTGACTAGTGATTTTTATGCTTTGTATCACTGAGTACGGTAGGCCCTGGCTCGTTACTCCTTACTTAGAAACGATGCTGGGAGTTGCTGTCTTGCCTGGCTTGGTAGGAATGAGATCCTATTCATTCTTTCTGGTAACCCAGATATCTCAGGCAAATAGCCATCTAAAACAGTATTATTATGGTCATTTAACTTATGGTTTCATAACCTTGGCATTATTGACATTTTAGGTTGGATAATTCCTAGGTAATTTTTTTGTAGAAGGGGGTGAGTGGGGAAATGATTATCTTGTGCATTGTGGGATATTTCACAACATCCCTGGTCTCTCCCTCTACTAGATACCAGTAACAACTCTGCCCGGCCCCTTCACTCTCTTCCCCATTGTGACCCCAAATAAGTGTCAGATGTTTGCTGGGGAAAATATCACCTTTGGTTGAGAATCACTGATAAGTCTTAATTAGTTACATGGCTATATACTTGGAGAAGATGCTTTTTGGTGAATGATTAGCATTCCAGTGTGTTTATCAAGCATCACAGCTGCCTAACTTGACAGAAGGAAAGGAGTTGGAATGTAATGAGGACGTTCTTTTATTTTAATTAAATGAAGATTTATTTTTCAAAATGTGCAGCAGGTGGGACCTGTTGTTCATGCATCTTCAACAATTGGGGCATCCCCACCTTTGCTGTTTCTGGTGTAAATTACTGGAGCTCTGTGCTTTGAGACTCGTTTAATAGTCCTTTACTGAGGAGCTCCTGAAGGGATGCCCTGGCCAGGGAACCTGGGCTCCGTAGTCTCTCAGAGACAACAGCTGAGGATATAGGCTTATAAGCTTCCTTACTGCATTTGTCATATGTTACTTTGTCGAACGAGGCTAAATAATTGAGCTTGTCCTGAGCTTTGCCTTTGGACCATGTCTTCTTTTTGGCCTTGCCCCAGGATTTGTTCGCTGAGTCTTTGTCTTTGTTGGCCGACTTTCCAGCATCTTTCTTCTTGTCCTTGGGTGACAGAGCGAAACTGGAAGAGCAGCTGCTAGCACTGCTGCCTCGACAAGGTGTCGGAAATGCCCAGCCGGTGTGGCTCCATGGACTGAGCATCGTCCCATGGACTGAGAGGTCCTGGTTCGATTCCTGGTCAGGGCACATGCCTGGGTTGTGGGTTCAATCCCCATAAGGGGGTGTGCAGGAGGCAGCCAATCAATGTTTCTCTCTCACATCAATGTTTCTATCTTTCTCTCCCTTCCTCTCTCTCTAAAAAATCAATACAAAGATATTAAGAAAAAAAAAGATGTTGGACATAAAGGATGAAGATAACATTCTTTATGACTCCTTTACCCAGAGGACCCTTTTAGTACATGATGGGAGATGCTGTTGATTTTTCAGGGGTCCCGGGACTTTTGTTACCACTTCCTATACCAGCAAAGGCATGGTATGCCCACGTTGGTTTATTTCTGTCTTCTGTAGGTGTAGTATATCAGGTAGTTATAATAAGCACATTGATTATTTGAAGAAAGGATTTTTTAAAAGCTAGAGCTTTTGTATGGGAGGGACATCCTGGCTTTTTGTTTTGTTTTTATTTATTTATTTTTAATCCTCACCGGAGGACATTTTTCCATTTTTTGTTCAGGTAGAGTGGGAGGGAGAGAGAGGAACAGAAGGAGAGAGAGAAACATCGATGCGAGAAGAACACATCGAGTGGCTGCCACCCGCACGATCGACCAGGGCCGGGGACAAACTGCAACCGAGGTACGTGCCCTTAGCGGGAACCAAACCCGGGTCTCTCTGGACCGCAGGTCGATGCTCTAACCGCTGAGCCAAACCGGCCAGGGCTTGTTTTGTTTTTAGATACTAATTTTTAAAAGATGTCTTTGTGTATTGAGATTCTGTTATACTCAAAGATTACTTTAACCATCTTTAATTCTCTTCATAGGCCCTCCTCATAACTGGATGAAGGATTTTATACTCACAGTTTCTATAGTAATTGGTGTTGGAGGGTGCTGGTTTGCTTATACACAGAATAAAACATCAAAAGAACATGTTGCAAAAATGATGAAAGACTTAGAGAGTCTACAAAGTGCAGAGCAAAGTCTAATGGACTTACAAGAGAGGTGAGTAAGTAAAGCAAGCTGTAAGTCTTGTTGTTTATGTAGGAAAATTCAGTTTGTGAAAATGTAATATGGGCATGTGCATATACTTATATTTAGGTTGATGCACACATCAGAAATGTATGTATATTTCATTTCACATGTACACAAAAGTATTATATTTTTATAATTACAGATTTATTACGAAGGTATGTACTAGGGAACAAATGGGTAGAGACCAGTTGAAAGCAATCATAAATAGGTGGAATTATATGTGGAGTTAAATTATGTTCTTGACATGATTTGAGCTCAAAATAACCAAAATAGTTGTTTAGTAGGCTCCCTGATGTTTTTATTTATCCAAACTTAAGATTAATAGAAAATTCTGCAAATTTTTATTGAAACATGTATCCTATTGTTTGATACATATTTATTTTTCATTAAAAATGAAATTTTGAAAAATTTTTTGAGGAATTACGTTTCTGTTGTTCTGTAAGGCTTGAAAAGGCACAGGAAGAAAACAGAAATGTTGCTGTAGAAAAGCAAAATCTAGAACGCAAAATGATGGATGAAATCAATTACGCAAAGGAGGAGGCTTGTCGGCTGAAAGAGCTAAGGGAGGGCGCTGAATGTGAATTGAGTAGACGTCAATATGCAGAGCAGGAATTGGAACAGGTATTTATGTTTATAAAAAATCTATTTGTTAGAATATTTGTATTGCCATTCTGAGTTTTTTTGTTTTTGTTCAGTCTTGTTCATTTAGTTCCATTGTATATTCTTCTTTAGTTAATCAAAGAATCATTCGTTCATAATTGTTTGCATTGATCAAAATCCTTATAGCAAAATAACAAAGTAGTAACTAAAAGATCAAGTTGCCATCATGTTCTCTCATGCATGAAATCTTATCCATGCCACGTTTACTTGTCTTCAGTAAAGTTAAGGTATTCATTTAATATCTGTAATATTTTAGTTTTCAACTGTAACCTGGTAAAGTATGTCAAATATTAAACAACTCTGCAGAGGTAAAGAATCTCTATTAAGTATCCATTTGAGTTCTGTTAAATAAAATCTGCTAAAAATTCTGAGGTTGTCTGAAGGACATTCTTTCCAATATCTGCTTCCACTATGAATTGACTCGAGATGGAGTATAGGCATTCAGGCATTGTACGGTCCTTTGGGTGGTGGCTCTGGAAGAATTTAATTATAGGCAGATGTATTGGTTTTATATTCCTGCTATAAAAAAATCACCACAAACTTAGTGGCTTTAAAACAACACATATTTATTATCTTACAGTTTTTGAAGTCAGAGTCTAAAATAGGTCTACAGGGCTGCATTTCTTCTGGAAGTCTTAGGGGAGAATCTGTTTCCTTGCTTTTTTCTACTTCTAGGGGCCACCTACATTTCTTGGCTCATAGCACCTTCCTTCATCTGCAAACACATCATTGCAACCTCTGTTTCCATGGTCTCACCATCTCCTCCCTTTCTCTTTGACCTTTTCATTATTGGTAAAGTAACTGAGGAACAAAATGAGAAGAAGAAACTTTCTCAGGAGTAGAGAGTGACTCATTTATAAACCAGGGCCAAAATTTGGATATTCTTCTTCCCACTTGCTCTCTCCATTGTTACCTTCTCAGCCAAGTGCTAAATAAGAAATAAAAAGTATTCAATAATTGAGTGTTGATTTCAACCCTTGAGAAAATGTTCAGTGTAAATTAATATTTCCTTTGAGTTTGTCTTTTTGACTGAATGCAGCCATCTGTTTATTAACTGTTAACTGTTCTTTCCTTCATACCCCAGACCTCTGTTTTCCAGGTTGTTTCCCTGTAAGGAGTTTGTTCTCTTAAGTTGCCTCCTAGATATATTTTTCAATCAGGCCCTATTTACCTGGAAAAAAAAAACACACAAAAAACCATCTGTACAGCATGTAGTAAAGAACAGGGAGTTAACAACAACAAGGACAAAAAATTTTTTTTAAAAAGGCCTAGCTAAAATTATACTATTCAAGAATTAGATATTTTGCCCTTTACTTCTGTGAGAACTCCCTGCCTGTTCCCACCGAGACTTCTAACTCTTGGTTTGTTCCCAGTACTAAATTAAAGCTCGTTAGCTGTTTTTCTGAACTTTGCAGATAAAAAAGTGCAAATCGGAAAGCAGGAGTGGAAATTCTCCACAGAGATATAAGCTGACAGCAGTATTTTATAGGTGACTGCCTCACGGCGAGGGAGAAGACAGTATAAAAGAATATCCAAGAATCACTGACATTATCACTGAGGGCGTTGGAATAGAGATCCTGCATTTAGTAGACCCTAAGACTACCATGATATTATGTACTAGTACAAACATGATAATCCTAGTGAGAGTTGAGTCAGGAAGAAGTAGTTTAAAGGAGAGAAATGGGTATTTAAAAAGAGCTGTGTCCAACATGATTATAGAAATAAGAAACAGTGTTATGAGTGTCTATATGTATTTTTACCCATATTATAAATGGTTTGTTTCTAAATTTTAATCCTCACAATACATAGAAATTATCCTCTTTTACAGATGAGATATGTAAAGAGGTTAAATAACTTGCCTTTGGTCACACAGCTATTAAGTGGCAAAGGCAAGATACTGCATGTCATATGCCAAAGTCCATGTTTTCCTTAAATGCTATTAAAAGCTTTGTTTATAGAAGTAAGTTTAACTGGGAAATTAATTTAAGTATACTGTCACATACCCCAATTTCCACATAGTTTGAAGCACTATTATATCTTTTCTGGGGATAATCTACTTCACAAAATTAGAAAGCATGAAAATCTGGTACATATTTATATAGTGTTATTTTCCCTAAAACAAAAACTTTTGGGTGAATAATAGTGCCATTTTATATTTTGTGTAAGTTCTTTTCACATAAGTTATTTTGTACTTAAAATGTGAAGAAGCCTGAAGTCAGGACATGTCATAGTACCACTGTTCTACATGAAACAGTGAGCATCAGAAAATAAAAAACTTGCTGGAGGTTACAGAGGTGGTAACTAATAAAGTTGCATCTAGAAGCCAGGTTTTCAGGTGTTTAAGTTATTTCTTTCTGTGATATCATGTTTTTGCTTATTGGTATTTTACACAAAAAATTATGTGCATCATCATGATCATATTTTTAAACAATTTAAAAATTCATCATTTGTGAAAGCTATTAACTACTCAATTTTCAATCCATTCCCCTATAAATAACAATATAATTCAAACTAAGTGTTGGAGTTTAGGTCAAATGATAAACTTATGAATAATAGCAGAAAAAATAGTTAAACTATTTACTATTATTAGAAGGTAAGGATTTTTAAATTTTTGAGACATTTGACAGTCAATAAAACATTGTTAAGCCTCAATTTATGCTAAAAATATACCAATTCTGTGTTAAATGTGTTTATTGAATTCTTTTATTGGAGAAAATAAATTTGTAGATATAACATTAAGGAAAGTCAGTGATTAAAGAGAAAAACTTGGGTGAAATTTGTTCAGATTCTCTATACCTTCTTTGGCAAAGGAAATTACATTGAAATTTTAGCTCTAAAATCTTGTAAGAAGAAGGGCCTGCAGCCCTACACTTTGTGGTATTATATAGACCTGCATGTCACAGGACCAGAGCTCAAACTAGCAGGGCTGCCACACAGCTGAGTCAAACTTCTTATAAAACACAGTATTGTCCCAAGCTCAATGCACAGTGCATTTTGTCAGGCAGATGTGGTTTAGGATTTATTTTCAGTGAGTAAGTGCTGTCTTATCCTTGCTTTTAATATTTGTGGTTTTTAAATTGTCCACTTACTGTCCATTGTGAGTTAAAAAAAATTTTTTTAGACTTTTAAAATATATTTATTTATTCATTTTATACCATCTGACAGTTATTCTATTTCTTTATCAAAATTTTGTGTATAGTATTCTTAATTTAATCTGCACATGATACAGCTGGGTTTTCAGATCAAACATTCTTCTGCATGTTAATTTAGGAGTAGAGTTTTAGTTCCTTACTTAGCCTGAGGAAAATTAATTGCAGTTATGAATGTTCCAGAGGCAGGATCCTCTAGAGCTCACTCGTCGCTCTGTGAAGGTCTTGAGCATGTGTGTAATTCCATAGATTCCATCTGTGTCTTTACATATCTTTGGCTTGAACTCCTGCTAGTTTAAGGGAATCATTCCTAGAATGGATTGCCTCATCCTTCTCTGTCCTTTTCTTGGTGATGCTTTCCTTAGGCCTATTTTCCCTACCACCTGATATCCCCTCACATTCTAAGAGTTGACTCCCCTCAAGGGCAGCTGGAAGAAGGACTTGGATACTGAAGGCTGTGCATAGTTTCTTATGGAAAAATCACCTGGACTATCACTCAGAATCTATTTTCTCGAAATGTACAATTTACCTACTTTCTGGTATATTAGAAGCAGTGAATTAAATAGAAATGGTAAAAGTGAGTGTATAGTTGAACTGGGGCATTTTGGGACCATCAGAAGGGGTAGTAGAACAGATATTCACCCTGTTTTGGACACTTGTTCATTTGTATCCTACTTCATAAACAATACATTGTGAGGGCAATGTGATCAATTTTAGATACCTTGGATTTTTTCTCTCTTAGTGAGTCTGGTTATAACAAAATATAAAAACTAAGTGTTGGAACTTAAGGTATATGTAAGTCCCCTCTGTCCTCTGGCTTTACAACCTTGCTTAGTGAATTTACGATACACTTAAAACCTCAGCTTTAGTTTAGATCGTTTTAGACCTTGTGATTTAAAAAGATGTTTGCAAAGAGCATAATGAAAATGTTTTTTGTTTTTTTAATCTTAATTTGGGTACTAAAATATCTTCTTTAAGAAATGTTCAATTTAAATATCTTAAGAAAATATATTTGTTTCTTTTCTTTCTTCCCCTTTTCCCCCTCTCCCTTCCGCCAAGGTTCGAATGGCTTTAAAAAAGGCTGAAAAAGAATTTGAGCTCAGAAGCAGCTGGTCTGTTCCAGATGCACTTCAGAAATGGCTTCAGTTAACACATGAAGTGGAAGTGCAGTACTACAACATTAAAAGGCAGAATGCGGAAATGCAGTTAGCTATTGCTAAGGACGAGGTACTCTTATTTCAGAACTTATTAAATTTTTAGAAGGATTAGTCAGGTGGAATACAAAGATATGAATACATTTTTATTATTGCAGATTCTTTTCTTGAACTGGAACTTAAAATTGACTCGTAGTCATAGGCTGTAAAGTAAAATTACTTTATTTAGAGAAGACGGTACCTTTCAGAATGACCTTAGTGTCATTTAAAAATCATCCCTATTATCATTATCATAAATGTTTTATACAGAGCTTTTCTCCTCTAGGTTTCTGCTTCATACCTGATTCAGGTCAGTAGTTACTAGAAATTAATGTTCGACTTTATTAAATTGTGTGAAATAAGATTAAGTCTTAATCTGATCTGTAGCAAAAATAGCTCAGTTCACTCACTAACACCTTTATTGCAGTAGTATATAATGTTATTTGGTTAGTTTTAATAGAAAATTTAGGTCTCTCTGAACCACAGATATAAGAAAACTTCTCCAGAACAGTTTTTAATCATATTGTTAGGTTGGGAAAGCATGGTTTTTCCTTCACTTGTTTTCTGGAAAGTAGGACTGTATACTGACTAATAATTTCTCACCGGTTTTATGTTTATTAATATATTCAAAACAAAATAATTTCATAAGTATATGTGTGTTTTATTCCCAAACCTTGCCTTATTTTTCTCTACTTTGGTTTCTAGGCTGAGAAAATTAAAAAGAAGAGAAGCACAGTCTTTGGGACTCTGCATGTTGCACACAGCTCCTCCTTAGATGAGGTAGACCACAAAATTCTGGAAGCCAAGTAAGAATGCTATTTTAGCTGTTTGTTTATTTTCACTGTGTTGAAATATGTAATTTATAAACAATTTATATTTTAATTTGTCATTTGATCATGTATAATCACATAATTCACATTAATTCTAAGAATGTGTAATTTCTTCTTGAAATTAGCTTATTACCATGGTCTGTCCATGTAGTTGCCCTTTTTTCAGGGCCATATTAAAGACTTATTTGAAATAACAAGTAATTCCTATATTGGCTTTTCCAGGAAAGCTCTCTCTGAGTTGACAACTTGTTTACGAGAACGACTTTTTCGCTGGCAACAGATTGAGAAGATCTGTGGCTTCCAGATAGCCCATAACTCGGGGCTCCCCAGCCTGACCTCTTCCCTTTATTCTGACCACAGCTGGGTGGTAATGCCCAGAGTCTCCATTCCACCCTATCCAATTGCCGGAGGAGTTGATGACTTAGATGAAGATACACCCCCAATAGTGTCACAGTTTCCTGGTAAGTGGTGAGTTCAAAAAAGAGAGTTGATAAAGTTTTTAAAGTAACTTTATACCACGCCATTTATGGAGCATTTACTTTAAAGTCTATGATAAAAATTTTGTACATTCTTTATTTTCTTTTTTTGTTCTTAATTTGTGTTTACTGTTTTAGAATACTATGTGAAGAGTGTGTGTGTGTGTGTGTGTGTGTGTGTAAAATACATCATACATGCTAAATCATTTGTAGGAATGAAGTGCTGAACTTTTAGGGGAAACATTCTTTCAAATGGCAGCCTGATCTATAATGGAAAGTAAGAATTAGCGGAAGGACTTGGAAACCTGAGTTTCATTCCTAGCCCTGTCACCAACAAGCCAACTGTGTGACTTTGAGCCAGTCTGTGATTTGTTTTAAATAGAGTTGACATTTCCAGTAGGTATGTTTTTTATTACTTTGTTTTCCTTTTCCAATTCTGTCCTTTTATTAAAAGAGTATTAAACTCATGAAGCATTGAATCAATTTACCTTTATACAAAGTTAAACTGTGTGTATATTTAGAAAATCTTGTATATATTTTTGTTGCTAGAAAGTGGTATTCCTCCCAAAGGTGGTTTTAACATGCATAATTCTTTTGTTATGCTCTATTCTTTGAAAATTTTTACATGGTAAAGAATACATTTTGGGCCCTGGCTGGTTTGGCTCAGCGGTTGGAGCGTCGGCCTGCGGTACAGAGAGACCCGGGTTTGGTTCCCGCTAAGGGCACGTACCTCGGTTGCAGTTTGTCCCCCGCCCTGGTTGGTCGTGCAGGTGGCAGCCACTCGATGTGTCCCTTCACATCGATGTTTCTCTCTCTCTCTCTTCCTCTCTCTCCCTCCCGCTCTATCTGAACAAAAAATGGAAAAATGTCCTCGGGTGAGGATAAAAAAAAAAAAAAGAATACATTTTGGTAGGAAAGTGAAATTTAAATATTTTAGATTGTATTAATACATTTCAGAACGCATTAATAAATATTTGGACTTTTTGCAAAGTTATAGAGAGCTTGAATTTAAAATGATATATTTTATGTATTGGTAATCATTTGAAAAACTTTATTCTTATTGTTGCCTGCCTGATTAATTTTCCTAACCTTCCCGACTGTTTTGAAACAGCATGGATAGAATGGGAGTCCAAGTAATGGAGAGGAGAAGTTAATCATTGATTGGTTTGAGGCTTACATGGAAATTTTAGTCTTCGAGATAAATCATGATATGTGAGCTTGAGTTTTTCTATTCAATTGTTACAGCCTTCCTAAAGTTAGGATTTAGAAAGAGTTCTTATTTTTAAAACAGTTTTATGAAAGAAAGCTCTAAATTGCAAATAAATAGTGAGTTTGTGTTTCTGTTCATTTCTGTGGTTTTAATTCTCTGCTTTAATGACAAGCAGGTAATGCAGGCAGACTGGAAAGTACTAAACTCTTACAAGAGGAGGGAGGAGAGGACAGATGGTCAATATAATGATACTGAGAGTGTGTGACCTCACCCATTTCACTGGCCCTGTGCTACAGATAGTGATGGTTGCAAAGTTATATCTAGAGCTGGACCAGCTCTGCTGTTTCAGTATTGTGTTTGTTTGAATTATATGCTCTAAGGTTGGCAAATGTATAATTGATTCATAGGTATATGATGATGTTTAAAACTATAGCTTTTTAAAAATTGCAATTCCTCATTAGAATACATAATAACGCAATATCAGAAGTGTGCATGTAGATATAGTCCCTAAATTAATTAAATTTTTTCTTTTTTTTGCTTTTTGTTTCTTAAAGTACTTTTTTTGAGGGAGAAGATATTTATATGTGCATTAAAACATTTAACATTAAATGTAAATAATTACTTTGTTTTCGGTGATTATGATATAGATATTTAAACTTTTTAAATATGAAAAAGTACAAGAGTTGATTTTAAATTTAATATGATGTTTTAGAAGTGCTGTGATCAAATTCATTATCTCTGAAAAATAACTGATGCCAAAGATTATACTGTGAGAGTTCTGCCTCCACCCAGTGGCATAACAGTGATACTCCACTCTGCTTGGTTATAAAAGCATACTTTCGGGATCTGATAAATAAGAAACTCTTGGCAGTAGAGTGAGGGTCTTGGGTAGGATGAAGCCTCCTCATTATATACCCTCCTGGGCAGTTTTAAATTTGTACCATGGGTATGTAAATTGCGTAGTGTGAAATAATGACAAGGAAACCTACCTGTGGTATGTTACGAGCAAAGTAGGACTGTAAAACTATACATACATAGCATGATATTGTCTTTGTTTAATTATTTTTAAGGAAAACAGACAGAGATGATAGTATCAAAGGTTAGGACTGAGTGGGTAGGAGAACAGGTGATGGTTTGTTTTCCTATTGGTAGTTTTATAGTACTGCACAACATTCACAGTGGGAAGGGAGTGGCAGATTAGGGTCACCTTATGAAATTCCATTGGGCTTTTACTGGAATTTGTTTGAACATATGACTTATTTGGGAATAAATGTTATTTATAAATTCTATTTGAGACCTACTTTTATATTTTTAAGTAAAATTTGCAATTTTCTCTGTATAGTTCTTGCATCTCTTTTGTTTTAAAGATGAATTTCTAGGTATTGATAGCTTGTGCTGATGTTTAGGGAAGTGCTGTTGATTTGGGTATGCTAATCTTGTATACCAAAATATTGAATTCTCTTATGAGAGTCCTGGATTTTTTTTTGTATAGACAGTAATAATGAGTTGTTTTTTTCCTTCCCAATCCTTATTCAATCTAAGGCTTCCAATAAACTGTTGAATAAAAGTGGTGATTGCGGGCAGTATTGATGGCCATTTCTGACTTTAAACAGAATGCTTTCAATATTTCATCATGAAGTGTAATTTTTTTCCCTCTACATTTTTGGTAGATTGTTTTTAAGTTAAGGAATTTAATTTCTATTGCTATTTTGCTAAGAATGATTTTTCTTTTAAATAGATGAATGTTAAATTTTACCATCTTTTTCTTCGTAATTTGAAGTGATCACTTGCTTTAATTTTTATTCTGTTCAATTTTAGTCTTTTTAAATTAAAGATGTAAAAATGTAGCAAACCAAATGCAATTTATTATAAAAACAGTAAGTACGCCCTGGCTGCTTTGGCTCAGTGGTTAGAGCATCGGCCCATGGACCAGAGAGTCCCAGGTTCAGTTCCCACTAAGGGCACGTACCTCAGTTGCGTTCCTCTCCAGCCTGGTTGGGGTCGTGTGGGTGGCGACCACTCGATGTGTCTCTCTCATATCTTGTTTCTCTCTCTCTTACCCCCTCTGTTCCTCCCACTCTATCTGAAGATAAGTGCAAAAATGTCCTCGGGTGAGGATCAAAAAAAAGGAAATAAACAAAACAAAAAACAGTAAATACATTGTGACTTATAATAAATTGGATTTGGTTGGCTGAATTATTTTATTTAGGGTTTTTACATCTTTAATCATACATTAGGTTAGCCAGTAATTTTCCTTCCTGACACACTGTTTGATTTTGGTATCAAGATTAAAACTAGCATCACAAAGTAAGTCAAGGAATACTCCTGTTTTTCTAGTCCATTTTTTTCTACCCTTAAACAGATGTGGTATAATGTAGTAGTTAAGATCGTGGGCTCTGGAACAAAATTGCTTAGATTTCAATCCTTACTCCACCATTGGTATGTATTACCCCCTTCACCCCCCACATAGGTTAATGCTGTCTAGTATTTTGTTTTGAATATTCTGTAAGACATCCATTATTTTTTATTTATGTAACCTTGTAGGAGGCACTCTTTCCAAGTCTCTAAAAAATGTAACCTACATGTGTAATTGTTTGGTTATTTAAATTAAATAATACCTGTAAAATACTTAGAACAGATCCTGGCCCATAATAATCCCCAATAAATGTTTTGAATTTTTAGTCTATACTCTGAAATAATATAAGATATAGATTATTTGTTCTTTGAGGATTTTGAAGAAATTGTCTATAAATTGAGCTTGCTGTTTGTGTGTTTTGGCAGGAGGGAAGGGGACAGATTATTTTTTTAAGCTATTAAGTTTCTTATAATGGATAAAAGTCTAGTTTTGTTAACTTATGTGATTCTAAAATATTGTTTGTTTTACCTGAGTTTTAATATTTGTTGCCTTAAAGTTGTCCATGGTATTTTGTATGATTTAATAAATCTCACATCTTTAAATGTTTTTTTTAATTTTCCCTCCCTTGATTAAATTGGCATATTTGTCTATTTTATTTCACTCTTTCATTCTTCAAAGAACTAACTTTTTTTGTTGATATTTTCCATTTATTTCTGCTGTTTTATTTTCTTTCTTGGAATTTATTTTTGTTTGTTTTAATATTTAAACACCTAGCTTATGAATTTTTAGTTTTCCCCTTTCCCTTAATGTATAATTTTATGGCTATGAATTTTCCTTTAAGAACCACTTTATTGCCTTCTCCTGTTTTATAGTTTTGTGTTTTTTTTGTATGTGCCCCTAGTGGGAACCGAACCTGGGACTCTCTGGTCTGCAGGCCGATGCTCCAGCCGCTGAGCCAAACCAGCCAGGGCTGTTTTGTAGTTTTTTACTGAGCTATTTTCAAGAGTTTTGTTTTTTAAACATATACTTTTACTGAGGAATGTAGCCCATTTAGGCCCAAGCTTTTATCCAAAACACTCACAATTCCTATTCCTTACCTCATGTGGGCTCAGGATGTCTTTTACATCTGCACATTAAAACCTAAGCCCTTAACTTGTTGAGACTGTGACCCTCCACAGCAGTTCCGCCGTCACTCACAGGCCTGGTAGTTTGTTCTTTTATTTTCTCTGTTTTGGCATCTGATAAGTTTTTCTTCTTCCTTGCAAACTCAGGTGTGCATTTAGAACTATTGTTATTTTTTATTCATCACATTGAAGTGTTTGTGGGTATTTAAAATGCATTGTTGAAAGCTGGGAAATACTGGTCAGGTAATCTTTGACTACCTTATTGTTACAACCAGAAGTCCATATAGTACTTATTATTTTTGGTTGTTGGTGGCAGTGGGATTCCCTTATTACAGAACAACACTTTATCTTCTCTGCTATAAGAAAATACAGTTTGCGCCCTGGCCAGTTTGGCTCAGTGGTTGAGCATCAGCCTGCGGACCAGAGAGTCCTGGGTTCGGTTCCTGCTAGGGGCACATACCACAAAAAAAAGAAAGAAAATATAATTTGCAAAAGAGGTCATAGTAAATTGCTAGGTTTCTATATGTAATTATTAATAATAGAATGAAAAGTATCTCAGAAATAAATTTCTGTATAGAACTTTAATGTTTTATTTAAATGCCCTTATAAAAATCACAATTGGGGTAGATATCTGCCTTTATTGGGAATTACTAATAGCCTTCACATGTTATAAAACATATTCACATAATGTGAAGGAAAGCTTTTTGCAAAGTCAGAGTGCGCTACTTTTTTAATACTATTAGTTTTAAGGTGTTATAAGTGTATGCAGCCCTGTCTAGTTCTCTTCAGGCAACAGGGAAGAAGAGCCTTACCTTGAAGTGTACATAACTCTAATATAGGGATTCACCCCCCCCCCCCCACACACACACAAAAGACATGGCAACATATATAAGAAAAATTTTTTTGGAAAAGATTATACAGTTGTAAGCAATTTTTTTAAAAAACATATTTTTTCTTGCACAGCCAGTGTGGCTCAATGGTTGAGCATTGACCCATGCACCAAGAGGTCTCTGGTTCAATTCATGGTCAAGGCACATGCCCAGGTTGTGGGCTAAATCCCCAGTGGTGTGCATGCAGGAGATGGCCAGTCGATGTTCTCTCTCATCGATGTTTCTGTCACTCTCTCTCTCTCCTTTCTTCTTTCTAAAATAAGAGGGAGGGACACATCAATGTGAGAGAAACATCACATCAATCTATTGCCTCCCACATGCACCCCAACTAGGGGTTGAAGCCACACACTGGATATTTGCCCTGACTAGGAATCAAACCCGCCACCTTTTGTGGGATAATACTCCAATCAACTTAGCAATACTGGCCAGGGCTGTAAGCAATTTCTTGATGTGACTTATTTACTGATTCTCATCTTTATATTATGTTCCATCTTGGATTGCTTAGAATTTTTCTTACATAAACCATTTACTTCCTTATAACTTATTCATGCAAACGCTTTTTAACCCTGTGGTTAGTACTCATTTTTCCAAGCAGTGAATTCTAATTCTTCCCAGCCCTTCTCATCATACCTGCAGTCATAATTGAATCTGGCTTCATTTTACTGTATATTCCAAATCACCAGCGATTGATCGGGGCAACTGCAGCATATACTGAGAGCTGTAGAACTTAGTTATCTGGGTCACATTGGACACATTCTTTCAGTATTTGTAGGATATTGTTTCCTTTTTGGCAAAGTGAGAACATCAGACTAAAGATTTCTAGGGTCTCTTCCAGTCTTCTAATCTATGACTAGTTAGGAATAAATGAGAGAAAATTCTAATATTTGTCTACTGAATTACAGATATTTTCATATTACATAATTTGTGTTTGGAAGAAGCCTTCCTTGTACAGTATAGTATTGAAGGAGGTAGTCATATATTCGGGAAATGTTTTCTTTAATTTTACCTCATTTTCTCATTTTTAATCCATCAAGTTATTTCAGTGGTGCCTTCTGTTTGAATCATTCATTGATTCACTCACTGAAAACTGACAGTGAACTTACTTTTTACCCAGCTCTCCACTGGGTGTGGTGATACAGTGCTGAACGTGGCACGCAGTTGTTGCCGTCCTGCAGATCCCAGTCTAATGGGGAGCAGATGAGCACTGCTTTCAGATAAGCTCTGACGGGGGAGTGCACTGTGGTGTCACCATGTGCGCAAAGAGCACAGACAACTCGGAGGGGTTCGGGAAACTTCCTGAAGCAACTGCCATTTAAGCAAAGACCTGAAATGGTAGGTCAGAGGAAAGGGACGGGGCAAGGAGGCCTGGAGGCGAGAGAGAAGATGTTATACTTCTGGGAGCTGAGAGAGGTAGAAACACTGTTTCTGGTGTCCTGTAACACAGAAAGTGGACACTAGTTCCGAAACAGAGGCTAGGACAATAGAGCAATCTGAGCTATGTTAAGGAGTTTGACTTTATTCTAATCCTAAAAGTAATGGGGAGCCATTTAAGGGTTCTTAGCAATAAAATGACATATTTCTTTTTCATTTTCGAGTGATCACGCAGGCTGCAGTGTGGAAAGTAAACCGGAGGGGAAAGATCACTTACTAGGCGGGTACAGTAGTCCATAACACGGGGGCAGGGGGTATCGAGGGAAGGGGAGAGATTTGAAAAATATCAAGGAGGTGGAATTGGAAACACTTTATGATGAACTAGATATGGATTATAATGGAGGAAGAAGAGTCAAGAACGTTGGTGTTTTGAATTTAGATCATTGGGTAAGTGGTGGGTAGTGTTATCTATCAGGGTAAGGAACACAGAAAAAGTAGATCTGGGGAGGAAATATTGAATTCAGTTTGGCTATCTGTGGAGCATTGAAATGTTTGTAGATAGTTGGATGTAAGTTTCTAAAGTTTAGGGAAAAGAGCAAAGCTGGAGTTAACAGATTTGGACTTGTGTATACTGCAAATGGTGATTGAAGCCATGGAAGTAGTTGGTATTTCTCAAGAATAAGTGGAATGAGAATAGAATAAGACAGAACTTTGAAGAAGTCCAGCAGTTAAGGGACAGGTAAAGAAAGAGGTGAGAATGTAGTTAGAGAAGTCAAGGAAAAGGACAAAGTAATAAACACTGTCAGGTGTGCTGATCAACTGCCAAAGAAAGGTTTGAGATATTCACTGAATTAAACAACAGGGAAGTAGATCATGACTTTGTTGCAGTGGAATTGTATGTAAGCACTTTACAGTTTCTTTGAGAAATGAGTGAAGGTGAAGTAGTGGAGACAGTAAATTTTTATTTAGATAATTTTTAAATAACTCTTAGTGGAAAAAATTGATAATTCATTTTTATGAAAGGAAAGAGATATATGTCCACTGGAAAGTAGTCTGAGGGTGGAGGGTTTTTTGTTGTTGTTGTTGCTATTGTTATCTGTTTGGTTGTAGGTATGTTTTTTCAGCATTGATTTTTAAATATTGAAGAGAAATAGAAAGGGAGAAGATATAAATAAATGCAACTGAAGGGATAACCAAGAGAGTAAGATCCTTGTGCTTGGGGTAGAGAAGGGGACGAATAAGTGAAAGGAGCAGAATGTGTGAACTAGAATGGTTGAAATGTCAGAATCTAAGTTGTCTGATGTCTTGGTTTATAATTTCAAATAATTTCAAAAATGGTGCAATTCTGAATGATGGCAAGACAAGGCATGAGAGGGGGTGGTGGAGTAGAATAGAGGTAAATGTCTTGTGAGAGAAAATGAGATTGCTCAAGCTAATGAAAGGTTGGATGGATTGGTAAGAGAATGATCAGGAAGTGACGAGTGAAGCAGAGGTAGAATATTTGCATGGCTTACTACAGTGAGCTTCAAAAGGAAAACATTTTATACAAGGATGCAGGGTAGGAGTAAGGGTTTACAGACAATGTTGGGTAGTGAGGAGGCCACTGACCTGATGTTCTGATGGAAAGGCGTATACAAGAATGAACAGCTTCGGTTTGAAAAGGTTGTTCTTAGGGAAGCTATGTTTCAGTGAAGGCAAAGAATGGAATGACCGCTCAGTAGAGGTAAAATTTGTGTGCATGAGGCTAGGCTGAGACTGGTAACAGAAACAAGATGATCTAAGACTTCTAGTTTGTTCCACAGTAATCTGTGTTCAAGAAACAAGCTTTGGTCTGACCTCTGCCTAAGTAGCTGTGAGACTGTGTATGCAGTATTTCAGTTTAATACTTAAACTCATTTAAAACTTCTTGAAGTTAAAACAAGTGCAACTGTCTCAAGAGATATTTGTTGAAAAATTCAACCTATTTTTTTACTGATAATTTTTTTAATGTTAAAATTTATTTTGCAACAAAGTACAGATTTCTTATAAATATGCTATTATTGATTTTGAAATTTAAGGATTTATTATCAGGTAAATTTTAAAATTTTTGGTTAGTAATGTCAAATTTTATATTAAAGCCTCATTGTTTATATTCATTTTTGTTTATTTTTAGACCTGTTTTCATTTTGTTACATTTTATTTTTTATTTTTTAACTTCCCTAAGAAGCAGTGAAGGTGATGGAAGATGGTAATAATGGTTCAGTTGCTTACTTCAGTAATGGTTACATGTTAGTAACATCAGTTCTTCTTTGTGTGTAGTTATAGTGTGTCTAAAGAAGCACTGGGTTTTATGAGTGTTTTCATTGATTTCCGTTTGGTTTTCAGGGACCATGGCTAAGCCTGCTGGGTCACTAGCCAGAAGCAGTAGCTTGTGTCGCTCTCGTCGCAGCATCGTGCCGTCCTCACCGCAGACCCAGCGTGCCCAGCTCCCTGCACACACGCCGCACCCGACACACCCGCGGCATGCCCACCACCCCCAGCACACGCAGCACTCGCTGGCTTCCCCAGATCCAGATATCCTCTCAGTGTCCAGTTGCCCTGCTCTTTATCGAAGTGAAGAGGAGGAGGAGGCCATCTACTTCTCTGCTGAAAAGCAATGGTATTCGCAGTGAATAAACGGCAGTGTTTGTTGGGCTGGGTGTGTGCGAGGTGGGCGTGGGGCGGGTAGGAGTGGGGTGTCTTATTAGTTTCTATTGCTGCATAAGAACTTACCACAAGCTTCGTGGTTTCAAACAACACCCAGTTTTTAGCTCAGTTCTGTCCAGGGTATGACAAGGCTGAAATCAAGGTATTGGCTGAGTTCTGCTCTCATCTGCAGCTTTGGGGCCTCTTCAAAGCTCTTGGTTGTGGAAGAATTCAGTTCCCTGGGGTTATAGCCATGAGGCCAGGTTCCCAAGCTTGCTCTCAGCCAGGGGCTGCTCTTAGTTCCTGGAGGCTGCCCTCTATTCCTTGCTACATGTGACCTCCATCTTCAAGCCAGCAACAGAGAATTTTCCTTCTGCAAATCCTTCCTTTGCTTTGAATCTCTGACTTCTGACTCTGATCTTTAGACCCAAATTTAAAAGGCTCACCTGGACAGCAATCTCTCTATGGTAAGGTAGACTGGGTTGTGGCCTTCATTGCATCTTAAAATCCCTTGTATAGAAGTATTTGTTTGAATAACTAAGTGGGAGAAGATGTCTGTGTACCAGGACTGGGAATTTGGGGACCATCTAAGAAGTCTGCCCACTACAGACATAGGTAGATATTTTGAGATTCAGCTTTTAGAAGAGGCTGTAGTACCCAGTTGACTCAAGTCTCCAAATGTAAACTTGTCTTATGAACAGTTTTATATGTAAAATATAAAGGCACATGAGCTTAAATATACTTGAGCCAAAGAAACATTAAATATGACTGAGTTTTTAAAATGTTTATTGTCACTTAATGATTTATTGTTATGTGCTAGCACATGGTAGTAAACAAGAAGTATCTGATGCCAGAGGTTTAAGACCATGTGGAGAACTTAAAGAAGGAATTGATATTCATAACAATGTTTTTCTATAAAATGGCCAGCTTAAGGACTCCAGTGCTCTGCGATACCTGTTGCTATGGAGTATCTCTCTTTCTAAACCACTGTCCTCTTTGGAAGTAGTGTGGTTAGAGCAGAAAATGGGTGTTAGTTTTTGATTTTGCCACTTAATAGCCATGTAGCCCCAAAGTCTTACTGTCCTTGTATGAGAAACAAAACCAGATGAAATGGGCTGGGTAGTATCTATGATCCCATGTAGCTCTCTGTCATGGGCTTCTTTAGTTGATGTCATCATCAAATAATTATTTTCATACATAATTATTTCATCCACTAGTGAAAATAAATTTTATGATTAGCAAGTGATCATTATAGCATATTGCTAAGGAGATAGTCCATGTTTTGCATTCTCATTGCAGGTTGGAGAATTTATGATTAGCTACTTTGTATAACCTTTGCTATATAAATATAGTCACCAACAGGATGGTCTTACTGACAAAACTCATTTTGTGTGGCTTATGGAAGTTAGTAGAAAAACTCCAGAGCTATGCTTTCCAGTAGACTGTTTTGAGATGATGGGAATTTTCAGGTCTCATTTCAAATAGCAACATCAAAAATTCACAACTAGCTCAAAAAAATTTCGAGTCAGAAAACTTCTCCTCTCTAGTTTTATTCTTTTAGGTGTTAAACCACCAGGAGCCTTACAAAATAATAGTAACATTTACTATTTACTGATCTTATAAGTTCTGTGCATTATGCACATATACACTCATTTAAACCTCACTTTGAGGTGTCTTGTTTTATATGCATTAGACTTGCATGAATTCAACTACATGTCACTGTAGGGAAAAAAAGAAATAGAAAAATAACATAAATGATACACATAATTAATTTCAGCATTCCAAATAATATAATATATGCTCTAGAAAAGATGGGAGATTTTAAGGTATACTATGTCTACTCGTCAGATCTGAATAGTTAGGCAGAAGATGTAGCATTTTAGATTATTTGTTTTGGAATTAGAATGTTAGAACTGGAAGTATTGTTACAGAGTAATCAAATTCTCTTACTTTCATAGGAAAATTGAGGCCTGGATAAATTTAAGCGATTTGCCCAAGATTGTACAGTTGATTAACAGCAGAACCAGGACAGTGTTCCTAATGTAGTTGGTGTTCTTTTCCATGTTATTTAGACCTCTGGGACTACTTTTTGAAGTATTTTTAACCTACCTTAGAATTTCACGTAGAGCACCCAAACCATGTAGCAAAATTGAAAGTAAATTAATAAAATAGTAACTGTATCAGCTTCTGGCCCTGGAAGCTGAACAGCTTCAGGGAACAATGATATGTGCTACTCAGTTACTGGACATCTTCAAAAAGAAACCTAGCAGAAAAGGCTCTACCAGTGATAGGTTTTCGAGTCATTTTTCCTTGTCTGAGCTGCCTCTTGCCCTCTATTAGCACTGCCCATGATCAGATTGTGAAAGTCTGGGAGAATTATGCAGTACATGTGGCTCTATTACCTGAAAGCATTTTTAAGTCTTTATTTGTCCTAGGGATTTTGTACCTTCTGAGAGCTTGTAGTGTAATAAAGACAATCTTCACATACATGTATGAGTAAAGTATATAGAAATGACTAAATACATTCAGAAATTCATTATATATCTAAAATATGGTATTAACATATATATGTTAATATGCATATCAAAATAATAACTGTACATGTAAACATGAATAATTATAGTAATCGTAGGTCATCCAAGGTGAGAGCTTATTCAGTTCCATTCATTCTATAAATATGAATTTAGTCTGCTATGTGCCATGTACTTGCTAATAACTGGAGCAGCCAAAACAAGTGAGACAAGGTCCTGTCCTAGTTCTAGCTGGTAGATTATGAAATTATGTGTTCTTACATTTCTGTTCTGTCTTCAGCTCTCTTCCTTCTCCCACCTTATTTCTTTTGCCTGCTGTTTTTACCTTGACTGTACTTTGAAATTTCTTAATCATTTTTTCATAGAGTGAACAGTATTTGTGTCAGGCATAGTATGTTCAAAAACGAGTAAGACATCCCTATTCTTCAAGATCGATCCTTCTTTCCTTCCATTCATTTATTACATATTTATCGAATACCCAGTGTGAAGTTGATAAGACTGCTTGTCCTCATTAAGTGTCCTTTCTTCTGGGAAAACTGACTATGAACAAATTAATGTAAAATATCATTTTAGCCCTGGCTGGTTTGGCTCAGTGGTTAGAGCATTGACCCATGGATCCAAGTGTCATGGGTTCAATTCCCCATCAAGGGCACGTACCTGGGTTGCAGGTTTGATCCCTGGCCCTGGTTGGGGTCATGTGGGAAGTAGCCAATTGATGTGTCTCTCTCACATCGATGTTTTTGTCTCCCTCCCTCCCTCCCTTCCACTTTATCTAAAAATCAGTGGGAAAATATCCTTGGGCGAGGATTAACAAAAAGTAAAATAAAATACCATTTAAGGTAGTGGTAAGTTCTGAGATGCTAAACAAAGACAGATAAAAATAAAGAATGCTGTTATAGACAGGGTGGTCAGGGGCGGCATCAGCAACCTGAATACCATGGAGAAGGAAGCCATGTAGAGATGGAAGGGAAGAAAATGTGAGGCAGAGGAACTGGCAAGTGCTCAAGCCCTTTGGGAGTCAGGATTGGCACATGGGAGGAACAAGGAGGAGGCTGTGGCAAAATGAGGCAGAAATGTAGAGCTGCAGAGACCGCCTCAGACATGATCACACAGGGTTTTGTGACTTTGGCAAGGACTTTGGGTTTTAGCCTCAGTGTGAGAGGAAGCATTAGAAAGTTCTGAGCAAGGGAATGATGGGCCTGATTAAGTCTTTAAAAATCATTTTAAAGGCTGAGTAGAGAAGAAGGAAGAACAAGGATGGAAGTAGGGAGACCAATTAGGAAGCTATTGGTGGTGACTGAGGTGACCTCCAAGTGGTTCAGGAAGAGAGGAGGTGGTAGTGGGGGAGTAATGAGTGGGATTTGAGGTGTATTTTGAAGGAATGGCTGGTAGCACTGTGTGTTGGCTGTAGGGTTGTGGACTTTATTTTTCCATTCCTCTTTACTTCTTGTCTCTTCACTGTGGAGACGATGGGGGAAGCACAGAGGTATTAACCTGTGAGAATGGACTGAATGTAAACTTCCTAAGAAAATAGCATGATGTCACTGCCTTCCACCTTTCATCCACGTGCCCACCTAGTGTACCTCAGTTTCTTGTTTCTTTTTTGAACTTGAGAGAATTTATGTTTTTGCTTTCTTTTTTCCTCAGGAAGCTGTTTAATTACTGAAATAAAATAAAGGGAGAAGTTGTGTCTAAAATTAGTCTTTTCAAATATATAATGTCAACTGTGTGATTTAGGAAGAAAATACTCAAGGTTAAAACAACACAAAAGTAGCTGAAATGATAAGAAAAATCTGTAAATTTAAACATTTTTATTTATCTAACAAAGAACTTAAGTTATAATGGTTCTTAGATTCTATAGTTTATGGTTCTATAGTTAAAAATTAACCATTAAGTACTGATAAGTTATATTATTTAAACTAGTAATTTTCTCATTTTGTTGAAATGTGCTTAAATTTTAGCATTTCCTCCATTTACATTTTTGAAATTAGTTTATTTTTATTAACAATGTTTCACCTTTTTTCCTCATTGATACCGTCCTCCTGATCCCGCCCCCTCACAGCATTATTGTCTGTGTCCATTGGTTGTGCAGATATTACTTTTTGATAGGTGAAATGACGGAAGCTGTTTTAGTTAGGATGTCTGCTGAGACTCAGTATATTGATTTAACATTTGCCTTTGCCTCCGTCTCATCCAGGGAAGTGCCAGACACCGCTTCAGAATGTGACTCCTTGAATTCTTCTATCGGGAGGAAACAGTCTCCTCCCTCAAGCCTTGAGATATATCAGACACTGTCTCCGAGAAAGATATCAAAAGACGAGCTCTCTCTCGAGGATTCATCCAGAGGAGATTCGCCGATCACCGCAGACCTCTCCCGGGGTTCTCCCGACTGTGTAGGTCTGACGGAAACGAAGAGCATGATCTTCAGTCCTGCGAGCAAAGTGTACAATGGCATCTTGGAGAAATCCTGCAGCATGAACCAGCTTTCTAGTGGCATCCCGGTGCCCAAACCTCGCCACACGTCTGGTTTCTCAGGTGGCAACAGCAGCAAACCGGGACAGGAAGCCCCAAATGTTGCCCGGATAAGCAGCATCCCACATGACCTTTGTCATAATGGAGAGAAAAGCAAAAAGTCATCAAAAATTAAAAACCTTTTTAAGAAGAAATCTAAGTGAACTGGCTGACTTGATGGAATTCCATTCAAGTGGCATCTTTAAACTTTTATCTCCCACCCTCCACTCTCCTTTTTTTATTTTAATTTTAGGAATGTAATTCCATTGGGGCTTTCCAGACTGGATGCCATAGTGGGATGTCCTTAAGGGCAACTGTCTACTGTCTGTTTATTTAAATGACTATATAATCAATTCGTCAAGCCAGTTATTACTGAAAAAATTAAGAGATGAGACAGTTTACAGTCATTTCTGCCTATTTATTTCTGCTTTGTTATTAGTGATGTATATACAACATTTTGTTGAAAGCCACTATGGACTTACAAGCTTTAATGGACTCGTAAGCCAGCATGGGCTTGCAAAAATTTCTTGTTTACCAGAGCATCTTCTTATCTTTCCACAGAGCTATTTACATCCTGGACTAAATAACTTACAAGAAGTAAAACTAATTGCACTACTGTTTTCCAGACTGGAAAAAAAAAAATCTCTGCAAGTGAAACTGTATAAAGTTTATAAAATGACTGTGGATAGGGGACTGTTTTCACTTTTAGATCAAATGGGTTTTTAAGTAGAACCTAGGGTTTCTAATTGACTTGATTTCTGGAAATGAAAACCCATGCTTTTATTATGGGAAGCTTCTTTAAATGCATTTAATATAAAGTTTCAAGTCCTGCTGTAAAGATCATGTTGTTTTGTTTTTCCCAGGGCTTTCACTGTGATTTACTGCATTGCAGGCTGTATGATAAAATATAAATAATTTAAGAGAGAAGGCTCTTTATTCCTTATGCAAGCAGAAGAGTTAAAACTTGATTGGAGGACTTAAAACATTCACAAGCTTAAACTGAGGTGGGGGGATGTGGGGATTCAGACACTTGTTTACAGACTTTGAATAACTGCAAAGGATTTATGGTTTGTGAAAAATTTGTACTGTGGAAAAGATAATAAATTGAAGACATTATTGTGTTGGACTGTGCTGATTTTTGTTAACACTACACTAAAAACATTACATGTTTTCTGGAGAGCTATGTAAGCTATCTTGTTGCTTATGCAATATAAGAAATGGTGATGATTTGGAAGTAAGTTGTCAACAAATTTCTTTCTATTTTATATTGTTTGTCATATTTTTATGTAGTTTGAAATGTTTAAATGTTCTAATATCAAGATTAACAAATATAAATTTATGGTACATTTAGATTGTGTTGTATTAATTTGTAAAGTTTGGGGTTCATTAAACTGATAGGTTATTATAAGGGTAGTCTACTGTGAAGATTGTCACTTAGAGCAACAACATACATTAACACTTGGTTAGTTTCTGCTTAAAACATTATTAAAATTCTATCATAAATGATCTGAGTAATACAATGTGGATGGATGTTTGAGTGCCCAACTGGTACATGTTAGCTCGAATGGTGTTTATTAACAGTTTCCTGGAGTCTCCATTAAAGTGTGATTGTTTATTCTTATTGATACTGTTGTTAAAACTGTTAAGGACTTGATTGATACTTACATACATCAGTGTTTTTAATAGCGCTGTAAGGGCACAAATTGACTGAAACGAACAGTGTTTTGGACTAATTATAAGGTAAAATAATCTTAAAGGTCAAGAGTTGAGGCACATAGGCTCTGAAGCTGTTTATGAGGGGAAAGTTGGGTATGAATACCTGAAAAACATCTGGAAGGTTTCTTCAGAATGAAGGGGATACCTTATCTTTTCTCTCCTTATAACCAGACAAGAGTTCTTCCCTTTGAACACTGCAGAAGGGATGAGACAACCTTACAGTTTGCTGCACAGAAAAGGTAGAAACTGCAGGAGATGGAGTGAAGCTGGGAGGAGGAATGGCTCGAAGTGCTTCCAGCACGGCCGCTGCCTGTCCAAGGTTGGACAGGACTTCTGGGTCAGAGCCACCTGGGCGCGGGAACGTGTGGCAGGCGTCGGGAGGCTGGCCTAGGTACCGTGCGCGCCGTCTGTGTCAGGGAACGCGTTGTTTGTGCTCAGTTTCACCAACTTTACAAACGAGTTCAATAAGGGATACTTACTGCTTTGTGTTTCCTGTAATACTGACTTCGCATTAGTACAAGGCTCTCCGTTTGTTAATGCAACAGAAAATACTTGTTTTGGAAAGCCACAAAAATTTTTGTATTACTTCATTTACATGTGAAGAATTGGGCATTAATACACATTTTTTAAATGATCCATTTGTTACCTTAATTTAACCGTATAAAACCATGGTGTTTTCCTTATTTTTAAAACAACATCTTTCTTACTATAACAAACAATTCTAGAAAAGTATAAAGAGGAGCCCTGGCCGGGGTGGCTTGGTTGGGTGTCATCCTGCGCAAGGATGCTGGTTTATTCCTGGTCAGGACACGTGCCTGGGTTTCGGACTTCATCCCTGGCAGGAGGCAGCCGATGGATGTTTCACTCTCACATCAATGTTTCTCTCTCTTCCTTTCCCTTCCTCTCTCTCTCAAAATCACTTTTAAAAAAATTATAAAGAAGAAAAACAACAGGAAGCTGGTCAAATTTTGCCGGAATAATTTCTTTTACTATGCTGGTTTGTTTTCTGCTGAATCACTTTCTATATATTGATACTATATATATTTAATTTCATATCATGCTTTTTCATTTAAGCATTTCTCCAATATCATTAAGAACTCTTCATGAACAACGTTTTGATTATTATAATATGTCATTGTATGGATTAAACATAATCTCTTTAATCATGCTTTTATTATTAATTGTTAGGCCATTTCCAAATTTTTGGTATGCGGACTAATAGCATGTAAGCTTATTGAGCACTCCATGTGCCAGGCACTGTTCAGAACTCATTAACACACATTCTCCCTTATTCATTACACTGGCCTTATAAGGTAGGTGCATTTCTTTAATTTTTAAAATCACCACTTTACTAATGGGGAAACTGAGCCCAGAAAATTAATAATTTATTGAAGGTCACAGCTAATAAGTGGTAGAACCACACTGTTAGCTTCCAAGTTATATCACATAAAGTCTAATCAACATTTTGAGTCCTTAGAATATATACAGAAGTATATAGAAAACCATAGATATTTTAGTTTATGTTTATACATGTATATGTATCTATGTACATACATACAGAGTCTCACATGCATACCTTGAGCATAACTTTTTAAGGTTCCTTATTTATTTGGCATGTTTATATGTCACCCAATACTTGAGTGTATGAACACCCTTTTGCCTCACACTATCATTTCTGAATTATCATTTGGTTACAACTTTGCTAATGTAATAGGTAAATAATGTTTGGATGGTTGGGAAGTTTTTCATGTTATGGTTTTTTGTTTTTTTTTCAGTGAACTGTCCATTCATGTTTTTTGCCCAATAAGTTCTTGGAGTTCTAGTGTTTTGTTTTTAAGTTTTTTACATGGTCTTTCAAATGCAGCTATTCTTGTATTCTTTATTTACCTACTAAAACAGAGACTTTAGAAAATCATACATGTATTTTTATTTTAAAAAATCAAAGGAAACCTAGATTTAAGTTTTAGTTTTATTGATTTTCTGTGTTTAGGTATTGAATGAGAGAGCAGATTTTCCCAAAAAATTACAGGTAAGAGACTATATAGAATCCACTTAATTAATTCAACAAACATTTAATAGCTTACCATGTACCAAGCATCATGATAAGCTTGGGGGTATAGAGGTGAATGTGACAGGCTAATGCCCTAAAGGAACTCGATATCTGATAGGGGAGATGGAGCTGATAGAAGTCCTTGTAATAAGGGCAGTGATGGAAATGTAAACCAGATATTGGGGAGATGGAGCTAATGGGGAGAGGGATTGTGTAGCTCAAAAGTACTTACTAAGGATAATTTAAAGGAGCCGATGTGTGCTGAGGATGTGAAGAGATTTGTTATTGCTAAAACAGCTGGGGCACGTTGGTTTTAGGGCTTCCACTAACTAGTAGTCTAGTTGTACCAAATGAGCTGGCAGTTCCTGAGTTGCGGCCAAACACCTTGTCGTAGCTGTGAAGGTGCTCATTTTGAGGTAAGTTGTTTCCCAGAGAGAAAGACAGCGTCTGGGCCGGACATAAGCCCTGATAGTACGGATAAAAGACTTCTCTACCCCACATCCCCAGCCCTAAAACAGAATAGTCTTAGCTGAAAGACGGACTCCAGATTGCCCAGGCGGGCCTCATCCTGTCTTGAATCATTTGGTGTCAAGTGGGCTTCAGGCCAGGGTTCCGGATTTTAGCTCGGTCCTGTGATTGGGGTTACCTGGAGCGGCCCTGAAGGGGTCCTTGCTATGGCAAGTGTGTGCTGTAGGCCCAGAGACGACATGACGGGGAGGCCTCACTCCAGATCTTGGAATCTCATCAGTGTGCAGGGATTACACAGAAGCCCAGGATCCTTTCGTGAGTTAAGAGTCCCGACTGCCAGGTTCTCCGTTATTCTGATGTTTCCGTTTTCACTGGATGTGTTGCAGTGTCCTCATCCGTGTTTGCGAGTGGGAGAGAGCGGTGGTCTCACCGTGAGGCAGTGGACCTCCACCTGTGAGGGCAGCTCTGCACGCGTGTCCAGGGGTCCCCATTGCTGAGCCATCACGTCTCCCGTCTGGATGCAGGGCGGCGCCTCTGCTTTCCCTCGCACCTTCCTCCTGTGGCCCTGGCAGGTTCGAGTTCCTGTGGGGGCGGGACTCGAGAAATCCTGACCTGGGTCGGAACTGCTCTTCCTCTTGCTTGATTGCCACATGTTAATTTCAGGCAGCAGCAGCCGCGCCGGGTTTGCAGCTCTGTGGAGAATGTCTTGTGTTCGTGCCTTGGCTGGTTTGGCTCAGCGGTTAGAGCGCCGGCCTGCGGGCCAGAGAGTCCCGGGTTCGGTTCCCGCTAAGGGCACCTACCTCGGTTGTAGTTTGTCCCTGGTGTCTCTCTTACATCGATGTTTCTCTCTTCCTCTCTCCCTCCCACTCTATCTGAAGGTAAATGTAAAAATGTCCTCGGGTGAGGATTAAAAAAAAGAGAGTATCTTGTGTTCTTAAGGACTATGTCTTTAATGGGAGCATCTTAGTTTAAAATGTCCATGTGGACTAACTTCCCGTGTGAGAACGCGGACAGCTGAACCCTCCTGGGGACCTGGGGACCTGGGTAGTGGTGACACTTGCAGGATTCTCAGGAGGTCAGAGGATACCACCACTTCGGGAATGGAAAAGGTTCCTGAATTAGACCCGCTTTTCTGTTCTGTTTTTGAAATACTCAGCTATTCAAGTTTGATTCTTCTCCTTGAAAAAAGTCTCTTAATACTCAGGATGTGCGTCTGTAGCCACAAAGCACGTTGACAAGAAATTAAAGATTGGAGGGGAGTAGAATGAAGCCTGGGTGCAACAGTAACTACTATATCAGGTCGCCTTTGCCCCAGAAACTAAAGGAAAGAAAACAAACCTGAAAACAGGACCCGGGCACAGGGCCTTGGAAAAGGAGAACGAGGGAGAGAAAGGGTGCATTTATTATCAAATCACCAAATCTTGACCTTTTAACCCCTGAGCATCTGAGTTAATGTCTCTGGCCTCACCTTCTTCATTTCTATTCTATTACCTTCAACAAGCAAGCTGAACCCAGACTTACCCTCTTTCATCCTCTCATTGGTGAGCTTACTTAGCCACATGATGAATTTTCTCTGATTTAAACCTTTCTACGCCTTTCCATAGCCTCTGGGGGTAAAATATAAACGTAATAGTGACTAGCAGAAGACTGATACTTTGGGCCCTGCTTGCTCCTCCAGCCCCATGGCTTGTCATTGTGAACATAACCGCATCATCTGCACAGAACTTCCTGCAGTTTCTTGACCGAGCCAGGCTGCGCCCACCCACCTCCCTGACTGCACTGGCTGCTGCCTTCCCTGGATGCCCTCTCCATTCCTAGGTTAGTAACCCGAAACCCTTACCTCAGCCCAGGCTCTCCAGGAAGACTCCTATGCATGGCCCCCGACTGGGTGCAATTCCACTTCCGGGAATATCCTGAACTTTGTATTTATTACACTTTTCTTACGTCATATTACAGTGACCTACTTGTTTGCCCAATAAACTGAGCTGCTTAATGTGAACTCCTGAGGACTGGCAAGCACTGAATACATTACATGCCTGATGAATGAACAAATGAGTAACACATTATTGCTGCCTTCAAGTTTCAGGTGGTTTAGGGCATTCACACCTTGAATGGCTAGAAAACAGTTCAAGACTGTGACCCAATACAAATGAGCGTTGTATGCTGCCTTTTCATTGTCCTAATGGACATTCCGGGGAAGGTAGAGCTCGAGATGGCAGGAGCAGTATGTCACCAGACCTGGACTCTGGGTGATGAGTGTGGTCTGAACAGGCCTAAAGGAGGAACAGATTCTTCAGGCTCTCTCGAGGGGTTCTGTACCATCATGCGGCCTCTCCGGTCCTGGTGCCCTACCCCTCTCTTGAACTCAGCATTTAATGACTGTACTACATACCTGATGATTAATGTGATTTCTGTATCATAAGATCTCACTCTTTCAATAACTGTAGCGAGAACCGTTAATGTGCTGAGGGCTGGGCATGCAGCAGTAACGAAGGTAAACATGACCTACCTTGTTGAACAGTTCTGTAAATAAATTATCATGCTTGCCATCAGTGCTATCAAGAAAAAATTCACGGGGTTGTGCGGTTAGTTAACTTGAAGGTCAGGAAAGGCCTTCCTGAGGAAGTGACACTTGCATTCAGCCCTGCAGAATTAGTCGGAAGCAAACGAGTTAAACAGGTGTCTGAGTTGCCCCGCAGCGGTAACGGCAGTAGTAACGGCACGTGCAGAGAAGGCTGTAGGGGGGAAGACTCGGGGGTGTTCAGGAAACAAGGGCTGGTAGGAGGATTGCCGTGAGGGAGCAAGAGAAAGGGGCTAAGGCTACGCAGCGCCTTGCAGGCAGGATCTAAGATTATAGGATCGAAGTCATTAGAAGGGCTGAGCATGGTAAAAATGATTCTCTCACTTATTTTATATCTCTTGTTTCCAGACAACTTGAGCGGTAAACATGTTGGCTTATAGATCCTTAAATTTCCCCTTAGCCCCTGTCACTAAATTGGGTACTCAGAAATATCTAACAATTTTTTTTCCAAATGCAGGGAGACACATGTAAGGCTGAGAACGAGTAGGGTCTTTGAGGAGACACGTAAGGACCCTAGAGAGAGTGTGGGGAGCCGTGGGGAGCACGTTAGCAGGGTGGTCACCACCTTCAGTGAGAGGCTTGGTTAGTCAGCGGGGGCTCAACCCATAGACTGCGTGGCTTCACCAAGAGAAACCGCATTACCTCCCGGTTTTGGAGGCTGGACGTCGAGGTCAAGGTGCCAGAATGGTCGGGTGCGGGTGAGTGTCTTCTTCCTGGCTTGCACACAGCTGCCTTCCTGCTGTATCCTCACATGGAGCGTGTGTGTGTGTGTGTGTGTGTGTGTGTGTGTGTGTGTACGCGCATGCGTGCAGAGGGAATGCTCCCGTGCTACAGGATTAGGACCCCACTGCGTGATCTTATTTATTTACCACCTTGGAGGCCCTGTCTCCAAATACAGTCACACTGGGGGTTAGAGCATCATGGATTTTGGGGGTACACACTTCAACTCATAACAGGTTTCACACTGAAGCCCCCAGAGCAGCAATGGTTCTCACCAGGATGAGAGTCAGTTGCACTAGGGGAGCTTTCTCAAAATTGACATTTACATGACCTCTGCTGGAAGTTTCTGTTTTGTTTAATCCTAGGCTAGGGACTCAGAGTCTGTATTTTTTCAAAAATCTCCCTGAGATGATTCTGATTGTATCAGGGAACACTTATTATATCTGCATTTTATATATATTTTTAAATATCTATATCTATATCTATCTATCTATCTATCATCTATCTATCTATCTATTTTTCTAATCCTCACCTGAAGTTATGCTTACTGATTTTTTGAGAGAAAGAGTGAAACATTGATGTGAGAGAGAAATATCGATCAGTTGCCTCCCATACGTGCCCAGACCGGGGATCGAGCCTGCAACCTAGTTATGTACCCTGACCGGAAACCAAACCCGCCACCTCTCAGCATACAGGACAACGCTCCAACCAACTGAGCCACACCTGCCAGGGCTACATCTGCATTTTATTCCTGACCTGTAAACCATGGGGCATTTCTCTCCTCCTCCTCTATTTGGGACATATTTCATCATCCCCTCTTCCTACTTCCTCTGGGACTTTTTATTTTTTTGATAAGAGGAGTTGGAGAGAACCCAACATTTCTAGCCCACACAGGGAAAGCAGATGGCCTTTTCCTCCTGCCCTCTGTAATATCTGTCCTTCATGATGAATGTGTCATTAAACAAACCACCATCTTCCATAGAGTTGGCTGGGTAGGTGCCAAGCACACCTATGTCTCCCACAAGTGGATTGCAAGGCTTGGATTTGGAGCAAAGGAAATTGGGAGGCCAGTTATGACCTCGGGGGTCTTAACAGGATTTAATTTAACTGCCAAGTCACAGATAACACAACTAAGCAGTGGCTCCAAAAAAGTAGTTGTTCATTTTTCCTCATATGACTGGATGTCCAGAGGAAGGCCGTCCAGGGCTCTGTGATGCCACCAGAGACCAGGGCCTTACACTCTCCACTTACCCATCCTGAGTCGTCAAACTGCCCAAGATTACTATGCTACCTCTGGTATCACATTCACATGCTGGGCAGGAGGAGGGGCAGAGGCAAATGGTACATGCCAGTTGATGCTACTGCAGCCTCATTTTTCAGCTCATCAGCCAGACGATGCCATGTAGCCATCCTTCCATCCCATCACTTTCAATCTATGTGAGTCTTTTGTTGTGAGATGGGTCTCCTGTAAACAACATATCTATGAGTCATGCTTTCTTATCCAATCAGCTACCCTGTTTCTTTGATCGAGCGTTCAGTTCATTTACATTTAAGGTTATTATTGATATGAACTTATTTATTGCCATTTTTGTTTATTGTGGTTATATTTTTCTTCCTCTTTCTTCTAATTATAGCAGTCCTTTTAACATTTCTTGCAAATGCTGGTTTGGTGCTAATATATTCCCTTAGCCTTTTTTTTGTCTGGGAAGCTCTTTATTTTATCTTCTATTTTGAATGATAGCCTTGCTGGACAGAGTAGTCTTAGATTCAGATCCTTGTTTTTCATGACCTTGATTACTTCCTGCCATTGTCTTCTGGCTGGTAGTGTTTCTTGAGAAGTCAGCTTCTAGCTTTATGGGGGTTCCTTTGTAGATAAACTTGTTGCTTATCTCTTGCTGCCTTTAGCATTCTCTCTTTGTCTTTAATTTTAGTATTTTAATTACTATGTCTTGGTGTGGGCATGTTTGGGTTCTTCTTACTTGGGGCTCTCTGTGCTTATTGAACTTGAATGCCTTTTTCAACTTCACCAGTTAGGGGAGTTTTCTGTCAATATTTCTTGAAACATATTCTCTAACCCTTGCTCAATTTCTTCTTATGATGCAGATGTTGTTATGTATCAAGTTGTCCCACAGTTCTCTTAAGCTGTCTTCCTGTTTTTAAATTGTTTTTTCTTTTTGGTTTTCTGATTGGGTGATTTTATTTCTACCTTGTCTTCTAATTCACTGATCTGGTCCTCAGCTTCCTCTACTCTGCTGGTTATTCATTCCAATGTGTTCTTTATTTCTGCTATGTCATTCTTCATTTCCAGTTGGTTGGTTTTCAGTGTTTTATATCTCTACTCATGCTGTTGAGCTTGCTCATAATCATGGCTCTGAGCTCTACCTCTGATAACTTACTTAACTGCATTTCATTTGTCTCTTCTTTGGTAGAGTTCTCTTGTTCTTTCATTTGTGATTTGTTTCTTTGTTTCATCATTTTGGCTGTCTCACTGGGTTTTGGATCCTGCCAAATTTTCCCTGTGGGTGTTGGTGTTCCGCTGATTGTGGCTCCCTCTCCTGTGTTTGGATGAGTGTGGGAGGACCCACATTAAATACCACTGTCAAGACTTACTTTCCTGGGTAGATTTGAAAGCCCAGAAAAGACTCAGTTATCCTCTAGCTTTTTGTCTGGAGGCTATTCATGTCAGTTACTTGATGAGCCTTGGGTTGTAGCCTTAAAATAAATGAAAAACTCCCTCAAGTGTTCAGGGTAAGAGGATTTCCAGAGGGTGGGGCAAATGCTGGCTGTTAATGAGCCTCAACTTGCATTTCTCTGGCCTGGCCAGTGATGTTGAATTCCTGAGGGAGGGGCTGTTGCTTCTCCCTGAGGTTCTTTGAGTAAGGTGGCTACTGTCCTGCGAGGGGGTGATTCAGCAAAAAATTCCCATTGCCTTTTCATCTCTCCAAGCTCCTGAGTCTCCACACAGTTCTAGTCCAATCCACCCTCTCTCTGCTGGAGCCCCAGGTGAGTGGCTGTAGTTAATTTAGTGCTCAGTTCTAGCCCTCTGCACTGTGGAGCCAGCTTGGGATTTTAGCCCCGAGAGAGCTGCTCACAGCTAAAACAGCTGCTGTCCATGGGCTCCCAGCCCACCTTTTGCACCTCCACAGTCCCTACCAGGCTTGATTTAGTGTCCTTTTTCTGTCCCTGGTTATATGGGTCCTCTCCAGCTGCTTTTTTGTTGCTTTTCCTCAGTGATTTGTCTTTATTTTAGTTGTAATTTCAATTTGGTCCTGGGAGATGGTCTGTGTAGCTTCCATTCACTCCGCCCCATTTTGGAATTCAGCCCCTGCTTTCTAGATAATGAATATAACAATCTTTGAGGAGCTCACTACCATTAATGCAGCATTCTCACAGGCCTGCTCTCGTAACTGAAGAAGGCATTTCTTCCAGAAAGTCATTTCTTCTTCTCTAACTCCCAAAGTCCTTTATCCAGAGACCCTTTGCAGTATTTATCACACCCACTTTGTAGTTATTTCTGGACACTTTTTCTAATGGCAATCCTCTATGATCATAAATAATTCTTGAAGGTTATTCTTTTATTATATATATATATATATATATATATATATATATATATATATATATAGTTTTTATTATTTTTTAATTCCTACACAAGGGCATACTTAGAGAGAGAAAGGGGGAGAGAGAAAGAGAGAAACATTGATGTGAAAGAGAGAAACATTGATCATTTGCCTCCCTTACTCACCCTGACCAGGGATTGAGCCCACAACCTAGGTGTGTGCCCTGACAGAGAATTGAACCAGTAACCTTTCAGTGCACAGGATGACACTCAACCAACTAAGCCACAATAGCCAGGGCAGAAAACTTTTTTATAAAGGACCAGGTAGTAAATGTTTTAGTTTTGTGGGCCATGGTCTCTCTTGCAAGATCCATGCTCCCATCTGCTGCTGTGGCGTGAAAGAAGGCATAGACAACATGCAAACAGTGGGCTAGGTTTGCCCTGTAGTGAGCTGAACTCAACCTGTAGACCATAGTTTACTAATCCTTAGTTTAAAATAAAGGTTAGAATAGAACAAAAAGAAGGAGAAAGAGCTTCATCATATGTCCAGAAGAAAACAATGTTAAAAATAGTACCAATACACAATAAGTAGATAAATAATATCCCAGTACAGATAGCCACAATAATATTCACCTTTTCAGTTCATTCAGCCCCATGTAACTAATACTTGTTGCACTGGATGTTGGGTCTGCAGTCTGCTTTTCCAAAGTGGCTGCTTCTAGACTAAAATAGAGTCCTAGAAATCCTGGCTCACTCCCCTGCAGCATCTGCAGTTGCCTATATGGTGTCAGTTTGAAGTCTGTATTCACAAGTCTGTTACTTGAAGTGTTAATAGGTAAGCACACCTTGTCTTTTTCATTGAGGTTCTGAGGATGTCTGTTTTTGCTTAACACCTAGTTATTAGCCTGTAGTTTACAGCAAAGTCTTCCAGTAAGTGTGGAGAGGAAAGCCAGAAATTGATGGTGGTGGTACTTTTTTTTTTTTTTTTACAGTAATCAACATTATTAGAAGGAAGGGGGACAAAACCATCTGTAAGGATGGTGTAATGAATAACTTTTATAAGATTTGGATTAATTTTTTTCCCTGAGGATTGGGATATATGACACTGACAAGAACTGGGACAGTCTTAAAATGTCTAACCTCAGAGAGAAATTTAATCTAGGGAAGGATGAGCTCCTCCCTGTACTTCACAGCTCATTTTATGTAGCTCTCAGGTAGCTGTCGCCTTTATTTTTTTCCCCTTGACTCAATCCTTTGCCTTTTTGTCTTATCAGTTGTGTGTTTTCTCTGGGAGAGTGTACCTCTCTTGACTTAATATCCAGTGTCACATACTAACAATTTTAAGAATTCTTGCCCATCCTCATAATCTGCCCCTTGGACATTTCCACCCATAGGTCTCAGAATCATCAAAAACTCAACCTACTTAAAATGAATTTATTAGGACATCCATTCTGGCCCTGATGGAGTAACTGATCTGCCATAAGCAAATGTAAAACATGTCAATGTATATGAGGAAATTAGTTTCACGCATTGAAAAATAAGCAATGCCAGGTTGTGTTCCTTGAGAGAAGGGAACACATCAAGAGAACCACAGTCATGCAGTTTTCTGCCCAGGGCAAATGTTGGAGTTAAGTGTGTTATGGTGGAGCATAGGGTTCCTTATGGGTCCGTAGTTGAGAGCTGGGTGTACATAAGCAGTGAGTCTACAGGAGGCTTAAGAGAGAAGGACTGCTGAGGAGCCAGCAGTTGTGTAGTATTGTGACAGAGTGAGGCCCACCCAGACTGCAGTGTCTTTAATGAGCACTGCAGGCATTCAGCTGAGATCTCAAAAGGCCACATACTAGGAGTAAGTACCATGCCCTAGAGCAGGGGTTAGGAAACTATAGCCATATTTGACTTGTGGACTGTTTTTGTGCAGTCCATGAGTTAAGAATGATTTTTACATTTTAAAAAAGAATTTTTAGAAGCAGCAGCAGCAGCAGAAGGAGAAGGAAATGGAGGAAGAAGGGGAAGAGAAGAATACAACCATATATTGCTCATAAAGGCTAAAATATTTACTATCTGGTCTTTTACAGACAACATTTGCCAAATCCTGCAATAGAGGAATGGTCATGGTTGAGATGAAGAATAAATCTGAAATAGAACCATACTAACAAGAATAAAACCAAGCCAGAGTAAGGGTATTTGTCAATAATTAGCTGCTTTGCAGAACTAAACTAACCATCTTCAAAGAAAACAACATAATCCAGATGCTTTAGATCATCCATAGTGTCCAGTATACAATAAAAAGTTGCTAGATGTGAGAAATTAGGATTTTGTTACATATTATCAAGGGAACAAACACCAATCAATAGAAATAGATTTTTACATAACTAGTACTTTAAATCTTTCATTATACATTTAGAGACTAAAAGGAATACATCAACTGGTGGACTAAATAAGTCAACAGATGGGAGATCTCAATGGAGATTCAATGGGCACTGTAAGAAAGAACCAACTGGAAATTCTAAAACTGAAGGGTCTAGTATAGGAAATGAAAATTTCACTGGATGAGTTTAATAGTAGATTAGAGGCTTCCAAAGAAAAAGTGAACTTGAAGAGAGATCAATAGAATTATTCAATCTGAAGAAGAAAGATGAAAACAATGAATAGACCCTCAGTGGTCCAAGGGAGGTTATTAAATTGTCCTACTAAAGAATCAGAGAAAGAACAGGAATGGAGCAGAAAAATATTTGAGAAAATAATGCCAGAAAAATTTCCAAATTTGATGGAAAAATAATTACTTATTTTAAGAAGCTCAATAAATCCCAAACAAGTACAAAACCCCCCCCAATACTTGGACACATTATTGTTAATATTCTGAAAACAAAAGATAAAGAGGAAATCTTAAGACAGCTAAGGGAAAAGGACCCAGTATATACAGGGGAACAATGATACTTGTAATAAATAATTCTCATATGAAACAAGAAGGCCAGGAGACAATGGAACATCTTTAAAATGTTGAAAGAAGACAACCTGTTAACTAAATTCTCTGTCCAACATAAATAACCGTCAACAGTTAGTATGAAATAAGGAGATGTTCAGATAAGTAAAAACTGAGAAATTTGATGCCAGCAGACTGCACTATAAGAAATGCTAAAGGAAGTTCTAGAGAGAAATGATATCAGTGGAAACTCAGATATATGAAAGTAATGCAAAGCATTGAAAATTGTCAGTACAGACTTCCGGTCAAGATGGTGGTGTAGGTAAACACGGTATCACGTCCTCCAACAACCACATCAAAGTTACAACTAAACTACAGAACAACCGTCATTCAAAACTTCCTGAAATCAAGCTGAAGGGAAGTCCTACAACTATGGAATTAAAGCAGCAGCCACATCCAGACTGGTAGGAGGGGCGGAGGACACCTCGGCTGGGAAGGTGTTTCCTGAGGACTGAGGGGTCCCCGTCCCACACCAGGTGCCTTGCTCAGGGTTCCAGTGCCAGGAAGAGAGTCCCCATCACTTCTGGCTGTAAATCCAGCAGGAACTGAGGCTCAGGGAAGCTGAAGCGGCTGGAGCCCCAGGCAGCTCCCTAAAGGGCCCGCGCACGGACTTATCGGACTCTCTCCCTCTAAGCTTGGAGGGGAGGCAGCTCGAGGGGCGCCAGAGACATACAGGAAAGAACTGAGCTGTTTGGCAATGGAGCGAGGGCTGGAGAGGGGGCTTTCTTCAGGACAAACGTGGTGTCAGAGGCCTTTGTTCCTTTGGTGAGGGCTTCCTTGGGGCGGTAGAAAGGCACCATATCTGGGACTTCAGCAACCTGGCTCACACTGGTAGCCCCACCCTGGTGACTCCCTGAGGCCCCACCCCACCCAACTTTCAGGCCCACCCAAGCTGTTGCCACTTGCTTAACCATAGAATTGGCCTGTCTTGGATCCTGCTTCAGGTTTTTCCTAAGTTCTTTCAAACGAGCAGCATCTGGTCTCAGCTAGCCCCATACTGCTCATTAAGTAATACACAGAAACAAACACAGGGAGGCAGCCAAAATGAGGAGACGAAGAAACCGGTCCCAAATGAAAGAACAGAACCAAACCCCAAGAAAAGAACTAAGCGAAATGGAGATTAGCAACATAACAGATGCTGAGTTCAAACTACTGCTTATAAGGATGCTCAATGAGCTCAGTGAGAACCTCAGTGAACTTAGTGAGGGCCTCAAGAGCATAAAAAAGGACCAGTCAGAATTGAAGGAGGCATTAACTGAAATAAAGAATAATTTACACAGCTTCAATACTAGAGTACGTAAATCCAAGAAGCAAACCATCGATTTGGAATATAAGGAAGCAAAAAACGCCCAATCAGAACAGCAAAAAGAAAAAAGAATCCAAAAAAATGAGGATAGTGTAAGGAGCCTCTGGGACAACTTCAAGTGGGCCAACATTCGCATCTTGGAGGTGCCAGAAGGAGAAGAGTGAGAACAAGAAATTGAAAACCTTTTTGAAACAATAATGGCAGTTGGTGAAGGAAACAGACATACAAGTCCTAACTTGGTGAAGGAAACAGACATACAAGTCCAGGAAGCACAGAGAGTCCCAAACAAGATGAACCCCAAGAGGCCCACACCAAGACACATCATCATCAAAATGCAAAAGGTTCAAGACAAAGAGAGAATCTTAAAAGCAGCAAGATAAAGGCAGCTAGTTACCTACAAAGGAGTTCCCATAAGGCTGTCAGCTGATTTCTCAAAAGAAACTTTGAAGGCCAGAAGGGAGTGGCAAGAAATATTCAGAGTGATGAAAAGCAAGAACCTACAACCAAGATTACTCTATCCTGCAAAGTTGTCATTTAGAATCGATGGCCATATAAAGACTTTCCCAGACAAGAAAAAGTTAAAGGAGTTCATCACCACCAAACCGTTATTATATGAAATGATGAAGGGTCTTTTTGAAGAGAAAGATAAAATATATGAACAAACAAAATGGCAATGAATACATATCTATCAACAATGGAATCTACAAACAAAATGAACAGGTAGATCAGAAACCTTTTCATAGATACAGAGAACATTTTGTTGGTTGCCAGATGGGAGGGGGGTTGGGAGAATGGATGAAAAAGTTGAAGGGATTAAGAAGTACAAATTCATTGCTAGACTGACAAACCTCAAAGGGAAAGGGGTTGGGGGTGGGGGTGGGAAGAAATAAACCAAAGAACTTATATGCATAACCAATGGACACAGACAATAGTGTGGGAAAAGGCGGGAGGGGGGCGGGATTGGGGAGGAGGGGATTAATGGGGGAAAAATGTGGAACATCTGTAATACATTCTACTTTCAACAATAAAGATTTAAAAAAAATAGAATAAGATACTGCTAAATTTTCTATGAAGGAAGTAAATAGTATACTTGAAATTTGATTAATCCAAAAGAAAATAAGCATAGAGAAATGGAAGAACAGGAAAAACAAACAATAAGTATGAAAAAATAAAAAAACAGCAAGCCCAGCTGGTGTGGCTCAGTGTATTGAATGTCATCTCATGGACTGGTTCGATTTCTGGTCAGGGCACATGCCCAGGTTGCGGGCTCAAACCCCAGTGGGGGGCGTGCAGGAGGCAGCCAATTGATGTATCTCTCTCACATGGATGTTTCTATCTCTTTTTCCCTTTCTCACTAAAAAAATCAATTAAAACAACAACAAAAACAAGTAGCAAGATGGTAGAATTCAACACAATATTAATTAGTTAAAGTGAACTGATGAAAATTCTAAGAGGCAGAGACTGCCTGACTGGATGAAAAATGTGAAATTCAATAATGTACTATCTATAAACAATGCAATGTAAATATAAGTATACATGTATTTTAAATGTAAAAAGGAGAGGAAATGATATACCACGAAATAGCAAGCATAAGAAAGCTACTGGGCTGATATAAATTTCACACAAAGTAGACTTCAAGGCAAAGGCATATAAATAAGAACATTTTGTAATGATGAGTTAATTCACCAGGAAGGCACAAGAATCCTAAATATGTACGTATGCACATGATAATAGAACTTTAGAATATATGGAACAAAACAGAATTAAAGCAAGAAATAGACAAATCCACAGTTATAATTGAAAATCTTAACACCTTGTTTTCATAAGTTGATGAAGCAAGAAGACCAAAAAAAAAAAAAAAAAACTACAGTGGAGAAAGTTGGAGAGGAAGTACATCCTCCCCACCTACCCTGACCACTTATGCCCCCAGGCTACTGCTTCCTCCTGGTCTGTCCAGTACATGTATTTGAAATGTTTTTTATCCCTCTGTTTATCAAAAGCATGTGGAATCAGCCCTGGCCAGTGAGGTCAGTGGTTAGAGCATTGGCCCACACACTGAAGGGTGGTGGGTTTGATTCCCAGTCAAGGGCATGTACCTGGGTTGCAGATTCGATCCCCAGCCCTGGTTGGGTTGCATCGATGTATCTCTCTCACATTAATGTTTCTCTTTCCCTCCCTTTCTCCTACTCTCTCTAAAAATCAATGGAAAAAAATGATCAAATGAGGATTAACAACAACAAAAAAAGCATGTGAAATCAACTAAATAAATTATGAAACATATGTCATGGTTCCCTACGTTCTGTGACAGTACAAACCTGTGATTATTTAATCAAGAGGAAAACAACATTCAGCACCTCGGTATAAGCCAGTTGAAGAGTACAGATCTGTTGCAATGTCCCAGCTTGCCTGGTGTTTTGCTTGCTACCTGCAAAAGTGCATTTGCTCAACAAAGACACATGCAGAGCTTGACATCACTTTGTATACCTTTTAAACTCTCTTTCGGTCATTTGTTACTGTGGCCATAGTCAGGGATTTTTAATTGATTTTTTGAGGTGACATTGGTTAATAAATCTGTATAGGTTTCAGGTATACAATCTATAATACATCATCTGTATATTGTATTGTGTGTTCACTACCCCAAGTCAAGTCTCCTTCCATCACCATTTATCCTCTTTATACCCTCTTCTACCTCCCACCAACCGCCTTTCACTCTGGTAATTACTACACTGTTTTCTGTGTCTATGGGTTTTTGTTATTGTTGTTTGTTTGCTTAATCATTTCACCTTTTTCACCCTGCCTCCCAACTCCCCTCCCCTCTGACAGCAGTCAGTTTGTTCTCTGTATTTATGAATCTGTTTTTTATTTTGTTTGTTAATTTTGTTCAGTAGATTCCACATATGAGTGAAATCATATGGTATCTGTCTTTCTCTGACTGTCTTATTTCACTTAGCGTAATACTTTCCAGGTCCACCCGTGCTATCACAAAGGGTAAGAGATCTTTCTTACAGCTGCATAAAATTCTATTGTGTAAATGTACCACAGCTTTTTTATCCACTCATCTACTGATGGACACTTGGGCTGCTTCCAAATCTTGGCTATGGTAAATAACGTTGCAATGAACATAGGGGTGCATATATTTTTTCAAATCAGTGTTTCTGGTTTTTTGGATATATTCCCAAAAGTGGAATCACTAGGTCATAAGATAGTTTCATTTTTAATTTTTTTGAGGAACTCCGTACTATTTTCTATAGTGGATGCACCAATCTGCATTCCCACCAACAGTGCACGAGGGTTTTCTTTTTTCTACATCCTCACCAAACTTGTTGCTTGTTGACTTATTGATAATAAGCATTCTGACATGTGTGAGGTGACATCTCATTGTGGTTTAAATTTGCATTTCTCTGATGATTAGTGACATTGAGCATCTTTTCATATGTCCATTGGCCATCTGTATGTCCTCTTTGGAGTTATGTCTGTTCAGGTCCTTTGCCCATTTTGTAATTGAATTGTTTCAATTTTTTTAGTGTTGAATTTTATAAATTCTATATACATTTTGTATATTAAGCCCTTGTCAGATGTATCAGCAAATATGTTCTCCCATTCAGGGGTTATCTTTTCATTTTGTTGATTGTTTCCTTTGCTGTGCAAAAATGTTGTAGTTTGATGTAGACCCATTTGTTTATTTTTTCTTTTGTTTCTCTTGCCCAAGGTGATATACCAGAAAAAATTATTGCTACAAGAAATGTTTAGTGCCTATGTTTTCTTCTAGGTTTTTATGGTTTTGAGGCTAACATTTAAGATTTTAATTCATTTTGAGTTTATTCTTGTGTATTGTGTAAGAAGGTGGTCTAGTTTTATTTTTTTGCACGTATATGTCTACTTTTCCCAACACCGTTTATTGAATAGACTATCTTACCCCATTGTTTGCTTTTGCCTCCTTAGTCAAATAATAATTGACCATAAAAGTGTGGATTTATTTCTGGGTTCTCTAATCTGTTCCATCGATCTATATGTCTGTTTTTATGCCAGTATCATGCTGTTTGATTACTATGGCCTTGTAGTATAATTTATATCAGGTAATGTGATATTTCCAACTTTGTTCTTCTTTCTCAAGATTGTGGCTAGTTAGGATCTTTTGTGGTTTCATTTAAATTTTTGAAATATTTGTTCTAGTTCTGTGAAATATGCCATTGATAGCTTTCATTGAATCTATAGATTGCTTTGGGTAGTATGGACATTTTAATGATGTTAATTCTTCCTATCCATGAACTTGGTATATACTTCCACTTATTTGTAGCTTCCTAAATTTTTTCTTCAGTGTCTTATAATTTTCCTTGTATGGGTCTTTTACTTGGTTAAATTTATTCCTAGGTTTTTTTTTGTTGTTGTTGTTGTTGTTTTTAAAGCAATTGTGAATAGGACTGTTGTCTTAGTTTCCCTTTCTGATAGTTCATTATTGGTACATAAAAATTCCACTGATTTCTGGATATTTATTTTGTATCCTGATACTTTACTGAATTCATTTATCAGTTCTAGTAGTTTTTGGTAGAATCTTTAGGGTTCTCTAGATACAGTATCAGGCCATCTGCAAATAATGACAGTTTTACTTCTTCCTTTTCAATTTGAATGTCTCTTATTTCTTCTTGTTTGGTTGCTGTGGCTAGGACTTCCAATACTATGTTGAATAAGAGTGGTGAACGCAGACATTGTCTTTCTCCTGATCTTAAGTGAAATGCTTATAGCTTTTGCTCGTTGAGTGTGATGTTGGCGGAGGGTTTGTCATATATGGCCCTTATTTTGTTAAGGTATGTTCCCTCTATTCCCACTTTTCTGAGAGTTTTCATTCTAATAGGTGCTGGATTATAGGAAACGCTTTTTCTATTGCTTTTTCTGTATCTATTGATTTGATCATGTAATTTTTATCATTAATATTGTTATGTGATATATCAATTTATTGATTTGTGAATATTGTACCAACCTTGCATTCTCAAATTAAATCCTACTTGCACATGGTGTGTGATCTTTTTGATGTATTGCTAGGTCCAATTCACTAATATTTTGTTGAGGATTTTAGCATCTATGTTCATCAGACATATTGGCCTATAATTTTATTTTTTTTGTAGTGTCTTTGATTGGTTTTGGAATGAAGATAATGTTGGCCTCATAAAATGAGCTTGGGAGCCTTCCTTCCTCTTGAATTGTTTTGAATAGTTTGAGAAGGATGGATGTTAGTTCTCATTTGAATGTTTGGTAAAATTCACCTGTGAAGCCATTCAGTCCAGGACTTTTGTTTGTTGGGAGTTTTTAAAGTTATTTATTTAAATTATTACTGCTTTAATTTCACTAGTTGTAATCTGTCTATTCAGATTCTCTGATTCAGTTTTGGAGATCATATGTTTCTAGGAATTTATCCATTTTGTCCAGATTGCCCAATTTTTTGGTATATAATTTTTTGTAATATCTTACCATCCTTTGAATTTAGTGTCAGTTGTTACTTTACCTCTTTCATTTCTGATTTTATTTATTTGAGTCCTCTCTCTTTGTTTCCTGATGAGTGTAGTTAAAGGTTTGCCAATCTGGTTTATCTTTTCAAAGAACCAGCTCTTGGTGGTCATAGATCTTTTGTATTTGTTTTTAGACTCTATTTTGTTTATTTTTGCTCTGATCTTTACTGTATCCTTCCTTCTACTCACTTTAGGGTTTGTTTATCACTCTTTTGCAAGTTCCTTTAAGTATAAAAGTTAGATTATTTTTTTCAGATTTTTCTTGTTTCTTGAGATAGGCCTGCAGTGCTATGAATTTTCCTCTTAAGACTGCTTTTGCTGTGTCACATATTTTTTGGGGGGTTATTGGGTTATTATCTTTATTTTTTAAGGTATCTTTTGATTTCTTCCTTGATCTCACTGTTAACCCATTCAATGTTTAGTAACATGTTATTTAGCCTCCATGTCTTTGTGTGTTTTTCAGTGTCTTTCTTGTGATTGATTTCTAGTTTCATACTATTATGGTCAGAGAAGATGCTTAATATGATTTCAATTTTCTAAAATTTATTGAGACTTGTTTTTGTGTCCTAACATGTGGTCTATCCTAGAAAATGTTCCATGAGCACTTAAAAAGAATATTCTGCTGCTTTTGGGTGAATTGCTCTGAAGATATCTATTAAATCCACCTGATCTAGTATGTCATTTAAGGCCACCATTTCTTTGTTAAATTTCTGTTTGGAAGAGCTATCCATTGATGTCAATAAGGAGTTAAAATCCCCTACTATGACTATGACTGTCAATCTCTTTATGTCCATCAATATTTGCTTTACATATTTAGGTGCTCCTACATCAAGTGCATAAATGTTTATAGGGTTATATCCTTTTGTCAGGATGATATCTTTATTATTATGTAGTTTCTTTGTTTCTTACTGTAGCCTTTGTTTTAAAGTCTATTTGGTCAGATATAAGTATTGCTACCCCATTTTTTTTCTTTCCATTTGCATGAAATATATTTTTTCATTCCTTTACTTTTATTTATTTTTTATTTGTGTATCTTTCATTCTGAGGTGGGTCTATTGTAGACAGCATATATTGGGTCCTGTTTTCTTGTCCATTCAGCTACCCTATCTCTTTTGATGGGAGCATTTAAGCCATTTACATTTAAAGTGATTAGTGATAGGTATGTATTTATTGTCATTTTATTATTTAACGATGTTTCTCTGTTTTTCTTGTTCTTCTTCTCCTCCTCCTCCTCCTTAAAGTAGACCCTTTAACATTTCTTGTAATACAAGTTTGGTGGTAGCAAACTCCTTCATTTTCTTCTTGTCTGGGAGTTCTCTTTATTTCTCTTTCAATTTTAAATGATACCCTTGCTGGGTAGAGTAATCTTGGCTGTAGGTCCTTGCTTTTCAACACTTTGAATATTTTATGCCAATACCTTCTGGCCTGAAATATTTCTGTTGAGAAATCAGGTGGTAGTCTTATGCAAGCTCCACTGTAGGTAAATAATTGTTTTTTTTTTTGTTGCTGTTCTTCAGAATCCCTCTTTGTCTTTAACTGCTGCCATTTTAATTATGATTTGTCTTGGAGTGAACCTCTTTGAGTTCATCTTTTTGAGACACTCTGCACTTCCTGGACTTGTGTATCTTTTTCCTTCATCAGGTTAGGGAAGTTTTCAGTCATTATTTCTGCAAACAGGCTCTCAGTCCCATGCTGTCTCTCTTCTCCTTCTGGTATTCCTATGATGTAGATGTTGTTCAGTTTAATAATGTTCCAAAGACCCCTTAAACTATCCTGATTTTTAAAAAAAAATATTTTTTGTTTTTGCTGCTCTGTTTGGGTGATTTTCTACATTGTCTTCCAAATTGCTGATTCAGTCATCTGTTTTATCCAACCTACTGTTTATTCCTTCCAGTGTATTCTTTCTTTTTTTTTATTAATTAATTTATTTTTGTTACAGGTGTTTCTCTTTTTCCCGCCACTGATCACCCTTCCCCATCCCTCCGTGCCCCATCCCCAGCTTTGTTGTCCATGCCCATTGTTCATGCATATATTCATATAAGTTCTGTGGTTTATCTCCCCCTCACCACTCCCTCTTCTGGAGATTGTCAGTCTGTACCCCACTTCCACATCTCTGGGACGACCCCATTCCTCAGACTGTTATGTTCATTATATTCCATAAATAAGTGAGATCATATGATACTTGTCTTTCTCTGTTTGGCTTGTTTCGCTTAGGATGATACTTTCCAGGTCCCTCTATGACATCTCAAAGGATAAGAGTTCTTTTTTACAGCTGCATAGTACTCCACTGTGTATATGTACCACTGCTTTTTTATCCATTTGTCTACTGATGAACATTTGGGCTGTTTCCAGATTTTAGTTATTGTAAATAGTGCTGCTACAAACACAGGGCTACATATATTCTTTTTGATTGGTGTTTCAGGCTTCTTAGGGTATATTCCAGGAAGTGGGATCACTGAGTCAATGGCAGTTCAATATTTAAATGTTTGAGGTAACACCATATTGTTTTCCATAGCGGCTGCACCAGTCTGCATTTCCACCAGCAGTGTACTAGAGTATCCTTTTCTCCACACCCTTGCCAACACTTGTTGTTTGATGATTTGTGGATGGCAGCCATTCTGACAGGTGTTGTTTTAATTTGCATGTCTGTGATGATTAGTGATGTTGAGCATTTCTTCATATGTCTCTTGGCCATTTGTATGTCCTGTTTGGAGAGGTGTCTATTTAGTTCCTCTGCCCATTTTTTAATTGGGTTCTTTGTCTTCCTTTTGTTGAGTTTATATATATTGAAAATCAACCCCTTATGTGATATATCATTGGCAATTATGCTCTCCCGTACAGTGGGTTGCCTTTCCATTTTGATGATTATTTCTTTTGCTGTGTAGAAGCTTTTGAGTTTGATGTAGTCCCATGTGTTCATTTTCTCCTTTGTTTCTGTTGCTTTAGGTGACGTATCAGTGAAAATTCTGCTGCATATGATGTCTGAAATTTTGTTGCCTACATTTTCTTCTAGGATTTTTGTGATTCATGACTCACATTGAAGTCTTTTATCCATTTTGAGTTTATTTTTGTGTATGGTGTAAGTTGATAGTCTAGTTTCGTTTTTTTGCATGTAGCTGTCCAATTTTTCCAACACCATTTATTAAGAGGCTGTCTTTACTCCACTCTATGCTCTTGACACCTTTGTCAAATATTAATTGAGCATATTGCCTTGGGTTCATTTCTGGGTTCTCTGTTCTGTTCCACTGGTCTATATGCCTGTTCTTGTGCCAGTACCAGGCTGTTTTGATTACAGTGGCTTTGTAGTATAACCTGAAATCTGGTAATATGATCCCTCCAACTTTGTTCTTCTTTTTCAAGATTGCTGTGGCTATTTGAGGTCTTTTTTGGTTCCATATAAACTTTTGAAGTATTTGTTCTAGTTCTGTGAAGTATGTTGTTGGTATTTTGATGGGGATTGCATTGAATCTATAGATTGCTTTGGGTAATATGGACATTTTAATGATGTTAATTCTTCCAATCCATGAACAAGGTATGTGCTTCCACTTTTGTATATCTTCCTCTATTTCTTTTTTCAATGACCTGTAGTTTTCTGCAAATAGGTCCTTTATTTCTTTGGTTAAGTTTATTCCTAGGTATCTTAATTATTTTGCCGCAATGGAAAATAGAATTGTCGTTTTAGTTTCCTTTCTGTGAGTTCATCATTGGTGTATAAGAATGTCATCGATTTCTTGACGTTAATTTTGTATCCTGCTACTTTGCCAAATTCATTTATTAAGTCTAGTAAATTTTTGATGGAGTCTTTGGGGTTTTCTACGTATAGTATCATGTCAGCTGCGAATAATGACAGTTTCACTTCCTCCTTTCCAATTTGGATCCCTTTTATTTTTTCTTCCTGTCTGATTGCTGTGGCTAAGACTTCCAGTACTATGTTAAATAAGAGTGGCGAAAGTGGGCCTCCTTGTCTTGTTCCTGTTCTTAAGGGAAATGCTTTTAGTTTTTGCCCATTGAGTATGGTGTTGGCTGTAGGTTTTTCATATATGGCCTTTATTACGTCGAGATATGATCCCTCTAGTCCCATATTAATGAATGTTTTTATCAGAAATGGGTGCTGGATTTTGTTGAATGCTTTTTCAGCAGCTATTGATATGATCATATGATTTTTATCTTTCATTTTGTTTATGTGGTGTATCACATTTATTGATTTGCAAATATTGTACCAGTCTTGCATCCATGGGATGAATCCCACTCGGTCATGGTGAATAATGTTTTTGATGCATTGCAAGATTTGATTTGCCTGTATTTTGATCAGGATTTTGGCATCTATGTTCATCAGGGATATTGGTCTGTAGTTTTTTTTTTTTTTTTTTGGTAGTGTTTTTTTTTTTCTGATTTTGGAATTAGAATTACGCTGGCCTCATAAAATGAGTTTAGAAGTCTTCCTTCTTCTTGAATTTTTTGAAATAGTTTGAGGAGAATGGGTATTAGTTCTTCTTTGAATGTTCGGTAAAATTCCCCCATGAAGTTGTGCGGGCCTGGGCTTTTGTTTGCTGGGAGAGTCTTGATTACATCTTCAATTTCTTCTGTTGTTATTGGTCTGTTCAAGTTTTAGATCTCTTTCCGGTCAGTTTTGGGAGACTATGTGTTTCTAGAAATTTGTCCATTTTGCTTAGATTGTCAAATTTGTTGCTGTATCATTGTTCATAGTATTGGTTAACGATCCTGTATTTCTGTGATGTCAGTTATTATTTCCCCTCTTTCATTTCTAATTTTGTGTATTTGGGTTCTCTCTCTTTGTTTCTTGGTGAGTCTAGCTAAGGGTCCATCAATCTTGTTTATCTTTTCAAAGAACCAGCTCTTTGTTTCATCAATCCTTTGAATTGTTTTTTGGTTTCCATGTCATTTATTTTTGCTCTGATATTTACTATTTCTTTCCTTCTACTTGCTCTTTTGTTTGCTTTCTAGTTCTTTAAGTTGTAATGTTTGATATTCTATTAGAAATTTTTCTTGCTTCTTGAGGTAGGCCTGTAGTGCTATGAACTTCCCTCTCAGAACTGCTTTCACTGTATCTCATAGATTTTGTGTTGTTGTATGTTCATTTTCATTGGTTTCCAGGAAGTTTTTAATTTCTTCCTTGATCTCCATGGTAACCCATTCCTTGTTCAATAACTTGCCATTTAAGCTCCATGTTTTCAAATTTCTTTGCATGTTGTTGCAGTTGATTTCTAGTTTCATGCCATTGTGATCTTGCCAGAAGATGCTTGATATGATTTCAATCTTTTAGAACTTGTAGAGACTTGCTTTGTGTCCTAACATGTGGTCTATGTTTGAGAATGTACCATGTGCACTTGAGAAGAATGTGAATTCTGTGGTTTTGGGGTATAATTAATTCTCTGTAGAAATGTATTTGATGTAGTGCTTCATTTAGAGTCTGTGTTTTCTTGTTAATTTTTTGTCCAAAAGATCTATCCAGTGATGTCAGCGGGTGTTAAAGTTCCCTGCTATGATTGTATTGCTGTTGATTTCTCCTTTGAAGTCCTCCAAAAGATGTTTAATATATGTTGGTGCTCCTATATTGGGTGCATATATGTTTACCAAGGTTATATCTTCCTGTTGTATAGATCCTTTTAATATTATGTAGTGGCCTTCTTTGTCTCCAGTTAAGGCCTTCATTTTGAAATCTACTTTATTAGATATGAGTATTGCTACTCCAGCTTTCTTTTGCTTTCCATTTGCCTGAAAGATTATTTTCCATCCCTTCACTTTCAACCTATGTGAGTCTTTTGTTGTGAGGTAGGTCTCTTGTAAACAACATATATGTGAGTCATGCTTTCTTATCCAATCAGCTACTCTTTTATCAGAGCATTCAAACCATTCACATTTAAGGTGATAATTGATATGTACTTATTTATTGCCGTTATGTTTAGTGTGGTTCTATTTTTCTTCCTATTTCTTCTACTAATTACACCAGTCCATTTAGCATATCTTGCAGTACTGGTTTGGTGTTAATATATTCCCTTAGCCTTTTTTTTTTTTTTTTGTCTGGAAGGTCATTATTTGACCTATTTTGAATGATAGCCTTGCTGGATAGAGTAGTCTTGGATTCAGTTCCTTGTTTTTCATGACCTTGATTACTTCATGCCACACCCTTCTGGCCTATAGTGTTTCTGTTGAGAAATCAACTGAGAGCCTTATGGGGTTTCCTTTGTAGGTTATCTGTTGCTTATCTCTTGCTGACTTTAGGATTCTCTCTTTGTCTTTAATTTTGGGCAATTTAATTACTATGTTTCTTGGTGTGGGCCTGTTTGGGTTCTTACTTGGGGCTCTCTGTGCTTCTTGAACTTGAATGCCTTCTTCCTTCACCAAGTTAGGAAAATTTTCTGTCACTATTTTTTCAAATATATTCTCTAACCCTTACCCATTTTCTTCCTCTTCGGGGACTCCTATGATGCAAATGTTATTATGTTTTCAGTTGTCTCACAGTTCTCTTAAGCTGTCTTCTTATTTTTTAATTGTTTTTCCCTTTTGGTTTTCTGATTGGTTGATTTTTTTTACTCTGTTTTCTAATGCACTGATTTGGTCCTCAGCTTCCTCTACTCTGCTGGTTAGTCCTTCCAATGTGTTCTTAATTTCTGCTCTGTCACTCTTCATTTCTACTTGGTTGATTTTCAATGTTTCTATATCTTTCCTCATGGTGCTGATGTCCTTACTCATGCTGTTGAGCTTCCTCACGATCATGGTTCTGAACTCTACCTCTGATAATTTGCTTAGCTGCATTTTATTTATCCTATCTTTGATAGAGTTCTCTTCTTTCATTTGGGATTTGTTTCTTTGTTTACCATTTTGGCTATTACAGTGGGTTTTGGAGCCAGCCAAATTTTCCCTGTGGGTGTTGGTGTCCTGCTGTATGTAGCTCCCTCTACTGGATTTGGATGGGCCTGGGTCGGCCCACGTTAAACACCACTGTCAAGTCTTACTTTCCTGGAAGCCCAGGAAAGGTTCAGCTATCCTCTGGGTCTTTCCTGGTGGCTAGTAGTCTCAGTTACTCAGTGCCTTGGAATGTAGCCCTGGTGTTCTGCATAAGAGGATTTCCAGAGGGTGGGAATGATTCTGGTTGTTAAAGATCCTCAATATGCATTTCTTTGCCTCACCTGGGAAAGGCTAAATCTCCGAGGGTGGGGGGCTGCTGCTTTTCCCCACAGCTCGAGGAAGGAGCACACTACCCACCATCCTTTGTTGCTGCAACTCAGCTAAAACTCTGAGTGCCCTCCAAATCCCGGGTGTCCCCACAGAGTTCCAGCTCAGTCTGCCCTCCCTCTGCCCTAGCCCAGGTGAGTGGCTGTGGCTATTTTAGCGCTTTGTCTTGGCTCTCTGCACTGTGGAGTGGGCTTGGTCTTTATTCCCCTAGGGTGCTGCTCACTGTTAAGACTGCTGCTGTCCTTGGGCCCCCGAGCCTACCACCCTTTTGTGCCTCCGCAGATCCTACCAGTGTCCCTGGTTTTGTCGTCCTGTCCTGCTGCTTTTCTGTTGCTTTTTTCCAAGGATTTATCTTTATTTTAGTTGTAATTTCCGTTTGGTCCTGGGAGATGGTCTGCATAGCTTCTATTCACTCTGCCTCCTATTTTCACATCCTCCAAGCCTTTCTTGTGCGTAGCTGGGTTGCACTGGCCTTCATGGTGCCCCGGAACCTTGCAGGTCCCTCGGGTAACTGGATCACACAGTCCCTTCGGGGTCCCGGCTCTATGCCTATGTTATGGGCTGCTGGGTCGCACAGGCCTCTCTGGTGCCCCTGCACCCTGCAGTTCCTGTGGGTGGGCAGCTGGATTGCACCAGTCTCTCTAGGGCTCTGGCTTCCCACGGCTCTTGTGAGCTGCTGGACAGCACAGGCCTCTGTGGAGCCCCAGGTCCCGCCACTGGTGGCTGGGGAGAGCTGCTCCCCCATGGGGCTCAACTCCTGCTCAGCCTTTGCTGTAGTTTTTGGGGATGGGTCTCAGTTGCTGGTCTGTGCTTCTGTTGCCTGGGGATGGATGTCTGCTCTGCAGCCTCTGTTGCTGGGGTTATGTCTAGACTCTGATCGAGCTGCTACTGTGGGGGATGGTGTTGGGCTCCCGGCTGTCCAAGGCTCCTGCAACCAGCACCTTGGCAGCTCCACTACTGTGCACGGGTCTGTGTTGACACAGGGTGTCCACTGGTCCGACGGTGCCAGGTGCGCTGGTGGGCTCAGGTTGTTGGGCTCTGGCCGCTCCCACTGCCTCCTCCCAGGGAAGACCCGGGATCTTCCAAAGTGGTGGGAGCTCCCCATGGGGCAGGGAGAAGCGCCCTGAAGGGCCGCTTACCCAGGTAGCCGGCTGCTCCGTCCACAGCACAGGAACCTCTGCTCCGTGGCTCTGCCCTGCTGGGGTTTGATTGTCCACCTTCACGTCCACTCACACTTTCTTATACACACCCTCACTCTGGTCCTGCCCGCCGCCATCTTCGGAAAATGCCTTCTAGTGTATTCTTAATTTCAGATATTGAATTCTTCATTTCTGACTGGTTCTTTTTTTATGATTTCTATGTCCCTTTTCATGCTGTTGTAGTTCTCACTACATTCCTTATACTTCTCACTAAGCTCCTTGAGCATCCTTATAACCATTTTTCTGAACTCTATATCTGATACGTTGTTTGTCTCCATTTTATTTAGCTCTTTTTTTCCTGGAGATTTCTCCTTTTTTTTTTCATTTGGGACACATTACTTTGTCTCCCATTTTGGCTGCCTCTTTGTTTCTATGCACTAGGTAGATCTGCTATGATTCATGTCTCGGTAGGGTGGCCTTATTTAGTAGGTGTCCTGTGGGTTCCAGTGGTGAAGTCTTTTTGATCACCTGAGCTGGGTGCCCCAGGAAAGTCCCTTGTGTGGGTTATGTGGGCCCTCCTGTAGTGATTCAGTCTTGACGGCTATTGCTCTATTTGTGTGTGGGATCAACCCCCAGGCTGGCTGACTGTGAGGTTCTACCCCAACCATGGTGTGCTGACCATACAATGCAGAATTCTCCTCAGCAGGGTCTGGTGCCTGCTGAGATCTCCTTTTGGATATGCTGCTTGTGAAGCATATTGGATCCTGCTCTGCTGTCTGCAGCTGGCCACTGGGTGTGTTGGTTCTGGGCCTCTGGGAGGGATAGACTATGGTGCAGGCCAATGTTAGACACTGGGATTGGCCTTGGGTAACCTGTTTAGAGCTCCAAAATGATCCACAGTTTGTGGCTTCATTACATCAGTGTACATAGGAAGGACCAAGCTGTGCACCAAGGCCAGCAATTACCAGCACCAGGCCTGAAGGCAGGTCATCAGAAGTCCCAAGGCACCTTGAGATCTGCCTCTGCCTGTCTCTACCTGCCAGCTGTCTGTCAGGCTCAGTCACTGGAAGATCCTCTGGTGGTACTCACTTTGCATGAAGTATGTTCTCAGTGAGTCACCCGGTAGGGCGAGTGCCGTTCACCAGATTGATGCAGGTTCAAGCTCAGAGCCAGTGCTTGGTCTGAGGCCACTCATCAAAAGTCCCAGGGTATACAAAGTCTAGCTGCTCCCTGCTGGGTGCTCACACACCTTTGTAGTGGGGCGGGGTCTCAGGGAGTCATCAGGGTGAAGCCAGCAGAGTTTATCAGGCCCAAACAGACCAAGATTTGGCCAGGTGAGGGGAGGGCTCTGTACTGCTTAGATGTTCCAGGAAAAGCGGCCCCTGTTCTAAAGCCACACAACTGAGTCTTTTCAGGATTCTGCTGGGAGGAGCCTGAGCTCAGGAGGGTGAGGCCACCCAGAGCAGAAGGATGGGGATAGTGGATCTCCCATGGAGGGAAGCATTAGTCAGATTCACAGGAAAATAGGGGGATTAGATCCACCTCCAAAGCCACATCACTGGGTCACTGACACCTCAGCCCAGGCACCTGACTTCTCTGCAGATGTACGTTCTGCAGGGTGGGGTGAGAGGGAGTTCAGAGGGTGGAGTTATTGCTGATGCCTATGAAGGGGAGTGGTCCACACAAGAAAGGTGGTATCTGCAGTGTAGGAGAATGACTCAGCACAGGGATCCTGATAGCTGTCCCTTCAGCTCTCTCCCCAGAGCCACAGACCCCAGACTTTCCTGATGCAACTCTAGTCTGGTCTGTCCTCCCCCCACTGGAGCCCAGGGTGAGTGACAGAACAAACTTTTCTATGTTGGCCCCTTAAGAAGGCACCTGTGTCTCTAGTAGCCTCCTATCTCTCCCTGATGGGCAGAATCCCTGCCAATTTTCACAGCTAGATGTTATGTGGGCAACTCTTCTTGGCTCTGGTGCTCTGGGCTGGGTCCTGGCTTGGGGTTGAGACCCCACACTTCTTGGGGGAACCCCCACAACTGAGTTTCCAGAAGAAGGCAAGGCCAGCCCCTTTCATGTCTCCACCCTTCCTACAAGTCTCAATGTGGCTTCTTCTGTAAATCCTCCAGCTGGTCTTCAGTTGGCTATTCAGGATGATTGGTCTATAATTTAGTTGTAATTCCAGTTTAGTCCTGGGAGGAGGTGAGCGTAGCCTCCCCCTTCTCTCCTGCCATCTTGGCTATCCATAGTTAGGATTTTTAACTTTTTCATTGCAATTATTTGAAAGCAATATCAGAACAAAAGCCCTGTTTTCTTCTTTGGCCCATGTTTTCTCACCTTTGACCTTTTTTTCCTAAGCTTTCTTCTCATTCCTTTCTTTCCCATCGTATCTTCCATCACCTGGTTCGCCGTTCTTGGGGGATATTTCTCAGATGCAACCAGGGTTAGGAGAAGGACTGGCTAACACACTACAAATTCAGTGTTATGGTCACTTTCACGTGAGTGACGTGGTGGGCAAATGGCTGCTTGCATTTGCATGTAGACCACACGTTTCATTAAGTCACGTGCCACAGAAGTCTATGAGTGACAGCGGTGTATAGCTGAAGCTAGTGCTATGTTAGATTCTTGTCTTTGTCCTTGCCTACACTGGCATTTCCGGGTATAGCACGATTCTCACTTTATATAAATTTCCAAGGTGGTAACACACTCCTAACCTCTCTTCCTTTCTTGTTTGCTCAATTGTCACCCATAATGTATATTTTTCCCTTTTTAAGTGTCACAAACTGTGTGCTCCTTCAGCCAGAGTTGGCCCTCCAACAGAGTTTATTCAGACTGAACAGTTAAACTGTTTTAAAGTTGACAAATGAACGTATCTTGAGATTTCACATTACCGACACAAATTTCCAATTTTCATTATACAAAAAAAAAAAGAGAAAGAAAGCCTAGGTATTACCAAGCAGGGGCTGGCCTGTTCATTCAGGTTCCTCAGGTTCCTGGGGGACATCTGAGCTTGTGGCTCCTCCTCCTGGTCAGGCCCTGGCCCTCTTTAACCTCCCAAATACCCCAGGGTTCCTGGAAGTGAGGAAAAAAAAAAAAAAAGGAGAGCTCTAATTTAAGCCCTGTTAGAATAATAGTGATCTCATTATTTATAAATCCAAGTCTCCTTTTCCTGTCATTATCAGATTTTCAAGCAAATAAATTTATTTTGCTTATTTTACATCTCAGGAACAGAGCAACCAGGAAAAAAAATATTTTTATATTTATATTTATAATTTATATTTATATATTTTTTATATTTATATAGAGAGAGGCTGTAGTTTCTCATTATTTCCTCTAGATGGCAGCATTGTACTGGTATCTCAGCCCCATCCCAGCTACCTTCAAAATGTTAATTATATAATTTTCCAGTGGGAGTAATTTTTGCTTCTAAATTTATTACAGTATTTTTTCAATAATGTAAAAATTTTCAGTAAATAAGCGGTATCCATCAGATACAATATAGAAAAGAACAAAATAACAATCTTTCCCCCATCCCCCTTTCGGAGCTTCCTGAGTTGATTAGTGGAAGCAGAACATATTGCAACGTGTAATTGTCATGATTATGCGGGCTGTTCATCTGGAGTGTGTGCGCGCACATGCGTTGGGCTGCCACGTCTGCAGCGCATGCTGGAAAGATAGCCCTTCTCCGTGCATCTTCAAAACATCAAATGTTTCTCATTTGGAGCAATTTCTTTATTTCGTGGATAATGAATGTTACCCAAATTATGGGAGGCAAGGGAACAGAAAATAGTCTGCACTACGAGGGGGAGGGTCTTAGAGATGTACATACGCAGTAGACCAATGGGAGCGGTGTGGGGGCCTCATGCATAAACCAGGCCGGTGCTGGGAAAGGGAAGTTGTGTGTGTTAATTAGATCAATGGCTTGAGAACAAATCCATCTCAGAGCAGCTAATTAAATATTTCATTCTGAGTTGTTTTGTGTAATTTGCTTTGGTATGCGACAGATGAATATCAAGCATTCCATTTTATCTTTGAGCATCACCCACAAACATTTCACTGATTTAATTCTTTGGTTTTGGTGTTTGGGGTTTTGAAAGTGCTGTCGTTTTAGTTCTGGTTAGTCCACTTGGCAGCTGAGTGTGAAGCAGGGACCCTGCAGCTTCCTTTGTACAAGGCTGGCCGATTACATCCCGGACCAGCTGTGTAGGATTTATGCTCTCTTGTCCTCACCTTGATGACATCCTAAAAGGTTAGGGTTGGAAGAACTCTGCGAGGTTCTCTCTCACCCAGTGTTCAAGTACAGTTTTCCTGACAAACTGCTCCTTCAGTCTCTGCACCAGCTTCCTCGGGGACCGAATGTCAGGGTGCTGTTGCATCGATACTGGCCCCACTGAGGGGCAGAGCTCGCTGTGGAGATGGTCTTCCGCCCAGTGAGCTACGGGAGGAAATGCAGGTGGACACAGGTGAGCTGGGTGCTGCCTGTTGAGCCCTGGAGGCCACAGTGAGGAGTTCATGACCTTCTCACATAGCCCTCCAGACGGTTACTGTGATTTCATTGGAACCCCTCCGTCTTTCTGGGCTTATCCAGACAAGTAAACACAGGCAGCATCCAGAGTCCTCTGTGACCTGGCCCTGCTATTATGACAGAGACAGCTCTACCTCTATGGTCCAGACTCCCCCACACCCCTGAATTGAAAGCCTTAAATCTTAGACAAGTTCCCAGCCCATGTAGCTCAGTGGTTGAGCGTCGACCCATGCACCAAGAGGTAACCAGTTTGATTCCCAATCAGGGCACATGCCCAGGTTGTGGGCCAAACCCCTAGTGGGGGGCACGCAATTGATATTCTTGGTCATCAGTGTTTCTATCTCTCTCCTTCTTCCTTCCTCTCTCTCTCAACTCAATAAATAAAAAAAATTAAAAATACAATTTTAGACAAGTGATGGCTTTTACCATTGTTCTGCTACGGGCATACTCCTTTTCCCACATCCTATGTGGAGTCTGGCTTTGGGGTCAAGTTTGACAGCCCCCATGTAAGGTGTCCAGGAAAAGGTCCTCGGTAGCTGTGGCTCTCGAGCATCTCTCCTGTTAGCATGAGCTGGATCCTACCCTGTGAGAGCAGAGAGGCAGCCCGACCTCCTCAAGTACAGCTCCCCCCGCTGCTGGACCAGGAATCACTCCTGACTTCTGCTGTCTCAGACCCTCCCACACCCTTTCCTGTTTCCTCTCCCCTCTCCCTTCTGCATCCTGCAACACCAGAGTGGGGAGCGTATCTCTTCTACCAAACCGCCTTCCTCCACAACAGAATTTCCCCTCTTTCTGAATGCCTCCCAGTCCTCGATCCACCCCATTAGAAATACTTCGGAGGATTCCCCAGACAAGTAAGGAGCCTGATTATCTTTTTGTCCAGGTTTTCGGCGTCTCTAAACCCCGGGATAAATGGAATCTGAATTAGAGTGCATAAATATCCACCTTCTCTGGAGCGTTTAAAATGCTGACAACCTTCCTAGTTTCAAGAAAAATTTCAAGACAAGTCACCTTTTATACAGAGCATGTATTTTCAACACTGCAGCCTTTGGCTAATGGGATCTTGTTATAGGGAGCATGAGGTCTACATTGCCACCTTGGGACAATCTCGTCTCGCCTCAGGTCTGGAAGTCCTGTGTTAAACCCAGCTCCCCTGTCAAACGCTCCTGGTGTAACTGACAGAACGTGAAAAGGCTGAGCAACTTGAGGAAACAGGAAGGGATGAGTGGGGCTGGGAGGCTGGTCTGGTGGGAAGATGTCCTGACTTTAGACTTAGAAACTCTTAAAGGAAGAAGAGGTATTTTTTGTTTTTGTTTTTGTTTTCTTTTAAATTAAAGAGAGAGAGAAGGAGGGAGGGAGGAAGGGAGAGAGACAGAGAGAGAGAGAGAGAGAAGGAGGGAGGGAGGGAGGAAGGGAGAGAGATAGAGAGAGAGAGAAGGAGGGAGGGAGGGAGGGAGAGAGACAGAGAGAGAGAGAGAGAGAGAAGGAGGGAGAGAGAGGGGGAGAGAGAGAGAGAGAGAGAGAGAGAGAGAGAGAGAGAGAGAGAGACAGAGAGAGGAACATCTATCTGTTGTTTCACTTATTGATGCATTCATTCATTGGTTGATTGTTGTCTGCAATCTGATGCGAGATGGAACCCACAACCACGGTGTGTTGGGATGACGCTCTAACAGCTGAGCTACCTGGCCAGGGCAAAGATTTTTGAGAAGATGAAATGGAAAGGATGTTCCAGGTAGAAGGAATAGTATGTTAATGTCATGGAAATAGGAAATAGCTCACTGTCTACACACCCCTTTCGCTTCAAGGCTCAGCTACATTCCTGCCTCCTTCAGATGGCTTTGCTGAGCCTCTAGGCCACGGACACCCTCACAGTGCTGCCCGTCTAATTCCTACAAAGCGAGACTGAAGCCCCGGAGACCAGGTCCATCTTTTCCTGCATCGCACGCAGTCCCCAGGACCGAGTCTGTGACTGTGCTCGGACACCGACAGGGCGAATGTGATGAAAAGGTCCTGGTGGCCAGCTTCTTACTGATTCCGCAACAGAAGGAGAGGGGCGGGCGGAACGTCCAAGGTGAACAAAGACCCGAGTGTCTCTTGGTGAAAAACAAAGAGGAAGTTTGCTTCCATAGAACTCTGCCTTTCAGCATATAAAGTTTTGTTTTACTGCAAAATGGGGTTTTTAATATTTGATATGTTTTTGAGAGCTCTGCCCAGCCGAAAGTCTGAATTGCTGGGCTCAGTTGAAAGGCTGTACAAGTATTTCTAAAGGAGAGCGGATTGGAGAGCCTGGTTCCCCCGTTTGCGCTTTAAGTTCATCGACACGTGGGTCTTCCAAACAGTTCCTCTTCTCGGCCCACGTCCTTCCAGACTCGGATGCTGGCCTTTCTGTGGGCCGGAAATCGGGCCGATTTGTATTCTTCCAGCAGCCTCAACAATAAAGCTGCCCTCGTTAATGAATAAAATTTACAACTGCCTCCCAGTTGTGCAGTTGCTTTGAATGAAAACTGTGATGTTTGTCTGACTACACTGTGATCAGAAGGCAAGGGGGGTTTGGGGGGCTCTGGGGACTGGGACACGGCGCGTTAACTAGAGGTGCGGCCACGCCACCCCTCTCTGTGGGAACACGTCTGTGCACCTGCCCCAGCGCCACGGGGTGCCTTTCATGTAGGCCGCGGGACAGGTCCAGGTTTGCTGAGGAAAATCAGAGTCTTTCATTTGCGGACGCCTCTCTGAAGGGGTGTGTGTGTGTGTGTGTGTGTGTGTGTGTGTGTGTAGCCCAGTAACCTTACCAACATGAATAGCCCCATTTTTCCTGCTACGTGCATTATTTATGGAAGTGCTGTCTGTCGTCTGTGTGGCCCTGTCTCTCTGGTCAACTGTGAATACAGCTCTGTGGACCGCTTCTTGCTTTTTCCTCTTCTTTTTCAAAACGGGAGAGGAGTCACCGTCCCTTCTGGTTCCCTGTGGGCTGGTCTCGCTCTCTCTCGGGTTTCCTGACTCCTGCTCGGTGAGGGAGATGCTCGGCAGGGCTGGCCTGGAATTCTACTGCCTCCTGTCCCCAGTCACGACTGCTGCTAGCTGGCCCCAGCACGCTGCTGGGAGGAGGACCAGCACATAAGCATCTCTTTTTGATTTGCCCAAGGTGTATTTGCTGCAAAATAAAATGCCTTCTTCAGAGCCCAGGAGGGTTCTGTAGGAGGGTTGTGCTGCGCAGGCCCGGAGCCGGGATTTGGGCACATTGGGCTTCGGGTGCAGCTCCCACTGGTCACAGGGAGGCAGTGAGCTGGGGGGTGGGGGTGCTGGCTGGTCCTCCTGTGCGTTTGTGGCTCAGGTGCTCGGCGGAGATCTGGAGCAGGCACTGCCTGTTTTGATAAGGCTAGAATTTCTGTTGGTTTCTTGTAGAACCTTGTTTTCTTTTCTTTCTTTTTTTTTTTCCAATCGTTCATTTCCAAATAGATCAGAAAAAATAGAGTTGTCTCCAAGCTGTCTGAATGTTAACTCATTACCCACTAGCTGCTACCTCTCAGATGGCTGCCAAACTTGGCGCTGTATGTGGCACATGTTTCAGTGGTTCACGGAGAAACTGATGTTGGCAGCCACTCAAGGACCTGCGCAGAGCCAGCAAATCCTCCCCAGCCGCACAAGCTGGTTCTGTCTTGGCTTCTTTTGTATCATATTTATACCCCCTGGTGATAACAACTTGCTTTTTTGTCATTTATTATTTCCTTTTGTCTTGTTAAATACAGAGTGAATTTTTTGTGTGGCAAATTTCTGGAAGATTACTTGCCAAAATATGGTTGTATCGTGTTGACACTTGCTTTGTAAATATTTGGAATTATAAGGTTTGATGATAAACAGATGGCTGGTTTCCGATTCCTGGGTGAGGTGTGCATGCAGATCAATAGAGTCCTGTCCCCAACACCTACCTGGGACCCCCTCTTCCCAAGGCTGTGCCTCTTATTTCTGTCTTTGTTACCATATAATCAGTACAGATTCTACTTCCCATTTCTTTAAATTACTCATCATCAATTTAAAGGGCTCCTTGTCACTAATTTTTCTACAAAGCAGTTTGTCGCCCAAGTCAAACACAGTTGTAGGAGCGACTTGCCACCGGAACACAGAGAAGCTGGAGTCATCATTGACTGACGGCCAGTGTGTGCCTAGTGCCTTACACAGGGCTTTTCATTTCTCTTTCACGGTGACCCCATGAAACAGACACTGGATACGGCAGGGGGCTCAGAAGCTAACCCTTCCACCCAGCGCCGTGCAGTGGCGGAGGTGAGATCCGACCCAGCCACATCTGGCTTAGGGGGATAGTCAAGGGGATTTGGTAGGTGAGGGCAGATGGGAAGGAAAAGGATGGATTGAACATAATAAATCTCACTCAGCAGTGAGCATTTACTAGAAACATGTGAGGACATATTGCCACCTGTCACACACAGACATGGGAGATCAATCTCAGGACCCAGGAACAGAAAAGTGTTGTAGCTCACGCTGAGAGGAAGAATGAGGGATGCTCATGGGGTCCCATGGGGCCTCCTGAAAAGAGCCAATAGCTGCCAGCTGGAGGCCAGTGTGCAGACACAAGGACACACCCCTCCCCACTGTGCCCTACTCACTGCCACCCAGCAGTGGAGGTGCCCCCGCAACATGCCATGTTCTGGACTCATGGGTGACACTCTGTCCCTTGTCCCTTCTAACTGAAACTCCACCTCCATGGCCCCTTCTTTTGAGACCTGAAGTATTTGGGACTTCCACAGAGCCTTATTCGATTATTTCCTAGGACAGAATTCTGCTTTGTCTCCTTAATTCTGCTTTGCCTAATTAATTTTTTAAATTAATAATTAATTAATTTTTGTTACAGATGTTTCTCCTTTTTCCCTCATTGATACATCCCTTCTATCCCCTTCCCACCCTGTCCCCAGCTTTGTTGTCCGTGCCCATTGTTCATGCATACATGCATATAAGTTCTGTGGTTTATCTCCACCCCCCCCCCTTCTGGGGATTGTCAGTCTGTACCCCACTTCCACGTCTCTGGGACTACCCCATTCCTCAGACTGTTATGTTCATTATATTCCACAAATAAGTGAGATCATATGATACTTGTTTTTCTCTGTTTGGCTTGTTTCTCTTAGGATAATACTCTCCAGGTCCCTCCATGTCATCTCAAAGGATAAGAGATCTTTCATTCTTACAGCTGCATAGTACTCCGTTGTGTATATGTACCACTGATTTTTCATCCATTCGTCTACTGATGGACATTTGGGCTGTTTCCAGATCTTAGCTATTGTAAATAGTGCTGCTATGAACATGGGGGTACATATATTCTTTCTGATTGGTGTTTCAGGCTTCTTAGGGTATATTCCTAGAAGTGGGATCACTGGGTCAAATGACAGTTCAATTTGTAATTTTTTGAGATAACACCATTCTGTTTTCCATAATGGCTGCACCAGTCTACATTCCCACCAGCAGTGTACTAGAGTCCCCTTTTCTCCACACCTTTGCCAACACTTGTTGTTTGATGACTTGTTGATGGTGGCCATTCTGACAGGTATGAGGTGATACCTCATTGTTGTTTTAATTTGCATCTCTCTGATGATTAATGATATTGAGCATTTCTTCATGTCTCCTAGCCGTTTGTATGTCCTGTTTGGAGAGGTGTCTATTTAGTTCCTCTGCCCATTTTTTAATTGGGTTATTTGTCTTCCTTTGGTTGAGTTGTATGAGCACTCACTATATATTGAAATTAGCCCCTTATCTGATATATCATTGGCAATTATGCTCTCCCGTACAGTGGGTTGCCTTTCCATTTGGGTGGTTGTTTCTTTGCTGTGCAGAAACGTTTGAGTTTGATGTAGTCCCATATGTTCATTTTCTCCTTTGTTTCTGTTGCCTTAGGTGATGTATCAGTGAAAATTCTGTTGTGTATGATGTCTGAAATTTTGTTGCCAACATTTTCTTCTAGGATTTTTATGGAATCATGAGTCACATTTAAGTCTTTTATCTATTTTGGGTTTATTCTTGTGTATGGTGTAAGTTGATGGTCTAGTTTCATTTTTTTTTTTTTTTTTTTTTTTTTTGCATGTAGCTGTCAAATATTCCCAACACCATTTATTAAAGAGGCTGTCCTGCCCTGGCCGGTTTGGCTCAGCAGTTGGAGCGTTGGCCTGCGGTACAGAGAGGCCCGGGTTCGGTTCCCGCTAAGGGCATGTACCTCGGTTGCAGTTTGTCCCCGGCCCTGGTTGGTCATGCCAGTGGCAGTCACTCGATGTGTCCCTTCACATCGATGTTTCTCTCTCTCTCTCTATCCCTCCTGCTCTATCTGAACAAAACATGGAAAAATGTCCTCGGGTGAGGATAAAAAAAATATAAAAATAAAGAGGCTGTCCTTACCCCACTGTATGCTCTTGCCACCTTTGTCAAATATTAATTGAGCATATTGCCTTGGGTCCATTTCTGGGTTCTCTGTTCTGTTCCACTGGTCTATATGCCTGTTCTTGTGCCACTACCAGGCTGTTTTGATTACAGTGGCTTTGTAGTATAACCTGAAATCTGGTAATGTGATCTCTCCAACTTTGTTCTTCTTTTTGAAGATTGCTGTGGCTATTTGGGTCTTTTTTGGTTCCACATGAACTTTTGAAGTATTTGTTCTAGTTCTGTGAAGTATGTTGTTGGTATTTTGATGGGGATTGCATTGAATCTATAGATTGCTTTGGGTAGTATGGAATTTTAATGATGTTAATTCTTCCAATCCATAAACAGGGTATATGCTCCCACTTTTTTATATCTTCCTCTATTTTTTTTTTTCAATGACCTGTAGTTTTCTGTGAATAGGTCCTTTATTTCTTTGGTTAAGTTTATTCCTAGGTATCTTATTTTTTTGCTGCAATGGTAAATGGGATTGTTTTCTTAGTTTCTTTTCCTGTGAGTTCATTATTGTTGTATAAGAATGCCCTCGATTTCTTGATGTTAATTTTGTATCCTGCTACTTTTCCAAATTCATTGATTAAGTCTAGTAAATTTTTGATAGAGTCTTTGGGATTTTCTACATATAGTATCATGTCATCTGTGAATAATGACAATTTCACTTCCTCCTTTCCAATTTGGATCTTTTTTATTTTTTCTTCCTGTGGCTAAGACTTCCACAGCAATGTTAAATAAGAGTGGTGAAAGTGGGCATCTTTATCTTGTTCCTGTTCTTAAGGAAAATGCTTTTAGTTTTTGCCCATTAATTATGATATTGGCTGTAGGTTTTTCATATATGGCCTTTATCATGTCGAGATATGATCCCTCTAGTCCCATATTGATGAATGTTTTTATCAGAAATGGGTGCTAGATTTTGTTGAATGCTTTTTCAGCATCTATTGATATAATCATATGATTATTATCTTTCATTTTGTTTATATGCTGTATCACATTTATTGATTTGTGAATATTGTACCAGCCTTGCATCCATGGGATGAACCCCACTTGGTCATGGTGAATAATGTTTTTGATGTATTGCTGGATTCGATTTGCCTGTATTTTGTTTAGGATTTTGGCATCTATGTTCATCAGGGATATTGGTCTGTAGTGTTTTTTTTTTTTGTTTTTGTTTTTATAGTATCTTTTTCGGGTTTTGGAATTAGAATTATGCTGGCCTCATAAAACAAGTTTGGAAGTCTTCCTTCTTCTTGAATTTTTTGAAATAGTTTGAGGTAATGGGCATTAGTTCTTCTTTGAATGTTTGGTAAAATTCCCCAGTGAAGCTGTTCGTGCCTGGGCTTTTGTTTGCTGGGAGAGTCTTGATTACATCTTCAATTTCTTTTGTTTTTATTGGTCTGTTCAAGTTTTTTATCTCTTCCCGGTTCAGTTTTTGGAGACTATGTGTTTCTAGAAATTTGTCCATTTCACTTAGATTGTCGAATTTGTTGTTGTATCATTTTTCATAATATTAGTTAACGATACTTTGTATTTCTGTGGTGTCACTTATTATTTCTCCTCTTTTATTTCTGATTTTGTGTATTTGGGTTCTCTCTCTTTGTTTCTTGGTGAGTCTAGCTAAGGGTCCATCAATCTTGTTTATCTTTTCAAATAACCAGTTCTTTGTTTCATTGATCCTTTGAATTGCTTTTTTTTGGGTCCATGTCATTTATTTCTGCTCTGATCTTTACTATTTCCTTCCTTCTACTTGCTCTGGGGTTTTCTTTCTGTTTGCTTTCTAGTTTTTTAAATTGTGAGGTTAGATAGTCTATTAGAAATTTTTCTTGCATCTTGACGTAGGCCTGTGGTGCTTCCCTCTCAGAACTGCTTTCACTGCATCCCATAGATTTTGTGTTGTTATGTGTTCATTTTCATTGGTTTCCGGGAAGTTTTTAATTTCTTCCTTGATCTCTATGGTAACCCATTTATTGTTTAATAACATGCTATTTAGCCTCCATGTTTTCAAATGTCTTTGCATGTTCTTGTTGCAATTGATTTTTAGTTTCATTCCATTGTCATCTGAGAAGATGCTTGATATGATTTCAATCTTCTTAAACTTGTAGAGACTTAGTTCGTGCCCTAACATGTGGTCTATCTTTGAAAATGTTCCATGTGCACTTGAGAAGAATGTGAATTCTGTGGTTTTGGGGTGTAATTCTCTGTAGATATTTATGAAATCCATTTGATGTAGAGCTTCATTTAGAGTCTGTGTTTTCTTGTTAATTTTTGGTCTAGATGATCTATCCAGTGATTTCAGCGGTCTGTTGAAGTTTCCTGCTATGATTGTATTGCTGTTGATTTCTCCTTTGAAGTCCTCCCAAAGATGTTTAATATTGTTGGTGCTCCTATATTGGGTGCATATATGTTTACCAAGGTTATATCTTCCTGTTGGATAGATCCTTTCAATATTATGTAGTGGCTTCTTTGTCTCTAGTATGGCCTTCATTTTGAAATAGACTTTATCAGATATGAGTATTGCTACTCCAGCTTTCTTTTGCTTTCCATTTGCTTGAAAGATTTTTTTCCATCCCTTCACTTTCAACCTATGTGAGTCTTTTGTTGTGAGTGGGTCTCTTGTAAACAACATATATGTGAGTCATGCTTTCTTATCTAGTCAGCTACTCTTTTTATCAGAGCATTCAAACCATTCACATTTAAGGTGATAATTGATATGTACTTATTTATTGCCATTTTTGTTTAGTGTGGTTCTATTTTTCTTCCTATTTCTTCAACTAATTACAGCAGTCCTTTTAACATATCTTGCAGTGCTAGTTTGGTGTTAATATATTCCCTTAGACTTTTTTTTTTGTCTGGGAAGCTCTTTATTTGACCTTCTATTTTGAATGATAGCCCTGCTGGATAGAGTAGTCTTGGATTCAGTTCCTTGTTTTTCATGACCTTGATTACTTCATGCCATTCCCTTCTGGCCTGTAGTGTTTCTGTTGAGAAGTCAGCTGAGAGCCGTATGGGGTTTTCTTTGTAGGTTATCTGTTGCTTATCTCTTGCTGACTTTAGGATTCTCTCTTTGTCTTTAGATTTTGGCATTTTAATTACTATGTTTCTTGGTGTGGGCCTGTTTGGGTTCTTCTTACTTGGGGTTCTCTGTGCTTCTTGAACTTGAATGCCTTCTTCCTTCAGTGAGTTAGGAAAGTTTTCTACAATATTTCTTTAAATATATTCTTGAATCTTTGCCCATTTTCTTCCTTTTCGGGGACTCCTATGATCTGAATGTTATTACGTTTCCAATTGTCCCACAGTTCTCTTAATCTATCTTCTTATTTTTTAATTGTTTTTCCCTTTTGGTTTTCTGATTGGTTGATTTTTTCTACCCTGTCTGATAATTCACTGATCCGGTCCTCAGCTTCCTCTACTCTGCTGGTTAGTCCTTCCAATGTGTTCTTTATTTCTGTTATGTCATTCTTCATTTCCACTTCGTTGATTTTCTGTGTTTCTATATCTTTAATCATGGTGCTGATGTCCTTACTCATGCTGTTGAGCTTCCTCAAGATCATGGCTCTGGACTCTACCTCTGGTAATTTGCTTAACTGCATTTCATTGATCTCATCTTCGATAGAGTTCTCTTGTTCTTTTTTTTCTTTTTTTATCCTCACCCGAGGACATTTTTCCATTTTTTGTTCAGATAGAGTGGGAGAGAGAGAGAGGAAGAGAGAGAGAGAGAGAGAAACATCGACGTGAAAGGGACACATCGAGCGACTGCCACCCACATGACCAATCAGGGCTGGGGACAATTTGCAACTAAGTTACACGCCCTTTGCAGGAACCAAACCCAGGTCTCTCTGGACCGCAGGCCAATGCTCTAACTGCTGAGCCAAACCGGCCAGGGCAGTTCTCTTGTTCTTTCATTTGAGATTTGTTTCTTTGTTTCACCATTTTGGCTATCTCAGTGGGTTTGGGAGCCTGCCAAATTTTCCCTGTGGGTGTTGGTGTTCTGCTATTTGTGGCTCCCTGTACTGGGTTTGGATGAGCCTGGGTGGGCCCACGTTAAACACCACTGTCAAGTCTTACTTTCCTGGGTAGATTTGCAAGCCCAGGATAGGTTCAGTTATCCTCTAGCTTTTTCCCCGAGGCTATTAGTCTCAATTACTCAGTGCCTTGGACTGTAGCCCTGGTGTTCTGCTTAAGAGGATTTCCAGAGGGTAGGATAGATGCTAGTTGTCAATGAGCCTCAATTTGCATTTCTTTGCTTTACCTGGGAAAGGCTGAATCTCCTGGGGGTGGGGAGATGGGGGGCTGCTGCTTTTCCCCACAGCTCTGGGAAGGAGCACACTGGCCACTCTCCTTTGTTGCTGCAACTCAGCTAAAACTCTGAGTGCCCTCCCAATCCCGTTTGTCCCAACAGAGTTCCAGCTCAGTCTGCCCTCCCCCTGCCATAGCCCCCAGGTGAGTGGCTGTGGCTATTTTAGCGCTTTGTCCTGGCTCTCTGTCCTGTGGAGCGGGCTTGGTCTTTATTCCCCAAGGGCGTTGCTCACAGCTAAGACTGCTGCTGTCCGGTGGCTCCCAGCCTGCCACCCTGTCATGCCTCTGCAGATCCTACCAGTGTCCCTGGTTATATGGTCCTGTCCTGCGGCTTTTCTGTTGCTTTCTTCCTGAGGATTTGTCTTTATTTTAGTTGTAATTCCTGTTTGGTCCTGGGAGATTGTCTGTGGAGCTTCCATTTACTCTGCCTCCATTTCACATCCTCTAAGCCTATCTTGTGCACAGCTGGGTCACACAGGCCTCTCTGGTGCCCCCCGCACCTTGCAGGCCCTGTGGGTAACTGAATCGCACAGTTCCTTTGGGGTCACAGCTCTATGCCTCTGTTATGGGCTGCTGGGTCACATAGGCCTCTCTGGTGCTTCAGCACCCTGCAGGTCCCGCTGGTAACTGGATGGCACAGTCCCTGGTGAGTCGCACAGGCCTCTCTGGTGCCCCAGCACCCTGAAGGTCCTGCGGGAGAGCAGCTGGATTGCACCAGTCTGTCTAGGACTCCGGCTTCCCACTGCTCTTGTGAGCTACTGGACCGCACAGGCCTCTGTGGAGCCCCAGGTTCCACTGCTGGCGGCTGGGGAGTGCTGCTGCCCCGTGAGGCTCAACTCCTGCTCAGCTTTTGCTGTAGATTTTGGGGATGGGTCTCAGTTGCTGGTCTGTGCTTCTGTCACCTGGGGATGGATGTCTGCTCCCCAGCCTCTGTTGCTGGGGGTATATCTGGACTCTGATCAGGCTGCTACTACAGGGGATGGTGCTGGGCTCCTGGCTGTCTGCGGCTTCTGTGACCAGCACCTTGGCAGCCCCACTACTGTGCACGGGTCTGTGTTGACACAGAGTGTCCACTGGTCCGATGGTGCCAGGTGCACTGGGCGGCTCAGGTTGCTGGGCCCTGGCCGCTCCCACTGCCTCCTCCCAGGGAAGACCCGGGATCTTCCAAAGTGGTGGGAGTTCCCCGTGGGGCAGGGAGAAGCGCCCTGAAGGGCTGCTTACCCAGGTAGCCGGCTGCTCCGTCCACAGCACAGGAACCTTCTGCTCCGGGCTCTGCACTGCTCGGGTTTGGTGGTCCACCTTCACATCCTCTCACACTCTCTCACACACCAGCTCACTCTCACACACTCACCCTCCCTGCTGTCCTGCCCACCGTCATCTTTTTTTTCTGCTTTGCTTCCTAATCGGCCAGGAATGGGACTTACACAACCCCAGACAGAACTAAAATGTCACACAAGCCTGAAAGGAGAGGTGTGGGAGAAGAGAGACTCAAGAATATTCATTTACTGCATGTCCTATTTCAGGCTGCCGGCTTTGGGGACATCCCTCCAGAGACCTGGAAGAGGGACTTAACAAAATAAGTGCTCAATAAACATTAAAAAAACGTTTTTGTTTTGTTTTTTTCTATTTATTTTGGAGAGAGAGGAAGGGAGAGGAAGAGAGATATAGAAACATCGATGAGAGAGAACATTGACTGGCTACCTCCTGCATGCCCCCCACTGGGGATTGGGCCCATAACCTGGGCATGTGTCCTGAGCAGGAATTGAACCGGTGACCTCTTAGTGCATGCGTCAACAGTCAACCACTGAGCAACACCAGCTGGGCTCAGTAAACATTTGATGAAAGAGGGAAGGAAGGAAGGAAGGAAGGAAGGAAGGAAGGAAGGAAGGAAGGAAGGAAGGAAAGAGTTCCATGAGTTGGTGTAACTTTGTATCAGACACAAGCAGTATTTCTCAGTGTTGCAAGCGTTACAAATTTTTCTTCCATTAATTGACCCTGGAAGTCACCACGCTTAAGCGCTTAGGGGCTCTGAGGTTTTTATGTCACACGAAGTGTCCGTTCTCATTTGCCAGCAGCTGATCTCAGAAGGTGGGCCCTGCTCTTGCTGCCTCCTCGTTGGGATACTTCCCTCACAGCTCTGGCTTTTCAATGGGCTTCCACGTTCTTGTTTTGAGGGGAAGGTTCTTCCTTCCCCCTGTGGCTGGTTGAGTTTTTATGTGTGGAAAAACACATACTTAGGGAAGAGATCCTTTGAAACGAAATTGGAAAGGATGCTTGAGAGCAACCTCAAGGACTCCCCTGTAGCAAGCAGCTTTTTCTGCGAATGTGTTCGGCTGCTCAGGGACGGGAACACAGGTTCCTGAGTGTTGGTGCCTGGTTAGAACAGCAAGTCTGCATTTGTCTCCTAATGGGATGATGGTGTGAAAATACAAAATCCCGGAATATACAAGACCCAGGCGTCCCCACCCCCACCCATGCAGCTGCTGCCTCACGCTCTCTGAGCTGACGTGGCTTCCTGGGCACCGGGGGAACCACACTGTCCCCCAGCGAGTGATGTCTGAACAAAGTGCAAATGTAATGCAATTAGAACCAGCTCTTCAGGGACACCTAAGTGGTAGACTGAAATCTGCACCCAAACCAAAAAAGAGAACAGGAAACACGCACCCCCACAAATGAGAACAACAGAATCCTCCCATCTGATCCGAGAAACTCGGGGTTCCTGAGATGGAGGGAACCCCGTGCGTGGAGGCCCAGTGCGGCCGGGGAGGCCTGCAGGACAACAGTGAGGTCGGCAGAGCCCGGAACGTGGCCAGTGGACTTGACAACGTGATGACCTTGGGCAAAAGCTTAATGTCACTTCGTCTCCCTCCGCCCCCTTCACACATCTGCCAGAGATTCCTAATAACCCATCCTCGTCTCTTGTGGGGGCTGAGGATTAATTAACAAGTGATTGTAAATTACTTGGCACTCCTCGGAGGAAACGCGTTCCGTAAGCGCAGAGAATTGCTGGTATCGAGCCCGCCGCTGGCTCTGAAGCAGTAATGACTTGGGGAGCCTGTGGGAACACAGGCCGTGGGCTCTGAGGTTGGAGACCGAAGGCGGGGGGCGCCGGGCGCCCTCTGTCCCCAGGCAGCCGCTATGAACGGGCATTCTCCGCGCAGCGGGGTCCGCTCCATGGAAGGCGTGCATTCCCCAAACCACGAACCCGGCCTCTTCCCCGGAGCCGCTGGCAGGTCACAGTGGGCAGGCTGGTGGTTTCCTCGCCTGCATCTCAGCACCAGACCACGTGGTGCACAAAACCCGAAGGGCTTTGTGGGGACATCACGCCAGGGCCTTCCTCGTGGAGGTGAACGGCCCACTTCCATGCGCTCCGTCCCTGCAAGGGGCTTTTCTGAACATGCTGAACTTTATTTGCCCCCCTCTGTCCCCAGAGTATTTGGTACGGCTGGCAGATGTTTGCAGCGTTCGCACATTCTGCCCCGTGTATGTCTCCCCCGCTGGAACGTGACTTCATCTGTTCCTCTCACCAGCAGGTGGGTTGATTTCTCAACCCTTTAAATCTGGGCAGGCCTGGTGACTTGCTTTGGCCGAAACCAGTTGTACCAGTTCCGAGCCCAGGCATCAAGAGGTTTTACAACTTCTATTCATACTCTTGAACCCTACCAGCCTCCACAGGGTGAGCCTGGGCCAATCTGCTGCAGGGCGAGAGCAATGTATCTCCCTTCTCCCCACTGTCCCGGCCACCCATCCATCCCCAGCAGAGCCGTCTGACTTTGTGGAAGGAAGCTGACCACCAACAGGTGAGAGACCCGCAGCTCGTGAGCCAGATATGTATTTGTTGTTTTGAACCAAGTTTTGGGTGATTTGTTATGCAGTGATAGGTGAATAATACAATGATGGCATCCATTTAAAAAGTTCACTTTAGTAGTCCCAGGTTTGTAAATTGGGATTATAAATTGGGGAGTCATAGACTGGTTAGCATTTTGGCCGGATGGGCTGTGGTCAGCCCAGTGTCTCAGCCGCCTCTTTGTCCACACTCCTCTGTGCCATGGGAGGAAAGGGGACTTCATGCTGTACAGACCTTGTCCTCACATAGTTCTGGCTTTCAGTCAATCGGAGGCACTCGAGAGAGGTGTGGGAAGTGGAGGACAAGGCGAAGCTACTGTCCTTCAGGGTGATTGCGGGCAGAAGCGCGGGCTGTGGCTGGCATGAGGTTGTAGCAGCTTCTGAGCAAACCCTGAGCATCATCCTTGTGGGGGCTGCAGGCAGCTCCCCCACAGCCCTGGGCCTTCCCGGGTTGGTGAACTCAGGCAGCTGCTTTGCTGACCTCTGCTTCCCCAGAGACATGTGAACCTCCGGTGCGGGAGATTTCCAATTACAGCAGAAATTAGAATGCGATGCCTGTTATAATAAGGGAACTTTCTAAGGTGTAGCCTGTGTCTGTGACTGATGATCCTGCGGAGCCAGACTCCACTGGGCAGCTGCATTTCGCTGCCTCTTTTTGAATGTTTACTGATTTATTATAAAGGTACCATTCAGAACAGCCACATGGAGAGATGGCTGGTCAGTGTAGGGGAGGAGGGGCTCTCTGGGCATGCCACCCTCCCTGGAAGGGTCTCCACCCACACGGAAGCTCTGCTGGGCTACTTACAAGCTCATGACCTCGGGAAGGTCCTGGATCTTTTGCCTCATTTTACTTACATGTAACATGGGAATAATCATTCTTACCCCCCAAAATTGTTGTGAGGAATAGATGAGGTCCCCTCATGCAGCATCGGTGACATATAGTCACTCTCTAAATGGCAGTGTCTATTTGTTCAAGGTTATGTCCAGATTTCCAGTGACTGGAGTCTAAATTATTGAGTGGTACTCTCTCCAATGTCCCACTTTTCTCCCTTCACTTCATGTCAAGGATGACACATTCGTACATCTCAAGAACTTAATAACTTTCCGAGTGTCTCTGTTTGGCCCCTGATCTCTGCATCTTATGCTCGGCTCGTTCCTGTTGCAAAGATTGTTTTCTAATGAGCAAATACATTTTACTCAGGTGAATTTGAGCACAATTGCTGTGGTATTTCCCAGGGACTTGCCTTTGAAATCAACAAACAAATCAAAACGTCTCATTTCCCTGTGAGGATCTCAGTAGAATTGTATCAGAACTCAGAGGCGGGGAGGGTGGAGCGGGGAGGAAAAACAATCATTTTTCACTTGTAGGTGGTGATGCTGCGCCCAGAGCTCCACAAGGACTCGAGACTGTGCTGAAAACAAAACAATCTCAAAACTTTATCTGGTGTCTTCCAGTCCTTAACTTGTTTGCTTACTTGTGGGGAGTCAGGGGGTTAGTTATACTTCTTGAACTTAAAACAAAGTTTTTTTTAAATCTTCACCTGAAGATATGTTTTTTATTGATTTTCCAGAGAGAGGAAAGGAAAGAGAGACACAAACCTCCATCCGTTGCCCCCTGTATGCACCCCCACTGGAGACAGAACCTGCAACCCAGATATCTGCCCTGACCAGGAATCAAACCCGCAACTTTTTGGTACATGAGATGACACTACACCATCTTGAACTTTTTTAAAAATATAATTTTATTGGTTTTTTAGAGAGAGAGAGAGATAGAAACATCAATATGAGAGAGATCAGCTGCCTCCTGCATTCCCCCTACTGGGGATGGAGCCTGAAACCCAGACGTGTGCCCTGACAGGGAATCGACTCAGGACCTCTCAATCTATGGGACAAAGCTCAATGCACTGAGCCACACTGGCCGGGCCATCTTGACTTTTTCATGAAGGAAACTTCAAGGTAACCGAGAGTAAGCCCATCTCCCCAGAGATCTCAATGTGTGGTCCAATCTCAGACCAAAGCATGCATTTACTTGATCTTAACAATACATATTAATTTTCCCTATGCATAATATATTTATATTTATTTTAATGTGGAAACACATTTTTCCTAAATCTTTATAGGTCACTGATGCTCCCAGAAGAGGTGTGCACGGGGTTTGTTCCCTGAATGATAATACTGTGGAGAGAATGGGCGCAGGTCTCAGACAGACTGGGTTTGTGTACTGTCTGGTTGATGGCTGTGTGAAATGCATTTCTGGGGAAAATGCATTAATTTCTCTGAGCTGGTCATCCCATCTGAAAAAACAAATTCTCTTATCTGAGGATAAGAATTAAATGAGATTAATATAAGGGATATTATGTACACAGGAAACAGTAGCCGTTGTTTTTATGGTTACTTGGGACCACTGAATTTTCGTATCCATCAAGGCTGAGACCTCAGTGTGAACAGTGTGAAACTTTGTTTTTTGTGGGATTGACAAAGGAGCCTGGAACAGAGAGAAGAAAATGCACATGTGTGGGGAGAGGACTCCATTTGAGCAATGACTTTGATGTTCTTCAGCTCGTGTCGTCCAGTGATCTGTTCCTGAAAGACTTGCTTGCTAACATCTAAATAGTTACTCCCACAGTCATGTGCTTAGAACTGTGGAGTATTTATGGCATATGCTCTGGCAACCCCTATTCATTTGATTCATCTCATCTGCTTGATTTCTTTGCTTAAACAGATAGAGTTCAGACATCCAAAATGTCTTGTCCAGTAAATATGATCAGATGAAATTAGAATGTTTTTCCTTCTGGTTCTTGCTATGTTTGGGTGGAATGGGATAAAGGGGAACATTAAGACACCCCTGAATGGTTTTCCAACAAGTTCCTGAATGCAACTGCAGAGATCGCAGGAGACACTGTTGCCTGGTAGCCCAGCTTTCCACTGCAAGAGATTTGTGTTTTGTTTTATTTTGTTTTGTTTTTTTGACAATAGGTATTTTGAGGCCGGAGTTTGTTACAGGCCTTGGAGTGCTATGGTGGTGCTAAGGCCACGTCCTTGAATGGAACATGGCTCATTAGGTCAAATGGAATGAACGAATGTGGCAGAAGTGATGAGGTGTCACTCCAAGAACAGAGCAAGAGATGGCTGTTGGCTTTCATCTCTGGAGATGCCTTCTCTCTGTCCTGGTTGACTGCCTCTGGGGGGAGCTAGTGCCTGCTATGAGGCAGTCCTGGGGAGAGGCCCTGTGTGTGTGGGTGTGTGGGGAGGGAGGCTTGGACGCAGATGCTCCCCACACTGAGCCTTGAGATGACTGCAGCTTGGGAGGGACTGTGAGGCAGAGACCCCTACTAGTCCTTACCCTTAGAAACTGTGAGAGTGTAAATGCTTGTTCAGCTGTGCTGCGAAGTTTGGGATAATTTCTTACACAGCAATAGCTAGCTAATACATGTGGCCAAAGTGTGAGGATCTGAAATCTGTTTTCTTGCCCACAGAGGGGTATTGCCTGAAGGCTTGCTGGTGGTGGAGAGTAAGCAGAGAGAATGTCCCTGGGGCTAAGATCAGGATGAGTCTGCACCTTGGGACGTGGACAGAGGCCCAGCTCCCTGGGAGCAGGTGGAGACTCCAGGTAATGCGGGGGCCTGTGCAGAGTGGAGAGGACCTCAGCCTTCCTCCCTGAGCAGGTGCTTGCCCGAGAGGAAAAGAACATCTACTGCGTTGAAGTCACAGTAAGTGGAAGAAACAGCCAGCGTGTCTAGGCCAGAGGCTGGCAAGCTTTCTCGGTGAAGAGTCAAAGAATAAGCATTTTTGCATGCGGGCCATACATTCTCTGTCACAGCTACTAACCCTGCCATTGGAGAGTGCAGGCAGCCTGGACAAAATGGGAGTGGGCCTGACCGTGTTCCAAGAGAAGTCAATCTATAAAAACAGGTGGTGGGCTGGTTTGGCCCCTGGGCTAAGCTTACTGACCTCGGTCCGAGGCTGAGAGGACTGAGTTAAACCCCTGAGTCCCCAGCAGACCCAGGAGATGTGAGAAGAGGCTAAGGCAGGCTCCTGGACCTGGAAGGGCTTCTTGGTGAGCGTGAAGATGCAGAAGGATCTGTGCGGACTGGAGGCAGAACAGGCTCCAACCTTTCATCTACACCAGCAGAGGGAGGAGGGCTGGGAGCCAAAGACAGGGGCATCTCATATCCCTCCAAGTCCGCGTGGAAGAATGCTCGCTCCGGAGGGCGGGCCTGAGTTTCTTCCCAGATTTTAATTCCTCCCTGGGTTTAAAGATGAACTGTGTGTGTGTGTGTGTGTGTGTGTGTGTGTGTGTGTGTAGTTTGCAGGGAAAGTATCCTGAGTTCTCTGAGTTCAAACCCAAAAGTCACTGACATTTTTTTCAATTGGCAATTTTTGTTTTCTCCATCAGTGGTAAATAAAGTCTTAAGAACTAAGTTTGCATTGTTATGAACAAGTGAAAAGGGTGACATTCTGCGGGGCCCAGTGCAAAATGAAAATGCAGGCCCTTAGAAAAAATAGCAGGAAAAAAGTGCCATTAAAGGTGGTAAAGTAAAAAGCCTTTTCTTTCTTCCATTGTCTCTTTTGCAACTTGTCACGGTGTTTTATATTGGCTCTTAATGTCATTCTAAGTAAGTTAAAATTAAATTTTAATCATTAGCATGTTCATCTTTATATTGTGCATGCCTCTTTTAAATGCAAATATAAGAGGACTTAACTCACAGAATCAAAGGAATTACATAATTCACATTTTGGAGCGTATATTTGCATCTGTAGTTTGCTCTGAGCAGAACAGTAGAAACGCCCCCACAATGAACTCAGCTGTTTGACATTTCACCTTCCGGTGTGTGCGCATGCGCCAGCCCTCTGCCTTCCGCCTGCTGATGGGTAAGGAGGGACCGGGAGGAAAAGCGATTGGGAGTTGCCGACCCTTCCTTCCATGTCATCATGCTGGCATTGGGGGTTGCCTAACAAAGGGGAACGAGATGAAGAAGACAGGATAGGATAGGGTTCTGACTGACTTTGCTGGGGCTTCTGTAACCAAGGACCACGGGCGGAGTGGTGTCCACAGCAGAAATGGATGGTCTCGCAGTGCTGGAGGCTGGAAGTCTGAGGTCAAGGTGTTGGCATGGCTGCCACCCTCTGAGGGCCCCGGGCAGGAAGGATCTCCTGGCAGTTTCTTGGCTTTTGACAGCATCACTCAGTCTTCAATGTTGTTCTTCAGGGTTGGGTGGCCCCAGGACATTGCAGGACCCTCCTTAGCTGTGTGTGCCCAGGGGACGACCTGCTTTGCCATCTTGGATAGTAACAGAGACAAGTGATGAAGTGGCGATGGGGACAGTGGGACACTGAGCAAGGCTGAGATCTAGAAGGATCGGACTGTTCCTGTTCACCACTCTGTGTAAAGCTTTTTTTGAGTTTTGGGGGGTGGGGAAGCCAGAAGGTGGCCTTCTCACACGGCAGAAGCACGATACTTAGATCTGGCCTGAGGCAGAGTGCTCCAAGGAAGGACCGGTTTTTAGGGTTTCCTTCTCTCTCAGTTAACTTTTGCTATGTAACAAACCACCCTAGAATATGGTGGTTTAAAGTAACAGCCATCCAGTGAGCACATGATTCTGCAGGTCATTGGAACTGGGCTCAGCAGGACAGTTCTTCTGGTCTGGCCCATCTCGCTCAGGCATTTGTGTGGGCTGTGGCTGCTGCTGGCTGGCTTATGAAAGATTAGAGTAGCTTTTGACTGGGGTTTCTGCACGTGGTCCCTCCTCTTCCAGCCCACTGGCTGGCCCTGTTCTCATGGTAACAGCAGGGTTACAAGTACAGCAAAAAGGGAAGCTGTCAGACCTGTGGATTGGAACTTGTATAATGTCCCTTCTGTCACATTCTATTGATCAAAGCAGGTGCAGAGAAAGACTGCACTTCTTTTGGGGAGGACTACAAAGAATTGTGTCATTTTGCAATCTACCACACTGCCTCCCGACACCTCCAGCATCCCATGCCTTCCATCCAGGCCTGCTAAAATTCACCTGTCTTCGGTCTCACTGCTTTTTAAAAATCTCGTCCCTTGTTATTCCAGGGCCCTTTATTCAGGATGCATAAGGGAAAAGAGCTGGCGTATTTCAGAAAAATTTGTGCCAATATCAGAGAGAAGTGGGAACACTCATGGTTCCTCTGAGCTTTCCCTTGTCATGAAAGTTCTGGGCTTTTTGGGAAAACCAGGCCTAAAGTCAAGTCAGTCCTAACATTCATGATGCTAAGAATTACCTGGGAGCTTGTAGAAAATTTCTGGATCCCATCGGAGCCCTACTAATTCCAAGTTCTCTGGAAGGAGCCTAGGAGTTGGTATGTCTTCAACGCTCCTGGGTGGTCCTCTTGGAAACACAACCTATCCCGAAGCACAAGAAGCATCTGGGCAGGAGGCAGGGAAGGTATTTGACTCTTCGGCCCCAAACAGATAAACACTGCCTTATTTACTTCTCTGTCCCCACACTGCCTGGCACCTGTCTGGTATTTGAGAGTCTTACCAGGTTTAATTGAATTGCATGGAGCCATGGTTCTCACATGTGGTTTGTGTTCTGGCAGCATCTCTTTCCTGGGAACAGGGTAGGAATTCAAACTCCCAGGCCTGTCCCACGAGGCCCTGAACCAAGACCCCAGGGCGGGGCCACACTGTGCCCCAAGGCACCCTGCAGGTGCTTGTGATTGCTGCTCAGTGAGAGCCCAGGGTCCGAGGCCTGTGCACGTGGGAGTGGGGCCCCCAGGCCCTGCTTGCCTTGGGCAGGGCCTTCCGGCAGCTCCTGAGCTCTGAGCGGGCCCAGCCTCGGCCCTGCTCACCTGTGCTGACACACTCGGAATTGGCTGTAATTCTTTCTTCCGCATTCTGCACAGAGCCTCTGAACCCACTTGTCAGGCCGCATCTTTGTGCTGATAGCAAATGATGGTTCCTGCTGGGCAAATAGAGCTTTTAAGTTGGTGTCGAGATTTCCCCTAGTTTCCTGAGCAGCTTTAAAAACCCGGTGCCTTAGATAGAGCACTGAGGGTTAGGGAATGAAAAAGGACTGTCGTGAGGGGGTCACCATCCCTGCAGAGTTTCAGATGCACACTTAATTATTAAAGTGGGCACACACACACACACACACACACACACACACACACAGCAGCAGCAGGTATCAAGTTCCTTGAAGCCAAATTCTGCTTTCTCTGTGGTTTTCTGGACAATCCTTAGCAAAAAGGAGCAAGGTAAGTCCTCATCAGCCACAGTGGCCTCTGGAGTTTTAGTTCCTTGGGCCAGAAGGCCCCTGGGAGAGGAGCGAGTCTTAGAAAGAGAGGACATGGGTGTTAGTCTGATGTCCTAACCCCAGACACACCACAAATTCTCGAACAGCTGTGCCAGCACAGGTGCAGAGGGCCGAGGCTGGGCTCGCTCAGAGCTCAGGAGCTGCCGGAAGGCCCTGCCCAAGGCAAGCAGGGCAAGCCTGGTCGGGACAGTCGTCCAGCAGGGCCTGGGGGCCCCCACTCTCATGTGCACAGGCCTCGGACCCAGGGCTCTCACTGAGCAGCAATCACAAGCACCTGCAGGCTCCTAGAGCGCAGTGTGGCCCCGCCCGAGTCATCTCCCCGAGGCACAGCTCCTTATCTGTCAGTGGGTCCTATACTGAGATTTTACCTTTCCCTAAAACATTTATGAAGATACTTATAAATGCGTGTAAAACAGCAGTTAGAAATGCATAAACAGAAATTAGGAATTCCATAGGAGAGCTGAATACACATTTGTGGTAGAAACCTGGAATGAGAAAATCTGAGCATGAAATTAGATTCTGAGAGTTCTGGGAGCCAGGGGAGGCCTGGGAGAGGCAGAACGGAAAGGTCTCTCTTGTCCTATCGGGCAAAGAAGGAAGTGGGAGGGCAAGGGTAGGGGGAAGATGGGGCTGGGGAAAGCCCCAAAGAGAGGAGGCGGCAGCTGGGGCCAGGACAGAACTCCCTCCAACCCCATCTCTGCTGGCCGGACAGCTGACTTCTGAGAGTGCCAGAATCCCGGTGCCCCCAGGCTCTCCCAGGCTTCGGCCGCGCGCCTCCTTTGTTGGGGGCCCGTGGCAGTTAGGAGACTCCTCCTCCCTGTCCGGGGAGGTTTAATCACCACACTGAGGTTGTCTTCTGAATGCAGCTCTGCTAAGGGTGCGGGAGCTTCAAATGGACAGGGCATCTTTCAGCTGGAAGAACAAAACCTCCCACCCTTCGTTGAATGTGCAAATGAAAAGGTGAGAAGCTGTTAGTGGGTCAGTGAGTCAGTAAGCAGTCAGTGGCGTAGACTGGCCGCAAAGAGCGCGTGGGAATAGCGCTGCCTCCCCACTTAATGCTTTGCTAGCAGACAACTCTGACGGGGAAGCACTGGGCGGGGACTCGCCCTGTCAGCTCTCAAGGGGGCGCAGTGTGGCCCTGGCACAGACAGGTGGACCCCGGGCAAAGGACAGAGAGCCAGACCCACTCCATGCATGCCTGGCTGGTATCACAGCTCAATGGGAAATGGCACTGTTCAGTCAATGTTTTCTTTTTAGTTATTGCCAACTGGTTATTAATATGGAGAAAAATACAGTGACACTCTTAGCGTCATGTGGGTTCAGACCCTAATTGTGGAAAGACTGAAACTAGAAGGTTTAAAAACTTTTACAAGAAAATAGGACACTCTTATGGAGAAAAGGATTTCATAAATGCTCCAAATTCTAAATCATAGCAACAGTAAAAAAAAAATGAGGTGTGTGTTAAAAAAAAAAAAAATTTGTTCATCAAAAGGCAACTTTGAGAAATAAAAAGATAACCCACAGTTAGGAAGAAATAAAGAATTAATATCCAGAATACATAAAGAACTTCTTTAATTCAATGAGAAAAAGACAAACAGGTTAGTCAAATGGGCAAAATGGTTAAGATACCGTTTACTGGACTGAAAACATAAATTGCCAAAAACACAGGGAAACATGCTTAACCTCAATATGAATAAAGAAAATGCAAATTAAAACCAAAATTAGATGCTATTTCACACCATTAGATTAGCAAAAACGAAAGCATCTGCCCGCACCACGTGTTGGTTAGGGTGGAGAGGAATGGGACCTTTGGTAACGGGACTGCTGAAAATTGGTACAAACACTTTGGAGAAAGATTTGTCAACATTCAGTCAAGTTGAAGCTACACATAAACTGTTACTCAAAATTATCCTTCTCTCAGGGGATAGATTTGGACATTTATAACATCATTCGAGGGCCATACAAAATTATCAACTTAAAAATTAGCCTGCTCTGTTTAGTTAGGCTCGTTAGGTGAGGCATGTGATGTTAGCTGTTGTTTCAAGGGCCTTATAAAGCCTGTAGACCGGACATTCCCACCCGTTTCCTTACCCTAGATAAACACACACACACACATTATATATGCATACATACAGATATATGCATGCATAAACACATATGTATACCCCTATATATATACACCAGAAGACATGAAAAAGAACTATAGAAATTCTTTATAATAGCAAAATACTGGAAACTTTCCAACATTCATCCAGAAGAGAAATAAATTGTGTTATGTCTATAATGGAATTTCACATAAAAATGAAAAGAAATAAACTCGAGCTTCATGAATCAATATGGATTAATTCCACAAACATAGTATTGATCAAAAGAATGCAATTTGCAAATGAATACTTGCAGTATGATATCTATGTGAAAGTTCAATACATGCACCAATTCTATCTATATCTATATCTATCTGTATATCTACACACACACACACACACACACACACTCACACACAGAAATACAAATCAATGAAAAACCTTCAAAAGCAGGACAGAAATTTCTCCTCAGTAGAACGAAGGGAGGAGGAAGAATCCTGGAGGGTCCTATATGGGGGATTTAACTATCTTGGCAATGCATTATTTTTTAAGCTGGGTGACAGTTATTCTTCGTGCTGTTTTGCATGTCTCAAACATAAATAACAAAAAGAGGCAGCACTGTTTGTTAGTTACTGACTCAGCCATGTGTCCTTCCTAAGCACAGATCAGCACTGACCTAACTCAGCCCTGGCCATGCTATCCCCTTTGCCAGGCTCACGTTCCTTCCTCCCTTATACTTGGCATTGGACATATAACCTGTTTTCAGACCTAAAAGGAAGTTGACTGGGGAGCATGGTTCTGGAAAGCTTCTATTTTCTGATAAAAAAAAATCCTTTGAATCCTGCTTCTCCCTTTTGGGACACTAGATGACGATGTGATGTGTGACACTGTGACAGCCATCATCACGAGGTGACAAGCACCAGGGCAGAAGGCCAATGTCTGAGGATGGTAGATAGAAGGATGTTCAGAGCCGAATGACATAATCGAGCCATGGAATGAGCCCTGGAAACATCTAGAACCTGCAGATTGTGAGTTCACTATACCATAATTGTCTTAATGGTTCAAGCTACTGGTGGTCTGGGTTTCTGTTACTTGTGGAAAAAATCTTGCTGATACAAAACTCAACAAACCATTTTCCTTTTAACCTTACTGTTGGGCTTGCCATTCTATGAAGACACTAAGCACTTTCTCTCCTTCAAATCCCTACTCCTTCCCCTACGTGCAGGGCCCCTTCTCTCCTAGTGAACCCCGCAGCCCTAAAATCTCTTCTGAGACATCTTCTCCGTGTTGCTTTTCCGGAGATCCCAAGGTAACAGCATTCTTCCTTTTCTGTGGCCCCTACATTCTCTCTGTCTGCCTCACAGACTTTCCCATGTGCAGCAGTAATTTCACCGTGACTGCCTTGACGGTAGGACCCTGGCGTCTTCATCACTGTGTCTCCCTTGGTTGGCACAGTTCCATGTACATCACAGGGAACCCACAGACACTGGGTAAAATGACTGATACCTGCCTTGTATCTCTGTCTAGAAGGAAAACAAATCACGTCCTGAAGTAGGTAGTTGAGGAGGAGAGGTGAGGAAAGAGAAGTTTGAACAGCCTTCCCAGAAATGAACACTGCAAAGCGCACCCTTTCCTTCGCAGCTCCGCATGCGATACCGCATTAGTCCCATTCTCATTTGCTAATGATTTGTGTGTTCAATAGAATCGCACCGAAGCTCATCAGCCTGTTTAAATCCGGGCTTCCTTTCATTTCCCCATTCTAATCAGGTTTAAGTGACAATTGCTGAAGACTTACTTCTGGGCGATAAACGAATGCGCAGGTGACCCTGGGCCCTTACAAAGTGTGCTATCCCAGGACTGGAGCTATGAAAGTGTGGACAACGGCTATCATTAGACCAAGACCCCTGTGTGCTGGGTACTGCAGAGACACCTGCAAGGCACAATTTAATTTTAATGGGCTTAAACATTTGCTTCAGTGTACTTCTCTGTATCAGTGATCATGCGAATAGAGCAGAGGTTACATTAAATGTATTTTCTGTCTTCTGAAAGCCTTTTTTCTTTTTTAAGTAGCTGGGGTGTGCGTCTGTGTGTGTGTGAGTGTGGAAGGGAGTCAGAGATGAGTAAAAGACAAGGAGCATCAATCTGTAGATACCTGGAGCAGCAAAGCACTAACTCTTCATGCAGCCATGTGCTGGGACCGGGAGGCGGTATATGCAGAGGAGGGCAGGCTCCGGTGGAGAGGAGATTCCAGCTGCAACAGGAGTAAACTGAAACAGAAAGACAGGTTGAGGCACATCTTCATTCCACAGAGGGTTGTTTAAAAACCGTATTCATGCCAGTGTGAGTGAGTGACCGTGGTAGCAACATTTAATGTAATATATATTATCTATCCAGCAGGTGTGTGCTCAGGGCTTTACATGCATTATCTCACTTAAATTCATAACAATCATATAAGTATTTTGAAAATAATTACATAATTATTTTCACTTTGCATAAAACAAACTTAGAAAACTTATTTAGGGATCACAGAAGCAGGAAGGCTAGGAGGTTTACATTTTTCTGGGAATAGATTAGAATTATTGTTGAGTTTGACAAATGCTGTGTCTCCTTTGAGATCTGGGAGGCAGGGGACCTGTATGAATAAGGAGCCCAGGGGCCTTCAGGGCCTAAAAGAACCCATGCCTCATTGACATTAGGGCTGGGTGATTCTAACCAAAGCCTGGCCAGTGAGGGCAGCGGAGCAGATTTACCATCATACTGAACGTCGGGGACAAAGGGCAGACCTGGTGGCATGGCCAGAAGGAAGAAGTTGACATGGTGGTTCTGCAGTGTGACTGTTGGAACCTGGCCTAGTGTTTTTATGGCATCTAGATGCATCTTCTGTCTTCTTCTTTTTTTAATTTTTTTTCTTTTTTAATTTTTAGAGAGAGAGGAAGGGAGAGGGGAAGAGATAGGAACATTGATGAGTGAGAACACTGATTGGCCGCCTCCTGCATGCCCCTCCCTGGGGATTGGGCCCACAACCTGGGCATGTGCCCTGATCAGGAATCACACCAGTGACCTCTGGGTTCATAGGTCAGTGCTCAACCACTAAGCCACACAGGCCGGGCACATCTTCTGTCTTCTTATTGTGGATTGAACCCTGGTGAAAACTGGACCTTGGCTACTTGCAGTAAATGAAACTGAAAACTAGGGTCGTCTCAGCAGTCTCCCCTCATCCACAGTTTCACTTTCTACAAGTTCAGTTACTTGTAGTCTACTGCGTTCTGAAAACATTAAATAGAAAACTCCAGACTCTGAACCCCTTCTTTCTGGGTTTTTATGGGGGCTTCATCACCCTTGAACCACAGGATTAGTTCCTCTGGCAACGTGTTTTCCAAAAGTAACCTCATCTGCATAACAAAGAACACCTTTATTGATTTCATCTTTGAAAATTCCACGGGTTTTGAGAGCTCTGTGCCAGGTATGGGAACCAAGACCACATACATATTTCTTATTATAAACCACAATATCAGAGTCACCAAAGTCAAGAATCAGCGTCTTGGGAGGAGGCCCTGGGCTCTCTTCTCCATTCACCCACTAAAGACTGGAGATCTTGGCAGAGATCATAAACTTCCCACAGTGATTTCTGAAATAACTGTAGAGTCCAGAACTGTATAGGGATTAAGAATAAAGATCTGGGCCCTGGCCGGGTAGCTCAGTTGGTTAGAGCACTGTCCTGATACACCAAGATTGTGAATTCAATCCTGATCAGGGCACATATAAGAATCAACAAATTAATACATAAATAAGTGGAACAATAAGTCGATGTTTCTCTCTTTCTCCTCTCCTCTCTCTCTTTCCTTTTCTCTCTCCCTCTCCCTCTCAAATCAATTTAAACAATGTCTCTCTCTATCAAGGAATGGCTAATCTGTAGCTTCATATACAAAAGAACAAAATTGTTTTGTGAAGAAAGCAATGATAAAATAACCTTATGGACTATTTCTGTAAATGGCTGCTGTCCTTTCCAGAAAGACTTTGCTGCTTGTAGATGAGCCTTGCAGAGTAGGAGCAACGAGCAATTCCTTACACATTATTCACCGAGCCCTTACTATATCCCAGTCTGGTTTCAAAGGGATTCATGGTGTTCTTCTTTCAGTAAGGCATTCCGATTTGTTTGGATGAGTTTGTTTTTCTTCCCCTGGACTCTCTCCTTTGTTTCCCTGACCTTTTAAAATTACCCTCCTCTCTTGGTTTTACTTACTGGTGTAGGAGGAGAGAGGGGGCAATAATAGTTCTACCAGGGACTTGGGAGTCTCACCAGGGTTTTCTCACTGGTTAATGGTGAGACCTGGGCAACTTCCTCTCCCCTTGAGGCTGGTTCACCATCAGTCGAGTGAGGCCTTTGAATTTGATTATTGTTACTTTGCTTCCCAGTTCTGACATTCTTCGTTCCCCTTTGCCGGTTGAAGCTTTTTATCTGCGGAAGTTCTTTCAAGAGGACATTTATTTGTTGTAATTTAATGTAGCTTCATTATGATAAGTGCCTCTAAGTAGTTCTTTTCTTATTATGGGATTTTAAAAAATGTGGCTTTTCCCTTTGGTATAATCATATCTGCAAGAGCCTGGGTCTCTAGCCTGTACTGAGGGAAGCTGACTTCACTCCTAGTACTTTTCAAGGGGAACACACATAAGTCTGAGCGCATTAGGGCTGAGCACAGGCCGACTAGCAAAGTGTACACCCTTGCACTGACCGGCTATCCATTCACAAGGCTGCCAGCCCATGAGGATGTGGCGGCTCCAGACGCAACTGGACACTTAGAAGCTTGAGGTATGACAAGCTCAGGGGAACTGTAGGGGTACCTCCTGAGTTATCTGCTCAGCCTTTCTGCTTTAAGATGTGCAAATTTGGATGACTCCTTACAGCCATGTTTGCTCCCTGCCCCTGACAAAGGGGGGCATTTGACCCAAGTTTGGCCAATCAGAGATTCTTTTCTGATAATTTAAGATCGGAGTGTAGAAAGAGAGTCACCATTTTTGCTCAGCTGCGCTCCCTTAGAGGAGAGGTGGGCAGGGTGGATCTGTCCGGCAGAAGCAGAGAACAGTGGGCTGCAAGAGAAAAGGATGAACAGCTGTGTGTGGGACTGAGATGAGAGACTGATGACTTCCTGGACCCTCTGAGGTCTGCCACAGCTCTCTGCTTCTGCCATATAGCTTTGGGTTCTTTCTGTCACTTGCAAATAGAAGAGTCCTTTCCAATATGATAATTGGATAGATTTAGGCTGGAGCCCATACTGAAGAAAAACATTTTTCCTATACTAGTGCGCTCTTCATCACTTTTTTGTTCACTTGTTCATTCATTTATTTGTACATTTATTAAAAAGCATATATTCAGCTCTGCCATGTGCTGGGCACTGTAGTATGCTTTCTGGAGAGAATGTGTGCAACACAGACCCACTGCCTGACCTCATGGAGCTTACGGTCTGTTCCTGTGGCTGTCATAACAAATGACCACACACTTGGTAGCTTAAAACAACAGAAATTTATTCTCTCACAGTCCTGGAAGCCATAAATCCAAAAGCAAGGTGTCAGCTTACTGTGCTCTCTCCCAAAGTTCTAGAGGAAAACCCTTCCTATCTATTCCAGCTTTTTGTGGCTGCAGACATTCCTTGGCTTGTGGCTGCATCACTCAGATCCCTACCTCTGACTTTACATGGCCTTCTCCTTCTCCCCCTGTGTGTCTCTCCTCTGTGTGCCTCTTATAAGAACTGTAACCATTGGGTTTACAGCCCATCTGGATAATCCAGGACAAACTCATACCAAGGTCCGTAACTTAATTACACCTGCAAAAATCCTTCTTCCAAATAGGGTCACATTCAACTCATTGCAGATGGTGAGCAATTATTAAGATTGTGGAGAGTTCTGCAAAGGGCACTTGTAGTTTTAAGCTGATCAAGAAAAGAGGTGCAACTACCTCTTCCAGGAGCCAAGGAAGGCTTGTCAGAGGAAGTATTATCAGAAACCTGAAGGAAGCTATTAGGGAGGGGCAGAGCATTACAAAGGAAGAAAGACAGAAGTGAAGGGTGAGGCACCATCCTGGAAGAGAAGTAGAGGCAGGGGCAGAGAGAGGTGTGGAGGGAGGGTTGGGGCAGAGGCTGGAGCAATGGGCTGGAGAGACTGATGGGCTCTGATCACACAGCCACACGTCACCTTGTGCTTTAACTTGGAGTAAAGTGATCTAATTTGCATTTAAAAAAGATTTCCAAGGCTCCCAGCTTTTCCTCCCCGGCCTCTAACTTCCTAATTTTCTGATGATCACCATCTCAACTCTCAGTGGGAAATCCCTGACAATCTCAGGCAGTTTAAGTGGGGGAAGGTGCATAGGTTGGAACACATCACATCAAAAGCCCCCCACCCCTTATTAGCGTCTAATTTGCTCAGTCCCTCCACTCTTGATGCCCATCTACCTGAAATTTGGTTTTGCAAATTGCAAATCAGTAAAATATTGCCTCAAGTCCTAAGATACCAAAGGCAATTTAACATGTGAAAAATAAGAGGCGTCTTTGCTGTTCCGACGTTTATTCTTCCCAGGCTTGTTCTCTGTCCTAATGAACGGTTCTTTCTCTCATGCTTATCGTTGATTGGTTTTAACACATGTCATTTACCACCCCCGACCCGCTATCCGGGGGATGGGCACCGGCTTACATCACTGTCAGAAAAGGAGAGGAAAAATTGCAAAGTAAATGGCCAGATGTTGCTGTGATAGTGAGCAGGAAAATCTGCAGTGCTTAGGAGAACGAGCGACCCAAATGAAATTCCGCTGCCCCCGAGGTGCGACTGAGCCCCCAGCTCCAAGCGGGTGCCATGTGACCGATTATTCAAATGAGCCGATGATTAACCCGGTTTGTATTGATGCAAATAATCCTGCCGGAGCCGGCCATGGCTAATGCATTTTGGAACTGTGGTTTTCCATTGATAGCACAAAATAGTGTAGAGCAAAGCCATTTTCATAATATTAATAATGGAATTACAGAATCAGGTCACTTAAAGGAATGGCGCTGACTCAGCGAAAGCAGCGTTTACTTGAATGTGGAGATTAATACTAAGCAAAAGGAAACACAAACCTTCTGTAGCTATCTCATGGCATAAAACACACGTCCCTTTCCTGTTTTCCTTTGAAAAGAGAAAGAGCTTTAAAAATGATTGGAGCTCAGGACAATTCTCAGATGAATTTATTACACAGGAAAAGAACTGTCCAGCGTGCTGAGAGAGCCCCCATTAAGGTGTTTTTCCTTTACTTCTTTGATTAAATATTGGGTTTACCTTCCTCGCTCGTGCCCTGGTTTAATGTCCAATTCCGAGAACAATGTCTGCAAATGTTTTCTGAACAAATGGTTGAAATTGCAAATGGAGATCAATAAATGCCCTCTAAAGAAATGAATATATTTGTCAAAGAAGATCTAGTTGTGTTGAGGGGAATTCTGAAGAGATCTCCCAGGATTTTCTGCTGGGTAGAGTGAGCCAAGGGCCTGGGGACACAGTGGTGGGGGCACAGGAAGTAGCTCTCCCTGTGGACAATAGAAAACCCATTGAAATATTCTGGAGAGGGTATCGGCCGATGTTCACTGCAGTGTACTTATGAAGGTGAACCAGCCAGAACTCCAAGGCATATTCTGATACAATCAGACATGGAATACTATGCAGATATTGGAAATCATATTGAAGGGATAGGAGAAAATGTTCATGGTATATTAAACAGAGAAGCAGATTACAAATGTATTTTAAAGGAGGTTGGGGGCTCCTGTCTTGCCCATTTGTCCAGCCCCATTCAACCCACTCTTCTAGGGTCTTGGTGAATTTGTGGAATAGTGTATGAGCCACCCTGGTAATAAGCACCTTCAGAAATACCTCTTCTCAGGCTTTGGAGGAGGTTGGGGAAGAATTCTAGGGCAAGGAGGGACTTGAAAGGAAATCAAAGTTTCTCAGCAAGCCATGCTTTAAAAATATGGTAAAAGATGCATAACAGAAAATTTAGCATTTTAACTAGTTTAGACAAGCTTGGTTGCATTCAGTGTGGTATGGCCATAGACATTTTTAAACTGTTTAAAACTGTACAAATCAGTGGCATTTATATATTCCTGATGTGCAAGTATACTCTTTCTCAGTGTGGGGGATTCCTTGCAAATTGAGACTTTTCTTTTATATATCCATCCAAGGAATTGGGACAGCTTTGGAGGCCCCTTCAGCACGTGGCTGGAGGTTGCCTGCTAGTCTAGGCTGATCACCAAACATTAGCCAGGAGCTGGAGATTGCACTGTGAAGCCACCTACAGCAGAGCCATCTTGGCAGGATCCTGGAAAGCAGCCAGATCAGTTTCTTGGTTGTATCTGTCTTCTATCTCTTTCCTGGATTGTTACCTCTGCTGGATCACTTATGAACGGTTGGAGCAAGTCATGGAGAGGACATCACATCCGGTTGACCTGAGAGCTGGACCTGGCTTCTGCCCTATCTGTGAATGGGGCTGTTGATGCCATCTTCCTTTGCTCAGCCAATACATCTTTTTTGAGTATCTCCCATAGGCCGGCCTTGTGCTGGGTGCTGAGCTCCTCCTGGACACGAGTGGGGAGAGGAAGTGGTAGTAAATGCCTCACTGAGCAGAGACTGGGGAATCCTCTACTCGCCCACGTTATATCAGGGGCAGAGGGAATGAGGTAGGTTCAGCCTCCTGTAAATACTCCTTTTGGTGTCCTGTACAGAAAGCAAATTTTACATTAGGGGTGCTTTTATTTTTTTAAAGCCACCAGAAGGTCCTTGAATAACATTGTTTCATTCAATGTCGTTTCGTTGTAACGTTGATGAAATGTGGTAGAAACTTAATTCTTGTTTATGTCAATTCTTCTGTTTAAAACTCGTTTCATTACAGTCCTTTTGTTTAAAGCTGCAGAACCTCTCCAGGCGTCAAGTGCCGAGATACTGTCTTCCTCCTTCTTTATCCGATCTCTGGCTGTTTTGTTTTCGTTGAGGTGCCTGTTGGGGGCGCTGTAGGCACATGCACCTGGCGGGGCCCCTGTGAGAGGCTTAGGGGCCCCTCCCTCCTCTGGTCGCCTTGCTCACACAGGCCTAACCACTTTCAGGATAATGGGAACACTGGGCTCCTTATTTTTAGCAGCCAGCGTGGAACGCAGTAAGCAAAGGGTGATAAATACCCCTTTATCCTAAATGTTTCTCAATAATGAAAAAGCAACCTCTGTCTTAAAATTGGCCATTCTTTTCAACATCCCCCCTCCTCCCCGGCCGGGCAGACAAATCGGCCGAGTCTGGGTGGGCAGACGCCACTTCATCATCCCTGGATCGATTTGCTGGTGGCTGGCCCGGCGGGGCGTGCAGAAGTTCCGCGGTGGGCTCTGCGCACATTGGTCAGGAAGCCGGCGGCGGCGTTGCTGGCGGGAAGCGGCCTGGAGAAAGGATTCACCTTTGCGGGGACATAATTTCCAGCCACGGGAGCATCCGGGATGGGGTCTCCCCTGGGCTGGTTCATTTACACTTGAATTTGAGCTGTCAGGGCGGAGAGCACCGCTCCTAAGGATTTAGTAGGGCACCTGGGCTCTCGGACGGCAGGGGAGGAGCGAGGGCTTCCTGGGGCCTGGGCACGGGGCAGGGGCCAGGTCGGCTGGGCTACGGGGCCCCTGCGCTGGGACCCAGGAAGGCTGCAGGGCGCCCCCGCCTCTGTTTGCTCAGAGGGGGCTTTCATCTCCTGCGCAGGGATGTTTGTATTTGTCTGGCCGACTTTTCCCCCGATTCTTACTCTGATGGGGAAGGACATTTCCCCTGATTCTTACTCTTATTATTTTAAGGGAAGTTCACGGGGTGAGTGCCTTTTTAATTGTTTTCATTCATAGACTTTATTTCTTAGGACAGTTTTAGGAAAAGAATTACAGAAAAATCCTGTGGGAAGTACAGAGAGTTCTCATAGACTGCCACCCTCTCCATTTTCCCTGCGCTCAGTACCGTGGCACATCTCCGACAACTGATGAATCAATATTGGTACATCGCTGTTAATTAAAGTCCACGGTGGGGTTTGCTGTGTGGTACAGTTTTGTAGGTTTTGCGAAATGTGTACTCTCCTTGGTCCATTATTACAGCGGCACACGGACGGAGTGCTTTCTTGCCGTGGGGCTGTGCCCACCTGGGAGCACCCAGCACCTCCTCCAAGCGTTGCCTGGGCTCTGACTGGAGCCCTCATGGGGGGGGGGGCATGAATGCCAAGCTGTGAGGACAGTGTCACCTGTTCCTGTCTAATGGGGAAAGAAGAGCTATTCTCAGACATAAACAGTGGTGTCACCAACCTCTAGGAGAGGTCACGAAGAGAGGTGTTACGTTCCCTCTGAAATAGGGGAGAAGGCTTCCTGCACCCCATGTCCCAGCTAGAGGTCTGCCTATCCACCTTTGGTGCCACGCTTTCTTGGGTCTTTAGGAGGGGTGTATGTATTCACCCAGGGCCATTGGATGATGCCAAGCAGTTCCAGGGCATGGGTAGTTGTCACTCTGGCTGCACAGTTGGTGACCCAGGAGCTGGCTCTCTCCTGCTCTGACTGGAGCCATAGGTCCTAGGGGCAGGGGGCAGTGGTCATCACCAGCAGTGTCCAGGACTCAGTGTCCAGGTGGCCACTGGGACTAGATGAGTTCTCTGCAGTGGTCATTCTCTGAGTCCCCTCACTCTGCTTTTCCTGCATGGAGGCCTCTCTTATCTTGGGACACGTTCTTAGGACCAGTTACCATGGCGTTTGGTCCCCTGCTTCACTGCTGGCCCCTCCCTGGAGCCTCCTCGTCCCTTCATCTTTCAGGAAGCTCTCTCCCCCTTTTCTTTATCCATAGAGCCCCCAAGAAGGGGCAAGGCTGGTGGACTTTGGGAGTGGAGACATGGGATAGTCCTGTTCAAAAGAGGCCTTTTTCATACTGAGACTTCTTGATGTGTTGCTCAGGCCTTCAGTCAAGCCTTATGAAACACCACTGCCTCTTGTCCATCGGGGGGAAATAGGAAAGGTGTTTCCCTGTCTGGAGTGCAGTAGAAAGGAGAGAGGATAGTGACTTGTTACAACAAGACAGCAAGAGGGGAGGAGAGATGCCTACCCCGGGGTCCCAGGTGAGGGCCTGTGAATCGCACCTGGACCAGCTTTCTGCACCACGGGAACGCCCCCTACAGGCTCTCAGAAATATGAAGAGAGGGGAATTCCATAAAAGTTTGGCATGGGGCTCAGACCACATTAAATGGATATTGAAATGTTAGCCTTGAACTCTGGAGAACCCTATATGCCCATTTTACTGAGGAGAGAACTGAGGTGCAAGGATGTTGAAAACCATCCCAGGACACATACTGCTAAGGCAGAGTGCTGAGGTCTGAACCCAGGACTCCTGACTTCCATAGGCTCTGGCTGTCCCACTACATTCGGATGGCTTCCTGCTGCTGGCCAGGTAGATAGAGGGACAGTTCCAACAGCTTTGCGCTCCATGAATTGACCCATTTAGTCCTTAAATAACTATAGCAGCTATTATTATTATTATTATCACCCCCACTTTAAGGTGAGAAAACTGATCTTCAGAGAAGTTAAGGAGCTTGCACAAGCAAGTGGGTCTAGAGACCTATTCTGAGCTACGAGAGGCCTGGTTGGGTCTGAAGCTTAGTAACAAAAGTTGCTGCTCACGGAGCTCTGCCGCACGTGGGGCTGTGTGCCAGACATCTGCATTCTTGAATTTAAGCCTCACCCCAACTGTGGGGAAGGCATATGCATTTCAGTTTGACAAATAAAGAAACTGAGTCTCAGAGAGGTCAAACAACTTAAGCCTAGCCACACAGCTAGTAAGTAGCAGAGCTGGGGCCTGAACCCAGATCTATCTGAATTTAAAGCTTGGGCTCTTTCTCATATGTTGGTGGCTTCCATAGCTGAAAATACATCTGAATAACCCAGGGAGCTATTTATAACATACCGATTCCTGAGCTCCACCCCTGGACATCGACTCAGAAGACTGGGCAGCCTGGGAACCTGAATTTCACAGAAACATTCCTGCCCGATGCTGCTGCAGCCCCTCAGCCGTCCCTGCCACTGCTCCCCCAGAAGCAATGCTCTGGTTGGGGTGCAGGCCACGCTGCCAGATTTCTCACGGCCTGTTCCCCTTTATCAATGATGCTGATAACTCAAGTTGACATGGAGATCTGAATCTTCTGTGAACTGCTCACCTGGGGGCCAACCGATAACCCAAAGCCACTTGATTGACTTACCACAAGTGTCCAGCAAACCTGCACACCCTTCCCTTCTGCATGGGCAGTACCCCTGTCTTCTGACTGATAGGAGGACCCCAAGGTGAGGGGACCCAGAGAAGGACCACTGCAGAGGACTCTTCAAGGCCCAGTGGCCACCTGGAAACTAAGTGGAAGGGAGGGGGGAGGGAGAAAGAGAACTGAACCTGCAACCCAGGTACATGCGCTTGACCAGGAATCAAACTCGCAACCCTTCAGTCCTAGGGCTGATGGATACTCTAACTGCTGCGTCAAACTGGCCAGGGCAGGTGATTCTGATGAGGGGCCAGGTGGCAAGCTGCCAATTGGAGGAGCTGATGTTTACCTGCCTCTCTGATGTTTAGCTCCTTTGTTTTTGTCTTTTTTCTTTCTCTTTATCAATTTCTGTAGATTTAAACACAATTTAATTAATCTACTTTATTTTTTAGTGCAGAGAGTGCTCATGTGCCCTGCACCCACACACGCACAGCTTGCCCCATCAAATGCTGTTTTCAATACACGTTTGCATGACTTGAAATAGCCCAAGAATGACTCTCAGATTTCCCCTCCTGGAAAGATGCTCCCTGAAATCACTCATGCACAAAACTACTGTTGGCAAAAGTTTTCCGGCACCTGCTTGAGAGACTGGCTGAATCCCTGGCTTGTCCGTGGCTGCAGCGTCTGGCTCTGAGGGCTGCTCCCTCTGCCTGGCTGCAGGGGGGCTCTCGGGACTTCTCCGGTGTGTGCTCTGTGGGTACAACCTTCCCGTCTCAGGCCCAGTCTGCAAGGCCCTCCGCGTGAGTGAGCACACAGAAAAGGGCTTAGAAATAGATTTTTGAAGAATCATGTTCAAATCCTCTTGGAACAATCCCCTCTATCCCAATATAGCTCCCATTTCTTTCTGAAATTCTCTTCAGCTCTCTGAAAATCTTATTTTTTGCTCATTCCTCAGCTTCTTTAATATAAAAACATTTCACTAGGGGGCACTTCAAGACTGGGTAAAAAACAACAACCCAGAAACATGGTGACAATTGATCGTGAACTTGGTACAACAGTCCTGCACGAAACAAAATATAAAATACACATAAGGAATTACATATGTATTTGGCTGAAACTGTGATTCCATTTTTATAGGTTGTTTTCTTAAACCTGGACACAGGATGAAAGTGACATTCTTGGGCTTCTGGGTAATTTTGACTTGAGATTAGCATAATAATGATAATGATAATGACAATGACAATGATAGTAGCTTCATGTGGTTTAAGATGGACCCTTTCCTTACTGCCCTGCTAGAATGCAATTGGGAGTTTGAAAGCCTTTCCTTGAGTTTGTGTTTAAGAAACGTCTTCTTTCTCAGCATTGAAGGAGAGCCGTGATGTGGTTGCTAGCAAGTCCAGACTGCAGGGTTAATGCAGGATTTTTGATGAAGGAGAGGAAATGTTTTGCAGGTACATACAGGACTTGAGTTCCAGACCTAGCCTGTTTCTATCCAGCGGTGTGACCTTGGGCAAGTCACTGCCCCTCTTTAGACCTCAGTATCTTCATTTGTAAAATAGCAGGATTGGACTAGGAGGCATTTAAGATGTCTTTCCAATCTGAGATTCTGTACGAATCTCCCATGCTGTCTCTCTGTGGTTGGATTGTTCATGGTGCATTTCTCCTGAACTTGGCAGGAATAGTTATAGCAAAGGCAACTCCTGGGAGAAAGACAGAGACAGAAGAATATTGGTGTGAGCGACCTTAAAAGATACCAAGCTAGCCTGACTGCAAAACCTCTGCCCTTTATGTACTGTTATGCTCGTTGTTTGGGCCAGGTGTTATTTTTCCTGCCGTAGTAAACCTCATTCATTCATTCATTTATTCATTCATTCATTCATTCATTCATCTGCTCACGGCACAGGAGAAGGAGCTGGGTACATTACCTCGAGACAACGACAGATTAAGCTCCATGAAGTTGTGGCCTTTCTAGAATGGTTGAAGTTACTTGCTCAGAAAATTGTTCACTGTCTCAGGCCAGATAGTGAAGTCTGGACAGCAGACCTCAGAAGCCAAACCATGAGCACTTGGGAGTGAAGTACTTAGTCATTCATACTTCTCCAGCTTCTTCCCTAAAGAAACTTGCCCACATTCTGTTCTGAAGGTCATTAATGGAAGACTGAAAACCAGGTTCATTCCAGGCAAAGTCCCTGAAGAGCTATAACCTGTCCTGATTCCATAGACCCTCTATTTGTGTCCTCTCCATCTGCATTCTTGACCTGATATTTCCCAGCCCACTGCCTTCCCACCCAGTTCAGGTAAACATTCACCTGGGACTTATCTAGTGCCAGGCCCTGGAGACACTGAGGTGGGCCCGAGATAAGCGGATCAATGCAGTACTGTGGGATATGCCCAAGATGACAAGGGGTGTGAAGTAAGACACTTGGACGGGGGCTACTTGGGAAGCTTCCCAGGGGCAGGGATGGCAAGTGGTGGTTCCAGGCTCAGGCAGAACATGTGCCTGGAGACCTGAACTGGCAAGGGCAAGTGCAGGCGACCGGAAATGCCTTGGAATGACCGGACACAAAGAACGACAGGAGGAGGGGAAGGAGAGGAAGCTGGATGGTTGGCCAAGGTCCAAGTTAGCAAGTCCTCCCGGCATTTCAGAGCTGCCTGAAGACCCTCACTTCCTGAAGACCGTCTCCAGAAGTCTCCTCGACCGTGCTTCCCACAGCCCTCGATTCCCCTGCTGATCTCGCTGGGACCCAGGCGGGTTCCTCTTTCCCCTCGGGTTGTATTGGATCACGCATTTCTTCATTCCTCCAGTGCACTGACAAAGCTCTACGGAGTGTGTCCTCTCTCCTAGGCCCTGCTCTAGCCCCTGGGATCCCGTGGAGAACAACCAGGCCAGCAACGGGGAGTGCTCACGTGCTCCATCTTCTTAGGCAAGGCATTAAAACACCCCAAGATTTGGGGCACAGCCAGCCAGCCCCCCTCTGCAAGCAGACACACAGCAGTGCTAGCCTCCTCCTGGTCTCAGCCCCCTGTCACCTCTCTGAGGCGCTTGGAGGTGCCTTTGTTGTAGCTGACATTGCCCAGACATTTCAGAAGGACAGCTGTGCCCTGACCACATCCTCGCCAGGTAGGATTTTGTTGGCAACTTCAGGGTGTTCCTCTCTGGCCCCTGCAGGGCTGGCTGTGGATCTTCCGTCCTCACCGGGGCCCCTTGGAGAGAGCCACTGGCTGCAGCCTCTCTCTCACATTCCTGAGCCACACCCTGTGTCCTCAGCTATATTCGTCTCCTGGGGCAGCTGTACGAATGACCACAACCAGGTGCATGAAAATAACAGAAGTGTACTTTCTCACAGTTCTGGAGGCTGGAGGTCTGAAATCAAGGTCTGGGCAGGGCCGTCATTTTCCTGCAGGCTCCAGGGAAGATTACTCCTCACCTCTTCTAGCGTCTGGTGGCTTCCACAGTCCTTGGTGTTCTTTGACTGGTGGCAGCAATGACAACTCTGCTCTATGTTCACTCACATGGCATTCTTCCAGTGCATCAGGTGTTTCCAAAACTTTCTCGCCTTATAAGGACACCAGTCATTGAGTTAAGGCCCATCCCAATGCAGCATGATCAGATCTTCACTTGATTTCATTTGCAGAAACGATCTCCAAATAAGGTCACACAAGCACCAGGGGTTAGGACTTCAGTGCACTTTTTTTGGGGCAGTGGCACAATTCAGCCCATAGCACATGTGTGGGAAGCAAAGTTCCCTGTGGGAGGGTCAGAGCCAGGCTCCCCTTAGTACAACAGGCAGAGCTCCAGCTGTCTGCCAGCATTCTCAAGCCACTAAGGCCTCTCAGTTCTCTCCAAGAACTTGTCCCAGATTTCAGGGACACTAACAATAGCCCCTGAAGTCTGGGCAGAAGGGAAAAATGAGTCTACTGAATTCCAGAATATGGAGAGAGCGAACGAGGGAATGAAAGAGTCTGTCTCTGTGGTCCCCGCTCCTGTTTGGGGGAATTCCTGCTATAGTTTTCTCAGCAGTTGGGGCGCTTGATGCAGGTTTGAGTATATATCTCTCTGTTCTCTGTACTAGTTGCTCCTTGTCTCTCCGTTTACTTTCAAGTAGTGCCTCAAGATGGATAGTAACCATGAGTGCTAAGGTTGGTCAGCAGGGGGTTGGAATTGGCAGGTGCTTCCTGACTGCAAATCAGCTTGGGAGAAGCAGAGATTTCTCTGCCCTGACTTGGGTCCAAAAGCCAAGCATAACAGCTACCATGTGCAGCCTACCCCATGTGCAGTCTACTGGACATATAGCCTACCCCTGTGCAGCTTACCCCATGTGCGGTCTACTGGACATATAGCCTACCCCTGTGCAGCCTACCCCATGTGCGGTCTACTGGACATATAGCCTACCCCCTGTGCAGCCTACCCATGCACAGCCCACCCCAGGTGCAGCCTACCCCACATGCAGCCTACCCCACATGCAGCCTACCCCATGCACAGCCTACCCCAGGTGCAACCTACCACACGTGCAGTCTACTGGACATATAGCCTACCCCCTGTGCAGCCTACCCCATGCGCAGCCTACCCCAGGTACAGCCTACACCACATGCAGCCTACCCCATGCACAGCCTACCCCAGGTGCAGCCTACCACACGTGCAGTCTACTGGACATATAGCCTGCTCCCTGTGCAGCCTACCCCATGCACAGCCTACCCCAGGTGCAGCCTACCCCATGTGCAGTCTACTGGACATATAGCCTGCTCCCTGTGCAGCCTACCCCATGCGCAGCCTACCCCAGGTGCAGCCTACCACATGTGCAGTCTACTGGACATATAGCCTACCCCTGTGTAGCCTACCCCATGCGCAGCCTACCCCAGGTGCAGCCTATCCCATGTGCAGTCTACTGGACATATAGCCTACCCCCTGTGCAGCCTACCCCATGCGCAGCCTGACCCCTGTGCAGCCTACCCCCTGTGCAGCCTACCTCATGCACAGCCTACACCACATGCAGCCTACCCCATGCACAGCCTACCCCACATGCAGCCTACCCCACATGCAGCCTACATCACGTGCAGCCTACCCCATGCATAGTCTACCCCATGTGCAGCCTGCTGCCCCGTGGCCTAGGAAAGGGATAATTCAGATTGATCATTGGTGCATTTCTTCTAAAAACATCTAGGAAGCAGCTGGGGCTGTATAAGTGGGCTGAAGCAAACAAAGCAATACAATCCACCCTCCCCACCCCCGCCGCCCAAAACTTTTGCTTCTATGAGTTGAGTGTTTATCAGGTTTTTTCCATAAAACAAACTTTGTTTCTTGTGATGCAGTGGTCTTTTGAGTGTCCTTTAAACAGGTTTCTAGTCATTATGCATTCAGTTCTGAAAACATCAGCCTCTCTCAGCCTCTCTCCTGAGCACGGAGCGCCCGTGGGACATGGGGGTGGGTGAGAGCTCGGCTCTGACTGCATCAGCAGCGTGAGAGCACGCGCCTCTTGGAAGCATCTTTTCACCGTGGCTGGGCTAGCCGTTGCTCAGAACCACTCTTGCCCACGCTGCTGGCGTGTTCCCCACCAGAGCACTTAGACCACGCACTGAGATTTTAAGTACTGAGGGCTGCGGGATATTTTTGTTGCTGTGCTCGGCAAAGCTGCCTGCTTTTTACAAACACATTAAACATTAATATCTACAGAATGGGCAGTTTTATAGTGCACCAGCGTGGGTTTCCTGGACATGGATTTATTTATTTTTTATTAATGTAACCTTAGCATGCCACATATTTCTTGCGGAGCTCCAGATCTGAAAGGCCTTGGCTGGACCCGATGAATACTTTATGATTCCATTTAAGACCAAGGGAACCAATAAACTCAGCCCCATTTACATTTCAGTGGAGTCTTGTAAGTAAGGCAGGCCACCTGCCCTCGCTGCCTCTTGCACTGCCGCGGACTCCTCGTCACACGCGCAGACTTTCCAGGAGAACAGAGGAGTGTTCTCTTCAAGGGGTTTTAATTTTCTTTCTCCAGCTGCTTGGATCCCCTCTCCGTGGCCATGAATAGATAATCATAAGGAGTGACTGTGCTTTCTCTCTCTCTTCTCGTCGGTGAGCCTCTCCCCTGAGCTTATGATTTCAGGGGTCCCTTCTGAGCAATACCTTTTAGAAGGACAGTGCAGTGGGAGCCAGCCAGGCGACCCCAGTTCTGAATTTCCTGCCGCTTTGAATCATGAAGGTTGACCAGTTGTCATCGCAGACAGACTTTCCTAAAAGGAGAGCCCAGTTTTGATCTCTTCTTTTTTGTCCCATGCGGACAGTGCTGTCAGCAGGCCATCCTTCATTGTCCCCCTTGGTCCAGACTCCTTGGTGGCCCTTTTCTTCCAGTGTGCTCCCTCCCTCAGGGCCAGTGCCCTCTTTACAAGGTGTGAATCAGATCACACCACTCCTGCCCAGCCACCTTCCGGTGGTTTCCCATCCTTGAATTCCTGCCTGAGTTTCCGGCTCTGGCTACCCTATGGATTTCAGACTTGCCACCTCCCACAACTGTATGCTCCAATCTTTGACATACAGATCCCTTTATATGCATACATTCATGTGTATATGTGTGTGTGTGCATATGTGCATGCATATATATATATATATATATATATATATATATATATATGTTTGTGTGCATGTGTGTGTGTGTGTATGAAATCTCCTCTTGGTTCTGCTTCTCTTCAGAGTTCTGACTGATTCTGGAGTGCCCTTTACTAACCATTTTGTGTAAAAGACTGTCCTCCTATATAACTCTCTGCGACGTCTACACATTCTTTGACATTCCTCCCACAGAAAAGTGGAGCCCAATTCCCCTCAAATATGGGCGGCCTTAGTGACTCACTTATGTGAATGGAATGCAATGGAAATGATGTTGCATGAATTCTGAGGCTGGATTAGAAAAAGCAATGTAGTGTCAGCCTGATGCACACTCCCCTCCCCTGCCCTCCCCTCCCTTCCCCTCATCTCTTCTTCTTGAGGCTTGCTCTTGGAACTTTTCTATCATATTGTGAGGAAGGTCATGCCACACAGAGAAGCCATGTGAAGCTGTTCCAGCCAATCCCGAGCTAAGGTCCCAGCCACACCTGCATCACCTGCAGAGCTGTGAGAGAACAAAGCTCCAGGTATGTCAGCCTCCCTGCTCCGAGCTGCACCGTGACACTGAGCAGAGCAGAGATGGCCCAAGACGGTCCGTCCCCTGTCAAGCTGGAGAATCATGAGCAAAACCAAGTGATGGTTATTCTTTAAAGTCCCTCTTTGGAGGTTGGTTGTCATACAGCAAAAGATAAGTAGAACCTCCTCTATCCCCTTATTATTGCTATTTTTTTTTTTTTTTTTTTATCCTCACCCGAGGACATTTTTCCATTTTTTGTTCAGGTAGAGTGGGAGAGAGAGAGGAACATTGATGTGAAAGGGACACATCAAGTGGCTGCCACCCGCACAACCGACCAGGGCCGGGGACAAACTGCAACCGAGGTACATGCCCTTAGCGGCAACTGAACCCGGGTCTCTCAGGACCGCAGGCCGACGCTCTAACTGCTGAGCCAAACCGGCCAGGGCTCATTGCTAGTTTTTAATTTTGATTACTCATCAGTATTTAGAATCTACTTATTTCTTAACTTTGTTTATTTGTTTATTGTCTGTTTCCTCCACTCAATATAAATTCCATGCGAGAAGGACCTTTTTTTTTTTCTATTTTACCTATTTTTTTTTTTAATCTTAGTGCCTATAAGAGCACTTGGCACATAGGAGGCACACAGTAGTATTTATTGAATGAATACTCTTTTGAATATACTGAATTATCTTCTATTTTCTTTCTTCCCTCTGTTCCTCCTTTCTGTTTTTACCTCAATGTTTTTCTTTCTTTCATTTTTCCTTCTTTCTCACTTGCTCTCTTCTTTTTTCCTTCTTTTCATGTACTTTATTACTTTTCAGTCACTCAAGTACTACAGAAATACATTTTCCTTGTAAAAACCCCAAATATTTCAGATAGAACTAGATTTTCCTTTGCCCACTGCCCCGTCATCTGGCAGAGAAATGAGGGCGTACTCAACTCTCCCCAAGTACCTTCACCATCTCTTCCTTCCAACACCATCTCTTTCTGGTCACTTCATGTTACCAGATTACTTGTCCTCAAACCCTGCTTCATGTTCATGGGGAGCACGCCTTAAAGCTTTTACAAGGTCCCTATGTTCTTGAGTCAAGGTTCAGACTCTATAAGCCAGAGCTCCAATGTCTACAATCTGCGTCCTTCCTAGGACTTTGGGTCTTCTCTTCTCCCTCCATGAATCCCCTGCTCCAACTACAGTAGTTTTCTCTCTGTCTCCAAGGATCCTCTGGTGTCCCACTTCTGCCTTTTTGCGGACTCTGTTCTTCATGTCTTCAACACCTTCTAATTCTGGCCATCTGCTCAGATGGCGCCTGCTTTCCAAGTCCTCTGGGAACCATCCTGCCCTTCTCTGAAGAAACTTCTCTTCACGGGCTGTCACCATTCTGGGAAGGTCACGGTTCCCTTCAAATGTGGAGAAAAGCAGGTGCGTTGAAGAAGAATGAACCAACACCCCGAGAGAAAGATACATTTTAGGAAGAGAATCCTGGCTCCAGTTGTCCTAAAGCTGGCCCCACCCCTGTCCTTTCCACAGTCTGGTTTCCCTGTTTTTCTTTGGAGTTGAGCTAATAAATCTCTGATTTTGCCAAAACGGGTTTGAATTGGAATTCCATCACTTGCATCCAAACTAATACAAGAATAATTAAAATGGGATACATGGGGTACTTTGAAGGGAATGGGCTTTTCGGAAAGTAAAGGAAAAGGCAAGAGGAGAGATGATGGAATGAGCAGCCGCATGAAGAGCCTGGAGTAGCGGCTGACACACAGCAGACCCCCATCAGCGATAACGTCCTCCCTCCCATCCCCTTATCTTTTCTTCCTGGAAGCCTATTTCAACTTAGATGCTGGAAAGCAAAAGACATTGTAAAGCAGGTTTTGTGTGCCCTTTAGATTACTAATCTTCTAAGTGGGATGAAACAGCCTGGGTGATCTAACGTTTCTTTGATGTCCTACTTTTTCATGGGCTCAAGATGACTGTGTCCTTAATATATAACCAAAATTCTATTGGGACAATCTGAATCACAGAGGCTTCTGAATGGGGAGCTCCATTACCGGGAAATCATAGCCTTTAGGAGAATAGCTTCCATGTGGAATACCAATCTTGGATACAGAGCATCTTTTTGATTGTTCACTCTGATCAGAAACCATTGGATTTAACATGCATGAACCTCACAGGTACTTTATCCAAAGTGATTTACTGTAGAGTTTTTAGGTTATCTTACCCCTTATCTTTCAAGATGCTTTGTTTCTATGTGGCTTGCCATTTGTTGATTCCTGACTTCTTTTAACACTGCATGTTTTGAATAAATCTTTGTCTTTGAACTAGATCTCCATCTTGCTGGATAGTTGCTAAGTTACAGAGTTTACAATATGATTGTTTGCACATTCAGGACATAAAATCTTATAACAGAGGGGGTTAATCTGTGAAGCAATCAAGACCACTTGTGGATAATAAGAAATAAATTGATATACTGCACACACACACACACAATGTAAGCCCTTGCTGCCAATTCTGAGTGACAACTGTCATCAGAAATTCAAGGACTCCAGCGTCTGCATAGAAACCCCAACAAGTGTCTGGGTTTAGGCTGTGCAGTGGCTCTAATTGCTATGCATGGCTTGCACATAACAAAACAGTTGTAACCTTTCTGCAAAGTGCAAAGTCAGGAAATGTTAATCTATAGGGAAGCCATGCCTAAGCCACGGCTCCAACCCATTCGGTAATTCCTGTTCTTGTTCTCCGATTAAAAAAAAAAAAAAAAAAGATTTTCCTCTCTACAGTATCCCAGCCTCTATTATGCCATGTGTGCATTAGTAAAATTGATCTCCATAAGAGCTCTTCAAACTGAATTACTTAACAGCATCGTTTAGGGCTGCCGCAGAGGGAGAGAAGTCAGCGGGACCAGGACTGAGGGAAGTTGCCAACGCCGAGGCTGATTAAGGCTTCTACACTTTGCAAACATGCCTGGCCACCGCTGAGCGGAAGCTTGCTGCACTTTACACCTGGAAAACAGGCCCTTTGAGCACAGGCTCTTGGCAAAAATTGCATCGAGTCTACTCATTTGGAGGTGATGTGAATTTTATGTATTCCTTTCAATTCGCTCCTCTGGTTCCTCAGGGCGATGGCACAATCCAGGCTGATTTTCTAGTGGAGTGCTCTCAGCCATCTAATTCTACAGTTTTCTTTCAAAATTTTGTTACTTTACAAAATTTATGATATAGCAGGCAAAAAAGAAAGAAAGAAGACAAGCCAAGTGAAGTGAGTAATGCCAAGCTAGGAGCCGTTTTATTTAGTCTTGTTGTGTCATGAGCGCTCTGCACAGGAAGGGGGTCCTGGGAAGAAAGACCTTCCAGAAAGGTTGGGACCTACAACGGGTGCTTATGTGGGTGCTCAGCAGGGGAGGGTGTAGGGAGAAGATTGGGTGAGGGGGATAAGGCATTTATTGTTCCAAGACACCAAATTTAAGAAGGCACCAAAAAGCTCAAGAATCAAGATACATAATATATTAATGCAATATATATTTTTTTAAATTCAAATCAAGGCAAAAAAGTCTATGCTGAACAAAATACCCACATTTTAAATAAAGACAGGATCTGGCCCTGCACTTGCATGACCTCACTCTCCTCACCTGTGCCCCAGCCCTGGCCCACAATACATATTTACGTGGCTTCTGCCAGGTACTGCCACCCCAGACTCCAGAGCACGTTGCCCAGGTGATGAGAGCAGGTCAGTTACTTACCTCAATGGTGTTTCCCACCTTTTGCGGTAATAACGATGTTGTTCATGGTTATAGATATTGGACTCATCATCCGCTCCAGATCCTGTGCTAAGTGCTCTAAACCCATAATTTATTTAATTCTAGCAGGTGAGGCAGGTGTCAGAGTCTACAGGGGTAGAGCTGGAGGTTCGGAGAGCTTTGGTAATTTGCCCCCAGCGTAGGCAGTAAAGAGTCAGGCTTCCAACCTGGCCTGTCTGATTCTGAGGCTGTGGCCTCTACCATTGAACCACACTCCAACTCCAGCGTGAGCCGAGCTTGAGTTGGGAACACCTTGGGGACCACCACCGAGTCTAGGCAGAATTAATTCTTCATGACCATTCTTGGGTTGGCAGAGGGTTGTCTGCACTCTGCTCAGACCTTTCCAGTAATGGAGGATTTCTTGCTTTCTGGGGGCAGTATTCTAATTATGGGCTGTTTATGCTTTTATTGAACCAAATCTGCCATCTCATCACTTTCACATATCATTTCCCTATTTGTCTTTTGAAATTGTTTCTTTGCTTATAATACCTTTTCTTGCCACTCTCTGCTATCTGAACTCCTAATCAACCCTCAAAACCTAGATCAAATATCCCCCTATATATGTAGCTTTGTCAGATTCTCTAGATCAGTACCTATTCCCCCATTTCCAATCTTATGGCATTTTGTGCTTGTTTCTGTTCTCACCCTTACCATATATTTTTGTATAGTTATTTGTTTGCATATTTGCCTCTCTACCAGATTGTGGTTTCCTCAAGTGTGAGAACTATGTCTTTTTAAACTCCCATCTCAGCGTCTGGCACATGCTAAACCTATTAAAAATCCTTTTGTAAATGAAAATCAGTAAAGCTAAAGAGATCAACTCAGAACTCTCATCACGAGAGTGACCTCGTTATGCTGAGAACCACGGTGACACCTCTCCAAGCCGTTATAAAGGAAGGACTTTGGACTTTGGAGTCAAATAGAACCAGGTTGAATCTAGGTCTTGTTTGTTCTACTTTCTTGATGAGTGACCATGGACCAATAATGTGAATCCTCCTTTTGTTCCCTTTCCTCTTCTCCTTCCTTGCCCACTCCATGCCCATTCTCTGTCTTGCCACCTTTGCTTCTTACCTGTCCACAGGTGGCTGCTGGCAGGGTCATCACTGAGCACAACACCTGCCTAGTTCCTACAAACAGCCCTTCCACATCCTGTCTTCAGGGCTATTTCTAAAGTCTGAGGGTGACTCTGCAAGAAGAAACTTTGAGATTGTAAGGTCCTGCTGCTTAATTTATCAGGGGGCATCAAGTTGGCCCTGCAAGATCTTTGAATTTAATGATGCAAATGGCAGCAAACAGAAATTCTTCAACCGTGGAATCCACGATGCCGAAATGTCTTCAGGACCACGGGGAAAGCCAGCAGCAAGTGGCAGCCCCTGGGCTTTGGAAACTCTGGAGGCCAGGTCTGCTTGGTGCTGCCACTCACTGGGGTGCAGGACCTGAGGCAGGAACATTTTCATGCACCAGCCCTTCTTCAGCTGGAGGACGTCCACCCAGCAGGACCTTTGCCTCCTTAGACAAGAGGAAGGTTGCCTATGACATTTTTCTTTTCTTCCCACCCCACCCTAGGTTTCCATTACATTAAGAAAAGGACTTCAAGCACTGGCGACATTTAAAGATTTTATTAGATAATTCTTGATTATGCCTGAGATATGAAGCCAGGGGTAAAGCACTGAGGTAGATGCCACAGAAACAGACACACAACAAACTTCAGTGGATCTTTAAAATCTGTGACCCCTCCTCCTCTTTCTCCTTTCTCTTCTTCAGGGAGTCCGCAGGTGCTGAGAGGCTGACACCCAAATCTGGGGGTGGGTGGGTGGGGGCGACACAGGGCAGCCCAAATCCTTTAGGAGATTCTGAGCTTGGGCCCTGTCATGGCCAAGGTCAGCGTTGTAGGAATTCTGTGTCTTCAAAGCTCACAGCCCGGGTGATGAGAGCATGGAATTCAGAACTCTTCTGCCATCCCTGCTGCTTTTGAACTCAGCGAGACTTCAGACCGCCCTCCTTGTCCACGCCTCCTGTTTATTCTGCACCGTAGCCCTAGGCAGTACCGACATGTAAAGGATGATTCTACAGATTGTAGCCGCCATGCTGTCCCCTTCTGACAAGCCAGGGGCAGCGAGATACTGTGGCGGGGATGCCAGGAAGAAAGAGATGGTGAGACTCGAAAGGAACCCAAGGGAGGTTCTGGAAAACAAGCCTCTGTTGTACATCTGTATGTGCAGTGGAAATATGTTGCTTTTGTTTGTCCAGGATCACTTTGGTGATTCACTGCTTCTCCACCAGGAGTAAAGCCACACACAGGGTCCCTTCCCTTTCCCCGGATCCACACCCCGCCCTCTCCCCTGAGCTATTGTGCCGCCACCAGATCTCGGTGGTTGATGGATGAAATAAAACGTGGTGGTGCCCTTGGGACTGAAGAATCCTGGACTCCCTGTCAGCTCCAGTTCCACACCTCACACTCCCCTGAGAGGGCTGGCCCCATGCAGGGTCCTCGCAGGTGAGCTGGCAAAGGAATGAATGAAGGGAGGGGCCTGGTTTCCTGCCAGCTTGGGCTATGCTCTTCTGTGGGTCCTCGCCTTGGATTTTCACTCACCAGAGATCTTCCGGAGGTATTGAACTCTACCAGGCCATGTCTGTCAGGCAAATTTCTGAGCAATTAGATAGCTCTAGCTGTGTACCAGAGATTGTCCCCTGTGATGAAACACAGTAACTTACGACTGCCCGGTGATGTAGCTGCTGTTCTTATCCCCACTTTACAGCTGATGAAACGGGCACAGGGCGCTAAGTCCCTTGCCCCAGACCTCTCAGTTGTTAAGCTGGGGTTGGGATGGCAGACAGGCTGGCCCAGAGTCTGCTCATGTGCCACAGAGACTGCAGGGCAGGGGAGCCCCAGCCACGGCTGCCCAGCTTCCGGGCCTGCTCCAGCCGGCCTCAGGGCCGTGGCTGTGCCTCCTCCTGGTGTCCAGAACCATCTGGAACTTGGAGAGATGAAAAATCAAAACGACATTTGTTTCTGTCTGCTGCATCATTTTTTGAAGTAAGTTGAGATCTTTTGAAGATAGTGACTAGAAACATCAATGATATACAGGAAGGATGTTCTTGGGCAAGCTACTCAACATCTCAGTTTTCCTATCTATGAAATGGGAATAATAACAGCATGGAGTTGTGAGAATTAAATGCGTTGATACGCTAAATGCTTACAACAGTGTTCTGTTCAATTCACTGCCTATTTTTCACCTCCTCTTTCTCCTTTCTCTTCTTCACTTCTTCAGGGAGTCCTTCCGTAAACCCTAGGTCAGATCAGGTTTCCTTGATAAGCTTCTTCCTAGTGCTGTCCTTCCCATTTTAAAACTCTTTCTGCAATTGTGTGTATGTATGTGTTTTTTTAACAAACACCTTCTATTGCCCTGGCCGGTTTGGCTCAGCGGTTGGAGCGTCGGCCTGCGGTCCCGAGAGACCCGGGTTCGGTTCCCGCTAAGGGCACGTACCTCGGTTGCAGTTTGTCCCCGGCCCTGGTTGGTCGTGCGGGTGGCAGCCACTTGATGTGTCCCTTCACGTCGATGTTTCTCTCTCTCTTCCTCTCTCTCCCTCCGCTCTATCTGAACAAAAGATGGAAAAATGTCCTCGGGTGAGGATAAAACAAACAAACAAAAAAACAAACACCTTCTATTGATATTCTTTTTTAGAGAGGAGGAAGGGAGAGGGAGAGAGAAATAAACAGGCGTGAGAGGGAAACATTGATCAGCTGCCTCCTGCATGCCCCCAATAGGGGATGGAGCCCACAACTGGGCATGTGCCCTGACTGGGAGGGAATCTAACCGGGTGACTTCTTGGTGCATGGGACGACACTCAACCCACTGAGCTACACTGGCCAGGGCTGAAAAACACATTCTAAGTCATTCGCTCAGATCTTCAACTCCACTAGAACAAGGTCCGTGCCTGTCCTGTTCATAACTGCACCATTGTGCCTGTCTCAGAGCTCAGCACAGAGCAGACCCTCCATCAGTATTTCTGAAATGGATACTGTGTGAGGAGTTTCACCACCACTTGGGACAGGCGCTTGTCTTTGAATCCTAAATTCTTTTTCTTTTTTTTTTCACTATAGCACAACACCGTCATTGCTAGGGCTGGCTCCAGGCTCTCCCAGAGGAGTGAGGAGAAACACGTCTGCCTGGAGCTGGACTGAGGGCTTGGAGCCTGCGAACAGCGCCCTCCTGAGGCTCCGCTCACTTCCTGCAGGCCTGTTCTCCTCCAGCCCCGGGAACTTCTCCATCCAGACTGTGCCTTCTCTCTGCTGTTCCTTCTCGTCTCATCTATCACTTCTTCACTTTTCACTTTTTCTTTCTAACTTACGTTCTGTGGCACATCTGTCCGGGGAGCTCCTGAGTCTTTTACTGTTGGAAGGGTAGACACAAAAGCTTGCTACGTGTTTGGGAGGCAGGAAAACAAATCTTTCCATTGGTTCTTACCCTTCACCTTCCTGGAAGGCCCCTCTGTCCCTCCTCAAGTTTTCAATGGACCAGGAAGTGCATTTAACAGGAACTGGAATCGACACCCCACAACCCCAAACAGCAACCCACAGGCTGTGGCTGCTTACAGGAGGGCATCCCGAGCAAACTGTGTAAAACGTTGCAAGTCCACAGTAGTTTTATGTTCACGATACGAGTGTGATAAGGAATAATATTTGAAAACGTCCAGTTTCTGTTTTCCGTACATTGCTTTGAAAACCTCCAGCATTCCCACAGCCTTCTCTTATCTCGATTGCACCAAAGTTTAATTTTCCCTACTGAACAGACTGACGTGCTCGGGTCCGAATGACCTCTCCGCTAACAGGCGGCAGGTAGATTTACGCCAGTAATGAGGCAGGAATAGAAGGGACTCTCTTTGCTGATAATGAAACTTTCACATGCCGCCCGAGAACCGGCCGGGACGACGCCGAGATTCCAGAGCCAAGTCCGCAGGCAGCAAGGGACACGGAGGGAGGAGACTGAGAGGAAACACAGGCTTCGCCCAGGTCCATTCCGAACCCCAAGATCTCCCGGTTCGGGGCTCTTTCCTCCCGGCACACCTGGTCCCCTCGGAAGCGCGTCTCTTGTGCTGCGTTTATTCCAACACCGTCTGGAGCGCGGAGGGCACATGGCACAGACCAGGGTGTTTTTGTCACGCAGCCCCCACCAGGCTTGAACCGGGAGCAGAGACCCAGCCCACTCCAGCTTTTATATTTCCTCTAGATCAGTCCCCTTCTCTCACTTTTTTTTTTCCCTGTCCACATTTAAGAGCAAATAACAGAAACCTTCTGTGACGTGGAGCTGCCGCTGCCGGTCGCGGTTCCGAGAAGCCCGGGCTTGCGTGGGTGGCGGTCAGTGCGGAACAATTTTCAGAAGGCCAGGCCCTTTCCGCGCTCTTACTTTCTTTCCAATGAAACTACTTTATTGTTTTCACTAATCATAAAGGTAGCAATCTGTCTGCTTTACCGGTTTAGATTTCAGACTGAGGTCAACTCTCTTTATATTTAAATACAAAGGGTTGGGCGGCCGCTTACTGCTGCATCGACCTTCCTGGGGCCTTGCCTCCCGAGGACTCCCGGACCGTACTCCGAGCGGCAGTCAGTCCTGCTCCCCCTGCGGGCAGCCCCTGGAGTCCAGTCTGTGGCTGTAAGCAGGGCGTGTCCGCAGTCTCGTGCTGCAGTGATGTGGCTGGTGGGGCCCTGAGGGTGTGGGGACAGGGGTCTCTTGTCCTCATAATTTATTAAGTTCCTGTCCAGGCAGCCTGCCCACTATTAGAGTGTCCACTAAAACCAGAGTTTCACTATTGGATTTCTACCAAGTCACAAACTGATTCCTACCATCAAAACAGGAGCACACAGGTGTGCATACTACACACCTGCACACACACACACAGACACATGCACCTTCCAGTAGCCTCCTCGTTGACCCCATGGCCCCACTTCCTCACTCTGGGCTCTGCCTCCTTCTTGGTCACAGTGTGGTCACGGGCCCAGCGCCTCAGCAGCCACCAGGTTGTTAGAAATGCAGACTCCAGGGCCACACCCCAGACCCACTGACATGATCCCCATGATTCATACACGCTGCCTCCCTGCCGGGAAACCTTCCTTTTCTACCTGCCAGACCTCTTGGATGCTGCCTCTCTGGTCTGGGCCAGCACCCAGGGGCTGCCGTGTTGTTTCTGCTGGATGGTGGCCTCCATCTCTGCTCATGGTCCTGCCTCTGAGGACCTTTTGGATGCTGGAGGCTGAGTCTTGCCTCTGGGTTTCAGACCTTCCTTGGTCTTCTGACACTCGGCAGCTGCTGGAAGTTTGTTGTCTTTAGACGGCTGCTCAGGAGCTCACGTTCGGAATATCTCTAGGTGCTCCCATGACCCCCTGAGCTTAAGGGAAGGAGTCCAGGCATCCAGAGTGACCCCCTCCTGAATCCAGGGTCATGGGGCTTTGGCCCAGTCTTCTTCCATTAGCACATCTGCCTGTGTGGAGATTGTGGGGTCGCAGCGATTATGTAACAGAAATCAAGAGTTCGTGTGATTGCCAACTCTCTTATGCTAGTGACATACCTGTCCCCCAGAACCCAATTCTCCCTTCGTTACAGGGCCAGTACACCTGGAACTACAGTCTTTTGTTGCTGCAGGTGAATTAATTTCCCGAGCCTTTTGTTTTAGTGAGGAAAATTGTTCAGTTACTAGAAATTCAACTACAGTGGCTTAGCCAAGCATGGTTTACTTTCCAGGGATGCTCCAGGGGCTCAAAGATGCCGTTACAACTGGGGCCCTTCTGCTTCGTGCTCTACCAGCTTAGCATGGGTTCCACCACCAGGCTCAGTGTTTGGACCACAGGCAACACTGGGCAGAACCTTGTCTAGTGGAGTCTGAGACAGTCTGTATCGGGACAGCAACCGCTTCCTGGGAAGCCACACTTTGTTGACTTCTATATGTATCTCACCAATGCACATCGGCTCAAGGGGATCTGTGGACTGGAGGGAGCCTGGGGTTGAATGGATGTCTAGCAGTGTCTTCACAGCTATAAATCAGGATGTGTTACCAGGTGGTGGTTTGCAGAAGTGATTTGATGTGGGAGTAATTGGGAGTATGGATAAAGAATTCAAAGACTGCTGTAACAGTCTGGGCAAGAAGTGGGAGGGTGGGTGAAGGCAGTGCGGACGAACTAAAGGAAGGACCACTGTCTCCATGGCAACACCCTCACCTAAGCCACCGTCTCCCCTCATCTGGACCCTGTGGCTGCTTCCCAGTTGGCTTTTGCTTCCTCTAAAGCTCTCTACAGCAGCCATAGTGATCTTTAAAAATACAGAACTTATATGCATGTATGCATAACCAATGGACATAGATAACAATGCTGAGGATGGGGCTGGGGCGGGGATCGGGAGGAGGGTGCCAATGGAGGAAAAAGGAGAAACATCTGTAACAAAAATAAATTAATAAAAAAAAAATACAAATCAGAACAAATGACTCTCTTGCTTTAAGCCTTTGATTTGCCTTCTCATTTCATTTATAAAACCCTCCGTCTTTACCAGAGCCAGGGAGGCCCTAGAACAGCTGGTGCCCAAGGAGCTTCTCTGATCTCATCCCTTACCACCTCCGCCTTTCCCCTTTGAACAGGCTGTTCTCCCCGCTCTTGGCAACTCTCTCTTCCTCTGCGTTTCTGCAAGGCTGGAGCGTTCTCATATTTCAAATATCACCTCCTCTGAGAGGTCTTCCTGGACCACCTGTCTGAAGTTGTCCAGATACCCCATCATCCACTTCTCTCTTACTGACCTTTCTTCTGTTTATAGCACATGAGCTATCTGTGAGAATCTTCTCCAGCTTATACACCTGTGTTCCTGGTGCTCAGAACAGTGTGGGACGCGCTAGGAGCCCTGTACCTAGGTGTTACATGCATGTGATGAAGTGAATAAAGGCTTCAGTATTACTGCAGAAGCAGAAGCTCATGTGCCTCCCTCAACGTCAGACAGAAGGGGACTGAAACCAGGGGTCAGTGTCAGAAATGTATCAAGGGAACTTGGCCCTCTGGCTGAGAAGTCAAAGGTCACAGAGAGCAAGCATATGATCAGATGGGAAGATGGGACCCTGGAGCAGGATCTGGAAAACAGAGGAGGCCTCTGGAGACAGAAGCAAGCTCTGGGTGGAAGCTCCATTCCAGGAGCCTGACCTTGTCTGGCTCTGGCGACGTCATGGGTAGGACGGCCCTGTTCGCCCAGTGTGGTTGTCCTTGCCTCCCGGCCTCATGCCTCACCAGCTTCCTCACATAGTGGCTGATTGGACTGGGGGGAGGTGGGAATCAAGGATGGCACTCGAGTTCTTAGCACGGTGACAATGACTTGGATGGCTCTACTGATTGCCAGAGTCATGGTGTAGAAGTACAGTTGACTCTTGAAGAACACGGGGGTTAAAGGCGCTAACCCTCCTGCACAGTCAGAAATTGGTGTGTCACCTCAGACTCCCCCAAACTTAATTATAACAGCCTGCTGCTGATCAGAAGTCTTACTGGCAACATAAACAATTGGTTAAAAATAATATATATATATATTTATGTACTTTATTCTTACAGTAAAGTAAGCCAGAGGGAGGAGAATATTATTAGACAGTTGTAAGGATGAGAAAATACATTTGCAGCATTTACTGGGAAAAATCTGCTCCTGGTGGACCTGCACCATCCAAACCTGTATTGTTCAAGGGTCAGCTGCAGTCGCTTTGAGATAAGATGATGAGTTGCTGTGGTTTTATTAAATTTCTTTTTATTTTTCAATTACAGTTGACATTCAACATTGTTTTGCATTAGTTTCAGGTGTACGGCATAGTGCATAAAGTGATACTAGCAAAGTGACCCCCTGATATTGTAAGTACCACCAGCCCGCACACAGGGTTTTATGGGTGCCTTCTCCCGACCTCCTGCTCCTGGGAATGAGGGTAACTGAGGGAAGGTGCCCACATCTGCTGTGCTCCCTGCTGTCTCTCCCTTTCCTCCAAGTCACTCTTCCGCTCACGCTCCCTAGGCGTCACCTCCCCCACGCTGTGCTCCTTCTGCCTGGCCACGCTTCACCCCGCCCCCTGGCCTCCTCTGTGACAGATCTACGGGCCATATGTTCCTGGATTCCATGGAAGTACAATCAGGAATGAGTTTTTTCCAGTTGTGAATTCTGGTGTGATGTAGGAAAAAACGAAGAGTGCCGATGGAGAAACGAGAGCAGCCCTCTGCCTGCTGCCGCGGGCTTCATCTAATTCACCCTCTGCGGCTCTGAAAAGCAGGAGGAGGGCACAGATGATCGGTTTTTGTATGATAGAGAGAGAAACTGAGGCTGTGAAAAGAAGTCAGCGAAGCCTAGCCAAGCTCAGACCCTCACCCTGAGCTCATGCTCAGAGAGAAGGGGGGGGGGGCATCTTCATGGAGTTGCCTGGAACCTCCCTGAGACTTGTGGGCCAGGTCTGCGGTTTGCCCATCCCCTTACCTCGCATCCAGAACCTCAGGCCGATTGGCATGGGGAAACGACCCACAGCCTTAATGGTGGTGCCGGGTTGGGCCAGTTTTTAATAGAAGCAGCTGACCACAGAGAATGTCCCTGGGTGAAATGCCTGTAGAGAAAGTTTAAATTGAGCAACGATGAGGCAACAAACCTGGAGAGTTCATGGGGTAGGAAGCTGGTGGCACGGAACCAGGATCATCTGTCGGCTGCCTATTTCTGAGTACTTGGAGCTCCGAGAACGGAGTATTCTTTTTCCTGGCTTCGTGTTCTGCCTTGTCCGCCTGCGGCTGGGATGCTGTCCTTTCCCATCTGGCGCTTCATTCATTCTTCACACCAGCTCATGCTTTATCGTCACAAAATTGTCTCTGAGTCCCGCTTGGAGGGAAATGCACAGGTCTGCCGCAGGGTCTGTGCGCTTGCTGCTCACTCTGCCTGGACCCTCTCGCCAGTGTCTGTCTGTCACGTGTTCTCACTGCGTCTGGGTCTCAGCTCCAGTGACCGTCAGAGGCCCTTTCCCTGTTCAGCCTGTTTATACTAGAACCTGCACTGATCTCTCTCCCTGCTTTATTTTTTTAGAGCCATTAATATTACTTGATTGCCTATCTATCTACCTATCTCCTCATCTATCATCTATGCAATTTTTTTTGGCCTGTCTCCTCCATGAAAGTATAAGCTCCAGGGGTAGAGTACAAGCTTGCTGGTCTTCATCACAGCTGATCTCCAGCACCTAGCCTAGTGCCTGGCACACAGTTTGCTCAATAGGCAAATATTTGTCAATGGACAAATGAATGCCTGACCTCTGTGCGCCCATGACCACCTCTTCTCACGTCCGCTGTAGCTCTTTCATACACTGTAGTTTTTCCTTCTGTCTTCCCCTTGAAAGCTTAAGTTTCTTTGGAGCAGGGAATACTCCTTTCCTTCTTTTAAAATAATTGCTGAGTCCTTAGCTCAGAATTTGGCATGATGTTTGCTCAAAAATTTGGTGGATTGGTAACCAATCGACTGGCTGATAGTCCTGGTGAGAGACAAGGCCCGGCCAAGGTCATGGCTGTGAGGACAGGGGGGAGGAGCCAGATTCTGCAGCAGATTCAGCAGCAATTGGTGACACCTTGCAGAGGAGGGGAAGAAGCAGAAGGGGCTGTGTTTGACTGTGACTGTTCAGCCAGAGGGATAGTATGGGAGGTGAAGGTGACAGATATCAAATACAGGACAAGGTGCAGGTTGTAAGGGAAAGATGGGAGGTAACTTGTCCTAAGTCATTTGCATTATATGACCTCAAATAAGAGGTAATCTCTCTCTGTTCCTTGCTTCCACCTGTAAAATAGAAAGTTTTCCTCCCACCTCTTTCACGAGGATGTTATTTAAATAAGTAAATAAATAATCTCGTCGAACAAATGTTGAATGCCAAGGATGTGCTGAGCTTTCTGCCAAGACAGTGGGTGGAAGACACGCTTACATGCTTTCACTTTCTGTGTCCAGCTGAGTCCCATGTCTGGTGTCTTTTCTCTTTATCTCACTTTATGAAGAGAAGTTGTCACTGTCAGGGTGTCACTGAGCGTGTCCTCTTACATAGAAACTCGTCCCTGGGTTTCTTCTAAGCCCCATGGGGCTGGCAGGATTTTGGGCTCAGGTAGAGTCTGACTCAGTACATAAACTGAAAATAGAACTCTTGCCTTCTCAGCAAGAGGGAATGTGCGTGGTTACTTCCCATCTCAACCAATAACTCCTCTGCAATAGTGAAACTTCTCCTTGGGGATCCTGTTGACTGAGTCAGTCTTTTTCTTCCTCTGAACATATTTTTTAGCATAGGGTATATTCAAATTTAGAGGCCAAATGAGTCTCATTGGGTGACTGGCTCAGTCAAGTGCGTTCCATGTTCTGTTGTCATTAATCATTTTTGTCAGAGTCCCTTTCACTCAGGTTTTTATTGTCAGTGAAATGCTCCATTTAAATTTCCTTGGGAAAAGTCTACCATAGCAAATATAAAAGAGGAGAAGCTGTTTGGTAACCTTGGAAAACTTAATATTATTCCTGGTTCAGCCCTGGCTGGTTTGGCTCAGCATTTAGAGCGTCGGCCTGCGGTCCAGAGAGACCCGGGTTCGGTTCCTGCTAAGGGCACGTACCTCGGTTGCAGTTTGTCCCCGGTCCTGGTTGGGTCATGCGGGTGGCAGCCACTCGATGTGTCCCTTTCACATTGATATTTCTCTCTCTCTTCCTCTCTTTCCCTCCCACTCTATCTGAACAAAAAAATGGAAAATGTCCTCGGGTGAAGATAAAAAAAATATATAATTCCTGGTTCACAATCTGATTTTTGCTTTGCTTCCTTTTTTTAGGCAGTTTCAAAAAACAAATGCTGGTAGGATTTAAATATACGAGCATGAAGAAGATCAGCAAATAAGATATCAATGTGAGCTCAATAATTATTTGAGCAACTGTTTTGTCTTAGAGCTTCCTAGTCACCAAGGCAAAAAGGGAAAAATAGCAAATGCACACTCTCATTCATTTTCAAAGAGAAGCACTCTGGCTCCTTAGAGGAAACTTAATTTTTCTTGGCATAAAATTCTTTAAAAAAATCGCAGGAGGGTTTTTATGTATATTACAAGAGTTTTATAATGAATTTAGAAATAATTTTAGTAGCTGTTTCATTTGTCATGATCAAGGATCTCACATTAGACTCCGACTGCTCAAATTGCTTGTGCCAGAGAGAATCCAATATGAGAAGATCATGTCACCTTGGGTTGTTCTAACTGGTCTTCAGAACAGAACTTGGGATCCCTGAAACAATCTGTCTCCAAGGGCAATTCATGAATCACCTGCATTCTAATGAAGGAGCTCGTTAGAATTCAGGTCCTTAGGACCCAACCCAGAACTTGTGCATTAGTTTAGAATCCTCCAAGACAGAGCCTGAGGCAAGGATCTGAGTGAAGCTGGGGTGGTGAAGGAAACACTGGAGAAGGCTGTGGAAGGGAGCAGGGAAGACAAGGCAGCTAATAATTGGTGTGTTAGTAAGCCACCTACTATTGTGGGAAAGTGGAGGTTAATACCCCGGAGAAACTCTGTGGCCAGGGTGTACTTATCATCCCCAAGGGGCAAGAGCTCTGTGGTGTTTACACACCAACTTCCATTACTCCTTAGTTGAAGGTGGCTTCTGGGGACATTAATACTCCAGCACTTCTTTCCTGATACACAGGTGGGTAATGTGAACTTTGACAGCCAGGAAAGCGAATGCAGGCAAAACCAGGCAGAGGAGTGTAGGACTGAGAGTTAAACCTTTGGCAGCATTTACGGTGCTGGAAAAGGCGCGGGTATTCATCTGCTAGGGCAGCCATAACGTAGTACCACACACTGGCTGGTCCAAACAACAGAAATGTATCGTCTCCTAGCTCTGGAGGTTAGAAACCCAAGATCAAGGGTCAGCAGGGTTGGTTCTTTCTGAGAGCTATGCGAGAGAATCTCCTGCGTGCCTTTCTCTAGCTTCTAGCCTTTCTCTAACTTGCTGGCAACTTTTAGTGTTCCTTGCCTTTTGCTGTGTTACCTAATCTCTGTCTTTACCTTTATATGGCATTCTCCCTGTGTGCCTCTGTTTATGAATTATTCCATTTTATAAGGAATTATAACTCTAAAAATTAATTAAAGGCTTGCAAAAATCTAAGGCATGGTCGCTCAGGAAAAGCAGCTGAATATATATTTTTTAATCTTCACCCGAGGGCATTTTTGCAGTTATCTTCAGATGGAGCAGGAGGCAGAGAAGGAGGAGAAAGAGAAACATCGATGTGAGAGAGACACATGGAGTGATTGCCACCCACACGACCCTAACCCGGGACTCTCAGGTCTGCGGGCTGACGCTCTAACCGCTGAGCCAAACCGGCCAGGGCAGCAGCTGAATCTTGATAAAAAGTGAGCCTTGTGGTATTTTAACTTGCTCTAATTACCGCCATTTTCCCATTTGTGTGATAGGCTTGAAAACGGTCTTGAACCATGGTAGCTATGAAAACCCCCAGGTTAGCAGCCAGCGGAGGAGGCAGAAAGGGACTGGAGTGCCCTCAAAGCCTCGTTTTCATTTTGTGGCCTACCTGGAATCTTGCTGAAACATCCATTCTTAGGACAGTATTTGATTCGACTTAGAATTCACTCTGTAAACAGCCAGACCTGGAAGGCATTTTTTGAAAACTATCAGTGACAAGTATTTAACATCACACTGCCTGCGGTCATGTTACCAGTTAAAGCTAACAGGAGGCTGACCACAAACAAGAAAACCTAGGGAATAGATGTCTAGAGGGAGCTTTGGAAAGCTCTGACATATTCCTGGGAATCTAGAAGGCTTAGGAGAGACCTGAGGAAACTCTAGGCTACTTTCATTTATGGCTGAGCTTCAGGCTCTGCATAGCAGTACATAAAGGCTGAAGCAGAGTTGTAAACTGCCTGCAGGAACATTGAATATGTGTCCCAACATACACAGAGAGCCCTTCCGCAAAGTCTGGGAGACTTATTGGTTCTAAGAGGTTAATAATTATTTGACTACTAAGCAACCAAGCAGAGAGTTCAGTGAGTGCACAGGACAAAAGAGTACCGACTTGACAGAATTGGTCCAGGAAAGTCACTAAACCAATAAGAAGCACAGCAGCAGCAGGAACAACCACAACCACAACAACAACAACAACAACAGATCTTGGGGAGGGTAATCTCATTACCAGAACTGACACCTTTATTATTAAAATTTCAACAAAAATTTCTAAGACACACACACAAACAGGAAATGTTTATCTCATACATGGGAAATAAACAGTGAATAGAAAGTGTCACCAGTTGTTCAATTTACTAGAAAAGACTTTAAATCAACTATTATTCATTGTTCAAGGAACTAAAGAAAATCATGTCTAAAGAACTAATGGAGAGTATGATAATGATATCTCACCAGAGAGAATATCAATAAAGTGACATAAATGATAAAAGATAATCAAATAGAATTTTAAAAGTTGAGAAGCAGAATAATTGAAATAAAAAGTTTATTAGAAGGGCTAGATTTAAACTGGATGAAGAAAGAATGAGTGAACTTGAAAGACAGATAAATTGAAATTATCTAGTCTGAGGAATAACAAAAAAAGAAAAAAGTGAACAGAGCTTCAAAAACCTGTGGGACATTGTCAAGTGTATCTATTAACTCATGCATAATGCGAATCCGCTAAGGAGAGGAGAGAGGGAAAGGAGCTGAAATAGTATTTGAAGAAATAATGACCCAAACTTCTCAAATTTGAAAAAGAACACACATTAATCTAACACTCAAGAAGCTCAATAAACTCCAAGAGGATAAATCAAAGAGATTCATACCAAATACATGATAATTAAACTACCTAAAGACAAAGACAGAGAATCTTGAAACAGCAAGAAAGAAGTCCTCATTGTAATTAACTGAATTCTCACCAAAAGGTCAAAACATTGAAAGAAATAAGACTTGTCAATCAAGTATTCTACATTCAGCAAAACTATCCTTTACAAATAAAGGAAATATTAAGACTGCCAGAAAAATAAAAACTGAGAGAATTTATCACTGGAAGACCAGCTCTATATACTAAAGGAATTATTTTGAGTTGAAATTAAAGGACATTATATATTAACTTAAATTTACATGAAGAAATGAAAAGAACTCTGGTAAAAGTAACTCTTTAGGTAATTATAAAAGACAGTTTAAATGTATTTTTTGTTTGTAACTAATTTTTTCTCTTGATTTAAAAGATAATTGTGTAATAAATTATAAAACTATGTTGGTGAGCTTATAATGTATAAAGATGTAATTTGTATGACAATAATAGTGCAAAGGAGGGTGCAGGGAATGGAACTACAATGAACCGAAGTTTTTGTATACTATTAAAATTAAATTGGTGTTAATTCAACTAGATTGTTTTAAGTTAAAATGTTAATTGTAATCCTTATGGCAACTACTAAGGAAATAACTCACAGCATATAGTAAAAGAAACAGTGAATTAAAATAGTATGCAAGAAAATGTCTATTTAACATAAATTAAGACAATAGAGGGAAAAAAAAGACAAAAAATTCCCAGATAAAAAATCCCCAGCAAAATTATGTCAATAAACATATCAGTAATTACATTAAATGTAAATGGATTAGACTTGCCAATTGAAAGGTAGATATTTGCAGAATGGATAAAGAATTATGACCCAAGTATATGCCATCTATAAGAAATATACTTTAGGTTCAAAGACACAAATAGGTTGAAAGTAAATGGATAGAAAATATACACCATTTAAATAATACTTAAAAGAACACTCGAGTAGCTATCTTATCAGACAAAATAGACTTTGAGACAAAATTGTTATAGAGACGAAGAAGGACATTTTATAATAATAAAAGAGTAAATTCATCAGGAAGACAAACAATTATAAACATATATTTACTTAACAACAAAGCTCCAAAATACATGAAGCTAACACTGACATAACTGAAGGAAGATATAGACAATAAACAATAATATTTGGAGGCTTTAATAACCCATGTTCAATAATGAATAGAACAAGTAGACTTAGGATCACTATAAATCAATCAAACCTAGTAGACATTTAATTTTATTATTTTTTAATTTTAATTTTTATATTCTTTATTGATTTTAGAGCAAGAGGAAGGGAGAAGTAGAGAGAGATGAAAACATCCATGAGCGAGAACATTGACTGGTCACCTCCTGCATGTCCCCCATCAGGGACCGTGCCCACAACCTGGGAATGTGCCCCAACTGGGAACTAATGGTAACCTCCCGGTACATGGGCTGATGCCCAACCACTGAGCCACACCGGCCAGGCAAACCTAATATACATTTTAAAACATTGCAACCAACAACAGCAGAATATACATTTATCTCAGGTGTACATGAAATAGCATCCAGAATAGACTATGTGTTAGGCCATAAAACAGTCCAAAATAAGTTTAAAAGGGTTAACATAGTATAAAATATGTTCTATGACCACAATGGAACAAAATTATAAATCAATAACAGAAGGAAGTTGGGGAGGTTTACAAATATATGGGAAAAGAGCTCGTTAATAAAAATGGGCCAAAGAAGAAATCACTAGGGAGATTAGAGAATGCTTTGAAATTAATGAAAATTAAAACACACATATTAAAATTATGGTATGCAACTAAATCAGTGCTTAGAAGAAACTGTATAGTTTTAACCATCTATATTAATAATGAAGAAACATCTTGAATCAACATCCTAACCTTCCATCTTCAGAAACTAAAAAGTGAAGAGCAAACAAACTCAAAGCAAACAGAAGAAAAGAAATAATGAAGACTAAGTAAAAAATACATGAAATAAAGAATGGAAGAACAATAGAGAATATCTATGAAACAAAATGTTGTTCTTTGAAAAGATTAGCCAATTGACAAACCTTAAGCTAAACTGAGTAAATAGAAAAAGAGAAAAGACTCAAATTAAATTAAAACCAGGAACAATAGAGAGGACATCACCGCTGACTTACAGAAATAATAATATAATAATAATGATAAAGCTTGTAAAGGAGTGCTATGGACAACTGCATGCTAACAAATCAGTCTAAAAGAACTGGACAAATCTCTAATCTCTGCACAGATTTTCTTGAATCAGTTCCACTAGTCTGTAAATACACTATAAACCACTGAGTTGCACACTTTAAAAGGGTGAACTAATCACATGCAAATTATATCTCAACAAAGCAGTTATTTAAAAAATCATGATGTTGCCCTGGCCGGTTTGGCTCAGCGGTTGGAGCGTCGACCTGCGGTACAGAGAGACCCGGGTTCGGTTCCCACTAAGGGCACGTACCTCGGTTGCAGTTTGTCCCCGGCCCTGGTTGGTCGTGTGGGTGGCAGCCACTTGATGTGTCCCTTTACATTGATGTTTCTCTCTCTCTCTCTCTTCCTCTCTCTCCCTCCTGCTCTATCTGAACAACAACAAAAAAAAATCGGAAAAAAAAAAAATCATGATGTTTTCATTTGCCTTCCTAACTGCCACAAAGAGTGAGTGGTACTTGGACATTTTACAGGGTACAAATAACTGCCCTTTGAGTATGTCTATTATGGGCCATTTTAAACTCTTTTTTGGTGGAAAGTAGAGGGAAAGAATGGAGAACCCTTCAGAGCAGCAGTTCTCAACCTGTGGGTTGCAACCCCTTGGGGGGTCGAATGACCCTTCACAGGGGTCACCTAAGGCCATTGGAAAACACATATTTCTGATGGTCTTAGGAACCAAGACACTGCTCCTCTATCTGTCTCCAGACGGGTCCACCCACATGCAGATATGCCCACATACAGATACGCCCACATACGAGTACCTGGTATGATGACATCATCGCGCCAACCCCATCACATACACCCCATACAAATACAGGTGTATGTGACAGGGTTGGCGCAATAATGTACTTATGCAGACCAGTCACACATGTGTAGAGAGAAGCTACTGTGTAGAAAGCAGCTACTCTGTTAAAAGCAGCTCTTGTGTTGAAAGCAGCAGTACTGGAGTTAAACGACAGTTCATGAATTATAATTACTGGGTATATGTAAAATCATGTACTGTAAAATCATCAACTACTGCAAAAAAAAAAAAAAAAAATCTGTACCATGGGAACTTAATCTGGATGCTGATTGGTCTTTATACATTCAGCTGTGGTTGATGTGAATACTGCCCTCTTGTGATAGTAACAGGTATGTAAAAAAACAACACAATGGTAAATCATAAGAAACGTCAATGGACCGTATTGACTAAACTATGCCTTATCATCTTTTGTATTATTAAAGCTATTGTTATATATTATTTTCATTAGCAAACCATCCCATGACAATGGATCATGTAGAGAAGAGTGTCAAGAAAAAAAATTATAGTGAAGATTTTTTACATTATGGTCTTACCTCAATAATTGCAGTAGGAATTGAGAAACCGCAATGTGTTATTTGTTGTGAAGTTCTATCAGCCGAATCTATGAAGCCATTTTGATAGCAAGCATCTGAGTCTTGCTAGAAAGGATACCAACTATTTTAGAAGCAAAGCTGATGGACTCAAGAAAGCCAGACTTGACACTGGTGGCAAGTACCACAAACAAAACGTAGCAGCCATTGAAGCTTCATATTTGGTAGCACTCAGAATCACCAGAGCTATGAAACTTTCCACCATTGCTGAAGATTTACTGTTGCCAGTGGCCAAAGACATTGTTCGAGTTATGATCAGAGATGAATTTGTCATGAAATTGAGTGCAATTTCCTTATTTAGCAACACTGTCCGCAGACTAGATGACATGTCTGCTGATACTCTTGAGCAGGTAATCCAGGAAATTAAATCTGCTCCACTTCCAATATTTAGCATACAGCTTCATGAATCTACAGACTTGCAAACTGTTCACAGTTACTGTTTTACATGAGGTATATTAATGATGGCGACTTTAAAGATGAGTTTCTTTTTTGAAAACCTCTTGAAACGACAACTACTGCATGTGATGTATTTGACACAGTTGGTTCATTTCTGAAAAAGCATAAGATCCCTTGGGAAAAGGTTTGCAGTGTTTGTACAGATTGTGCTCCAGCTATGCTAGGATGTTGATCTGGATTTCAATGTTTGGTACTGAATGAGTCACAAAAGTCATCGGAACTCACTGTATGATTCATCAACAAATATTGGCAATGAAGACACTGCCACAAGAGTTACAAGAAGTAATGAAAAGCATCGTAAGTTCTGTCAATTTTGTAAAGGCGAGCACTTTAAACAGTTTACTGTTTTTGTAACTGTGCAGTGAGTTGGATGCGCCAAACAATGCTCTGGTATTTCACACTGAAGTGAGATGGTTGTCGACAGGAAAAGTTTTGAAACATGTTTTTGAGCTTCGTGATGAATTCATAACGTTTGTAATCATCAGAAAGCAAGACCAAACTTTGAAGCACTTTTCAGTGATAAAAGTGAACTGCAGAAAATAGCTTACTTGGTTAACATCTTTGCCATCTTGAATAAGTTAAAATTATCACTGCAAGGACCAAATGCAACATGCCTCAATTTGTCTGAAAAGATCCAATCATTCCAAATGAATCTTCAGCTTTGGCAAAAAAAAAAAATTGCATGAAAATAAAATTTACATGTTGCCTACCTTATCTGCTTTTTTGAGGAAGATGACATTGAACCAGACAAAAGGATTACGATGATAGTTTCTGTGAAAGGACACTTGCACATGCTTGCAGAAGAAATTTCATCGTACTTTCCAAATCTACCTGACACACCATTTGCACTTGTCAGAAGCCCATTCACAGTCAAAGTTGAAGATGTTCCTGAGACCACACAAGAGGAGTTCATTGAACTTATTAACAACGATGCAGCGAGAACTGATTTCTCTAGTGCCAGTTACAAGATTCTGGATCAAGTGTTTGCAGTCATCCTTTTCTGTCTGAGACTGTGTTGCGCCTTCTTCTTCTGTTTCCAACAACATATCCTTGTGAAACAGCGTTTTCCAGCTTGTTGCTTATCAAGTCTAAATACAGAAATAGACTTGTGGAAGATGATCTTCACTGTGCTCTTGCAAAGACTGCCCCGAGAATTTCTGATCTGGTGAGAAAGAAGCCGTCTCAACCTTTGCACTGATGTTGGCTTTTTACACATACTGTCGCAGAATGTAGCAATGTAGTTTACTGTTATATTGAGACTATTACCCATGTTACACCATGCTTCAAGACAAAATTTCATTTATTTGTAATTAGAAATAAATATTTCACAATATATAATTACATATTGTTTTTGTGATTAATCACTATGCTTTAATTCTGTTCAATTTGTAACAATAAAAATACATCCTGCATATCAGATATTTACATTATGATTCATAACAGTAGCAAAATTACAGTTATGAAGTAGCAACAAAAATAATTTTTTTTTTATCCTCACCTGAGGACATTTTTCCATTTTTTGTTCAGATAGAATGGGAGGGAGAGAGAGGAAGAGAGAGAGAGAGAGAGAAAAACATCGATGCAAAAGGGACACATCAAGTGGCTGCCACCGGCACCACCCAACCAGGGCCAGGGAAAAACTGCAATCGAGGAGGTACACGCCCCTAGCGGGAACCGAACCCGGGTCTCTCTGGAACGCGGGCTGACACTCTAACCGCTGAGCCAAACTGGCCAGGGTGCAACAAAAATAATTTTATGGTTGGGGGGTCACCACAACATGACGAACTGTATTAAAGGGTCGCGGCATTAGGAAGGTTGAGAACCACTGCCTTAGAGAATGGCAAAGTCAATTCATGTGTGTCTGCGTTTCACATTTGTTTATCTTTTGTCAATGTCTTTTATGATCCTCTATTTTTGCTTGTGCCATTTTTGTCTGTCAAACTTTGAAAAATTACATTACTTCTTCGTAATTTTATATTTTTTCTGAAATGCACATCTTATTAGTTTATATGTCAATTTTCTTAATACATAGAACACAGAAGAAATGGTTCCACGAACAGATTTGGGCTTTTAATCTGAAGATTAATTTCTGTATAGCTTACAAAAATAAGTACAAGGGCATTATTCCACTGAGGGAGAATGATCCAGGTCATAAAATTTCTATTTCCATTCCTAGGTTAATCATAACATATTAGAAACACAGACCTTAACTCCCCAATCTTTCCACTCTTATGTAGTACAAATTGTATCCAGGATTTTCTAGTTTCAATTTGAAATATTATGTTCATAAAACTCCGAGGAGCACAATTTCTTTGTAACTCCTTTCCTGTCATCCCTGCTGCTGTGCATAATTTATATAGCATCTCTGACATTCTCAGTGCTTTGTGTAGCTGAGATTTCACGGCAGGTCTTTACCCCGAAGAACTCAGAATTCGGAATCTAAAGCTCTGTGTATTATGAACAATAAAGCCAGAATTGATGGTGGTGGGTGGAGGTTTCAAGGTCTCTAAATCTTCTCTAACAAGATTCTCAAATCATCATTGGAATGGGCCCTCTTTGTACTTGGTAGCTGGAAATAAAAATGGGAACCTAGGTAACCCCAGTTCTTTCCCCCTATAATTATGATAATTTGCCAAACTTTATTTTTTTAATTTTTATGAAAACTTATCAGGTGGCAGGTTGTTTAATTCATAACAATAAATGGCTTCTTCTGGGTACCATGGCATGTGTTATTTTATCTAAATGTACCATGGTACATTTCTCCTAGGCATGGCCTATGTATTTGGTATTTCTAAGTTACTTTCACAGCATTAGAAAGTAAGTTTTATTATTTAGTGTGGAGTAATAAAAAAATCTCTAGTCAAATGTTATTAAACAAACAACAACAAAAAAGAGGGAATTTATTGACTTAAGTAACTGAAAATTTTAGGGGTTAACACCTTTGGGGTGCCTGGATTCAGTCTCAAAGGATGTCACAAATGATTTTCAGGTCCTGTTATGTCTCCATCCTTCAGATCTACTTCCCATGGTTTGTTTTTATGGTTATTAGCTCAGGCTACTCCCTCTTAGTGGCAACCTGAGCTAATCCAGGCTAGGAGATGAGAAGGCAAGAGAGCATCTCTCTTTGTTTCTCTGTCCCTGTCTCTGTTCCCAGCAGATGTCATTGGTTTTCATTGGATTGCTTATCCATCCGTGACCCATCATGGTAGCTGAGGGATGTAATGTTTTCATTAGCCAGGATAGATGTGGGGTTGATATAATCTAAACATTATCAAGTGAGAGTGAGAGAAAGAATATTTCACTGAACCAAATTGGGGTGCTGTTTTTATATAAGAGTGAAGGATGCAGGGCAGTCTATCACACTAGGTAGCTAGTAATCATTTATTGATAGATATATTTGGATTATCATTGGGATTTATCTAACATGCCTGAGATCTGCAGAGAAGCAACATATTAATTTCTACTAAGTCAATATTGACTAAGAGTGCTTGCTAATGCAGGACTGTTCAGAACCTTTAGTATTAACCTAATTTTCAAGTCTAAACCATAGGACAGTTATCCATTGATACATGCGGTATTCATGGCTCCCTTTAATCAATGATCTAGATCAGCGTCACCTGTTTAGCCAGTCTTTTGGGGGCAGAATCTGGTTTCCTTGGCCTTGAGCAACACTATTTGGGACCTCAGTCATGGTGGTGTCTAATAATGCTACTGAAGGAGCGTGGTCAGCAGAGGTGCCTCCTCCAATGGGTAACAGCAGTGCAAGGTGGTCACAGGACATGACCTCTCTACTAATGTGTGGCACCACTTCTGGATGGTTTGCTGGAAGTTCAATGAGAGCTCCTTTGTTCTTCCTTCAGGCTAATTCCCTCTCCAAGTAAGACATTTGTTTCTGGGCCCAAGTGTCATTACAAGAAACTTCTGGGAGAGACCTAGCTTCCTCCTCTGTGCAGCCGTCTCTGAGGTGCCGATTCCCCATTCACTAGTTAAATCCTGACTCCAGGTTCACTGTGCTTATTAATTTGTAGACAAAAATTACAGATAAGTAGCAAGAAGGAAGTGTGCCCCGGAGGGAACACCCGAATGCTATGCTGGAGTTTCACTGGGACCACCTGCCTCAGTGTAAATACAGTTTTTACCAGCGCAGGAAGAATTTTCTGCAAACGTTTGTGTTTCTGAAGCTTATTTACCTCAGCGGGAAATTGCAGTGATTGCAGTTTGAAGAGGATTTATTTTTCCCCCTAAATCATACTCAGTGGTAATTATTGGGATCCAGATTTTGTTGTTGTTTAAAGATGGTGGGAAGTAGACTTGGATTGTGTTCAGGCTCCTGAGACCTAGAAGAAATGGGATTTCAAGTGATTTCTGGAAGAGAGAACCAATCGGGAAGAGTTCCATGGTGTGAGCCCCACTAGAGAGTCGTTCCTTCTCGCGGAGGGAAGAGTACTCCTGCTCTGAGCAGTGCCTTGTTAAGGATGAGGACCCTTGGGGGCTACATGATTCAGAATGTCAAAGATGTTTATGTTTATTTGACTCCTCTTACTAAGTCACAATGGTTTATAGATATTTCAAGAACAATCGGTAGGAAAGTTTTGGCGTAAAAATGTTCTTGTTCGTGGTCCTGCAATTGACAAGAATTTCAGTGGGTCAGGATACCTTCTCCCGTGATGATCCCAGGGGATCAACGTTGTGCAGCACCTGGCAGGAGGGCCGTGGGGTGGCTTGCACATTGCACCATGGTGCCAGAGCTGTAGTAGGTCTGGAGCTAAAGCCACAGGGTGCTAGATTTGGGGTGCAACTTGGTGGTGGTAGTTGGGGGGCTTCTTTAGTATCTTTGTGCTGGAAATTCAAAACTATTTTAAAACACTTTCTTTGCACTTAGTACTGACATTATAGGGTGATATGTGGCCAGAGAAAGCCACCTGGTAGATCCCTAAGAAGCACAAGAGAAGTTTGCCACAGTTCAAGCTCATAAACTTAGTTTCCCTTTTTGAGTCTACTAAGAGAAGAATCTTTTCTTAGACATGTGAATTCTCATTAAAAAGGCATGGCAATAAAGGTACAGTTCCCAAAACGCTTCCTTCTATCACCCTTGCAGTAAAGCAAGGCCATGTGACTATTTTGGGTGGTGGGCTTAGAACAGATGTCACATTTTTCTATTCTGGGCGAAGACAGAGGAATTGGTGTGAAATTTCTATGCCCTCTCTTTTTGCTGCTGCAACTCAGGAGACCTTGTGTTCCACATGGTGCAGCTACAACATGGTGAGTTGTCCACCTCTGAGTGAATATGTAGAGTGCTATCCCCTTCCGATCCTCCATAGGCTTTGAGGTTCTTTATTGCTGCAGCATAATCCTGCCTAATATACCAAGTGCATAAGATTGCTGTGCAGAAATAGAATGCTAATTTAGAGTGTGCAATGGTAAATGTAACTGCTCAAGGGCTAGACATTTCAGTCTTTAGGGTGGTGCATTCTTTTCCTTAAAGCAAACCATGTATTAGTTTCCTCTGGCAATTGCAACATCACTGTAAAACTGATGGCTTAAAAAATAGAAGTTTCTTGCCCAGCCGGGGTGGCTCAGTGGTTGAGTGTCAACCCATGCACCAAGAGGTGGCCTGTTTGATTCCTGGTCAGGGCACATGCCCAGGTTATGGGCCAAATCCCCAGTGGGGGGCATGCAGGAGGCGGCCCATCGATGTTCTCTTACATGGATGTTTCTATGTCTCCTTCTCCATTCTTTCTGTAAAATCAATAAGATAAATAAATAAATAAAAAATAGAAGTTTCTTCTTTTACAGTTTTGGAAGCCAGAAATCCAAAATCAAAGTGTTGTCTGGACCACATTCCCCCTGAAGGCTCTAGGAGAGATTCTTCCTGTCTCTTGCAGCTTCTAGAGGCTGCTGGAATTCCTTGGCTCATGGCAGCATAACTACAATAGCTGCCTCCTCTTCATATGGTCTTCTTTCCAGTGTCCTGGGCTTTCTATTCTAACCTAATAACACCAGTCATTGACCCTAAACTCCAGATGATGTCATCTTGAGATCCTTAATCTAACTACATCTGCAAAGATCCTACTTCCAAAATAAGGTCACATTCACAGGTACTGAGTGTTAGGACTTGCACATATCTTTTTAAACACACTGCTGACCACATGGGAAATAAAAGAACAATCAAAAGTTTGCTTGTCAACATGGACTCTGAATTAAGAAGTTAGCCTAAATAATTCTATTTCCTTAAGTTGACTTTCCTTATCTCTTCTCTGACTTTTTTATTAGTCTTAAAATCATAACTCTAATCTTATCTTTCTTACTTCTAAATTCTTTAATGCTTCTTCACCAGAGTCTCAAGTACTAATAAGGTCAAGAATTGGCCTCAATAGAGAGGCCAGTTTCTCAACCTTGTAGCCTTCCTCCATCACTTTGTTCCTAGCTCATCTTCCACCATGTAGATTTAATGGGATTTTTATTTTTTATATCCTGAAAACCTCGAGATGCTTGGGGAATCTTAATAAGCCATTAACAAGGCATTGCTCTATGCTAGAACTACTGGGTAATATAGTCTTTCTTTACCTTTCTTTTCATATTTTCTGTTGCTCCCTGAGAGTTTAACCAATATGTAGGATACCTTTTTGCCTTTTTCTCTCTTTTTCTCATTTTCCCCCTTATTTCTGACAGTCTTTTTTGATATAGTTTCTTCTAACATAAAGCCATAGCAAGACAACTGGTTTTTCCTATTTCGTACTATGTAGGAGTCACAGTTAGGAGCAGGAGTCTGCGCTAGATATAGAATCCTTGGCTTTTATTTTATATTCATCATTATATATATATATTTTAATCAACAAAATTGTAATCAGTATGGATCATGGATGCATAACTATTACAGTCAGGAGAAGATTAATTTGTGGTAGACTCTATTTGGTTTTGCAATCCAATGAACTTCCTCAAATTTACTCTGAAGCTGAGGGCTAGATGACCCAGGAGCTGCCCAGTGTCAGCAGTTCCAACCTGATTATGTTGGAGAAACTGTCATGACAGCATTTCCAACAGATCCATGCGACAGAGAATTAATATAGGCATCAGGTGAACAAATGTGAGTTTTATTAAAGATCTACTTTTTGGCTGGAGGTAGAATAGCAGTGATGGAAAAGACCTAAAGCTGACTAGGAAAGTGGATTAATTACAGTCTATAGACCTAGCATTAGACTCCTTTGTGGTCAGTGTAGCTGTTTTCCCTTATAGATTAAACAAATGCTTCTTGGACCAGCCAACGGGGGAAGAAGAGCCTTTTTTATTTGCTAACTCTGGATTGGTGTTATGGTTATTATGCACTTAAAGTTGGGGTTGCTAAATATGGCTGTGGGCGATGTCCATGGATTTCCCACACGAGTTGCGGACATTGCTAATTGATCTTCCTACTCTTTCCCACTAAGCCTGGACCAGACTCAGACTCTTCACATCAGCACCAGAGCCCCACTTGCCAAGCTGTGGTGAACGACCTGGAATATATTAAAACTCCAGTGGGAAGATTTTTGTAAGAATTCCTTCATGGATATAGGTATGGAGATAAGGGATGACTCAACACATTCTTTTCAAACTGCATTAAAAGCACGCATTTGTTAGAGCTCAGTGAGTGACATTGACTGCTGCCCTGAATATTTTTGGGGTAATGGACGTATGTCTAAGATCTAGATTTGAGGAGGACCCTAGGTGAGAGTGGGGAAATAGGAAAAGAGAGTTGAAATTTGTCCTTACACTGGATCCCAGGGCTCAGGATGACAAGAGATGCCTGAAGGTCATTCTCAGGTGTGGGAAGGGAGCCAGCAAAGGCCCTTGTTGGGTTTTGCCAGCCCACACAGGCCTGGGGGACGATTTGTTGAAGATAAGAAATTTTGAAGCTCATTTTTCTTAGTTGTGATTTATTAGTATGATTAAGATCGCAGACCTGTGCTTTGAAGACCCAACCATTTTTACACCATTTACATTTCTGTAATTATTTCTTTTTTCTCTCTTAGATTTCAATAAAGCTCTTCATGAAAATGTCAGGCTGTCTCAGGAATGATGTGTTCATTCATTCTCAGGTCACACATTTGAAAAGGAGAGTCATGGAGGCCTCTTCTGTGGGAGGAGAAGCAAAGGGAGAAAACTTGACGGGAAAAAACAAGTCCTGTCTTGGATATTGAGAAGGTTTGTTTCAACAATTTCACCCTGTAGCTGCTTTTGCTTTCAAGCATTATCACACCAAACACAGAGGGGAGAAGATCAGATTCCGCGTGGGATTCAAATGTTCTTTTTGGGAGAACAAAGGAAAGCCACAGAAACGCTTGCTTCCTTCCTGGAGGTCACAGGAGGAACATAAGGGGCTAACCAACCAGTGTCTTAGGCCCCAGTGGCCTCCTCTTGAGACCTTATTTTTGTCTGCAGGACCTGAAGGAAACTTTAGTGAGGAAAAGAGTAGGCAAGGGAAGCAATCTTCTTCCTCTGTCCGGGTAGAGTCCTGGTCTAAAATACTAGATGGGGGAAGACAACACCTAGAAAACATGCTGCCACTCCACATTCCATATCCTGGCAGACATTATTCATTAGTTTTGGTACTTCCTCCCTGACCTTAGACCAAGCTTCATAATGCTCAACATAGCCAGCCACCACCAGTCAATGAGATTTGACCTGCAGAAGAAATGTAATCACCATGCCTAAAATAGACTGCCTCTCTTTTATTAAAATTTAAAAAAATATATATATATATATTTTGCTTTATTGATTTTGAGAGAGAGAGAAGGGAGAGAGACAGAGAGATAGAAACATTGATGACAGAGAACATTGATTGGCTGCCTCCTGCATGCCCCCCAACTGGGGATTGGGCCCACAACCTGGGCATGTGTCCTGACCGGGAATTGAACCTACATCCACTTGGTGCACTGAGCCACATTGGCTGGGCTAGACTTAGACTTCCTCTCTTTTAGTTTCTAGAAAGCAGAAACCTAGTTTTGTCCTTAATTGTATTTGCTATAGCACCTAGCTAAATTCTTAACCTGAGATACTGCTCAGTGAATTGTTGTGAATTGTGTTGGGAAAGTGCTGAGGAAGACTTCCTAATTGCCCAGTCAAGCCTGCCAAACCAGTTCACAGCTGTTAGAATGTCCCCCCAGACCTCAATGGTCCACTTTTGGTTGGTTTCTACTAGGAGGGATTTTATTGTTGCACATTGTATCTTTACTATTCTGAGGTTCATCGTTGAAAAGGAACTATGAAATACATTTCTTTCCAAGAAATATAACTTGAAAATATTGGTTTTTGTTATTAACAATATTTTTCTACTTTCCAGCCAATAGAATTGTCCACCTTTATACTTCCAAGTGTTAAGTAGAGGGTCAGTCACATATGTGGTGCTCAATAATGTTAATTTATATATTGAATCTCCTTGCTTCTCAATGGTCTCTTGAATTTGAAATATTAGTGGCCAAATATCTTTTGTTTCCCTGAGGACAAAATATGAGGAAGCAAATTAACTGCAAGAGCTATTCTTAGGTTAAACAAAGGCAGAATTCCTTTCTAGGGAGAGTGGATGAAAATTAGAAACGGTTACTGAGTGAAGTTCAAATTGCATATTCTTTTGGGACAGCTTTTAAGTACATTCTAGCTTGAAGGCCAGAAAAGACTAAACAACCTCTCTAAGTCCCTCTGATTCTGGGGACACAATCTTTCTAGGGAAGAAAGAAACCCTGGCGGGCAATGGCTGTTCCAAGCAATGATTTATATTGCGGAGCATTGTTATCCCATGACCAATGGCTAAATGGGAACAGAGTAAGGACTCTCAGGGGCAGCGTGAAAAATGTAAGTAAAATCTTAAAGGTCAGGGAGTTATACCCATTAAGCATGGTCTCCTGGAGATGAGTGAGTGTACTTACAACACTGCTAATATTTTCTCCAGAGTTAAGGACCCATTAGCAGTTCCATCCGTAAGAGTAGGTTTGCCGAGATCCTGGTACCCAGATGTGTTCTCCTTGGCTAATACTGTGTGTGGGATTCCTGGGCTCTCATTTCCCTTTCTCAGGCTCAGCCTCAGCTGTTAGGATATAGTGGCAGAGTTTCTAAGTATCGCCATTGATTTTTTCCTTAAGTGACTGATTTCCTTAAGTGAAAAATCTTACTTGTGTAGAGGATTGACTGAGAAAAGGATTTGTAATTTCAATTTATAAATCTCTTTCTTTTAATTTCCTGGTTCCTTGATTGCCTAGATGAAATGTTAGTAAATATTTTTTAAAAGCATACGGAACAGCCCTGGCTGGGTTGCTCAGATGGTTGGAACATTGTCCTATACACCAAAAGGTTTCGGGTTTGGTCCCACGTCGAGGCACGTATGGGAGGCAACCAATAGATGTTTCACACTGATGGGTTTTTCTCTCTCCCCTTTTCTCTCTAAAAATCAATAAAAATATATCCTTGGGTGAGGATTACAAAATAAAAATAAAAAACATATGGAACAGACTCTCCAGCTGTTCCTCAAACCAGTTTCCTCCTCTTCTTCACAAATGTTTAGACCATGTTCACCAGACCCTCTCAGTCAAGTGCAGCCACATTACTGAGTGCTATCCGGTAAAATATCAGCAGAGGTGATAGATTCCAGTGCTGCTCAATGACCAGCAGGACCAGCAGGGTCAGCATCACAGGGGAGTGTGTGTCAATGTAGATTCTTGAGTCCAATTCCAGATTTACTGAATTAGGATCTCTGGGGCTGCGGCCCAGAGATCTGCACGCTTGCTTTCCAGGTCAGTCTGATGCAGGTTATGTTCTGAGGAGCTCTGATATAAACCACGCCCGAGCCTGTGCCCTAAAGACTTCCCACATGTGATACTTCTGGTTCTTTCCCTTTTCTGGCTGGGTGTAGACAGGTTGCTGAACTGTCATTTGCAGGAGAGTTGCTCATAAATTAGGAGCATCATTTTGTATTTTGTGAAAATGAAAAAGTAAATATCTCTTGTATAAAATCACTAAGATTTTGGGGTTTCATTGTACAGTGCCTTGTGTTACCCTAACTATTACAACAGTGAAAGAGGAAATGACTTATTTAGGTATCTTGAATGATCTACTGTTTATGTAGGAATGATTACTTAGTTTTGGGTTGTATTTGAAGCCAATTATTAGAATTTACTCATTGTATTCTCTTCTTTTCATCTCTACCGAATATTAAAATATCCTGCCATGATTCGAGGTTGGAAATTGAGTTACTGGGAGTTCTCTTTGCTCTCCATTCCTGCCCTCGGGCTTTATGCATCCAGAAAATCTCTATCCTGCTGCCCTGACCCTGGCCTTTTTTTTGACACCTGCAGAGTACCTGGGGAAGGCCTAGAACCCTGCCTCCAGGCTTCCGTGCATTCCCTGAAGGTTCAGTGTACTTACATGGGATTTCTCTCCTGTTCCCTGCTCTGCTCTGCAGCTTTGGTGTGCTGCTTCTACGTACTCAGAGAAGGCCCTTTGCCAACTGGGTGCAAGCTCATTCCATTACTGGGGCCCTTCAAAATTTCAATCCATAATGCTGGCCCAGCTACGACCATGAAAAGTTTATGGAAAGTTCATCTGGTTTCTCCTTCTGGCCATCACTTGCCAATTTCTCCCACTGTCATTGCTCCGCTAGGGATGGAGGCAACTGTGATGTCTTTTCTCTGAGGAAGGGCTTTCTACTTTCTGGAATTCTGTTCACTTAGGGTTTTTTGCATTTTCAGCTCTTAGGATCACTTTTTTAAACTATGATTTTGTATGTAGTTTGTTTTGCCTATTTTTTTTTTTTTTGGCTAGTGTGGGCATGATGCTCTCTTGCAACTTTTTATATCTTAAACAGAGGAAGGAGACTTTTCAATGAGTTTTATGCAGAAGTATCACTGATGTGAATTGCCTGGGCATTACCAAGCCCTGCAGCTTCCTGGGTTAATATAGCCCTTTACTATGAAGTTAAATTAGTTGGGATTCCAATGACCTAGGTGATTGGAGGCCCAGATTGCCCCCTAATATCCCAACACAGTCTTGGGAAGCTTATCTTTCTTCCACTCACCTTTTGCTCTCATCCCATGTTTCTGTTGAATTCTCTCTATCGTTTGCATATCACTTCCTGCTGCTGTTCCCTTTGCTTTGACTCACATCAACCCCACATGGGTGAAGGCAGACACTTCAATAGGAGAGAAAGAGTTAAGAGGATGAAGGAATTAAGGTAACCACAAAGGAAATAAGAGGTTAGGGAAGGATCTGTGCTCAGCTGGTGTAAGAAATAACGAAATGGGGACATCCTGAAAAATAGGTATGAGACCCTATATTCTTTGTATTTTTAATCATGTAAGAGTTGTGTTTAGATTTTGACTGCTATCCCTCTTTAGTCTGAGAATTATGATTTTATTATTGAAACATTTGAGTAAAGAGCTGTATGAGCTCTGTATGTGGTTCTCCTTGGGGGTAATGATCAAGATAGTAGTGGGTGGGGACAATGGTGTGATCACCATCAACACCCTCACCGGCATCTTCCACCTGCTGGCGGATGAGCAGATCCACTTGGGGCAAACGTCTGGTTGGAAGAACAGCATTGCCCATTCTCTCTCCTGCCCTCCTTTCTGTCTTGGATACATCTATTCCAAGAGTCTAGTTCTCAAGCTTCACCACCCATCAGTTCTTGCAATGAAGAACTCAAAGAGAAAACTTTGCCAAAGAACCACCCTCTAAGTGATCCAGAACAAAAAGTTCATCTTAGGGCATAACTGTACCGTCATTTAGATCTAAACTCGCTGTGGGTTTGAAAACATTACATGTGGCCAGAAGGTAAAATTTAATTTGATTTTCACAAGGCCATCTCCATGGGGAAAAAAATAAAAAGACCAAACCACAGTGATGCATTACAACAAAACAAAGAAATAGGAGATCACAAAGGGTTCTCAAGGACAACTTTTGTCTGCAGTGGAGGTTAGGAGAAAGGACCGTGTGTGTGGCTGGCGGCTTTGTCACATCACAGTCCCACCTGCAGCCTTCAGTGTATTCACCCGCCGTGCACACAGATGTGATTGCCCCTGCGGCTCCTTTCCCAACAGAAGGGACAGCTGCAGCACCCAGCTGATGACTTGGGGAACTCTCAGGGCTGAGCGCGGACATGCATAGCCTTTTCCTGTGGGGCTTTTTGCCTGGTATGCTGTTGTTTGCACATTTCCCTCCAGCTACCAGAAAAATAAAGTGTCTCCTCTGGGATACCACAGCCCCTTTGTTCAGACATTTATCATCGTGTCTGACACTTGGCGCTGTATTATCTGTCTCCCGCTTTGCCTCTCCACAAATCTGCACTTTTTCGAGGAAGGGACTCGGTGTTGTTTGTGTAACACCCCCAGAGCCCAGCGCAGTACTTGGCAGGTTGCCGTTGCTCAGTAAATATTGGCTGAAGGAATGAATAAATAAATGTACAGATGAAAAAATATATGTAACATGTTGAACATCGTTTTGGGAATTAAAAATGCAACAAACCCAGAATCTCCAAAATACCAAAACCAAAACACAAACTAGGACTTTGCTATCTAACGTTTTTGTAAGTTTGGATTTAAAAATTCCTTGAAGTCATTCATCAATTGTATTAGGTAGGGATTTTGTTGGCCTTCTAAAACAGAGAGCCAACTATAGAGACTTAAATAAGTTGGGGGTTAATTTTCTCCTGTAAAATAAAATCCAGAGTTGGGGAGTTCCTACCAGGTAGAGCAGCTTCATGATGTTGCCAGGGATCTAGACTTTTTCTCTCTGCTCCAATCCATCCTTAGCGTGTAGCTTCCACTGTCAAGTTTCCCACAGGGCTGCTGCATATCTGCTAGTATGTCTGCATCAGGTCCAAAACTCATATTGTCAACTTCTTATTCTGTTCAGTTTTAGCTAGAGGATTTCAATGAACGGATGAAGCAGAGTTTCACACGGGCCTCAGAAGTTGTATGGAATCAAGACCAGAGCCTCAATGAGACATGTCTCCTCTCATATGACTAGAAGAGTGCTAACTTTCACACTTGTCCTGGGAGTGTGACTGCCCAACACCCTTCCTTGAACCAGGACAAATGCTCCAGGCTGGGACTTGACCTGAAACTGCACCCTTGCTCGACTCCTCCCTTTCTCGAATCTGGGGAACATGACTGAAGATAATGTTCAGAAGAGCTGAGACGAGGCTCAAGGTCAAGCTTGAGTAACCTGCATCCCAAGGCAGTTGTATGCCCGGTGAAGGTACAGGTATTGGCTGAGGGGAGAAAGACAGGGCTCTTTTTTTCCTAAACCCTGTGTGGCCGGTGCTTGGTGAGGCCTCCTTCCTGGCTGGGGCTCTATGGCCTCTGCCTTTGCTGAGGTCCTTGGTTCTCAGTCCTTTGACAAGACCCAGATGCCTTTGCTTTACACCTTCCGCGTGGACCCTGACTTGTGGAAGAAGCTGCTCTGAGCAGTGATGATCTGCGCCTCTAAAACACTTAATGCCTCCTGGTCTGGCCTCTGGGGTTAAAGTATTGCACACCTGTAAAAAATACTTCTATGCATCAAAATGAACATTTAGGAACCAATGAGATTATAACACCCTATCTTCACACATCATAGGGTCCAAAACGGGTGCCCTTGTACACCAGAAGCTGCAAGTCCATGAGGACTTAGTTGCCCCGTATTTCATACCTTGTCCATTTCCCAGTGTTTCTGGGTCATGCACCAGAAGTGAGCTGTCTCCTGAACCGAGTGCAGCCCTCTTCCCTGAGTGTAGACCTCCCTGCGTGGGGTCCTGCCTTGTCAGGCCTGAGCAGGAGGCACAGAGGAGAGTGCGTGCTTCTCAAATCACCAGGGTTTGGGGGAAGGAGTGTTGGGATCTGCTGGCCAGTTTACCCTCCCAAATGATCAGTCACATACATCATGCCTTTCCACTTCCTATCAACCTGAGTTGAATGGATTTGGGGGTAGAGAGGGCCCAGGAGCTTTCTACTAATTGAACTTCTGATGATTTGGAAGAAAACATGAGGAGTGAGAAACAAATGTCCCACCTTATATTGTCTAACAGCACGTCATTTTTTTCCAGGCCCCTACTCTCCTCCACGACCTTGCACGTCAGGGGATGCTGGTCCCAGTCTGTCTCAGCCCAGAGGTGGAGAATCAGGTTGGTCTAAGCCCATCCTATTGCTGCTGTTCTAATTGACTAGGTCTGGTTTCGGAAGACAGCGGTTAATGAAGATAATTCCCCTCTGCCCCCACCTTCCACTGCCAGTATGTGGAGGACGGAACCCTTCTTCTGATCTAGATATATATTTCTACTGATGCACAAGAACTTTTTTCTGTTATTATAATTTTGTTAGCTCATGTCAAACTTGTCTAAAACTAATATCCTAGATAATTTTTACATGAACAGTTACACCAGATTACTGTCTTTCATCCTAGTGCCTGCGATTTTTTTCAGCTAAATTCAACTGTGATCTTCTTTCTCCAACTTCAAAATATACCAGAATAGAGTGATATCTCCTTCCGTACACCTCTTTGTAACTGTTGGAATTTTCTGTTCCAGTGAAACAGACTTGTATGGATTGTGAGTCTCTTCTGCTGAGTGTAATTAGAGAAATCAGGGAGTTGGGATTGGAAAGGGGAGGTAAAGCAGATGGGAGAAGAAGGATGGAGATTTTGACCAAGACTCCTTGGGGAGGACAAAGGAAGATGGAGCACAGTAAACAGAGAAGGGTTTTCAGCTGGCATCTGTGAGGGGGAGCTGAGGAGCCAACAGCGGAGATGTGAGGGGGAGGGTTTTGTAGGCAAGTGATCTGGGGGGGAGGGAGGAAGCGTGGTGATCTGGGGAGGAGGGAGGAAGCGTGGTGATCTGGGGAGGAGGGAGGAAGCGTGGTGATCTGGGGGGGAGGGAGGAAGCGTGGTGATCTGGGGGGGAGGGAGGAAGCATTGTGATCTGGGGAGGAGGGAGGAAGCATTGTGATCTGGGGAGGAGGGAGGAAGCATTGTGATCTGGGGAGGAGGGAGGAAGCGTGGTGATCTGGGGAGGAGGGAGGAAGCATGGTGATCTGGGGAGGAGGGAGGAAGCATCGTGATCTGGGGGGGAGGGAGGAAGCACCTGCTGAGTCCTGTAAGCAGGAAGGCGTTGGTCGTTTGAATGGAGAACCAGGAAAAGAAAAAAAATAAATAGATGGAATTTACAAGCACTTCACTGAAACTGTGAGAAACTCTCAAAACTTTCAAGCAAGAAAGTTAAATAAAATGAACACGATAGTATCCATGTTTTACTAATTCAAGGTCATTATAATGTCTTTATTCTTTTATTTTTGTAAATGCAAACTATTTTAAAGGGCTTTCATAGGCATATCTGTGATGTCAGTTCCCTGAATTCTACTTTTTCTGTTATCTTAATTTCCCAACCTCAGTATCTCTGACAAGGATATTCTGAACTTTGATTTTGAGTTTGATGAGGAATGACAATTTTATTTATTTATTTATTTATCCTCACCCAATGACACTTTTGCATTTATCTTCAGATAGAGTTGGAAGAAGAGAGGGGGGAAGAGAGAGAGAGAAACGTCAATGTCAGAGAAACACATGGACTGGTTGCCACCCACACGACCGGGTTGAGGCCGGGGACAAACTGCAACCGAGGTACGTGCCCTTAGGGGGAACTGAACCCTGTACTCTCTCTAGTCTGTGAGCCGACTGTTTAACCACTGAGCCAAACTGGCCAGGGCCAATTTTATTTATTTATTTTATCTTTTTAAATCCTTAACTGAGGATATTTTTTTCATTTATCTTCAGATAGAATGAGAGGGAGGGAGGGAGGGAGGGAGGGAGGGAGGGAGGAAGAGAGATACATTAATGTGAGAGAGACATGTGATGTGATACACCGACCAGTCGCCTCCACACCACCCCGACCAGGATCAGGACTAAACTGCAACCCAGGCACGTGCCCTTGACCAGAATCAAATTCAAGACTCTGTTCCGAGGGCCTACACTAACTGCTGAGCCAAACCAGCCAGGGCAGGAATGACAATTTTATGTTTATCTCTGCTAAATTTAATCTCATTGAAGTTCTTAAAGACAGATTGATAGATTTGATAACTGAAAATAACAAACTTTCACATCGCAAAAAATGCATCTCAAACAGAGTAAAAATTCAAAAACAATAGATCAGGAGAAAACATGAATTCAACACATACAAATTAAAAGTGTTTAAGATCTCCAATCTACAAAAAGTTCTCCCAAATCAACACGGAAATGACCTACAACTTAACTGAAAACTGGTAAAAGGCACCAACAAGCAATTCAGAACATAATTATGTGTGTCCAGGGAACATGCAAAGCTCCCAGCTTCTCCAGCAGTCGCAGAAATGCAAATTGAAAGAATGCCCTACCTGTGTTGGTCAGCAGATGGGCAAAAATGTAAAAAGTTGCTAACAACCAGTGCTGGTAAGTATGTGGGGAAATGCAATGTCTCATGTATTACTGGTGGGCGTATAAATTGCTATACATGGTTGAAAAAGTATTTATTTTAAACATGAGTATATCTTTTGAGTCAGAAATCTCCCACAGTCTCCAGGGAATTTATTTCACAGAAATAAAAGTAAATAATAACTAAGGATATGATGCTCAAAGCTATATATTGCAACATTTTCGTGATGGAGAGACTTGGTCATCAATTAGGGAGTAGGTGAATGAATTACTGGGTGTTTATATTATGAAACTCGGTGAGCTATTACAAATAACATTGTGTTTCTCAAACAGACTTCGCATGCTGTTCCCAGAATGCTCTTCATTCAGACAATTGCATGGCTCACTGTCTAACTTCTTTCAAGTCTTGACTCAGTTATTCCCCTGTCAGCGTGGCCTTTCTTGATCACTTAATGTAAAATCATTTTCTGTACCACTTCATCCCCTAGTTTTACCTAATTTTCTTCTTAAGTTTAATTATTTATTTATTTTCTTAATAACGCGTGCGTGTCTCTGACCTCGTGTTATGTGTCTGTGTTAGCCGGTTGTCTTTCTCTCCTACTAGAATGAAGGTTCCATGTGAATGGGGACTTAGGACATTTTGTTCACTGTTGTATCCTCTGTGGCCACTGCCCAGCATTTTGTAGGCTTACAAAGACTGACTCCCCCCCACCCCCATGAACGCGTTTGTAATATTGGCCTGCAGACAATGTGCCTTCCCTCTTCTCCCCGCTAAGTTGCTGAGAGCCCTCCCAAAAAATCTTCCTTCAGGCTAATCTCCCTCTCAGAGTTTGCTTTGCTGGGAACTTGCTTTGAAACAAGCAAGTTAAAAATCTGTCTTTTTAAAAATATAAAAATGCAATAATAGATATTCTTCCTTCTCTGGTTGCTATTCTGAAGGACCAGCTCCAGAGCTTCCCATGGGGTCGTCGGACACTTTGGTTGAGATTTTATCATAAACCAACTTTTCCCTTGGCCTGATTCTCTTTCTTTCTCCTCCTCCCCACAGATGTGACTTCTCTGGACTATGTACCTTTATTCCACACCCGCTCGGACCATGTGCTGTGGAGCAGTCTGTAGGCAGGTGCGTTCTTAGCTTCTGGCCCCTACCTGCAGCTCATAGTCATAAATCTCTATAAGCCCTAGTCTTTCATTCCAGCTTAATCCTGGTGAAGGATCTCGTTCTTTGATGGAATTAGGGTCAGAAGATATAAGAAAATTGAGCCAAATGTGAGATAGGTTTGTAAAGACACCGAATTTCGACTCTCCCTAGTTTTTCTCTCCTTTCTCCATGAGGTAGGAGTCCTAATCAAACATGGACCTGCTGGGGTGTAGGCAAGTGAAATTTGGAGGGAGGTTTGGGAATAGGAAGGGTGCTGAAGGAAGGCTGAGGCTGCACACAGCCTAGGCAGATGTGGGGGGGCAGGCACCCATCCTCACAGATGACTGTTTCATTTCCCCAGTGATGCACACGCAGACCAGACGAGGAAATGCATTCTTCACATTACGTTTCACATCTATGGTATCTTCCTGGCTATTCTCTCTCTCCTGTCTGGATTAAGACATCGTAACAAGCCAAAGCACCTAGTGTGTCAGTACTTGACTATCCAAACAAGACAACAAGCAGGAAGGTCAAAGGACAGAAAGTTTTGAATAGACCAGTGCAGCGTGTGTAAGCACACCTGCTCAATATACAGTCATATTGTTGCCTTGCAAATGGAATCAATGTGTATTTACACTCACAAAGAGAATGCTGCTTCAGCATATTGTTAATTAGGACACTACCCAAGGCTAGTGCAGATAAATCTCCTCAAATATGCTTACTGTATGGAGTTAATCATGATTAATTATCACATAAGGTGGGGCCCAAATGCGAGGATTTGAGGGGAACCTTGCTTTGTCTGTCGCCGTTGGCTGAGCAATGGAGAAGTGTCCAGCTGAGGCAACCTCAGCACAGACTTCAGTAGCTCATCCTAATAGGTAGCATGGTGTTAGGTGATCAAGAGATGATAAATAGACAGCCAGTAATACCCTTTCAATTACCCTTGTAAAGCTGCTACTTAGAGACCTCCAGGGCATTGGATCAAGACACCAGCAGGCTAATGGGCATGATGCCTATGGAGAGAGCTTGGCGCTCCAGAGTCGAGGAACTTAAATTGCTGTAATGTCTGACCGCCCCTTGGTAGCACTGACATGTCTCCCTTGGTTTTTAGAGAGCTTGCCTGAATGTGACCCATTGTGTGCTTTCTGGGGATCAGGGGGAGTGTTGTTAGTACTAGGCTGGTTTTATTTTATTTTAAAATGTTTCTGCAGGTCTCCACGTGGTTGTCTTGGGCACTGTCCTATTGTAACTGGATGGGCTGAACCTGCACTAGGCCAGCTGTGGGGCCTGTGCCTTCTCAAGCTTTGTTTGCTGTGTCCTTTTCTGGCTCATACATTCATCTCAGGTGTCGTTCTAAGGCCAAGTATTGGAGCTCCTGCATGGACGGCGCCAGGTGCTCTGTGAAACATGAGTGTGAACAAGACAGTTCCAGCCACTGGCAGCTCCACAGGTAACTTTAGGGAGAGGGCCTTCTTGTCCCCCTAATTCCCACCACTCTTCCAAAGCCATCCAAAGTAAACATAGTGTATGCATTAGGGCTCCCCAGAAAAACAGAATCGATTGGATCTCTTCTTTCTTTTCTTTCTTTCTTTCTTTCTTTCTTTCTTTCTTTCTTTCTTTCTTTCTTTCTTTCTTTCTTTCTTTCTCTCTTTCTTTCTTTTCTTCTTTATTTGTATTATCCTAAATCTATCTATCTATCTATCTATCTATCTATCTATCTATCTATCTATCATCTATCTATCAATCATCTATCTATTTACCTAAAAGGAGACTTGTTATGAAGAACTGACTCACAGCTATGGATGTTGTCTGTGAGTTGGACACTCAGGAGAGCTGGTGGCATAAAACTGAGTCTGAGTGTGAAGACCTGAGAGTCAGAGGGGTCAGTGGTTTAAGGCCCAGTCTGAGGGCAGCAGATGAGATGAGATATCCCAGCTCAATCAGTGATGTAGGCAAATGGGGGAAAATTCCTCCTTCCTCTACATGTCACACTTCAGGCCTTCGGTGAATTGGATGATGCCCCTCCACATAGGGGCGGGCTGTCTACTTGACTGAGTCCATGGAGTCCAGTGCTAACCTGATCCAGAAACACACAGACACACTCAGAAACAATGTGCTACATGAGCAGCCCATGGCCAGCTAAGTTTACACCTAAAATTCACCTTCCCCGAGTAGGAGTGAAAACTGGGAGCTTGCAATGGAGCCGCTTCAAGCAACTCCAAATGGTAAGCATCACATCTAAGTAGAGTTAGTGTGGTTGCTACACATGTGGAACTTCAAGGTAGGTCCCCAGCCTCCCTTTCCAGTCAGATTGTCATCCCCTAACTTGTCCCCCTCCACCCATGCCTGAAGTTCAGGAGCCTCTGATGGACCCTTATGGGAATGAGAGTCTGGTGGAGGAGGCAGGCAATTCTCTCAACCAGCCTCCGCCGGCAGCAGAGTGTGGCAAGGACTCCAGGTGGAAGGTACGTGCTGTGAGACAGGGAGTGGGTAAAGAGTTTTTACTTTTGTCACAGATAATACTCAAGAGTGGGGGTATCTATTGATCCAAAGTAGCGTTTTCTCTGGGAATCAGAAGTGGGGTATGTAACAGAGGACGCTGTTTTGCTGGCTCAGTTGGAGAGCAACATAGAGACTCACAGAAGTGAGCTTTAACTAAGCCTCAAGGAACCTGCGCTGCATTTCGTCCAGGGCACTCAAGGACGCTCAGCCGCCTGGTCCAGTTAAATCGAGGCTGGAGAGCTGAAGCCCCACGTTGAGGCTGTAGACTCATTAGTTGGGAACTAAAGCCTGAAAACCAAGCTGCCCGGGTTTGGCCTGAAGCCCTGGCTTATGACAGCGAGCGATTAGACTCTCCCCATGCCTCTGTCAACAGGGGCCTGTCCTTTGGAGAAAATGGGAGATTATGTCTCTAGGAGGTTATAGAGTTTCTCTTAGGGCAGGAAGTAAATCAATACAGATGCTGGCAACAGAATCACGTAATTCTGCTGACTTACAGCGCTGTGTCAAATCTTATCCTGAGAGCCATGGAGATACTCCAGGTGGAGTGTGTGTGTGCGTGTGCGTGTGTGTACTCATGGGCACACACAGGACATACAAGAGCCCTCTCTTCACCCTTCCTCTGGTGTCCAGAGCACTTTGTGTGTTTATCACCCTTATGCCTTTAGAGCAGTCACCTGTGCACTCTCCATGTCCCCCTGGATGTGTGCCCCACAGGAACAAGAAAAGCAAGTTCTCAATTGCTTTATAGCACGCACAGCACCAGGCATGTGACCGCACCGAGTGGGCATACAATTATGATGGCCATTCAATCTCTTTCCCATTTAAGCATTAAGGTGGTGATGGTCACGAGAAGCAGCAAGTAGGTCTCTAGGATAGGTGGTGTAGGGTTTGGGGATACAGGGATTTTACTAATACTGAGCCATCCATGTAAATCCTCTTCATATTCAGCGGAGTCCCTGTAGCCCTTCCCTGTTCAGCATTTATTAAGTCTGTGTTCACTTATATATGATAGATGCTACTGCACAATGTAAACAAATTTGTGGCAACATTGCTCTGGTCACTAAGTGTTTTGGACTGGATTGTGCCCCACCCCTGCCGATTTGTATGTTGAAGCCCTAACCCCAAGTACATCAGAATGTGGCTGTATTTGGAGAGAGGGCCTTTCAACAGGTAAAATGAGGCCATGGGCCTAATTCAGTGTGACAGATGCTCTTAAAAGAGGAGGAAGAGACACAAGGGATGCGTGCACACTGAGAAAGGCCATGCGAGGACACAGCATGAAGGTGGTCAATCGCATGCTAAGGGGACAGGCCCCAAAAAGAAACAAAACCTTCCAATATCTTGACTTTCAGCCTCCAGAACTATGAGAAAATTGATCTCTAGTTTACGCCATTTAATTTGTGACATTTTGTAATGGCAGCCCCAGCAAACTAATACTCTAAGTTTTCGGCCGATGTTTAGGTTAACATCACAGAGGAAAACAGACATAATTCAGAACAATCTTAGCAGGTAATATTTGCTGCAGATAGTTTTGGCTATCAGTAGATACAAAGAAATCACCTCCAAACGTAATCACTTAGAATGAAAATTGATTACTATTTCTCATTTTTTGATGGGTTTACTGGGCTCAGTCGAACCGTTCTTGTTTGAAATCTCTTCAGGTGACAGCCAGATGTCAATGGGAACTGCAGTTATTTGAAGAGTCGTCTGGGTTAGATGTTCCCGATGGCTTCAGCATTTACATGTCTGGTGCCTGGCAGTGATGCTGGAAGAATGGGACACTGGCTAAACGTGTCTTGTCATGCGGCCTATTCATGTGGCTTCTCCACAGGGTTTCCTCATGTCAGGGTGGTGTCAGGTAGTCAAACTTCTTACGTGGTGGTTGGCTTCCAGCCAGATGAATGTTTCAAGACATGAACATAGGAGATGCAAGGTTCATTGGGCCTTGGAAATCACTCTGTCGCAATGAATGCTGATGAGTGAGTCTCAGGAACAGTCCAGATTCAAGGGGGCAGGAGCCCACAGGTGTGAATACTGGGAGGAGTGGACCACTGGGGCCCATGCTGGATACCAGCTACTGTGAGTATCTTCCCTGAGCAACTGGGATTGGATCCTAACCAGTTAGTTTCTGGGCATCCACATAATGATTCTATTTTATTCTTCACTTTGTATCTAGATTGGTCATAAAACATCACAATGAACCCACTACTCAAAACCCTCCAATCTTTCCCATCTATTCAGATCCTGGGTGGTCTAGAGCAGCAGTTTCAACCTCACTCTTACAACCCATTACTATGTTGTGTATGCTTTTCCATAATAAGAGTTAAAGGACAGGAGTGTGGGGGTTTGCTAATTTTAGAATTCAAATGTATTAAGAGGCAGTCACGCTTTTTTTTTTTTTTTTACAATAGTGTTGCTCTCACTTGTATTCTAACGTCCTCCTGGAATAGCCAAGAAAGTGAGGGGGTTCTGGGGAACACAGAGAGCAGCCCCAAACCAGCTGGTGTCCTACACATGGCCAGCAGGACATGGCCACTGCAGTCATAGCTGTGGCCATTGGGCATTATTTGGGGCTTCATTTCACAGACGTTGCTCAGTGGGACCCTGTTTAGTGAGCTGTGAACAGCGTTTCTGTAAATAAGGCAAAACTAATTAAATAAATAAGAATTTTAAATGATGGTTTGTATTCAAGTAAATATATGATACACTGTGTCACTACTGGTAATTTGTGAAGAGGATATTAATTCTATTGCTATACATTTTGCCCATGGATACATTTTTAATAAAGAATAAGCTACGGGTGGTTGAAAAAACACCGAATAACACAGTACTTACTGAGTTATTAAGGATGAGTCAAAATGATGCTAGGGACATTCCCGCTCTGCAACGATCCATCAGGTAGACAGTCAAAGCAACATGCAAAGGACTTTTGAAGGAATTAAAGGACTTACTCTTAGCACCATGGGAAGTCTGAAAACTGTGTTATTTTAAACCAAAAATCACACTTATATATGTTGACCATATACTAAAATATTTTATTAGAAACACAGGGTTTAATTAAACTAGATAATTTTGTCTTTATATCTACCTGCTTATTTTGCAATATTATATGGTAGTCTGATTTGGCTGTAACATGCTTTTATACATGCAACATATCCAAACCAATGAATAATAAAAATTCTGTAGGACCATCCGCCTTAATCCCATTTCACTTACCTATTGTCCCGTGGTACACCACCCCCAAATGTAGCGGTTTACAATAACAAACATTTCTTACATCTCATGGCTCGGTGGTTTCATTGGGCAGTTCTTCTGCTGATTTTCCCCAATGTGGCTGAATTCAGTGGGTAGGCTCATGGTGGGTGGGCTGGGCCAGAATGACCTCATTTCACTCACTGATTTGGCAGCAACGGCTGGGATGGCTGGTCTCCCTGCACATGATTGTTCTCCTCCTGGAGGAGGCTGGTCTGGTTGCTTCTCATGGCAGCTGGGTTTCAAGGACAGAAGTTGCACAGTGTCCCTACCACATTCCAGGGGATGGAGCTGGTCCCGGGGCCCATCCATGTTCAAGGTGTGGGGAGATGGACTTCACCTTTTGATGGGGGAAACTACAAATAACTTGCAGTTATGGTTAATCAACCACAGCTTCTCAGTATTTCATTTGCATTAGATTGCTACTGCTGTGTCTTCGTCCACTCAGGCCGCAATAACAACATGTCAAACACTGGCTGACTGGCGGACCACAGAAATGTAATTCTTGCTGTTCCGGAGGCTGAGAAGTCTAAGATCACGACATGGGCAGATTCAGGGTCTGCTGAGAGCCCCTTCCTGCTTCATCGTGTCTGTCTTCTCACCGGGTCCTCCCGTGGCCGGAGAGAGGAATCTGATTCCATTCATTGCAGGCTCCCTCTCTTGACCTAATCACCTGTCAAAAATCCATCTCCTGAACACATTGAAGTTATCCACCGTCTGTTCCTGGATGTTTTTCTTACTCATTAAAATCCTCCATCAACTAATGCTGTCGTCGTAAGGGGCTATCTCCCACAGCCACGAGTGGGTGCTTCCATTGCATCTTTAATACTATTCGTGATATATTTCTAGTAAATATTTCCTGCTCCTTTCTTTCTCCCTTCATCTTCTACTCCTATGCATCTTTTCAGACAGACAAATGATCATCTTCCTAAAAACTGTCCTGAATGTCTCGTGAGGAGTCATATTCCAACCCTTGGTTTTCTATATCTAGGCTTTTATCTATCTCCCTGCTCCTGTAAAAATCTTTATTGTTTCCATTTGGTCCAAGGCATGGGAGAGGGCCCCAGGGTGGTTGGAACTTCACAGGCTACCTTGGGGTTTCAGGGAGAGGCTCAGGCAGAAGCCTAGCACCAGGGGGTGAGAGGGGCCCCTCAGAGGCCTCTGGGTTCTAAGGCTGTTAGTGGTGCTTGAGGGTGAGCCTGTGGAAGAGACACGCCCAGCCCAGCCTGGGGGCGGCCGGCCCGCGGAGGTGAGTCAGGCGCCGCCCATCTTCTTGATGAGTCTCACCTGCTCATCCAGGACGTGGTTCTCCAGGAAGTCACAGAGCTGAGGGGCTGCTGGGGTGGAACCCAGGCACGCGGATCCCAAAGGGCCCGGTTCAGGTTCTTTGTGACCACGGTGGCTTCCACGGCGTCCCGAGTTTTCCCCACTCATCTGGGGAAGGCTTCTGCTGCCTGGAAGAGGGCGAGGCTGCGTCCCTGGTTTTGCGTCTTAAAGAGACGCTCCTTGCCCTGGAGCTTCTCCGGGGCCACGAGGGGAAGAAGGGGCCCCTGGCCTCCAGAGCCACATCCTCCGCGGGAGTAGAAGCCCAGAGAGAGGTAGGTGCAGGAGGCCCGCAGATGCAGGGTGACCAGCGATGGGCCTCCACCGGGGTGGGATAATTTTAACGAATTTGGGAGCTCATTGTTGCTCAGCAATAAGGAGTTAAGCACACACACACACACACACACACACACACACACACACACACACACAATAGTGTTGGCTGGTCTCGGAGGCTGAGGATGGCTGAGAGAGTCCTGAAGGTGGAGACTAGAAAAGAGATTAGAGGCTGGTTGGAGGCTGGAAGAAGGGTTGTCCCTGGGTCTGTTCTGTCCAAACACTGTTGGAACAAGAGACAGATTCAGGGACCCCCAAGTGCTCTGGTGGCTTATGTCTATCTTGATATTTTGAATTGTGGTTCTCCTTACAAATCTGGAAAGAGTAGCTTCTATGTGGTGCAAGCAGTCAATCTTTGGGCCTCTGTCTTCTATCAGCTGTTTGATCTTAAACCTCAGTTTTCTTGTCTCTATGACAGTGATAATTCTATCTGTCGCACAGGGTAAGTATACGCTTGGATGAATTAATTTGAATTGTTAGCTACATATAGGGCATTCAGAGGTAAGATTTCCCATTTTTTTTTGCTTTGCTTACAATGCTTTGGAAACGGCTTATATTCAAAAGATATATGCTGAATGACTAAGAGAGTTAGAACTTAATTTTCTAAAGGTTTTTCAAATAGGATAGTTTTGAGTCTGCTTTGTCCTTCCCTAACTTCCCTACCTGAAGGCAGAGCTAAACTTTTATTTCATGAATTAAAAAAAATGACTAAAGTTTATTAATGTCAACCATGGTATGTGGTGCATAATTTGTGCCTTAATAAATATTTAGTAACTGAACAAATAAACCATTGAGCCTGAAACCTACGAAAGCTGAATCTGATATTTAGGGTCGTGGCATCATTGAGAAACCCATTTTAACCTTGTGACAACTTATTCCTTCCTAGAAACAGCTTTATTGGGGTACACTTCATATAAAAATAACTGCACATATTTAATGTGTACACTTTCACGAGTTTGGACATATGCAAACCGCCTTGATACCATCACTGCAACCATGGAACACACATATCCAACGACTCTTTGCAAAGCTTCCTTGAGTACATTCTGTTTTGGTGATAAGAACACTTAACATGAGATCTGTCTTAGCCAATTTTGACGTACACAGTACTGTGTTGCTAACTGCAGAGCCTGTGTTGGACAGCACGTCTCTAGAACTTTGCATCCAGCCTGGGACTTCAGGTCCATCAAAGAGCTACCCCCTTCCCCACCTCCCAGTCCCTGGCAACCACTACTGTGTTCTCTGCTTCTATCAGTTTGATTATTTTAGATACCTCATGTATTTTAGATACCTCATTATTTTAGATATATGCAGTATTTATGAAAGTTTATTCTTGATGCCAAAGCAACTGCTAAACTGTATGATTTCATAAACCATCTTTGTTCAATTTTTATTTGAAGTGAGCCACTTCTCAGTCTGACCGCCGTTCCTTGTACAGTCTCTCCCAAGCCTTGTCAGTGCATGGGTCCAAGTGAGACAGGTGTGTGCGTGTGTGTGTGTGCGTGTGTGTGTGTGTGAGAGAGAGAGAGAGCTGGGAGGAGAGCAGTGGAGCACAGGAAGCAAGGGGAATGCTTGATGAAAATATCTGCTTTTGCTGCTATTTTACTTTTCCAAGTTCTTGTTTCAGCACCTCACCCTGTCCTGTTCGACAGTCTAGACTTATTTTAATCCCATTTCCCAGCCTGCATACTTTGAATGCAATGGGGGGCATAAAAACTCACACCTGCACAGTGCTTGCTTTGTTACATCCCTTTCACATGCGTTATCCTATTTACTTATCATGGCCGTGTTATCTCATGCAGTCCTCTCCGGGCATGTTTTATCATTATTACCATTTTTCAGATGACAAAACAAAGATACAGAGAACCATAGGTGATCAGCTTGGGGGGGGGGGGGTGGTCTCAGGCCAGCAGAGAGTAATGGTATTTGGAATTTAATCTTTTGTTCAGAGTCAATTACAGTGCTTGTCTATAAATTGCATTATTACTTTAAGGGCAATTACATTAGTGGCTTATTCTCTGATGACAGTTCTCTCTCTCTGTCTCTGTCTCTGTCTCTGTCTCTGTCTCTCTCTCTCTCTCCCTCCCTTTTTCAGTTCTGGCTCTCTGACCCAATCAGCCCTGGCTGTTATATTTGATGTGTTGTTTTAAAATCCCCCCCCCTTATTGATTTTCTTATTAGAGCCTCTTTCAAGTCTCTCCTGGAACTGGTCTTCCCTGGAGGCCTGCTTAGGTGAGCACACCTCCCAGCCCCCACCTTTTCCTCATCACAGTTGCTCTGCTCTTTGTCTTAGTTACCTGGTATGCCATCCAAGTGGTCATCCGAACCAGAGTCCTCAAAGTCATAGTTACATTCACAAGAGGAAGCTGACTTGTCTTGGAAGCTCTTAGACACTTGACAGAAAGAGAGCCCACTGTGTGCCTTCCGGGGGCCAGGCTCTGTCTGGGGCATTTAGTGATAAAATCATGAGATTCCGTGGGACTGGCTGCCAGCAATGCTGGCTCCCATCATGAAGGAGGGTGCTTTGGGATAAACCTGGGAGGAAGGGGATTTAAATAGATGAAAGGAGTGGCTAGCGGACCAAGAAAAGTGCTAAACAAGGAGCGAAGAGCCCATGTAGAAATTACTGGTTTTATTTCTCATGTATTAACTGCAAAGGTTTTGTAATTAATTCCTCTATTAGACAGGGTAAGAGTAGGCTGCTGCCACAGAGACCTGATAATACAGTGGCCTAGGGAACAAAGATGTTTATTTCTCTCTTATGAAACAGCCCTGATGGGAGCCGTCCAGGTTGGCAGGGTGGACACTTTCCAAGTTGTTGGTTGGCCACCCTGGGGTCTTGCCATTTCTGCACAGTTGATGCTGGGTTGATGCCACATCCAGGGTCCAGCCATGGGAAAAGAGGAAGGGCAGGTGGAGGAGGCACACTTCCTGTCCCACAACCAGGTCCATGGGGACAAAATGAGCCTGAATTTAATTCGATTGAGAGAATGGATTTCTTGGGCAACTTGCTGTCTAGCCGAATTCCCATTTCTTCCTCCACTCCTTCTAAAGTTTGTCGGAGTGACAGTGGGCCTCCTGGGAAGAGGGTGGGTGGGTGGAACAGGCAGGAGGCAGAAAGGTCTAGGCAGCATCCAGAGCCATTGTGTGCGCCTCACGGGGTCCCACTGACCACACTGGACAGAGCTTTCTGCTTCCACGGTCAAATAATATATGGAGGCCTTTTCTAATTTGCAGGAAAAAAACCCAAATTAACAGTTTGATGTTTACAACGTAAAATTGTCTTCCTGTAATTTTTAATTAAAATGTTGGCACCTGCTAATGCTTAAATGCAGATAATGGGAAGAAATGAGACCATGGATGACCACGTGACATCTGAAGCTGTCAATGGAGAAAACATTCCCAGAAGCAGCCCCCCCGCCCCTTCCCGTAGATCAGTTCATACTGTGTTCCTGGGCCCCGTGTGTTTCTGGTTGGGACTTTGCTTGGCATACACAGCGCATGGTCATGTTTTCTGCCAGATAAAGCACTTCCTATCTGGTAAGATGGCATTACGCACATCATTATTGTGCTTGGGTGGCAAAACCTGATGACTCTCAGGTGTTCCTCTATCTGAGCACTTCTGAGAACGGTTTGTTTAGGACACAAGGATGACCTGCTTTTCATGAGCTGGGAATCACCCCACCATCTGCCCCCGTGGCAGGTGATGTCGGGTTCCAGGGGAGGGCCTCCCTCACAAAGATATATATCCTAGGAAACGTAGCTAGAATCCGTTCTCAGACAGAACACACTCTCTCTGCAATAGTTAGCACAACTCAAACCAGATGCAGCTGACCCTGGACACAGGTGTTTGCTTCTCCCTTCTTCCCCGGAACACATGCTAGTTGGTGGCAGTTTGAAAGTTTGTACTCAAAAAGCTTTAAAAAAAACTTTTTTTCTTCAAAAAAGCAAGAAGACTCTTTTGGGCTGTCATCTTCGACAAATGCAGCCTGGTGGGAACGACTCTCTATAAAAATGAGAACCAGACCATCTCTCATCGTGCCCGAGAGGGTCAGGGAAGGGGCACTTCACTGCTCTGTCTTATGAGCCTTTCCGTCAGGGTCCCATCTGCCTCATCAAATTCTGCCTCTGCCTCACAGGCACCAGCCTCCTGGGAGTTGTTCTCAAATCCAAAATCAATAAGCAGAGCTGTCAGTCAGACCCGGCCTAGGGGCTGCCTCTCCTGACTGGGGATTTCGGGAGAGGCCCAGGGCTCCCTTTCCACAGCAGTGCGCTTGGCTCTCCATGAAGTTTGCTAATTCTCACGATTAATTGCCTCATTAATGAAGGAGATTCCCACAGTATATATGCTTTGGGCCAGGTTGTCAGATACTTCTGAAAGGGTTTAATGTCAAGAAAAGTTTCAATGGTGTCATTAGTTCAGTTAAGTAAGCATTTAACAACTCCACTGGGGTGATTGCTGCTCTGGGAAAAGACACAAAGAGGTTATCTGCCCATTTTAATACTCCCCAGAAATGAGAAGTCGGTGTGTGAGACCGGGGGAAGGGGGGAGGTGATGGAGAAATGAAAACGAACGAAAGCTAGATCAAACTTGGATATTACCAGTGCATACCGTAGCTTGAAATTAATCATGCCATCCGATTTACCACATACTTGGTTCACGTTTGAAAGCTGCGGTACTAGAATTTACTGACATCCTTTATTGCCTTGTTCCTGCCCCAGGACATTTGTATCGGTTTTTCTTACTACACGATGTTTTTCTTCTGGTCCTTGTGTGGGTCCCTTTCTGCCCTTCTTTTGGTTCTTGATTTAAATGTTACCATGTTGGGGAGGTTCCTTCATGACCTTAGTAAAAATAGTTGCACCTGTCATCAGTCTATGCCTTCCCATTCTTTAATCCCGGACATGGGTACCTGTGCTTAGTAGTTTATTGTCTGTCTCTCCTCTGGAGCAGAAGAAGGACTGGTTTTGTCTCATTCCCTGCTGTATCCTCAGAGCCAGAATAATTCTTGGTGCATAATAAGTGCTCAATAAATATATGACAATGGGAGAAACAAAATACTAATAATAGCAATAGTAATAATAATTAAAACTTCCCAAATACGCTCATCCAGGATAAAACACCATTTACATTAGAAATTCATTGTTCCATATATAGGATACAATTTTTGGTGATACTTTAAGAGAGTTTTAACTTTATTTTCATTTGAATTGAACAGAAGAAAAATATGAAAATAAAAGAATGGTGAAATTTCCCATAGATTATTTTTACTGTAAGGGATCATTATTTCACCAAAGATGACGCTCTAGAGAGAATGAAAAACATGAAGAAGCTGGAGGCACTATCATCTTTTTAAAATGACACTCGAAGCTTCTGTCCAGAAGCTTCTCACAATTTCCCCCACCTTCCCAACTTTTGTTGATTATATTATTTTGTTTGTAATGTCCATGGTTTGTGGTCTCTTTGGTATCTGTGATTCATAGAACTGTGAAGCATTTGTTTAACTGAAACGAGTCCCTGCCTACCATCAGCCCTTTCTAACACGTTCCTTCGTCCTTTCCTTAGGTTACATTTTGACATAACTCCCCTTTGACTGCCTTTCGCTGGCGAGTGGCTTTTCCCGACTGGCCCATAGGTGGCGCTATAGCATCGCTGTTAAGAAGCCGTTTCTAACGTCACACCTGGGGTTAACATCTCAGCTCCTGCATTTCCGAGCTGTGTGACCTTGGGAAAGTTACTAACTTTCTCTGTATCTTAGTTTCTTTCTTTGAAAAATGGGGATGAGTATAAAACCTACTGCATAGGTCGTTGTCTGGGCTAAATGAGATCACGCTCTTCATACAGTGCAAGGCACACAGAAAACCCCTCACTAAGCCCTTGAGAGAGATCATGTTCCTTTCAGTGTTGTCTCCCAAAAGATCTCTCACACTAACTGTGGAGCCCAACAGATCAAATATTCTTCCTTCCTGAGACCTCACACTCAAATTACACACATATTGTTGTTTCCTTATGTCCAGTGCCAAGGCTGTATATGTCCGAGACCACAGCCTTGGAACTCTGACGTGTACAGCCTTGGCAGTGACTGACGGGAGGCAAAGGCACCCAGCCGAGGGAGGCCCTGGGAGGGCGGCCAGGTGCCTTCCAGCCACTTTGGAATCATTGTCATGAGCCAGTCAGCCCAGGAGAAGGTCTGTAGCTACAACTGCAGTGACAACCAGCCTGCATCTGACTAGTTTATTGCCACAGTTGGATGTGATTTGCTTTAATGCTGATATCCCTCCTGCCAAGGCTCATGCTGCTTACTCAGATGTTGGTCACATTTTGATAATCATTTAACCTTTATTTATTGAGCACCCCATGGTGTAGATAATCATCTCTGGCTGTCAGAGGAGGAGATCCACAGAGTCCGTGCAGAGCCCGAGGACCCCCTCCCAGCGAGCCCCTCTGGAGAGCTGGGCCCGTCAGTGTAAATGGGAGGTTCCTCGTGAAATTGGTTTGTCCACAAAACTGGCATTGTAAATTTCCAGCAAATAAAAAAAAAAAATGGGAGAAAATTGTTTTATTTCTACTTGAGGAATTGTGATTATGCCTTCTTTTATTTTCTTACTATTATGTTTATATTTTGGTCATTTCGTCATCACCTAACCCCTGACATAAATATGCTTGATCTCACCGATTTCCATAACTGGATCAGAGAGATCAGGGATTGAGCAGAGTAATGGATTCCATTACAGTACAATGGATTTCAAACTTCCCTGGTGAACCCCTGCACCTATTCATAAGTGAAATTTGGCATTTTAAATTCAATCTGTATTATTATTTTTTTTTAATCTGTGACATCTTTTATAGGCTTTGATGTAAAGGGTTATGGTGGCTCAATAAAAATAAATTAGGATGCTTTCTACATTCTGTTTAAATAGTATTAGAATTACATATTATTTCTATTTAATTCACAAGCTTTTAAAAAGTAATCTCTTTAATTCTAGAGAGAACTTTGTATATTTAGTTATTTTTTCCCCAAAGACCTAGTTCTTGGCTGTATTTATCAATTTTCCTCCAGGGAACTTTCAAAACATATGAATTATTCTTAATAAAAAATGTTACTAGAATTTTAGGCTCTTGCCTATGAATACTGTCGTTTTAGTCTGGGAATCAAAAACTCAGTCAAGGGAGATGGTGTAGACAGAGTAGACTGAAAGCCATTCCAAGGGGTCTTCTCATTTTCGACCACCAGAGAGCAGGGTGAGTGGACCTCATGGCCTTGATTTTCTGCTTAGCACTGAGTTGGACGCTGGCATGGTATCCTCACCTTACCGTGAGGAACGTCCTGAAGAATCAAAAGTTTTGTAGGGTACTACTGAGGATATTTTATTCTATATTACTCAGTGTCCTCTGTATAAAAACCTAGGCAAGACCTTTCATCTGGACCCGTGCAGTCCATGCCTGGCTAGTGAGGACTTGAAATATGGCTAGTGAGACTGAGCCATTATTTAATTTAAATTTAAAAAGGAGTACTCAGCAATTTGAAAGTTGTAAGCATTTGGAACAACTTGAGTATATGAGTCTACTTCCTCAACTGTACCTTTCATGAACTCTGAATATAGATTAAGTGTTTCCAATGACACTTCAGTGTCTCTATGGAGATGAGCTGTGCATGTAAGATACACATTCTATTTTGATGACTTAGTAAAAAACATCTCATTGCTAGTTTTATATATTACGTTGAAATGATAATATCTTGGGTTAAATAAAATGTTACTAAAATTAATGTCTTTTTAAAAACCTTTTAAAATGTGGTTATTAGGAAATTTTACATTACATATGGGAATCACATTATATTTCTACAGCTCTGGCATAGGCTAAACTTCCAGGGAAAAAAATCTGTTTCTTCTAAGGAACTTATGTATTCCTTTTGTTTTGTTTTCTCAAAGAAAATATGGATGTTATAAGCAAATTAATTTACCTAAACAGGTAAATTCTTGGCCATCGGAATCTCAACAGCTCTACTTTTGGCTTAGTATTGTTTCCTCTAAGATCTTATCAGTTTCATGGCATCATTTAATTTTTCCGCCTGGTCTTATCTTCCTGCTGTGTCTGTGTTTGTTCTTGCTGTGGTTTAATTTAGTTTGCATTTGTCTCATTGATCATTGTGTATGTATCCTCGTAGGTGATGCCAAATCATCATATGGAGAGCCCGGACTTCCCTGTGAATCATTTCAAGTCATAAACATGGCAGGACACTGACAACGGTCTGATAAAATCCTTGCATTCGAAGGAAATGATAGAAACACAAAGGGATTGGTGCTCCATCTAGTTCAACACAAGTCTTCTGTTTCTAAAAGCCACTCTGGTCTGTGGCTAGAAATCTTTCCCAGAGTGTTTTAAATAGGACCTAGACGTTCACTAATTGAATGTCGCTGTTTAAGTGATAGCGTCAGTGTGGCTGAATGTTATCATAAGGGGATGATTTCCTGCTGCCAGATAATGCTGACGTGAAGCTGAGATCTAGGAGTGCAACATGAAAGAGGTTGATGATACGGCCACATGATGCTACTACGAATGATCGGCCAGTGTACAGCGTATAAAGTAAATCAGTCTTTTTTCCCTATGAAACCCAGCTTAGTGGTTCGTAATAATGCTTGTGTTTTGGGTTATGTTAAAAGATCAGCTGGTCCTATCAACAGGGCTACAATTGTAAAATGACTCTGGACTTTCAAATCACAGAGACTTTTTGTTTTGTTTTGTTTTGCATTCTGGCACTTTCCTTTCCCAGCTAAGTGACTTTTGATACACTTCATAAACCCTTCTCAGACCTCCTTTTTCCACCCGTGAAATGGAGGTGATGGTAGTTCTCTCTCATGGCTTCTGTGGAGTCATGTGTGAGTAGAATTTTGGGTGCTCAAAGTCACATAATTCTCTCTTCTTCCCTCCTTGCTCCCCATCGTGTTCCAAGCCATCACTTATGTGGGGACATTAATTTCCTGACTGCTCCCACCTCTCCTGACTTCTACCTCCACCATTATTTTCTGAGTAGTTGACATCTCTGTTGAGTGTTTACTCTGTGCCAGACACTTTACTCTTATCTCCTCACACAAGCTTTGGAACAGATGAGAACACCAAGTCTTAGCACAGTTCACTATCTTGCCTGGGAAAATTATTATTGCTTCTTATAGTTATAAAGAAATAGAACTGAAACTCACAAGCATGTCTGTGGGACTCCAATCTGTACGACCCTTTCATCAGATACAGTAGGAGCAGTAATCGGTTGCTTTCAGTTCTCTGAAACATTGGTTACTAAAACATTGATTACTAAACTGACATTTCAGGGCAATTCCTCTAAAGAATTTTGCCTGCATTTAAGGGGCAGCCACCCCGTGACTGGTGGGGGCCAATCTGGCCTGTGGCTCAGCTTACGTCTTTCTGGTGAGGACTGCAGAATGGATAAAGGGCATGTCATTTTATAAGATACAATTTTTTTGTTTGTTTGTTTGTTTGTTTTTTATCCTCACCCAAGGATATTTTTCCATTTTTTTGTACAGATAGAGTGGGAGGGAGAGAGAGGAAGGAGAGAGAGAAACATCGACGTGAAGGGACACATCGAGTGGCTGCCACCCGCACGACCAACCAGGGCCGGGGACAAACTGCAACCGAGGTACGTGCCCTTAGCGGGAACCGAACCCGGGTCCCTCTGGACCGCAGGCCGACGCTCTAACCGCTGAGCCAAACTGGCCAGGGCGAGATACAATTTTTTTTTTTATTTAGAAAGTGAAGTGTCACATACATTAGCTAACTTCATTATAAACAAAATATCTCAATTAGAACCAGGGTTAAAAATTATAACATATTCAAGCTCGACTTTAGGACTTAGTTTGTGAACTAACATACACTCCTCTCTTTAAATATTACTTTAAAAGCAAAGACACAAGACCGTGCTGGAGTCTCCCCTGTCCAGTGAGCATCTGATTGTTGGTTCATGAACTGGCCTCCAGTGGAGGCCACTCCAGATTGGTAGGTGGCAGGTTTAATAAGCAAGGAGACTCTCTAATGAAGCTTGTCTTGGGTGACCACAGGACCAGTTGATCCCTGCCCCCATGTGCCATTATCTTAGAAGTTTATACAGAGGCCTTACCTGGTTTCAGCCACTGATACTGCCCAGATGGTCTCAGTACCACATTGCTCTTTCAAGGCTACATCCTTGAAAATGGTTCTGGCTGTGGGAATGGTGGGCAGAATATACATTCCAAGGACAGGGGAGGGAGTGAAGACCCTTGGATTGCTTGGGTCTAGGCTGAGGGTCAAAGTGGTCACTTCCTTTTGAGGACCTGCTCCAACAATGGTGTTATCATCTATTATAGGCAAGTGTATTATAGAATAAGCACCTCTTTTGATACATACCTTCTATCTATTGGTAATCAAAATTTAAATGGCCAAAGTAAAGCTACAAAACCATATTAAGCCAAAAACTGATACAAGAAACATGATTTTATTTGGCTCTAGATTTTCTTATCTTACTCCCTCAGTCTCCTTCCTTCGAAATGTATAACTTCTTTCTAAAGAGGAAAGACCCAATTCTTGTTAGGTATTTTGAGAACATATAGACAGAGTAGAATTTACTTGTTTATTCCAATAGATAGTCATGTTGATTTATTTATTTATTCACCCATCAGAAAATATGTATTGATTACATATTTGAATAAATAAATTATAAACTTTATAAGTATCAGGCATGTCTTGCTCTAGGCACTGGAGATAGAGTGGAGAGTGAGTGGACATTAGGGTTTTCCTGGTCCTTAGTTTTTGACGAAGGAGAGTATAAATGAGCATCATGAGGTAAGGGGTGGACATGAAGAGTCTGAAGAGCACAGTAGAGTCAAAGAGAAAGAACAGATTTTTGAGGGCCAGATGGGGACACACAGAATACACTCTTTCCTTCCAGCTGCCTCACATATAACAGACATTCAAAAATTACTTGTTGAATAGGCAAATTAATTTTATAAAGAATTGATTACTTTTCACCCTGGCTGGTTTGGCTCAGCGGTTAGAGAGTCAGCCTGTGGAGCAGAGAGTCTGGGTTTGGTTCCCATGGCACGTACCTTGGTTGCAGTTTGTCCTCCGCCCTGGTTAGGGTCGTGTGGATGGCAGCCACTCGATGTGTCTCTCTCACATCAATGTTTCTCTCTCTCTCTTCCTCCCTCTCTCCCTCCTGCTCTATCTGTAGATAAATGCAAAAAAAAAAAAAAATTGTCCTCGGGTGATGATAAAGAAAAAAAATTGGCTCCTTTTCAGAAGCACCCCAAAACAAGGCTTATCATTGAAATGCTTTCCCATCCCATTGAAGGTATCGTATGGAGATGGGGGTGTGTAGAGAACACTTAAAGATTCTCTCTCCTGAGTGGCTTTGACTATCATGGTCAAAGGACAATGAAAAGTGAGGTTGAGAAGATCCTTAAGATGCTCCTTTGTAAAAACTGCAAACATAAATATCAATTTGACTCACCTCATGTTGTAAATCTCGCTTGATGTTTTAAAATATGGATTTGGAGATCTATGCATAAAGTACACTGTCAGAAATAAGCCTGAGTAATTCAGTGTTCTTTCTCTAAGGGTCGGCTCATGAGCTAGGGCAGCAGAATCCAAGTTATTTCTTCAACATGTTCTGCAAAATGCTTGCCAACATGTACGCATGGCTCTGTTGATTTCAGAGTTTTACTGTATAGTCACTTCTTGTTCATTGTCATGGGGAATGGGTAAGGTAAAATACCTTGATCTTAAAAGTCTCATCATGGATTGCTAGGCCTTTTTTAATCATTTGCTGTCTTTTTAAAAGTATGTCAATGTTTTGTCATTTTGAGAAGACATTTAAAAGTTTAAATATATGCTCTTACTTATTACAATTGCCACGTTATTGCTCAGGGCAAGTTTATGTAAAATATTTAAATAAAAACAGCAGATTAATCCCCAAAAGGAAAATAACATTCTGCTATAAACCATTTTCACTGCAAACCTTGGAGTGAAATTCTTGTGGTGTTTCTATTATCCTCTAGGTTGCTGAATGAATTTAGATTAGACTCATAACTTGGTTTTTGTCATTTCATTAGATAGTCTCTCTTGAGCTAAGTTGCATGCCCTTTCTTCATGGAGAAACTTGACAGAAGAAAATAATTTCTGGTAGAGTGTCATGATGCTGAATTGTACATGGGACAGAGAGGAGGAGGAGGGATGAAGGATTTGATATATAAGACAGGGATTTGTGGGGGGCCCACAGCACATGTGTCACCATGGTGATATGCTTTCACTGATTAGAGAAACTGACTCAGAGCTGCTTGAGTTGGGGGGGAACATTCACGAATTTTTTATTTTATTTTTTTTACTTTTTTATTGTGGCAAAATATATAATAAAATTTACCATTTAAACTATTTTTAAGCACACAATTCAGTGGCATTAATTATATTCACAACGTTGTGGTAGCCATTATTACCATTTCTAACAATTATTCATCACCCCTCCCCCAAACAGACACTCTGTAATCATTAAGCAATAACTCCCCATTTTCTCCTCCCTTTTTCCCCTGGTAACCTCAAGTCTACTTTCTGTCTCTATTAATTTGCCTATTCTAGGTATTTCATGTAAGTAGATTCACACAATATGTGTCTTTCTTTGGTTGGCTTAGTTCATTTTGCACATTGTTTTCAAGGTTCATCCATGTTGTGTGATGTGTTAGAACTTTATTCCTTTTTTATGGCTGAATAATGTTCCATTTTATGTGTTTATGACATTTTATTTCTCAGTTCATCTGTTGATGGACTCTTGTTTCAGACAACTTGGGTTGTTTCTACCTTTTGGCTTCTGTGAATAATGCTGCAGTGAACATTGATGCACAGCTACCTTTGAATTTCTGTTTTTAATTCTTCTGGGTATGTAACTAGGAGTGAAATTGCTAGGTCATATGGAATTCTGTTTATCTTTTTGAGGAAGCTCCAAATTGTTTGCATAGCTTCTACCAGCAATGTATGAGGATTCTGATTTCTCCAAGTCCTCATCAACACTTGGTCCTTTCTTTCGTTTGTTTCTAGCCATTCCAGCAGGTGTGAAGTGATAGCCCACTGTGGTTTTCATTTGCATTTCCCAAATGACTAATGGTGTTGAGCGTCTTTTCATGTGCTTATGGCCATTTGTATATCTTTTTTGGAGAAATGTCTATTCAAGTATTTTGCCCATTTTAAGTGGGTTTTTGTCTTCTCATCGCTGAGCCATGGAGGTTCTTTATATACTCTGGAGTTAAACCTTTATGAGGTAAGTAATTTGTAAATACTTTCTCCCATTCTATATATTTTCTTTTCACTTTGTTTCTTTTTTTAAATCTTTATTGTTGAATGTATTACAGATGTTCCTAGTTTTTCCCCCATTGATCCCCTCCTCCCCACTCCCGCCCCCCTCCCGCCTTTTCCCACACTATTGTCTGTGTCCATTGGTTATGCATATAAATTCTTTGGTTTATTTCTTCCCACCACCCAACCCCTTTCCCTTTGAGGTTTGTCAGTCTAGCAATACATTTGTACTTCTTAATCCCTTCACCTTTTTCACCCATTCCCCCAACCTCCCTTGCATCTGGCAACCAACAAAATGTTCTCTGTATCTATAAGAATGTTTCTGTTCTGCCTGTTCATTTTGTTTGTAGATTCCATTGTCAATAGATATGTATTCATTGCCATTTTGTTTGTTCATATATTTTATCTTTTTCTTCAAAAAGACCCTTCATCATTTCATATAATAACGGTTTGGTGGTGATGAACTCCTTTAACTTTTTCTTGTCTGGGAAAGTCTTTACATGGCCATCGATTCTAAATGACAGCTTTGCAGGATAGAATAATCTTGGTTGTAGGTTCTTGCTTTTCATCACTCTGAATATTTCTTGCCACTCCCTTCTGGCCTGCAAAATTTCTTTTGAGAAATCAGCTGACAGCCTTATGGGAACTCCCTTGTAGGTAACTAACTGCTTTTCTCTTGCTGCTTTTAAGATTCTCTCTTTGTCTTGAGCCTTTTGCATTTTGATGATGATGTGTCTTGGTGTGGGCCTCTTGGGGTTCATTTTGTTTGGGACTCTCTGTGCTTTCTGGACTTGTATGTCTGTTTTCTTCACCAAGTTAGGGAAGTTTTTTGCCATTATCATTTCAAATAGGTTTTTGATTTCTTGTTCTCTCTTTTCCTTCTGGTACCCCCAAGATGTGAATGTTGGCACGCTTGAAGTTGTCCCAGAGGCTCCTTACACTATCCTCATTTTATTGGATTCTTTTTTCTTTTTTGCTGTTCTGATTGGATGTTTTTTACTTCCTTATATTCCAAATCGATGGTTTGCTTCTTGGCTTTACCTACTATTGAATCTCTGTAAATTATTCTTTATTTCAGTTAGTGCCTCCTTCATTTCTGACTGTGCATCCTTCATTTCTGACTGGTCCTTTTTTATGCTCTTGAGGCCCTCACTAAGTTCACTGAGGGTCTCACTAAGTTCATTGAGCATCCTTATAAGCAGTGTTTTGAACTCAGCATCTGTTAGGTTGCTTATCTCCATTTTGCTTAGTTCTTTTCTTTGGGTTTTGTTTTGTTCTTTCATTTGGGACCTGTTTTTTTGTCTCCTCATTTTGGCTGCCTCCCTGTGTTTGTTTCAGTGTATTACTTAATGAGAGGTATGGGGCTAGCTGAGACTAGATGCTGCTTGTTTGAAAGAAGGAAAACCTGAAGCAGGATCCAAGACAGGCCAATCCTGTGGTTAAGCAACTGGCAACAGCTTGAGTGGGCCTGAAAGCTGGGTGGGGCGGGGCCTCAGGGAATCACCAGGGTGGGGCAACCAGTAAGAACCGGGTTGCTAGAGTCCCAGATATGGTGACTGTCTGCCACCCCAGGGAGGGGCTCACCAAAGGAACAAAGGCCTCTGACAGCATGTTTGTCCCAGAGAAAGCCCCCTCTCCATCCTTTGCTCCAGTGCCAAACAGCTCAGTTCTTCCCTGTATGTCTCTGGTGCCCCTTGAGCTGCCTCCCCTCCAAGCTTAGAGGTAGTGAGTCTGATAAGTCCGTGAGCGGGCCCTTTAAGAGGAGCTACCTGAGGCTCCAGCCGCCTCAGCCTTCCTGAGCCTCAGTTCCCGCTGGTTTTTCCAGCCAGAAGTTATGGGGACTTCTCTTCCTGGCACTGGAACCCTGAGTGGGGTGTCTGGCGTGGGATGGGGACCCCCTCAGTCCTCAGGGAGGACTTCCCCAGCCGAGGTGTCCTGATTTTTATCCACCACATGAGGGTGTGGGACCAGCCCGTCGGCCTCCTCCCCTCCTACCAGTCTCGATGTGGCTGCTGCTTTAATTCCATAGTTGTAGGACTTCCATTCAGCTGGATTTCAGGCAGTTTTGAATGATGGTTGTTCTGTAGTTGTAACTTTGATGTGGTTGTGGGAGGACGTGATACCACGTTTACCTACCTGCCATCTTGAGGGGCTCTTTTCACTTTCTTGATAATGCACTTTGATGCATTGAATTTTTTTTGTGTGTGTGAAGTCCAATTTATCTTCTTTTTCTCTTGTTGCTCTTACTTTTGTTTTTATGTTTAAGAATCCATTGCCAAATCCAAGGTCATGCAGAATTTACCCATGTGCTATCTTCTAAGGCCTTTACAATGTTAGCTTCTATGTTTAGGCTGTTGATCCATTTTTTTTTAGATACAGAAACTTTTTTTTATTATTTTTTAAAATTAATTAATTTATTTTTGTTACAGATGTTTCTCCTTTTCCCCCCACTGATTCACCCCTACCTCTCCCTTCCTGCCCTGTCCCCACCTTTGTTGTCCATGTCCATTATTCATGCATACATGCATATAAGTTCTGTGATTTATCTCTCCCTCCCCACCTCCTGTTCTGGGGATTGTCAGTCTGTACCCCACTTCCACATCTCTGGGACTACCCCATTCCTCAGACTGTTATGTTCATTGTATTCCACAAATAAGTGATATTTGTCTTTCTGTCCTTGGCTTGTTTCTCTTAGGATAATGCTCTCCAGGTCCCCCATGTTGTCTCAAAGGATAAGAGATCTTTCTTTCTTACAGCTGCATAGTACTCCATTGTGTATATGTACCACAGCTTTTTTATCCATTTGTCTACTGCGTTGATCCATTTTGAATTAATTCCCGTGTATGGCGTGAGGTAGGGGTTCAACCGGATTCGTTTGCATGTGGAAATCTAATTGTCCCCACTCACTGATTCTTTTCTCACAAGTATTTTTCTTTCTCGTTAATATCTTCAAAACTTTAAGAATTTATTTTAGCCAACAGAGGAAAAAAATAAGACAAAATAAACTTCTCATTACCTCACACATTTTGGGTTAACTCTGTTTCTGCCATCTGTTCCAGAGAGGAGCAGCACCCACAAACTGTCTTCTCAGGAGGACCTGAGAAGTCTGCGGAGACTTACGGGTGACAGCTTGTTATGGAACTAGAAACCTTATGGACAACTTGAAATAGAGGTTTTCCAGTGTTCTTTAGGGTTAGAGAGTCACCTGTACAGTTCCTTCAGAATTTCAGAAATAAGCTTGACCTAGCTGTTTGGAAGCTGCTGATATCATAAGGTCATTTTAACATGAAGAAAATAATAATCAATAAATGGACACTGGTTGATGGGCTTGAGGAGAGAGGCTCTGCCAGAATCTCTGTTCCATTTTGTTTTTGACAGCTCAGGGCCCACAACTGGGTATGTTCTTCTTTCAACAGTTCTTTTTTCTCAATAAAATTTGTGGCTGTTCTTTTTTGCTAGAAAATTTCCTTTAATGAAGAGTTATAGTTCCTACAGGGAAGTTGCAACTTTCCCAACTCATTTTATTTCAAGAAAATATAATGAGCATCTATCATGGGTTAAGTGTTATGAGAGCCATTGGGAATCCCATAAAGAATAAGAAACGATTCCAGCCCCAGGGCAACTTAACAACACAGTGAGGGAGGTAGACAAGTATGTAGTCAAGCGTACAAGATTACTGAAGACTGAAGAGAGTACTTTCCAGAAGTACAAGAGCTGTGAGATTTTATATGGGTGGTCTTTGGACCCAAAATGCCATAGTTTGGATACTATCTCTGCAAATCACTGAGTGTGTGGAAGCTGGTTGCTTAACCTCTCTGAGCCTTGGTTTCCCAACTGTAAAATGGGAGGGATTGAATCTAACTCAGAGGGTTGTTATAATACAGTAGAGATATTGAGATACAATACATGGATATCCCTGGTGGCACATGGTAATCACTTAAGAACCAATGTTTATACAGTGCCCCATGCAGCCCAATCTCTCTCTATAACGGTCTCAAATGATCTAAGAGGCAGGTATTGTTCCCATTTCACAGGTGACACTGAGACTTGATGGGGATAAAATTGTTTGCACCAAACCCCATCGCTAGCCAATAGTGGTGTTGGCGTCTGAAGGTATGCAGTTTATTCACAGAACTTATACTCATAACCACTTTCTACTGCCTTGCAAGGGAAAAAATAATGTCTCCTGATCACACATTTGAAGGAATACTTATTTAGAGTTGGGATAATCATGGAAGGCTTCCTGGAGGAATTAGACCTTGAGGTTGGCCTTTAGGTATAATAGAAAATCATTGTCTTCTCTCTCTCCACTCTAGTTTAAACACATGGTGTTGTGTTAACATGAGGTGGACAGAGAACAGTATTTTGATTTTTGAAATGCCCTAGGGTTGAAACTTATCTGCCAGCTTCCTCCAGATATTTATTAAGCTCGGTGCTGCTGCATTTCTCTAACCAGCACTTCACTGTTCCATACTGTGAGCGACAGCGTCTCCCACAAGAGCTGGGGTGCACAGGAGAGCGTCGGCTCCCGTCCAGGACCTGCCACTCAGGGTGAGTGCTTTCATCACTTCAGCAGCATGGAAAATCGGAGGTTAAAAGGGGTCAGAAGTTGAGTTTGCTTTTTCCAGGCCAGCCCTGGTTGTTTGCTTAGTAAATTCTCTTGATAATAGAGAGATGTCAAAAAAGGCCCCCGCTCCAACTTTGTAATGTGATAGAAATGAAAGTTTACACTGCTCAAGTGAGAACCCTGCCAAGCTATAAGTCCATCTGTTTACTTGTTGGTAATACACACAGCTCATGGTTACGGGAATTAGCCCAATTTGTACCAACCATGATGTTGTGAGCATATTCTTTTAAAATGATTGACAGCACACAATACATCGAGATCTTTTTATTCCCCGTATTAATATAATATGAACTGTGAGAAGATGAAAGCCTCATTTACATAACCTGAGATAAAGAAGGTGAAATATTGTAATTATCTTTTCAAGCTAAGTTTTCACTGCTATCGAAATTAACCTATGCAAAGAGGGAGTTAACCCCCAAGGAGAGCTCTTGTCCCATAAAATCTACTCGTGAAATCGGGGCAGTTTATAAACTGGTGGGTGAATTAGCTCTCTGCTATTGAGATGCAGACTGAAGTGAAAACAAATTAGGGATTGCTGTGTGCTGGAGGGCATTTTAATTTTTTCTCTGGAAATGTTCCATTTTTATTTGGCTTAAATGGACAAGATTATTACAACTGGCCATGCTTGCTTGATTTGTTTCAAAGCAGTGAGATTGGGAAGAACAATGATCTTGAGCCAGAAGCTAGGGGCTTCGGTCTGAGCTCGGCCACACACAAATTCTATGACCGCGTGAGATGCACTTGACTCCTCTCAGGTTCAGTTTGTTGACATTTCAACTGGCCTGGATGGCGGGCACACTCTAAAAAGCTGGGATTCTAAAGGAAGCTCATGAGTGCCTACCAGAGAGATACATAGTTAGACTGATAGTTTAAAATTCAGTATATCACAAATTCTTAACATATAACATTAATTTAAAAATAACCCTGAAGTTTCTGAGTTATATAAAAAATGGTTATTTTCATTAGAAATAACAGAGAACAAGGAAACTATAGCTTGTCTGATGCTTTGAATCTCATTAAAATATTAAAGTAAACATTATTATTATTATTTTTTTTACCGCAAGTCACAGTTAAATCATTTGGGACTTTAAAAGAAAAAGAGTTCAAAGGATTCTTGCTTTGATTATATATTGCTGTCTATTTTAAAAGCAAAATTAATGGCTTAAAATATAGTCGGCCTTTGTTTATCGCAGTTAATCAGTTCCAGACTCTACCTCGATAAATGAATTTCCACAAAGTAGGATTCTTTATTTATATATGCTCGTACTGACATTGACTATTTCACAATTGCTATGGGTCAGGAATCTGGGCATGACTTGTCTGGGTGTCTGATTCAAGGTTGAACTCACCCTGCTGAAGCTGTGGTTTTATCTGAAGGCTCAACTGTTGGGAGGGATTATGCTCTGCTCACTTAGGTGGTGGTTGGAAGAATCTAGTTTCTTGCAGCCTGTTGGAATGAGGGCCTCAATTTCTTGCTGGCTGTTGGTTAGATGCTTCCTCTCTCAACTCTTTTCTTTGTGGGCTTCATAGGGGAGCTCCAAACTGAGAGAGTAAAAGAAAATAAACTCCAAGGACAGAAGCTACAGTCTTTCTATAACCTGATTTTATAAGGGAAAGCCCATACCTTATGCCATATTCTATTACTTAGAAGCATGTCAATGATTGCAACTGACCTTTAAGGGGAGAAAATTATATAAGGGCATAAAAAAAAGAGGTGAGGATCTCTGGGGTCTTCTTAGAGACTGTCTACCGTAACACCTAATACCCTTTTACTTTATTTCAGGAAAGTGATTCTAGATGTAGAAAATAATTATTCTGTATCTTTTACTGTAATGGAAAACAATAATCTTTACAACTAGATGTCATTTATTTGGGGCAGGTAAATTCCAGCCCTACCTTAAATAGATGAAATATTGTGTTTGCAATGGCTTTAGTAGTCTATGGATATATGAACATTAATTACCCAATAATGTCAAGGGTATAAAGGAGAAGCACAGGTAGGTCACTTTGTAAATTGAGATAAGTCTTCTAAGTTGATGACAGGTAGCTTGTAATCATAGTTTGTCCACCCTCTCTCTGTTCAGAAGTCATATGAAGATAGGTTTCTTTCAGCTGGATTGTTACTGTAGCCTTTTTGCATGCTAGGCATGGTGAGGAATGGTGTTATTCTGGGCCACACAGATAAGTGGACACAATTGTCTCCGTGTCTTCATTACCTACCCTCTTTCCCTTTCTGGTATTCATCACCTCTGCCAGTTCTTACTGGCAAGAAAACACCAGAAACCAGCAACTTGGAGTAACACCAAAGTATGAGCTCATCCAATAGTGTCTGCGTGTTAAGCTTAGCTTTGCAGCATTAAGAGCTTTGCTCCCTGGTGCAGGAATTTGGGGAAACAGGTGAGGAAGTGGAAAGCCTGCAGGAGGAAGATGCCTTCGCTCACATTCAGGGGGAATTTCCTCCTCCTCCTAAAGGTCAAGGACTGTTTCTGTTTCCAACCAAGAATCATGGAGCCGAAGGTCGTTATGTTTCTGGGGAACAGCAGATATAAATTCTGTTTCCTGCTGTTACTCATTGTGCAGGAGAAAAGAAAGGGACAATATTTAACTGCTGGAGAAGCACTCTCTTTTCTTTTATTCAGCTAAGTGAAGATTCCTGAGAGGGACACGTTGTCGTGAATAAGGTGGGTTTGGCGAGGGGCTAGGAAGGAAGGAAATGGACATAAATTGTATTTCACAGATTTTTTTATATTTTCACCCTTGAGAAGGGGTGTCATTATTTCTAGTTTTATAAATGGGACAACTTGTGCTTAGAGGGTTCGCTGAGCTTTTGCATCCCTAACATGGGATAATGGTAGTCCTGTTGTGAGGGTTCAACACGTTCACACACAACGGAGTTTTGAGTAACGAGTCTTGTTCTCATTACTGTGATTGCTGTTTCACAAGGTCACATAGGTAGGAATGAACAGGGGAAGAATGTGAGCCAGGATACCTGAGTCAACCTTTTCTGCTTCCTCTAAAATAAACAATTTGATAGTTAGTGATGGGAGGCTGAGTCGGGTGGGCGAGAGAGCAAGGAAGGAAGAGGAGCAATTGCAGGTAGTGGGGGGAAGAGGGCTGGGAGGTGGTTTATGTGACAAGAGCAGCTGAAGCGTGTGGGAGTTGATGTAGGCAGACATGAAGTGCTAGAGGGTTTTAACGTCAACTGTGATTTATTTGAATTTGATATGATATTGAATGCCAAGGGAGGCTGTTGGGAGGGTGCACTATTTGGTCAAAGCAGAAGCGGGAATAACATTTTAGAGGTGGCCTTCTCAGCTATTAATAAGGAAGGAGGGCAGCAGGCAAGAGGCTCCTTTTAAAAGTAAACCAAGAACCAGAATAGGAGGGAATGGCAGGCTAACAATACTGAGAATGGGCTAAATAAACATGGGGCTGCAGAATTCTGCCTCAGTTCTTGGCCATTTTTTTTTTTTTCTTCTCCTAGACTTAGAGATGATGGTGGGTTCCATGGAAATAATGTGCTTGGCACCCGGGGATGGTCCACGTGGGAACGAGAAGTTTTGCATGGAGCCAGAAATCCAGTGAGACTTGCCAACACATCTTCCTGGTTTTATATTTGCCAGTAATGAGGATCCAGTGGGGTGTGGGTTCCTGCCAAAGGCTGCATCAGCGGCACAGATAAGGTTTGCAGAACTGGAGACGGCGAATCCCCCAGAGAGCAGAGCAGTCGTGTGACCTGAGAGTGTGGAGGAAAACTCTGTGGTTCATGGCTTTGTGATGTGGACTGGGGCCGAGATGGATTAATGTAAAGTAGGCAAGGGAAAGGGCTGTGATGGAGGGGGAGGAAGCCTGCAGAGACATAGAGTTCTATTCTTTTAAAAAATTTGCTTTTCTTACCCTGGCCGGTTTGGCTCAGTGGTTAGAGCGTCAACCTGCGGTCCTGAGAGACCCGGGTTCGGTTCCCGCTAAGGGCGCATACCTCGGTTGCAGTTTGTCCCCGGCCCTGGTCGTTCGTACGGGTGGCAGCCACTCGATGTGTCCCTTTCACATCGATGTCTCTCTCTCTCTCTCTCTCTCTCTCTCTCTGTTCCTCTCTCTCCCTCCCACTCTACCTGAACAAAAAAATGGGAAAATGTCCTCGGGTGAGGATAAAAAATAAATAAATGAAAAATTTGCTTTTCTTTATTAATTTTTAGAGAGAAAGGAAGGGAGAGGGAGAGAGAGATAGAAACATCAATGAGAGAGAACATCGATCAGCTGCCTCCTGCATGCCCCCAACTGGTGATCGAGCCCACAACCGGGGCATGTGCCCTGACCTAGAATCGAACTGGCAACCTCTTGGTACATGGGTTGATGCTCCACCAGTGAGCCACACTGGCCAGGTGAGAGTTCTGTTCTTGAGGGGACCTTTAAACTCAGCTATATATTTGGGCTTTATTTTAAAGAAGAGTGGTAAATCACCCTGGCCAGTTTGGCTCAGCAGTTAGAGCATCGGCCTGTGGACCAAAGAGTCTTGGGTTCGATTGCAGTCAAGGGCACATATCTCATTTGTAGTTTGGTCCACAGCCCTGGTTGGGGTCATGCAAGAGGCAGCCAATCGATGTTTCTCTTTCACATCAATGTTTCTCTGTTTCTCTCCCCCAACCCCCACTCTATCAGAAGATAAATGGAAAACTATCCTCCAGAGAGGATTTATTTAAAAAAAAAAAAGAGAGAGTGGTAAATCTATGCTCCTGTTCTCTGTTCAGCGGAGAAATGTCTACTCCAGTAGAATGAGAAGGGGTGTGGTCCCCTGTTTGTAAGTACTAATTGTGTCCTTCCCAAGGGGGACACCACCTTTGTTCAGCAGGGCCACAACTTTCAAGATGCCAAGCCGGGGGAAAAGTGTTTTGTTCACCTGTGCCTTCGGGAGGGTCTTCTAGATGGAGTTGGTGCCCTCTCTCCGGACTGTGGTCCCACCCATTTCTGTGCTAATCCAGACATAGGTAGGAAATGTGTCAACAACCTCAACTTCCCTACATGATAGGATCTGGAATGTGCCATGCTGCTTTGGACAGAGACTCCCAAGCATCAAGGATGTACCCTTCTTCACTCCCTCTAAGGGGCCCTGTTTGCTGTATCTCTGGTCTCTGGCTGGGTGTCCTGTGAAATAACAGATCTGTTAACTCTGTCCTGGATTGCCTTTCTGTCCCTTTAGTGCCCTTTTCCCCTTATATAATTAAATAAATTGTATATAATTAGTATTTTATAACTGATTTACTATAAGGTAGAACATAAATGTTCTTATCAAGAAAAAAGAAGGTAAATATGTGAGGTGACGGATGTAGTAATTAACTAGATGGTGGATTCTATCCCAGTGTATACATATATCAAATCACCACAAGGCACACTGTACATATTTTATAATTGTGTCATTTATACCTTAATAAAGCTAAAAAAAAAAAAAGTGCCCCAATTCTTTACTGCTATACCTCACTGCCTCCCTGGCAGCTGCTGAATCATCAGAAATAAGTTAAATTACATCAAATGAACTCTGCTTGAGAATATAGGGAAGGAGGTCATACACTTCACGCGTATTTAAACAGGAAGCTGGCATTGGATCATGTAAGCCGTAGTTCTCTGGGTAAATCACTGGGATGGACTAGACAGATAGAGAAAAGCAGCCACTGTAATGTTTTGTCCTATCAGGTGGCACCGACCCAATCACACCGACTATTGAAGAGTCACTTCTAATTTTGTTGCCCGAGTGGTAACATCAGCCTCTTGCTTCTCTCTCTTGGTAGAGATCTGTTAACTCTGACCTGGGTCTTTGCAGAACTTCTCAGCTCATTGTTCACATCCAAATTTACTTTGTTTCCACAATTTGTGGGCTTTGACGCCATGCTTTTTCTTAAGAATATTAAAACCTCCCTAACTGAAATTTCTCAAATCCAGACGTGATTTCTGAAGCACAAGGTGAATGCCTTTGAAATCCATCTCTGGAGTATTGAGCAACTGCGTCCATTACAAGCTTATAGATAACTTATTCTGAATTTTTTTTTTAATCCAACATCATAGGTTGATCACTTCTGTTCTTTCAACTGTCTTTTCCCCTTTAAGTTGTGTATATATATTTTTACTGGCATAACATCAGTTTTATTCAGCATTGCATTTGTTATTTGTCCACAGAATAAAGGCCTGTGCTCCTCTAAATAATGCCCTAGAATTTTTTTCCTTTTGTGTAAAATGCTTTGATTGTTTCTGAAATCATTCTGAGGATCTATAAAGTATCCTTTCCATTTTCCCATGGACACTTTGATAATTTTCTAAAAACACTGAATAGAAGAATGGTTATAAATGTACCATTTAGTCTTAAAGGTAGCACCAAAATCCAAATTCTGCTGAGATATAGTCTAAAGAGTCTTGCTATTACTGTCAAAATAACAAAACATGTTATTTTAAAAATACTCACTTTGCTTTTGAATGCGGTGTTTGAGCCATTTTTCAGTTCCTTCCTCCCTTTTATTTTTTTGTTCTTTCCTTTTATCTCCTTTCCTCACTTTTCTTTCCTCTCTCCCTCCCTCCTTCCCTTTCTCCCTTCCCTTTTTCCACAAGTAGTTCAAATACCTGCCCTGTGGCAAATCTCATTGTAGTCTCCGGTGTTTCAGGAAGAACGAGGAAGTCAGTCTGGCTGGAGCAGAGTGAGCAAGGAGGAGATGCTGGGAGATGAGGCCAAAGAGGTGGAGAGGTGACAGGAAAAAGGACCCTGTAGGGCCTTCCAGGCCACTGTAAAATGTCAGCTTTTGTTCTCATGAGATGGGGGCCATGGGAGTGACATCATCTAGCTTCAGGATCACTCTGGTTGTGTTCTGAGAATAGGTTGCAGAGGGAGCAAAATAGAAGCAGGAAGACCAGTTAGGAGACTTTGGTAATCATCAAAGAAAGAGTGATGGTTCTTGGATTAGGCTGAAGACAGTAGGAAGTGGCCAGATTCTGTATGTATCTGGAAGGTAGAATCAACAGAATTTGCAGGAGTCGATGTGAGGTATGAGAGAAAGACAGGCATCAAGGAAGACTCCAAGGAGTTTGCTCTGAATAACCACAAAAAAGGAAAGAGTTGTTATAATATGACACAGGAAGAATAAAAATTGAGTTTTGGAAGTGTTGTTTGAGAGATGCCTGTTCGGAGTCTGGGGGGAGATGTTCTCTATGTGCTTGAATGTATAGCTCTAGAACTGATGGGTGAGTTTGAATTGGAGATATACATTTGGGAATCTTCCAAGCACAGTTGGTATTTAAAGCAACGAGACTGAATGAGATTTCTAAAGAAGTGACTGATGATAGGGGAGATAAGTGTTTCCAGAATGGGGCTGTGGGTGCTCATGTATTTGGAGGTTAGGGAGATGAGGTAGAGCCAGCCAAGAAGCCTGAGAAGCAGCAAAGGGAAGAAAGTGTTTTAAAGAGGAGAAATTGATAAACGATGCCACATGCTGCCATTAGGTTCATTACAGCGAGGATGTGAGCTGCCGATTGGACGTAGTAATGTGAGGAACTGGCCCAGATGGCAAGAAGAGACAATTGCATTGGTGTCTTTAGCCAAGAGGTGCAGAGAGTGGGTTAGTTGCTGCAGGAGAATGAGAATCCAAGGTAGATTGATAATAAACTAATGATATCAAAATGAACTGCAGTAGATAGTGAAAATATGAGTGACCTAGAATTTCTCAGCAGCTTTCCATGTTGTCCAAAAGGGCTGAATATCCTCCACACTTAAAAAAATTTTATTTATTTATTTATTTATTCATTCATTCATTCATATTTATTTACTTATTTTGTTACAGATGTCCCTTCTTTTCCCACCATTGACACCCTCCTCCCTGCTCTCATCCCACCCCCACCTTCACAGTACTGTTGTCTGTGCCCATTGGTTGTGCATATGTGCATATAAGTTCTTTGGTTTATATCTTCCTCCCTTCCCCCAGTCTCCTTCTGAGGTTTGACAGTCCCCTACTTTTATGTCTATAGGTTTATTTTGTTCATCAAATTATTTTGTTCATTATAGTCCATAAATAAGTGAGATCAAATGATATTTGTCTTTCTCTGACTGGCTTATTTCACTTAGCATAATGCCCTCCAGGTCCCTCCATGTCATATCAAAGGGTAAGAGTTCTTTCTTTCTTCAGCTGCATAGTATTTCATTGCTGCAACTTTCTTGATTCATCCTCTGAGATTTACTGATCACTGGACTTGGACTTTCAGGTCTGGAAACTTCTATGATGAAAAGATTCTGCTAAGAGAACATTTCCATGGCTAATTAGACTATTAGAGCTCAATCTGATTGGGATCCTGATAAGCAATACATTTATTTCAGCTATTTTGATTTATTTTTTTCATTCAATCAAACACCCACTATGTGTATGTGAGTCAACTGCTAAGGATAGAAAGATGAGGCTGGTGTTATCCTGAAGGGATGAACACAAACTAATGATTACAGTACAAATTGATTGGAGCTCTCATGGAGGTACATTCAGAGCACTGTAGTGACAGTAAGTAGGAGAAGACAGCAGAAGGGGTAGCTGAAAGATTTATAGGGCAACTGAAAGGAGAAAGGGAATTTAGATCTCCAGTAGGGGGTTGGACTAGATAATATTGAAAGGTCCTTGAAAATGTGAACTTCAGGAAAACAGTGACTACAGCCCTCTCTCCAGGCATGGGGACCCAGCTCACACATCTGAGTGAAAGTGTCTATCAGGATACTGAAGGCGAGAGGTTGTGCAGCCCTGTGTGTGTTCACCAGGCTGCAGGAAGGTCAACAGATGCCCTACAGTAGTGCCCCCTTGGCCTTTCCATTGCTTTCAATAAAGAGCTTAAGGGTCTGTTACACAAATCAGCAGATGAGTTCAGTGCTGGCCAGGTCCAGCCAGCTGTGTTTACACTAAAGGGGAGCAGAAACTCACTCCATGAAATGGGAAAATATGTGATGTCCGAGGACAACTTCAAACCAAAATTTTAAACTTTAATCACCCACCATGTCTAAGAAAACATTTTTTTTAAAGCTCTGCAGATTAAAGTTGATAAAAAAATTCCATTGAAGTTGACAGTAACCGTGAAAGAGTTAAGGACATGCTTGCTGGCTTAGGGAGAAAAACTCCAAGGTGCCTCCCTTCCCCTTGCTTGTGCCCTCAGCGTGTGATTATTTTGTTTAATGGTTAAGTCAGGGCTGGTGTTGAAAGCTGGTAGATAGCAACATGGGTTAGCTTTGAAGCATGGTTTAAGGAGATAGTTATTATACATGGCTGAGCCCAGAGGGAAAGCCAGGATAATCATGAGACGTCTCAATTTAAAAGGATGCAGATCTGGGTGATGATAAGCCATTGTTTTCTCTTAAATACTAAGAGTTTAGGACCTGGCAATTACTGCTTTGGACAACAACCACAATAACAATGGCACTACAATTATAGGAAGAAGAGGAATTGACTTTTTATAGAAAACTATATGTATAGTACATTATGCTGTGTACTTTTCATGAATTAGCTCATTGAGGCCTCATAACACATTTATGATGCAAGTACTACTGCTACCCATACTTTACATTTGAGGACGTTGAGAATCAGAGGTCAAATGGAGCTGGGATTTGACTAGAGGTACCTTTGGCTCAGTCTCTGCTACAAAGTTATCTCTGTCCATGATGTATCTTCCCTATTACACTGTAAACTCTTCAGTGGAACTGCATTTAGTTGACCCTTGTGACCCTCCAGATGTCTATTATAGTGTCTCATAGATAGTAAGTTTGTTGAGTGAGGGAATTAATGAATAGAGCCTGTATTAACAATTGCAAACACTTTACCTTATGAAATAGAATCTTGTAATTCCTAAAGTATTTCATTTTTAACAAAAGTCTTAGAAAAGGGCAATGATAAAGTAATAAAAAGTAATCTAAAACATTAACTTCACCATCAGTTTATTTATGTTCAAAATTGCTCTAGGACTTTCCCATTTAAAAAGGGGACAGTCTCATTAAGTAAGAATCCTGACACCAGCAATGTGCTATAGCTATGTTTTTTTCTTTCATAGGGTAATGCCTTGCGTGTTTAATTTTTATCTCTAACACAGAATTAAATTGTTTAGTGACGCAGAAATTAAAAATTTGTTGTGTACCCAAACAAAAAGTATCATTTCTGGACTGAGTGTAACTGTTCCCTGGTTTTCACGTTAGTGCCTCGCTAGTCCAATGTCAGAGATTCCTATTTTCCAAATTAATTATTAGAGCAGGCAGATGACGTGCTGTCATGCTTCTCAGACTGTTTTGAAGGAAAGATAATTTGGTGTTCCAAAGGGAGACAATTTTGTGTTTTCTGGCTCATTCTTCAGGGATAAAAATAAAGTGAAGAATCTGTACTTCTGGTCTTTATTGCGGTGGAGGCAGCAGTTGATTAATTAAGCTGTCACCTAACTGTAAACAACTCATGTCAGTTATTTTATAACTTTAATAAAGTTTTTAGAAATTTACATCAAAATTTTAATCAACATTCCATGTATTATTTATAATACCCGGGTAGTATCAGTGTGGTGTATTTATAAGCACTGTGCCCTGGTGCAGAATTTCAAACTTGATCCTTCATTACATTTTAATTTCTGAACTTAACTCCTATAGGTGAACCCGGAGAGGAAATAACAAAGTCCTCAACCATGTTGGCAGTCAGAATGCTCCCTAGGCTGTCCATGGCCTTGAAGCCTGGGGAGGAAGGTCTCATGGATGGCCCCAGAGTCCCCCAGTAACTTTACCACTTTTTTTCCATATTACCTGTTGAGTTGCTGAGTTACCAGTATTTCTATATGCTCAGCATTGTCCCAGTTAACTGGGGTAATACAAGTTTTTTACAAAAACACCAAATACCTTGGAGGAAAAGATTATCCAAAATTAAAGGGCTAGGGGAGAGAAATGCAGGAAACAGCAGGAACGGATTGAGTAGGTGGGATGGATAAAGAATTCTTGCTGAGCCTTTCCAAACTGCTCGAATGAAAAGTGATTAAGGCGAAACTAATGTCTTCATGTCATTTATGTCAAGACATACTTTTTAGAGCTGCCTTTAATTTTATTCTTAGAATTTATGTGAAGGAAAGGGAACATGGCGAAGGCAATTAAAATAAAATTTCGTTCAACATGTGCTGTTTAGATTGGCACTCATTTTAATTCAAAGAATGGGAAGATTATCATCAAATATTTAGCATCCTTTTGTGTGAGTCTAACAAGTTCAGTAAACACAGTCTCTAACTTGGGGGAGTTATCTTTCTAAGGCAGAATTAAGATATGGTATGCGGGAATCTGACCATTGAGAGGCAGGGACATTATTCTCTATGGTTTGAGATAAGCAGAATAAACAAGTCTCTACTTATGCAGGAGCTGGGTTTGTTGGTTTGAAAAGCAGAACTTTTAAAGCCTGAATGTATCACATGCCCGCTTCCCATAGGATCCTTATTCTGTTCATTTAAAAATAGCTCTGGAATGACTAAGGCCCCTTCTTAAAGATTATTGACACCTTGGTTATTATTGAAGCGTCAGAAAAAAATGTTTCTCACATTTGCCAGTGGACAAATGGTTTTACTTTTAGATTAAATGATGAGCACTTTTCCTAAAAGCGTACAGCATGAATAATGCTTTTTCTCTTCGTCAAATTGAACTGATTAGCAACCACCAAAGGCTCTGAGGATGTAACAATTTCTTCAGTTTCCCCTGAGGGTCTTAATCGGACACCTGCAGCTGGCAGGCCACGTGGCCCTGGAGATATATTTTGGTTTGGCGCACAAGGGCTCTTGTTAATTTTCTTTCTTTTTCTTTCTTTCTTTCTTTTTTTTTTTTTTTAAAAAAAAAAACATTTAAAGATTGGGAAATTTTATCAAAATATCTAGGTTTATGCTTTCTCTTGAAAAATATGGCAGGGCTGTATTTCCACACAGCCACAAATCAGTTGGAGCTAAGAATGTGCTGCCCCTTTAGATACCAAAGTTCTTCCATTTACCAACGTTTCTCAACATTTCAGTCAATTTTGCTCTTCTGAGGAGCCACTGGTGACACTTTTTTCTCCTAATTGCCTCATCTCTATAAAACATGAATAGAGTGTATATCTGCTTTTGTACTGTGGCCCTTTGGAGGACCACAAACCAGTGTAACACCTCAGGATTTTGCACCCTTAAGAACCACTTTTTGTCCCTTGGAAAGGACACCACTCCCATGGTGAATGAATGTTGCTCTAAACCCTGTGGTTCTCCAACACTGAGACTGAATATGTCTCATGGGACTAAAAATAAATATGACAAACTGCAACACTGTAGATCATAAAACTTCCCTGCTTTTCTCCTTGATGTGCCCAGCCCATGTGGGCAATTAAGTTTGTAGTCCCTTGACATGGAGGAACCTGGAGAGTATTATGCTGAGCGAAATAAGCCAATCAGAGAAAGACAAATACCACATACTTTCACTTATTTGTGGAATATAATAAACAAAATAGACACAGAGACATAGAAAGGAGTATGGTTCAGACTGACAAACCTCAGAGGAGGGGACTGAGGGGGATGGATGAGATAAACCAAAGAACTTATATGCATGTATGCATAACCAATGGACATAGACAACAATGCTGGGGGGTTGGGAGGGCGGGATGGGAAGAAGGGTGTCTAGGGGCGGAAAAGGAGAAACATCTGTAACAAAAATAAAGTAATAAGAAAAAAAGTTAGTAGTCTCTGATCTACTTGGGATAGATATGAATTATCTCTGAGACCTCTATAAGGGATTTGAAATTGGGCTATGTGCCCTGCCTGGTTTTGCTCAGTGGTTAGAGCGTCGGCCTGTGGTCCAGAGAGACCTGGGTTTGGTCCTCGCTAAGGGCATGTACCTCGGTTGCAGTTTGTCCCCGGCTCTGGTTGGTTCGTGGGGGTGGCAACCACTCGATGTGTCCCTTTCACGTCGATGTTTCTCTTTCTCTCTTCCTCTTTCTCCCTCCTACTCTATCTGAACAAAATATAGAAATATGTCCTCGGGTAAGGATTAAAAAACAAAACAAAACAACAACAACAACAAAAAACCTGCCATTCTCTGGCACATTTGAAATTGAGCCATGTGCCTGAGTGTGCCCTGAGCCAGATGGTTGAGTTGTATAGAGTGGCCGTTTTCTTCAATGGTTTTCTTAGGTGAATGCAAGATGTAAGATGCAAGGTTATCCAAAGCGATATCTTAAGAATATGTTCTGGTCTTGATCTAGTGAATTTCTTTATTTAACTGGTGCTGTGGTGCTCAACAGATGTTTATTGAAATGTGCTCTTATGCCAAGCCCTATGCTAGGTCACTGACATCAATGAAACACTGTGCATCGAGCTGAGCACTGTGATGGATTTGACCATGAGATTCTCCTTCTGGGCCCCCATTTTAACCCTTGGTATTTGGTAGAAGTTATTAATAAGGAATTTTATTATTTGTTTTGTTAATCTTCACCCAAAGATTTTTTCCATTGATTTTTTTTTTAGAGAGAGAGAGATATGAGAAATACACATTCATCAGTTGTCTCCTACATGTGCCCTGACCAGGGCCAGGAATCAAATTTGCAACCCAGGTACGTGCCCTTGACTGGGAATAGAACCTGTGACCCTTAGGTGCATGAGCGGACTCTCTAACCACTTAATCACATGGGCTGGGGCAGTGAAGGAGTTTAAATCACCAACTTTTACATACTGAAAATTGAAGTATCACAAAAGTAGGAAGGGTCTACTAATGTGCTGATCATTGATGTGGATTGGTAAATTGATGCAATTTGTCTGTGATACATTTTTCCTTGCAAACAAAACTTGTATGTGTATTGAGACAAAACAAGGAGATACAGTAGGAATGCTGACAGTAGGAATTTAGGTACTTGGAAGAGTATCTTTTGATCTCATGAAGGCCAGGATAGGGCGCAGCTGTGGGGGTTCACTTGGTAATTGGGTGATGGACTAGATCAGAGGTAATGTTGAGATGGATGCATGATGCCCACCAAGAGGCTTATGTTAACAATACTGATTCTCGGACTCTGTTCTTCTAGGGTCAGGTGGGTCCAGAACCTACTGGAATAGGAATCACTGGGATAGATGAGTTATTGCAGTTCTAATTATCAGCTCCCAAAGAACATGGTCGAGGACCTGAAGGATAATCCAGCTGGAAATTCATCAGGTTTCTAAACTAGCTGAATTCCTTGTACCAGTTGGTGACAAGTACCAGCATATTTTGATGCTTAATGTCTATAAAAAGAGGTAAGCAGCCCTGGCTGGGTGACTCAGTTGGTTGGAGCATAGCCCTGGACACCAAAAAAGGTTGCAGGTCTGATCCCTAGTCAGGGAATGTATGGGAGGCAACTGATCGATGTTCCTCTCTTACACTGATGTTTCTCTCTCATATTCTCTCTCTAAAAGTCAATAAATAAACCCCATATTCTTGGCTGAGGATTTAAATAAAAAGAGGTAAGCAATACTATTTGGGGAGGATTTTTTCCCCCTGTCTTTGTGTACTACATATCACAGTATAGGTGATAAGAACAAACCAATTCTCATCTTTAAACAGATACGTATAGGTCAACTGCTATATAAGGGTTTGTTTGGTTGTTAGTGGCAGAAAATCCGTTGAAATGACTTAAGCAAAGAGGGGAGTAGTTAGTTCACACTTCTGAAAAGGAGAGATTTGGATCCAGGTATCAAACATTCGGTTTCCTCTTTCTCTGTTTTTCAGTTGTGCTTTCCTTTGTGATGGTTTCACTCTCAGGCTGGGTCCTGCAGTGGTGGGGAAAGATGGCCTGCAGCTCGGGTTTGACAGCTCTCCAGGCTTAGCAACTCCAGGCACGGAGAGCTTCTCTTTCCCAAGAGAGCCAATGAACGGGCCAGAGCAGGTTCTCATTGGCCTGCTTGGGTCATGTGATGATCCTAGAACAGATCTCTGTGTAGGGGGGACTCTGACGTTGACTGGCCTGGCAAGGGGCATATTCCAGTCTTGTGGATTGGAGCTTGTATCAGTTCAATCTGAAATGCATGGGCTGAGGATGGGGAGTGCTCTGTCACATGAAAACAGGATCCAGTTGTCAAAAGTAGGGGCAATGATTGCTGGGCAAATCAAACCCTAAGATGTTCACTAGAGATACCATAAAATAGTAGCAAATATCATCTGTGAGTTTTCTGAGATAATAAAATCTACCTTTAATTCTATGAGAATTTACTGCATGGGTGTTTTAATCTCCTTCTATTATTAGTGAAAGATTATTTCAGAAACATGGATTTACCCTAGAAATACAGTTACTCTATTCCAAAATAGTGATCAAACTTACTGTAGGAAACTAAGTATGTGAGAAAAATTTTATCACTTTCCTGTTGGTGATTGCCTGAGTTAGAATAAAAAGATAATATTTCTTTTCTTGCACAATGGTCACTATAAACACGAAAAGTCTGATGCTTAAAGCAAATCATGACCTGAGATGTCCAGAATGTCAATGCCTAGAAGATACTTTAGGAAGCCAAGAAGTGACGACTAGGACACATGTTAAAATGCTGTGTAAAGATGAATAATAATAAAGTAACAGATGGTCATCATTTCAAAGGATGAGAGCAGAGCAACTGGAAGACAACGTTAAGAGATAAAGTTTTTCTGAATACCTTTTTATATTTTTGATGTTGTAATCATTAACTATTTAAACATTTATAAACAAAAATTTGAAAGTTATTGGTCTATAACAACAACAAAAAAATCCTTCAAGTCATCATGTAAGCAGAACATGACCTACAGATGGGTCCCTGCTGTGTTGATTTTGGTCATGCCCGTCTATTCGTAGGCAAGAAGCAGTTCTCCTGAAGCTTCCGACTGCGCCTGTTCTGCCTGGATACACCAGACACGTCCGAGTCAGCTTTCCAGCCCCTCAACGATGATGCTTTTCTCCAGGAAAAAACCCTGTGCAGGAGCCCATATGGCCAGCTGGTGACATGCTCTACTCAGAGAAGAGAAAAATGACACCACTTAATGAGCAGATCAGAAAACCCTGGGCTCAGAAGTTCTGTTGAAAATCTGAGGAGTTCCTCAGCTTACAGCCATCTGTGCTTTCTCTCCCATGGAGTTCTTCTGTTCTTGTATGAATTTCCCCTGAAGAATGCTAATTAAAGTAGACCCGGCCCCCCCCCCCCCCCCGGAGCATTGGTCTATACACTCTGTGCAGGAAAATGCTGTTGGTTGCAGCATCATCCCATGCACTGAGGGGTCGTGGGTTCGATTCCTAGTCAGGGCACATACCTGAGTTGTGGGGGCAGATATGGGAGGCAAACAACTCATGTTTCTCTCTATCTCCCTCCCCCCCTCTTTCCCTCCCTCTCTCTTTCTCTTTCTCCTTGTCCTAACCTCTCCTGCTCTCCTTTCCTTTCTTTCTAAAAGCAATAAAACCTGTATCCTCAGGTGAGGATTCGAAAATAAAAGGTTTTTGGAAAACTTGGGCTGTAGGAAAGTCAACACACATAAAGGGCTAGCTTTGATTTATGCAGAAACTTGACCAAATATAAGGATTCATTGGGGAGGGTGCTGGGAAACAGGGTGGTGGGTGGTTCACGTGGCTTCTTGGGCGTCCTTAGATGTCTTCTGCATTTGAAACACTGGCATTTTAATTCTGTGGGCCATTACATGCTTGTGTGTTTTCCTTCACTGTCCCCTGATATCACCCTCTTAAACACCGATAATTCAAACTGACGAATAAAACTAAAGCAATTTGGTGAAAGAAGCAAGATATACCTCCACCCAAATTAAATTTATTTTTGCAAAAGATACTTTGATGAAGAGGGAAGTTCTGGGCCTGAAGTCTTCCTGGAGTTGTGCTGACAAAGGATTGCGTTAACCTTGCTTTACCTTTTCGAGGTCTGAAGAAGGCACTATGGCTGACAATTCCTACCTAATTTTATTTTCTATTCAAAGCTGATACCTCCTTCTCCCTGTCTTTATTTTGCAGGCTCTCTGTTGATCGGCACAAGTGTGCAAGTTAAAAAAAAAAATGATGATGTTATCTGTTTACTATTCAAATGCAATTTTAAATGGTTTGGCTCAGCACATTTGAATCAAAAATCCTATTAAAGATGCAATATTCCTCTGCTACCTTTTTGCCGGGCGCACTCGCATGGCATCCCTTTCTCAATCGGAATATAATACTATATACCTGTTCAGAATGATGTGATTCCCAGCATTGAATTCGCAGGCATTAAACAGGCTGTTCACCTTCCTTTCATGGAAATTCAGTATTCATGCATAATTTTCTCCCCTACATTTACAAAATGCCTTATTAGCCACGTGACCTTGCCCTTGCTCTGCCTTTTCATCTGAAATCTTCTAACTTATTATTTTTGCTCCTGCCATCTGATAGAATTCATGAAATTGCTGAGTTAGGATAAACACCCTGTTTCTTTCTTCCTTTTTTTTTTTCCTTTTCTAAGAATGATTGGAGATGGCTAGAAATGAAAGAACAGGGGTGAAGAAAGAGCAAATTGATCACTTACTTTAAAGTAAAAAGTTCTGACTACTGGATTGATGAGAAGCGTGTTGAATTTTAAATATTTCGCATCTACTTAACTGCCTAATTGCACGGTTAAATGAGCTGTAAGGGGAAGACAGCGGCTGAAACCTGAGATCAATTTCAGCTAGTTCTGAAACACTGATGGAAACAGGAGAGACTGCGTTTCTCCTCTGGTACATTTAAAATTTTTTCAGAGGGCACTGTTTATTAAACAAGGCAGACTTTCTGCTTGGGCAGCATTTTCCAATTACAGAACCATCTCTGCAGTATCTGGAGATGGAATCAGAGACCACATGTGTTCTAGGCTGTGCTGGGCAGCCCAAAGCCAGCAAGTCCAAGGCTGAGTTCCCCTTTCTCAGCAGGCTGCAGCCTATGGTTGTTTCCAAGTGCACTTGCCATGTTTTCTGTGTAGTGAATCTGTGGCAACAGGATGCCTGCAATAATTGGCCAGCTGGGAAAGTCTAGGTGAAGCTCCTGGAACCCGCCATCAACAATTGCATCAACTGAAATTGTTATGTTGCTGTTGTTTCCAGAGTGTGTTTGTGTGTGTGCATGTGTGCTCATATTCGTACACATACATCTGTGGCTACTCAGGACGTTGGTTTTGTAAATAGTGGGTCATTATTTGGAAATCTGGGACTAAATCATAACGGCACATTCATCAGGGGGAGAAAATTCACCTGGATTGCCTTGGAAGATGGATAAGATGGTATAGACTGTTGGTGGGGGTATTCAACATTCTTTAGGTAATAGCTGGGCAATCCCAGTTGTGATAATTACAAGAAAAACAAATACAGTAGTACAGGTAATATAACGAACAACAGCAATAATCACGACAGCTTAACTTAATGGGTGTCATCTGGGCCAAGCTTTACTGGGCTAAGTCTTCCATGAACACAATCTCATGCAACAGTGTGGATTCTGGAGTCAAACTCTGGTTCTATCACTTACTAGTTCTGTGATTTAATTAATTAACCTCTTTGTGCCTCACTTTTGTCAACTGTAAAATGGGCATCATAATTATACCTAACTGCCAGAGTCTGTTTCAACTTGACGCATCTCTACCGCTCTTGAGGTCTCCTGTGCATTGAGAAGAAGCCGGGAAGTATCCCTCCTTTCAGGTGAGCCTAGAGGGAGTCCCTGGTCTCTGAGTTGCTGGCTGAGATGGTAGTGAGAGCCCAGGGGCCCTTCTGATGTGTGGCAGCCTCAGGCTGGTGTGGAGCCCACTTGCTCAGATATAGCAGGTCTCGGTGGCTTTCCTGAACTCCACTCCCTAGCCTTTCTGAAAGGTTGTGTACGCCTCTAAAATTCCCTGCTTGGAATTATTGATGTACTTGGAATGTACAAAGTAGCTTCTGTTTTCCTGACCAAATGGGGACTGACATGCTACCTCATAGGGTTGTTGCAAAAGTTTTATGGCTTGAACAGATGCTGGGACTTAAAAACAGTGCTTCCCACTACAGATGGAAGTCCGTAAGAGCTCACTGTCTAGTGCTCAGCTCAGCTCCGGTGGTGGCGGGCAGGGAAGTGGCCAAGAGTATAGACTCTAGGGCCTGTATGACCACGTTCGGAATGTTTAAGTCATTCAGATATGGGCTACAAGACAGTGGGCAAGTTTATACCAACATTTGGGATAGGAATCCCACTTGCTTCATTTGACTGTTGAGACGTTTAGGAGCGTTAATGAGACACAGAACAAAAGTGCATGCCTCAGAGTAAGACCTTATTATTGGTAGAATGTCTTGACAACTCGTCCAGAAGATTGGCTCAGAGGTTACGGCCCCATCCATCTCCCTTGGGTCATCGGGGACGCTGGAGACTTGCTTGGGCAGACCATGCCTGGCTTTGCAGCCAGTGCTCCCAATCTGCCTCCTGTGAGCCTCAGTTTCCTGTTAGGCTGGCCTCCAGCCTTCCCTGGCCACCTGGTCCTCTTTACTGGCCTCCCTGCTGTTGAACAGCCTGTCTGGATTGCCCTCGTGCTCTGCCATTTCATGCTCCAAATTCCTGGCTCTGCTGGCTCACTTGAACTTCCTCCAGGCTGTCTGTGGTATGCTGAGATTGGTCAGAGGACCAAGAAATACTTGTTATCTCCCATCGACTAGTCACTGCTCATGGAAGTTCTTTAAGGGAAACAGTTGTACTAAACAAAGCAAGTTAAGTGCATTTTTTTCCCAGCTGGGCCTTGGGCCCAGAGCCACGTGAAGAACTCCAGTGAGCCTGGTTGGACCAGGAGGAGGAAGCTGGATCAGCTCTTGTGGCCTGGCACAAATGCAGGCCCAACCAATGCAGACCACTCCAATTTTTGGATGATTCTAGTCCAATCTGGGGAAAAGGCAAGCACACATTCTACCTCAGCTACCTCTTTCATGGCGAATCTGGACGAATTAAATCGGCACCACGGCTGATACATATAAAGATGACTGAACTTGGACTGATAAGATGTTACATGAGGCCAAAGATTGAGCACAAACTTCAGAGAAGAATATTTGATAATAACCTAGAATTTCATCAGATTTCTTTCTAAAAGCAAAAATAGAGATAGACACTGTGGAGGGTTGAGAATTAGCACATTTGCAATCAAACAGATACAGGTTCAGATGCTGGCTTAGTGACCTCACCAAGTCTGCTGACCTTTTGATACTTCAGCTTTCTCATCAATGAACCTGGAGATAATTATATTCATCATCTTGAATTGTGATCAGCATTTGAACCATGTCTGTGTAAAAGCTGAGAATATAGTATGTGCCGAATAAATTCGATTTCCCTTTCTTTTCTAAAGTTTGTCCAAATGATCTCTTTACAGTAATGAGGACACAGGTTCAATTTCAGGATTAAATTGTGTGTGTATATATGCTTAGGACAGATTGTGGACATCAGCAGTGCCACCGGGGTGTTTAACATTTATATTTCATCATAAAATAAATGTGTATGACAATATGATGTAGACAATCCATAATGATACATTTTAGAGGTTTAAAGATAAAGCTTGACTTGTGTGACGATGTCAGTAATGGTGGGAGCATTTCTAAATTATAAATTTTTTCTAAAAATAGAGAATTGAATAAATCCGACTCAAAAATAAAAATTTTACATTTACATTTGAAGGATTTTAGCAAATGCCATGCTCTTGCCCGAAGGCTTCCTTTGAAGCAGGTCAGTGGTTTTAAAGATTCATGGGTAGTTGTAGAATTGACATCACAGTATAAAAATTGAAAATGGTGGCTGGGGCCCAGCCAATTCTGTGCAACCCCCTGAATTTTTGTCATCTGCAATGGTGAAAATTTTGAAGTGACATCCCTGTAAATACTGAATAATCATTTGCCCCAGACAGAGCCCTGTGGGGACAGGAGGAGAGAATGAGAATGGAGCAGATTTAAAACTGACAAGAGTGAGAGACGGCGTGTAAGATAAATAGCAAGAGTGGCTCCGTGAGATGAACACCGGCTGCAGAGCCATTCAGATGATGGCATGATTGATGGGATCAGCCGTGGAGGAAATGTCCAGTAATGTAGCAACGGATCAGCCCTGAGAGATAAATCATCCCGCGATCGCACCCTGCTATCTCAACACTAATGGGGTTGAAAAACACTGCAGTTTTGAGGGAGGTCCTGAGATCAGTGCTTTCTAACAACCCATTCCTGTGTGTTGGCAAGAAAGTTAAATCGAACTCAGGATGCAACGGGTAGAACAGGGGGAGCAGCAGACTTTCACCATGGAATTGGAATTTCAACAGTTCTTGGGCCATTTGTCAATCTAGGGCGGAGAGTCTCTTTTGGTTGCAAATAGAATTCAGATCTCTATGCCAAACCACAGCTTCACAATCCTGTCTTCCTCCTAGATTTTCACTGGCAGTTCCCAGAGGGACATCTTGCTGTCGTCCCACAGCAGGTCTTTAGGGACATTGGGAAATGGTTTTTTAAAGAATGCTAACCATGGCCTAACTTGGGCAAGTGATTATACAGGAAGGAGAAGGAGTAAGGGAGGAAGATACTGTCATTTATTGAGTGCCCGTGTGTGCGGTAGGCACAGAGCTTAGCTTCTATTAGCTTTAGGAATATTAAAGGATGAAATCAGATCAATCAGCAACAAGCTGAATCTGTGAAGATGCATTAAGCAAAGGCAAAAGGACTCTGTCTTGTGAGCATATGAATTCTCAGCTCCCCACTGTGCTCAGAGAGGGGCCGGGTGAACATTTGTCCATGTGGGGGAAGGTGTCATCAGACAAGGGGACTTTTGAGGACTTTCTAAGCATGGATTCTGTGGATTCTGCAATGTTTTTACAGTGCTTTTAGTCCACCACAATTTACGGGTAAATGCTGCTCTGGACAGGGAGGCACCTTACTTTCCATTTTAATCTTGGTGACTGTTGGGTTAGCCCCAAACCTGATCTTACAGGACTTGAAGGAGCTAAAGATAGTGGTTCTGGAGCTTACTTTTTTACAACATATTCTTTTAGATTTGCATAGCATTTTCACATTTTGAAATTCTTTTTATATAGAAGAATGTAATAGCACATAATAGGAGATATATATATATATACACACACACACACTGAATATAAATATATATTTAGAGATATTTGATATAGACTCTATATAATATAGATATTTTATATAGAAATAAATTTTATATATCAAAAGTTTTATATATAGATTGGCTTTATTTTATAGAAGAGAATAAATAAATTTGCCTCACATGACCCAAGAAATTACATTGTCTGACCATTTTACAGATGAAACTATGAAAGTCCAAGAAAAGTAAGCTTCTCCAAACTAGTCTTAGAATTGGGATCAGGCTCCACCCTCCCTTCACTTATTTTTTAAATTATACTCTCAAAGAAGTGACTTTCATGTGGTGTGTGATCCTTCCTTCCTTCTTTCTGCAACCGTACCCACAATGCAAAGGCACCTAATGGCAACAAAAGTCTATTTCACCTGAAATATTTTGAGCTCATCACTCTGCCTAATCGCTAAAGCAATCCAGCTAAATATAATTTTGAACTATATCTTTCTAAAACAGACTCTAGCTTCTCTGCCACAGTTTCAGGATAGAATTTTTCTGGACTGGACTAAGTTTAACCAGGCACTGAGGCAAGAACTCTGAGGGTTGAGACGAGTGGCTTAAGTTTAGATTAGATCATTGTAATTGTTAGGAATCTAATAGGATTTCAAATTGGTGTTTTTTAAAAAGTCGTGGACAGAGATTTGCAAGAAGCTCCCTATACCTTTGTAGCACCTTCAGACCCATTTGAATCCAAAAAGGTGCTAAATTTTCTCTTAGAATATACAAACTGGAAGATAATCCTTAGAGATAATCTAGTCTTGCAACTTCATAATACAGATGTGGAAGCTGAAGGCCTAAAGATTAAAAAAAAAAAAAAAAAGTCACTAAAGTTCACACAAAAGATTCTCAAAGGTTAAGTCTGGTCATTTCACAGAAGATTTGAAATTGAGACTTAGGTCTGACTCTGAGCTCAGTGGTAGAGTGACTCACTTCTGTCCGCTCAGGACTTTCCCAGTTTGTGTCCCAAGAACCCTCTTTGTTCGGAGCAAGCTGGGATGGTTGATGCCCCATTTTGTGCTATATCCAAGGGGGTCCGCTACTTGTTTCATTGACATAAATACAAAGTGGACCGAGTTACAGGGGAATCACATGCTCTAGTTATGGATGGTGTTCTGTTGGGACTGTCTGGCATGGGGCATGCACTCCACAAACATGTGCTGGATCAATAATGAACTCAAGCCCCTTGAGGCAGGACTATCACACTAGTCTGTTTTTCTCATTGTTATTCTAGTTCCCACCAAGAGGGTGTCAATGATTTCTTGCTTTTTTACCTGCCCAGATTTTGAACTTGAGTTACTGGGTAAGATTAAGCCACGTGTCATCTATTGGACTGCTGTTTGGCAGAAGGAACTTCCCAAGGTGCTTTTCACAATATTTCTGAATCATCTCACCAGTATTTCAGGAAAAGTGGCAAAGAGGAGGCAAAGAAAAGCTATCATAATGAGAAGTGACAGGAAGGCAACTCCCTCATTGGGGCTGCCAAGGAAAGCATTGCTGAGGAATTCAAATAACAGATTTATTCATTTCTAAGACATTTCCCATCCCAGCTTTGGAAACATCTGTAGTGTAGCTCTGGACTAGGACTTACTCAAGACCTAATTCCACTACTGCCCAGTGATCAGCTGAAGGGACAAGCTTCTCCAGGTGGCTCGGGGAAATGACTATGTTTTGAGGTCACTAACAGCATTTACTTGGTTGGCAGGCCCTGGTTGCTTCCCCCTTGCCCCAGGAAAATGTAGTCAGGGCAGCATGCCCCTAGGTCTCTGGGAATGAAATGTACTGAGCTCTCTCTCGGGTGGATCAGCTGCTTCAGCAATGCCACTGGTAGGGCTTTGAGTTTTTGCAGCTGTATCCAGGCCTGGACAGAGGTAGGAACTGGCAGTGAAACTCACATAGGTTATGAGCCCAGGTTAAACTAATTTGGCTCCTTGTAAGGAACTTCTGCAAAAGTTAGAAGGTCATAACGGTGAAAGTTATATTTTTGGATAATCTGTGAAATCCGTTTATTTATATTATCCTTGGCCTTGTTATCACAGGTCACTGAGGGTTGGTTCTACTTGTTCCTTATCTGCCCCAAGAGGACTTGAGGGGATTTATTATCTCTTCCCACTAAATCCCTGACCATATATGTATATCAGTTTGCCAGCAGACTCCCATGCGCTTGGGGACATCCCTAAGAGAGGGTCCTGTCAGGAGAGTGTTTCATAAGTTCTCACTATTACAAATACCACCTTACATTTGATAAGCTTTTACCTTTTCCAGGGTAATTTTATAGGTATTATATTTTTATCCACAAAACATTTCAAGGGAGGTTAGAGGAGTATTAATATCCCCAGCCCTGGCAGATAAGAAAACTGAGCAACGGAGAAATAAGGTGATTTTTTTCCCCAGAAGTTATTCATGTCAGGGCAGGTTCTGGAACCCAGGCTTTTCATCACCCAGCCCTGTTTGGCAAGTTTTATATGGGGACCAGGAATTTAAATGCTCACCCCTGCCCACTCCTGTTTGCAAGTCCTTTAATACTCACCCAATGGCGATCGTTCAATGGGACAGATCAGAAAAACTCTTGCTTTGTTGAAAGTTCTTACTATTAAAGTCCATCAAACTTAAACAAAGATAAACTTATTTTATGTCTGAAAATAAAAAAAAAAAGGCTACTCAAATGAAGCTGAAGAGGAGTTGGTGTTTACTAAGCACTTTTACATACTAGTCACTGTGTTAAGTTCCCCCTGCACCTTATGGCCAGGTGCTTCTGATGTGTTCGCAGTGTTTCTGTTTGTTTTAAGACTGGAAGGGGCACACAGGGACATGTAGGACAGCGTGGCTACTACAGTGCAAGGTATCATAAACTACTTGGTTTGAGTACAGATACATATTTGTACAAAAACATATATACTCAATCTAGAAGCCAATTCAATTTAAATAAACTTCAATAGATATTAGTTGGAAATAATTCAGTCATTGTGCTGGGCACTGAAGGAAACATTATTCCTATCCTCAAAGAGTTTGTGGTCCAGTGAAAGAGACAAGACGTTAATTAAAATATAAGTTAAAAGACAGTGGACTGGTAGCCAGGTGGAAGGAACAGTCTACAGAAGGTAGGCTTCACAAGGGCAGGAACCATGATTGTATCATTTAGGGCCATATCTCCAGAACTTAGCTACTGCTTAGATTTGGTAAGTGTAAAACGTGAACAAATGCATAAATTATAACAGAGAAGCATGTCAGAAAGAGAAATGGACTGTTCTGAGAGTGGGAAGGTTTCACAGAAGATGAGGGTTGAGCTTCAGGTTAAAGGATGAGCAGGATGTCAATATACCAAGCTGGGAACTCCTGGCAGAGAAAAGATCTGACAAGAGAAAGGACCCAGTGCTCACAGCATTTAGAGATTCAGAAACCGACAGATAGGCCTTGAGGGTGAGCTCTAGAAGGTGGGAAGGGATGAGGGGGTAGTTTGAGAGATGAAGATGAAGAAGTAGGAAGTACCATGCCAAGGTTTGAAAACATGTTTTTTTCTTTGTTGATTTTAGAGAGACAGCAAGGGAGAGGGAGAGAGAGACAGAAACATTGATGAGAGAGAACATCCATCTGCCACCTCTAGCATGCACCCCACTGGAGATTTGGCCCACAACCTGGGCATGTGCCCTGACCAGGAATCGAACTGGCAGTCTCTTGGTGCACCGGTTAATGCTCAACTGCTGAGCCACGCTGGTGGGGCCCATGCCAAGGTTTTAGATTAACTTGTGGTACAGAGAGCCAGCATACATTTTTAAATAGTGGAGCAGGCTCCAGTTTGTGTTTTTGTAAAACCATCTCTTGCATCTGTGTGTAGGAGAATTTGGAGGTGGGAGGTGGGCTTAGGCCAGCCACTTACCCGTGTAAGCAGTAATGAGATCTTTAATTGCTGTTTCCATCAGTAATGGGGGTGGTATCTGGGGGAGTAGATTTCAAAGCCATTGGATAGGTAGAATGGGTAGAGAGTGTTGACTCACTAGGTGTGGGTGGGGAGGAGAGGACAAAGGTAAGGATGATTGAGGTTTCTGTGGATTCAGGCACTTGGGTGGATACACCAAAACTGCACATTTACATAGCTTGTGGGTTTCTGAAAAACCCAGTGATTTTAAACTCTGCTAACTAGGTGAAACACCCTTAAATTAGAAGTGCGATTTCAATCCCAATTTAATGAGTGCCTTCTCTTGCAGCTTTGCTATCTTTGGTTTCTGCCAGTGTGTGTTTTAAACAGGACAAGATGATGCCTCTTTTTATTCTGTGAAGAAATCAGGGCCAGTAGTCATTTTTGTTTTGACATTTGTACAGTTTAGGCATGCCTTGTAACTAGCTTTTTGGGCTTCAGTAAGTAACATGGTGACCAGAAGCTCCAAAATGGGATTTAAAAATTTCCAAATGATATCCAATTAAAAAGTGTTCCAGGCAAAAAAGCAGCAAACCTTGCTTTGAAATGTATTCACAGTTTCATTTCCCTAAGATAGGGAGGGAGCAGCAGCTCCCGGCTGATGTTATTGCTGAAAGCATTTGACTGTAGCTGTGATTATGGACAAGCAAACTGTGAGCCAGAATTAGGGTGATTGGCAATTATGTCATCTGAGTCAGGGCATGATGGGTTCATGGGTTTCTGTCAATCATTTTGCTTGAGGCACACAGATATACAGAGTGCCAAACGTATAAGATTCAGCACAGAAGAATGGACTAGGAAAGAAAGTGCCTCCGTGAGCTATTTAAAAATATAAAGTTGGGTTTGTTTAAAGACAGTTGATCACTCTGGCTCTTATCATTAAGATTATGTTGAGTAAATGAGAAACTCAGAGTCATAAGACTTTAAGTGTGTATGAACTTTAGAATTAATTATTTGAAACATTTTACTGAGGACACCAGCTCAGACAAGGTAAGAGACTTACCCATGGTTTCATAGCTGGTCGGTAATAAAACTAGAACAAAGGGATAGGCATTCTAGATCGACACTATAAACTTCATCCAAAATGGTTTATACAATTTTATAAAATGTACTTAATGCATATATATGTGTGACTCCAGATGGCATAGGTTTTTTTTTTTTTTTTTATTATTGTCACCTGAGGACATTTTTCTATTCTTGTTCAGATAGAGTGGGAGGGGTGGGGTGGGGGGTGTGAGAGAGAGAGAGAGAGAGAGAGAGAGAGAAAGAGAAGGAGAAAGATCGACGTGAAAGGGATGCATCGAGTGGCTGCCTCCTGTACGGCCCAAACCAGGGCTGGGACAAATAGCAACCGAGGTATATGCCCTTAATTGGAATTGAACCCATGACTCATTGATCTACAGGCCAGTGCTCTAACTGCTGAGCCAAACCGGCCAGGGCATTTTATTTTAAATTGTGGTAGAAAAATACATACCATGAGATACATCCTCTTAATGTATTCTAAGTATATACGTTAACTATATGCATGTTGTTGTAGAGCAAATCTCTAGAACTTTTTCATTTTGCATAACTGAAACTAGACTCATTGAACACCAGCTCCCCATTTCCCCTCCTTATTTCTCCATCTACGATTTCTAGAACGATGATAAATAGGAGTGATAAGTGGGCATCCTTGCCTTGTTCTTGATCTTAAGGAACAGCTTTCAACCTTTCATCGTTGCGTATAGATATTAGCTGTGGGAGTCTCATATATGGCCTTTACTATGTTGAGGTGCATTCCTTTTTACCCAATTTGTTGAGTTTTTATAATAAAAGTGTACTGAATTTTGTCAAATGCTTTTTCTGCATCTATTGAGATTATCATGTGATTTTTATTTTTCATTCTGTTAATGTGGTGTGTCACATTGATTGATTTTCATATGTTGAAACATCCTTGTACCTCAGGAATAAATCTCACTTGGTCATGGCATATAACCCTTTTAATGTGTCATTGAATTCAGTTTACTAATATTTTGTTGAGAAGTTTTGGATCTAAATTCATGTAGTTGGATTTTAAAAATCCATCCATCCACTCTTCTTTTTTTTTTTTTTTTTTTAATAGGAGAGTTTAATCCATTTACATTTAAAGTAATTAGCAATAGAGAAAGACTTACTATTGTCATTTTATTAATTGTTTTCTGGCTGTCCTGTAGCTTTTTTGGGCAATCATCTCTTGCTGTCTTTGTGTTTTGTTGATTTTTTAAATAGGGACAAGCGTTGATTCCTTTCTCATTTTCTTTTGTGTATTTATAGGAATTTTCTTCATGGTTACAACAGGGCTTCCATAATACTTCTTATGGTTATAATAATCTATTTTAAGATGTTAACCACTTTAATTGCTTACAAAAACTACTCATTTACTACTCATAATCAAGAAAGATTACTTGAATGACCTTTGCTCAAAGCCTCCCATTACCACTCTTATCTGAGCTACTATCTTGCTCCTGGGGTATTGCCATAGTTTCTTTTCACTGGTCTCCCTGAGTTTTTCTATGCCTCACCTCATTCATTGGCCTCAACTTGCGATTTATTCTCCACAAAATAGCCAGATGGGTCTATCTAACAGTAAATAAGATTATGTTGTTTATTTGCTTATAACCTACCAGTGACTTTCTATCTCATAGAAAAAACAATACAAAAAAACAAAGTCTTTTCAATGGTTTACAGTCTCTCTATAATCAACTCCTGACTCCTCATCTGTGAGGTCACTCGATTTCTGCTGTACTTGCTGTTCTGTTGTCCCATGACCACATCAAGTATTTCCCCTTCTCAGAGCCTTTGTACTTGCATTTTCTCTCCCTGGGATGCTCTTTCCCATATCCATATGGTTCACTTTCTCACTTCCTTCAGGTCTCTGCTCAAATATTGGCTTACTGGCCATCCTTGATAAACAGCAATTCTCTACTTCTTCTATAGTTTTAGTTTTTTTTCCATAGCAATTATCACTCTTTGGTTCAACATGTATTATTATCTAGTCTAATATATTACTATTATTGTTATTACTTGGTTGCTCCCTTCCACAGATAGAATGTAAGCCCCATGAGAACTAGAATTTTGTTGATTACATTCACTACTGTATCCCTAGTGCCTAGAATAGTACCTGGCTTCCAATAAGCATGCGATCACCCAATAAATATTCTTTGAATAAATGAATGAAAGTGTTAACACATGGATGCTGTTGGATATAAACTGAGGTGTGGAGATGATATCCAGAAGAAAGTATCCAGGACCAGGGAAAGTAGCCAAGTTAGAGAACTTCAAACCATACAAATTGTTGTTGGTCCTAATTGTAGCTGATTTTCCTCTTACAACTTACAGCACATGTGGATGCAGAGTCTGGAGAAGAGAAGGCATGGTGAGCGGCTTCAGACACTTGAAGGACTAGTTTTTGGAAGAAGAGGTGGATTTAGATCATGGAGTCCAAAGACCATAGAAAAGGAGCTACAGAGAAATATGTTTATTAAGCAAAAGGAAGAATGTGCTCTCTAACCATTTGCACTTTCATAACACTAAATGAGCCATGTTGCTCTAGGTAGTGAGTTCCCATTATCAGAAGTGTTCAAGCAGAGATTTGACAAGTAGGTGGTGGAAAGTAGAGGTAAGAGCCACAAGACCTTCAAGATATCTTTAAACCTTGACATTCTAGCCCTGGCAGGTTTTGCTCAGTGGTTGGAACATCCACCTGCGGACCAGAGAATCCCGAGTTCAGTTTCTGCTAGGCCCTAGAGGCTAGGGGCACGTACCAAAAAAACCAAAAACCAAAAACCAAAAAACCAAAAACCTTGACATTCTAGAATTTCATAACATGAGGGGGAAGCAAGAGTATCTCTAACAAAGCATTTTACTTGTTGGCCATTATTGCGTATCTACTACAACATTTATTCATAGCTAGAGAATATTCAATTTTTTTATTTTTTAATTTTTTTTTTTTATCCTCGCCCGAGGATATTTTTTCATTTTTTGTACAGATAGAATGGGAGGGAGAGGGAGGAAGGGAGAGAGAGTGAGAAACATTGACGTGAAGGGACACATCGAGTGGCTGCCACCCACACGACCAACCAGGGCCGGGGACAAACTGCAACCGAAGTATGTGCCCTTAGCGGGAACCGAACCCGGGTCTCTCTGGACCACAGGCCGACGCTCTAACCGCTGAGCCAAACTGGCCAGGGCGAGAATATTCAATTTTTTGAAGAATAAAAAAAATCTGTTAGAATATATCTAATGTTGGGCATTTAAACTTTCCACATTAAAAAAAAAGACATCAGACCCGAGTTGGCCCCTGCTTGGATGCACATGCTAACAGCAGTGGTCAGGACTCTCAAAGACAGCCCCTCAGAGTGAGCATAGGCTCAGGCAAAACTGGGAGTGGGTCTTTAAAAATCTTTTTTTTTTTTTTTTTAATTTTTTGGTAAAACCCTTTCTCTCTGTTGACTATTGCATATTCAGTAGCTAATCCCCAAATCTATTGTGATGGAATAATGAGGAGAGGAAGATATTTGGGGCCCTAAGTTTATCCCATGTCTCCTAGGTCAGAACTTCTCATATTTCATGTGTACACAATCACTGGGGTTTTTGTTAAAATAAAGATTCTGGTAGAGCAGGTCTGTTATGGGATCTGAGTTTCTATATTTCTAACAAGCTACTGAGGGAAGCTGACCACATTGTGAACAGGAAGGTCCTAGTTCATATTTTTTAAGGGGCTAGCTATGAAATTGCCTTTCTTTTGGATTCAGAGGCAGCAAATCTCATCCCAAGCCTAAACGCTTTCTGAATCATTATGATGTTTACTTTGCATCAAGAAAAGCAATGACAAGTGCTTACTAATGAATATAAGCTGTTGAAAGGAACTTCCAATTAGATAGAAACAATTCAGCATGCATCTCACCATCAGGGACAAAATTAATCATGCTTGGTATTTCCAATAAAAAAAAGTGTTAAGGTAAATTATTTAGTATTTAGATTTAGTAGTGGCGCATGCCTAATCAAATCAATGGCGAAAGTGGATAGTTATGGGATGTTACTGACATCACCTGGAATCTAGACCTGCTGCCCTGATTGTGGGCTTGGCGTATGAAAACTCCAATCCCCGGATGAGCTGTGGCAACTAATGTCAGCGCTGCCGAAAGATGCTATTTCTTTAGGGCAGGCATTCTTTGTGTCAGGCAGCCTCTGATGAGAGTGACTAGTGATTCTCAGTTTGCCATTTGTTCTTGCCCTGAACAAACTTGAAAATCCAAACAAACAAAAAACAGGGAAAGATTTTAGTTTTAACAAGTGAAATAAAAATTGCTTGATTCAATGATAACGCAAATTTTATTTACTTTGTATTCTGCTCAACAAAAACCTATTATCAATGGACAATAAAAAGCTAGTCTGTCTTAAGAGATGATCACTGGAACACTAGGCATATATGGCTTGATTTTTTTTTTTAAGTAAGGATTTGAAGCTTATAAGACCAGCCATATATAGTTATATATCTAAATATCTTATATATAGATCTATATCTTTCTATAAATTATAGTTCAGTCATTTGAATCAGACATGCAGTACTTTCAAGGAAGTATCTTTAGTTCAGATCTTTCTCATGAACTTCCGACCCTCCTTATCAATAATTTTTCTGTAGCACCATGTTCTAACTCCAGACCTTGTCTCCTCTTGCTCCTTTTCTCCTTCTCCTTCTTCTCCTTCTTCTCCTTCTTCTCCTTCTTCTCCTTCTTCTCCTTCTTCTCCTTCTTCTCCTTCTTCTCCTTCTCCTCCTCCTCCTCCTCCTCCTCCTCCTCCTCCTCCTCCTCCTCCTCCTCCTCCTCCTCCTCCTCTCTACTGTGGTGATACTGGGAGTGAGCACCTGTATGCTTGTCCAATCAGGTACCCTGAGTAACAGTCTAGGTTCTTCCTTGTCATTAAATACAATCAGTCTTTATGGTAAACAAGGCTAGTTATCTACTCATCATCCATTTCTATCCTTTGTTCTTACTCAGAATGGCAATTTTGTTTTTTTGTGACAACATGCTCTAATAAAAATACCCAAGAGACTCCCTCACTTCTAAGGGTGATTGTGCAATTTAGCATTGGCCATTGGGATAAGAGAGGAAGTCCCCCGGAACGTCTGAGAATGCTATTGTTTTCTTGCTACAAAAACATACTGAGTAGGCTCATATTTTTTCTCCTTCCTTTCCTATATCCCTGCCTGAGCACAGTCACAATACCTGCAGGTAGAATGCCCATTTTTCAACCATGAGGACAGCCGTATGCTAAGGATATTGAGCAAGAAACGAGGAAGAACCTAATTTTCAATGACATTCTTTTTTTTTTTAATGAATTTTTATTTATTTTTTTGTTACAGATATTTTAACTTTTTACCCCATTGGCACCCCCCACCCCACCCCACCTCTGCCCCGTCCCCGGCTTAGTTGTCCATGTCCATTGGTCATGCATACATGCATATAAGTTCTGTGGTTTATCTCTTCCCACCCCCCCATCCCCCCATCCCCTCTTCTGAGGGATGTCAGTCTGTGCCCTACTTCCATGTGTCTGGGTCTACTGTATTCCTCAGACTGTTATGTTCATTATATTCCGTATATAAGTGAGATCATGTGGTATTTGTCTTTTTCTGCTTGGCTGCTTTCACTTAGGATAATACTTTCCAGGTCCCTCCATGTCGTCTCAAAGGATAAGAGATCTTTCTTTCTTACCGCTGCATAGTACTCCATTGTGTATATGTACCACAGCTTTTTTATCCATTCGTCTACTGGTGGACACTTGGGCTGTTTCCAGATCTTAGCTATTGTAAATAGTGCTGCTATGAACATGGGGCTACATATATTCTTCCTGATTGGTGTTTCAGGCTTCTTAGGGTATATTCCCAGCAGTGGGATCACTGGGTCAAATGGGAGTTCAATTTTTAATTTTTTGAGGTAGCACCATATTGTTTTCCATAGTGGCTGCACCAGTCTGCATTCCCACCAGCAGTGCACTAGAGTCCCCTTTTCTCCACACCCTCGCCAACACTTGTTGTTTGATGATTTGTTGATGGCAGCCATTCTGACAGGTGTGAGGTGATACCTCATTGTTGTTTTAATTTGCATCTCTCTGATGATTAGTGATGTTGAGCATTTCTTCATATGTCTTTTGGCCATTTGTATGTCAATGACATTCTTAAGCAGATACAAAGTCTTGGATAGTCTATATTCAACCTCTCTCAATGTGAAAAACAAACAAACCCTTTTTTTGTTGATTCATCACGGTGAGTTCCCATCATGACACCTAATGCAATCCTAACTATACCCACTCCCCATGTGTTGGTTTAACCATGTAATATCCTTCAGAACTTTCTGTTTTGCTCCATCCTCACTGCCACTTCTTTGGTTCAGATTTTCAAGGGTTACTGCAAAGGCTTCCTAACTATGCATTAGTATTGTTCCTTTTCTGCACTCTCCTTAATGTGGCCAGAGTATCTGAAAATCCGTATTAATCATCGATACTCTGCTTAGAGCACTTCAGTGTTTCCTCATGATTTTGCATATACATGTGAACTCATCACCATGGAGCCTACACTTCTTCCTAGCCTAATCTCAGGTCCTTGTTGGGTTGGCCAGAGGCCTCCTTTAGTTCTTTGCTGTGTGCACCTCTCTATGCTGCATCTCTCAACGTGGCTGCTGGCTTCCATCAGAATAAGCAAAAGAGAACAGAGAGGAGAACAAGACGGAAGTTTCCATCTTTGTGTAACCCCATCTCAGAAGTGACATCCCATCACTGTTCCATGTTTTATTCATTAGAATCAAGTCACTGGGTCCTGTATTAGGGATTACACAGGGCAGTGGCTGCCAACCACGGATGAACAAGCAGAGGCATAGAAATGTGAAGCCACTTGCTCTAAGTCAGTAAGTGGCCGAGTCAGGGTTTGAATCCAATGCATCAACTCCAGGGCCTGTGCTTTTAAACTTTACATGACAATATTTCACTGTGCAGAATAGATCAAATGTTATCAGCAGATAGTATGTTTTAAAACCTCCCTGGACTACAGATGATGGCCAACTCCAGAGTCACACTGTACTATCCAAAATTCAATGACTGTATTTTGGGGTCTGAGGAGTCTGCTGTTTATATCATGTGCTAACAAAACATTTTTTGTAAAGAGCCACATTGTATTTTAAGCATTGTGGACCTTATGGTTTCTGTTTCAGGAGTAGAATAGTTAAATAAAGAGGAATGGCTATATTCCAATACAATTTTATTTACAAAAACAGGCAGCAGGTGGGATCTGGCCTGCATACTGTTGTGTGCCAACTCCTGGTCTGAATCACTGTGGACATGCAGATGTACCGAAAAATTTTTAATGTAAGAGCTGGAGGTCTGTGCTTTATTGAGATCTCAGAAGTCACTGAACCAAAAGATGAAGCAGAAGTCACTTTGAAGCAGAATAGGTTGATGTGCTATTTCACGGTCCCCATGTCTCCAAGACATGCATTCAGTCGTTGCCACCCTTGTGCCTCGGACAGCTTCTTTGAACTAGAAATACTCCCTTGCATAGCCCTATGGACTTTCATCCTTCTGTTTTCTGGCCTGTCCTTTCTTTGCTTAATGCCTTAGTCTTTCCCCTTCTTATCAACTTCCTTGCCCTAGCCTCAGAATTTCTCCACTTGTGGACTACTTTGTGTAACGTATAAGCTTTCTCTTAGAGTCCCTATCATGCTCCCTTAGGTGGAAGGGGTCAGTGAACCCTGGGAGTTTCATGAACTTGGAAGTCTTCTCATTCCTGAGCATGAATGCTTACAAACTCCAGGAGATGCTCTGGGCAGGAGCTTAACATAGAAGGTTCCTAAAGTTAAGGGTGAACCCTGGACCCTGGTAAGTTCTAAATCTGGAAGATGCCTTTATTGATAAACACAAAATTCAGGAGCCAGGCCATGGGTGCTTTGCCTCATTAGTGGGGCAGGCCTAAGAATGTGAAGTTTCCTGGAGCACCAGCCACCTGGTGGTAATGTATAGCCTTATAAAAGATCTCCAATGAACGTTTACAATGTAGTTTAAATAGTTAAGTTCTTATGTCAGGATCTTATCAAATAGCCAACCAGCAATTCTATTTTTAGTATGTTTTTTTTTCTCACTGGAGAAAATGATCTCCTAGGGGGGGAAATATCTGCAGTCTCTACCTCAGCCTTTGTTTTCTAGTGCTGGTAATGGCTTCAATAGCAATGTGTTCAACACTTTCCGAGATCTTTGCCTAGGCCCTTGTTAGTCTTTTATGCATATTTATTTGAGATGGGTGCAGGGGGGCAAAGAGGGCAAGATGGGAGACATCTGTAATATTCTCAACAATAAATAAAATAAAATAAAATAAAAATATAATTTACTTTGATTACACTGCAGATGGGACTCTCCCTGACTCAATTTAGAAATTAATGCATTTAATTTTAAAAGTGTGCAATGAGACACCAGGTGACTCAGCTTAGTGAAAGAGGGGTTTCTAATTGCACTTCCAAATCAGACTGTGCTGTGAGTGCCTGCCCTTCTGGAGTTAAATCCTGCAGAAGTCCAGGGCAGCTGAACACTGCTGACTCAGTTCTCCCAAACTGTGAAATGTAGGTGGGGTGGCAGTCTATATTCAACACACCCTGAGTTTCTAAATATTTAAAATTAATATTCACTGCTCTTCCTAAAATATAGTGTTCAGGGATGCTTAACAATGAATAAATTTCTTTGTCTCCCCTTAGGCAGTTTTTGTTTTCCATTCAGCATCACCTGCTGTTTTATTACACATTTTCTCATAATTGCTTTGGTGTAATCAGGGTTTGTGGGATAAAGAAAAAATGACAGTCATATCTCAAGATACGGAATCTAGGGTGCACCTCAGCATTAGTTTAGGATTACTTAAAAATGGATTAACTGCATGCCTTTTTCTTTCTTCGAATAATATTTTCTCATTAGAATGGATTTATTATCATATTTCTCTTCACATTGTAGTTTGTGACAAGAGAATGAATTATAGACGTTTTCAGAGAGACTTTTTAAAATGACTAGGTGATGCTTTCTCCCATGTGCCATTTGTTAGTGTCACAGGGATGAAGGAAACAACTTTATAATGACTTTTCTGGGTGAGAAACGGAGCTGTATTTCTTGGGAAGGGTGTGGATTGTGCTCTCAAGGGTCTGGTCCACTGCCCAATGTCAGGGATGAAGCACCAACTTGATATGTTTTGGTGGAATGTGGCATCTGGTGGCAGTTGACTTGGTTGATGGAGATGTTTCAGAAACTCTCTGGCCACTTGATTGGAACCAGGTTGTAATCTTTGAGTTCTGGAGTTCAAGGCAGGAAATAAGTGTGAATGGGTTAAGAGATGGACATTAGTTGATCATAAAAGTACTAAACTAACAAAGTAAAAAAAACTTTCACCTAAAAAATCTCCAAGGATACTGTTGACTTAAGTGGCCCTGGATAATGATTAATATTCTTCAGTAGGGAACTGAAAATGGAGGGTAGACATCATATGGCATTTTCAATTTAGAAGTCTTAAAAAATGAAGGAAATAGGAATTCAAGAAAAAAGACAATAATGAATTTCAAAACACTAATGGTTCACTATGGCCCAGAAGAAATGATGAAAGCTGAAAAGGAATAAAGAGAGGGTCCAATCACAGCTTGATACCCAGAGTGTGGTCCATGGACTGGTACCACTGACATCACCTGGGAGCTTGTTAGAAATGCACGGTCTTGGGCCTCACCTGAGTCCAGCTGCATTTTAATAACATCCTGGAGGGATGTGTGTGCAGAGGTGGGTTTGAGAAGCAGTGCTTTAAAGGTAGGCATAAAAAAGGTTTTCTCTTTACCAATAATGCTTTGGCAACCTAGAGTTACCTTTTCTTTTTCCATGCTCGGAACCACACTGTTGGTTCTACGTTGAATAATAATTGCACAAACATAACGAAGAGACTGCTGTTTGAGAATATTCAGCTTGTATATTAACATAAAGGAAAAGCTTGGTGCACTTGAGTTTAGAGTTATAGAAGAAAATGTGAAGTTTACACATCTTGACAATTTAAAATAATAGCACCAGCAGCCAAAGAGAAAGCACTGAGAAGGGAAGAAGGTGAGAAGAAGAGTAAGTAAAGGGAGTGATTTTCTCATGTTTCATAGCAGGGAGTCAACAGATACCAGTTAAAGTTGGAAATCCAGGGAACAGAATTTATTTGTTATATCTGAAGTCATAAAAGAAAGTTTACAATATAATCGACAAAATTAATCAAAGGAGTTAAAGCAGGGGGAGGTGGAAGGCTGTGTGCATGAACCAGACTCATCATTTTTAGAACAAAGAGTTGCTACCCAGGGTGGACAGCTCATGAAATAAAGGCAGGCACATGTAGATAATATGAAATCGTGAAATATGAAGTCATGAAATAAAGGCAGCAGCATGTAGCATCTTAGTCCACAAGTCCAGGTGTATAAGAAATGTCACATTTCTTTATTTCTTCAAGTCTAGTCAAATCACCTATAAACTCTACCCTGCCAATTTGGCAAGAACTCAATCTTCGATAGGACAGCGATTCCCCTCCCCATCCACAGTCATATGGTTTAAGATCAGGCTGAGCCTGCTTTCTCTTTCTTGGACACAGAGCTGGCCTGTGTTTCCCAGGCTCCCTTGCAAATAGCTATGGCTGTGTCACTGAGTTTTTGCTACTGGAACATGAGTGGAAGGGATGTGTGTCATGCGGAATGCTGAGTGACTCTGTGGCATGCTGACTGGGAACATCCAGATAGACTTTACTTGACCAAGAAATAAACTTTTTTTTTTTTTTTGCCTCAAAAATCATAAATTTCTCTTATTATCAAGTTAGCTTATTTGAATAACACAAAGATCATGGAGGTTTCTTACAAAGCTGGATTTTTAAGAGTTCCCTCATGCCTCAGTCCATAATCATTGTGGTAGCTTGATGGTAAGCATTTCACCACGTGCTACGCTATGGTGTGGGCATTTTTGCTGAGTCTGAGAAACCTAGGGATGGGGTTTAACTTCGGTAAGGGAGAACTGAAACTGCTACTCTGGGGAGCCTGGGTGAAAAATGAAGGTGAAAGCTCACTCTTCACTCTGTGCTCTGTTTGTTGCATGTGATATATTATAAGAGTATTATTAAAAATTTGTCTCTTGTCTCTAGTTCTTATAACACTTTGCAGCTTAGAGAAAGCCAACAACAAGGACTTAGATATATGAGATATAAATAGAAATGATGTGTTAAGATTCTGATCTAGCTTCAAGGTTTCTCCTTGAAGAAGTTCAATACGGGTGGAAGAAAGATCGCCACTTGTATGAGGTGAATTGTACAAAGGGATCTTGTATGAGAAGCTCCCTTTACTTCGCTGAGCCTCCCGGTCCTCACCAGTATGATAGTCATGCTACTGCCTGACTGTTCTTTCCCAGAGTTGCTATGAGGATCAGAATCAGCCCGGCTGGTGTGGATCAGTGGTTGAGCTTCTACCCATGCCCCAAGAGGTCGCCAGTTCGATTTCTGGTCAGGGCACATGCCCAGGTTGTGGGCTAAATCCCCAGTGTGGAGCATGCAGGAGGTGGCCAATTGATGTTCTCTCTCATCAATGTTTCTATCTCTCTCTCCCTCTCTCTCTAAAATCAATAAAAAGAAAAAAAAGTTTTTTTTTTTTTTAAATTAATTGAATTTACAGAACATTTTCTTTGGACTTAACAAATTGATATAAAAATAGAGACACAAATAAGTACTACCACGCTCCTATTTCCATGGAGCATGAACTCTAGCAGGCTAGAGTAGAAAGACATGCACAGAAACAAATGAGTCTATGTATGTGAAAGAATTAAAAAAAAAAACCTGTGAAGTATTATTGCAAGATGTTATTAATTTTCTCTAACATCATCTAGCTTCAGACTTCTAGTTATTCAGAAATAGAAATATATTCTTAATCATGGGTCCATGTAAATCTCGTAGTTCATAATCAGAGGGGGAAAAAAAAAATGCTGTAACTATGGCTGCTCCTGGAATAAACAAATAGTTCTGGGTTGAATTTCTCTTGAGGATAAAGAGAGAAACATGTTGGTTACATTTTTCATATCCATGTGTTCAAAATGCCTGCAAACCTGTCCCCCTTCACTCAGTTCAGAATGATCTCTTCTTCCCTTCCATTTAGGAGAAAAGATTCGATTTTGAAATTGTGTTCTTGTTCCCTCACTGAAGGAGACAGAAAAAACAACAACAACACATCATCCTTTCAGGGTCTTAGCTTCTCCTTCAGGTCAGTATCAGTTGAACACTTAAAAAAAATGTGCCAGGCCTGTGCTGGGTCATCATGAGCATTAACTCATTCAGTGTCACTCAGAACGGGGTTGGAAATACAGAACGATGCAGCTAGAAGACAAGGTGGGGTTGGAAGTGAAGGGTCCTGTGTGCAGCATTGAGTGATGCACACTTTATTTTCTAGGCATTGAAGAACTGTGGAAAGTTTTGGGGACAGGCCAGCATGTTTGTGAGGGCAGATGCAAAGTTCCAGCCACAACAGACCCCGAGAGTAGTGATTTAAAGGTGTTTGTTCGGTGTTGATTTTCTCTCATTTCACATATCAGGGGTGGAGGCAGCTTGTTCTATGTGATCATTTAAGGTCTCAGCTAAGACCTTCTTTTGTCAGCTCTTAGAATTGTCATGTATGCTCAGAGCTGCTGCATCCTGAGTCCCAGGGAAGGGAAAGAGGAAAGAGAACATGGAGAAAGTATGCCTATTGTCTGGAGTTTCAGACACAGAAGTGACATGTCACTGCTACTCATTTTCCTTAGACAATAACATGGTCTTACAGTCACAGCTAACTGCAAGCTGGCTGGAAAGCCAAGGCCTGGCCATAATTCTGTGATTTGGGGTAGTTTTGGTGACACCTGATCATCTCTACTCCAATAGGGAAATAATCAGATACATGTTTTATAAAGAAAGTTCTGAGTTGTTTTTCATTTTTTTTTGGGGGGGGGGGGTGATGTATTCTCTAGAGCATCTAGCTCATTAATTCTCTAGAGCATAGTGCTCATTAATTGACTAATAGATTGATAAACCCAAGATGAGGCTTGAGGTCCTTTCTTTTTACTTATGGTGTCATGTAAGGGTCTACCGATGGCACTTGCCCAGGGGTGCCTTCCTCAACACAATGTAGGAAAGAAGCTACTGTGGTCTCTTCTGTTAGTGGGAGATTTATATCCCTCAAGGGACACAGGGGAATGATTCAAGACCCCAGATCAAGAGGATAGGAAACAATCCAGGGTACCGTTCTCCCTATTACCAGGAAGGGGCCAACAAGGGTTGGTGCATTACATTAATACCTACACAATTGTAGAGAGGGATTTTATGTGGAAGTCAAAATAAGAGTTTTCTTAAAGCACTCTTTTTCTTGCTTTTTCCTTCTAATTGTGGACCAAAAGTGTGGTGGTAGTAGTGAGAGAAGCTTGCTCTAATGGATGGGGATATTTTATGATTGATATTGTTAGAATGGACTAACTTTTGGTCAGGTTTTAAAAAATCGTTTTAAAATTCTCTGTAGAGAATGCACCACCGTACTGGTTGCACTAGCAGGGGCTTCTCCTACCTCCCCCACCCCTCTGTATATCACTCATTTTCTTCTTTCCCCCTCCGTCTTTTCCCACTTTTCTTTCTGTACATTCAAACTCTTAGAAAGATTTGTTTGTTAATCACTGCCTCCTGTGTTTCTCTTTCATTCTCTGCTGAAGCTCCATCTGTCAGACTTTTGCGCCCAGAAATTTATCCAATTAGGTCTTGTCAAGGTCACCAATGACCTCACAGTTGCTAGATCCAATGGTCGATTCTCAGTTCTTGTCTTACTTGACCTATCAGCAACATTTATCACTTGGTAGCTTCTTCCTCCTGGAATTCTTGCTTCTTTGGACTTTCAGGGCACTATCTTCCTTGGGAAGACCTCATTGAGCTCTCTTCAACATGCTTTTTCTTCTAGATTTCCAAATGTGGGAGTGCCCCAGGACTCAGTTCTTTTTCTCCACCTACACTCACTTCTGTGGTGATCTTACTTAGGGTCAGGACTTTAAATATTTCATGTCAACTGGCAACTCCTATCTCTAAGCCAGACTTCTGCCTTGAACTCCAGATTCAAGCATCCAACTCCCTCATTTGCATTTGCATTAAGTAGACACCTCAAACATTTCAGGTCCACACTCGATTCCTCATCTTCCCTCCATAATTGCCCCATTGCCAGTCTTCACACCTGAGGTACTGTGGAGTCCATGCAAAAAATGAAGACTTTTCTGCTCCTGACTCAGGTTATTGGTTCTCTCTTCTCACCTGCTCAGCTCAGATTCGTTCCCGGAGGCCAATGAGCCTGCAATATGTGGACCAGAATAGGGAGATACACGCAGGGGGAACCACACCCCTGTCCCTTCCTTTATCTGAATCTCCCCCTTTAAGTTTAGCTTTTCACTCTTAGGGAAGGAACATGAAATTTGGGATCAAATAAACCTGGGTTGCATCCTGGCTGTGCCATTTTCTGTTTGGTCTTGAGCAAATTAATTTGTTCTCTTTGAGACTCCATTTTTCCATCTATAAAATGGAGATAATAACAAATGCTTTGCTGTGTTACTGTGAAGATTCAGTGCTTGCAAATCACATCACTTATTTCAGGGCCTGACCTGTAACAATTATGAACTATATGATGGTTGTTGTTGTTGTTGTTATTATTATTATTTGAGACATTGCTATTATGCTCTGGCTGGTTTGGTTCAGTGGTAAGAGTGTCGGCCCGCAGACCAAAGAGTCTCGGGTTCAATTCCGGTCAAGGGCATGTACTTCAGTTGCAGTTTGTCCCCGGCCCTGGTCGGGGTTGTGCAGGAGACAACCAATCTGTGTGTCTCTCTCACGTCAATGTTTCTCTCTCTCCGTCCCACTCTATATAAAGATAAAGGAAAAAATATCCTCAGGTGAGGATTAAAAAAAGTTGCTATTATTTTACTTCTATGAAAAGTTAATTGTTTTTGTTGTGCTAGTGGTCAATTATTGGAGACTGTCTCAGAGGCACAAGGTTATTATCATTGCCACAATACAACAACAAACCTTCCCAACAGGTTCCAAATGCTGATGCTGACTTTCAGTCACTATGGCTGAGAAAATGAAAGAGAGGGTCCAGCAGAACCCTTATTCTCTTGTGATCCCCTGGGCATTACACTGCCTCAAGCACCCTCCTGTGATGGGGGAGCAACAGTGCCCCCCTTTCTGGTGGGAAGCTTCCCTCATCTGACAACAAAAAGGAGCATGCTCCCTGGCCTCTGTTCTCCCCCCTCCGTTGCAGTGCCCGGATGCCTCCAGCTGCTTTGCACACCCAGGGGCTGGTCTCTGGGCATCCAGCTTTATTTATTTATAATGCCAGCTCCAGAAATGGGCTCAGATTTCTGATCAGAAGCCAATCCCTGCAAAAACGCCTTTTCTTTTTCCCATTGGTAAGCTGGGTCTCTGGAGGAGAGTGAGAGCATCATGATTTTTGTAGCAGAGGGCAAGTGTGCTGCTCCCTTTGTGCCTTTCCCAGCCCAGAGGGTTAGTGCCCAGGGGTCCTTGGTCCTGGCCTCAGAGGGCAAGGAGGAGGACCTTGAGAGCATGCTGTGGGGGAGGAACAAACTTTCCTCTAACCTCAGGTTTCTTCTCACTGGTCTAATAATCAAACAGACATGGGACAGATTAGCAAGAAAAAATAACCAAATTAAATATATACATGGGTGTGTGTGTGTGTGTGTGTGTGAGAAATCTGAGCCCTGTACACATGAGAGACTCAGAGACCATGCGTGCAGGAGAGGTTCAGAGGCAGAAAGGTAGGGTCTGGGTATTTAAGACATTCTGAGGTAAGAAATGAGGTAATGCCCCTTGGGGTACATTGTAGGATGATAAGAAGAGCAGATGTTTAGTAAATAAAAGTTTGCCCTTGGTGGGTCAAAAAAGGATTTTCCCTGATAATCTCTTATTATGGGCAACGCCCCTAATTCAAGTTCTCCTAGGTAGTGAAAGGAAGGGACAGAAGGTTCTCTTGAGCCTGCAACTAAAATTCACTTGTACGTAATTTGAATACTACTGAGGCGCATCATAGGGTGGCTCGTTCTGAACCAACACCTCCCATCTGCTCATGTCACCAATTCCCACACCTACCTTTCTCTTCAGTCAGCAGAATCTTCCATTATACATATTCTATAGCAATATTGACTTTGAAGTGATACAGTTATTTGCCAAAGAACAGAAATATTTGTATTTTTTCTTACCCTAAAAAATTGTTAGAAGTAGTGTGATGTGGTAGAATGCTTTGCATTGGCTCAAACCCCAGCTCTATTATTTTCTAGCTGGATTTCCTTAGACAAGACACTCAACAGCTCAGAGTTCCAGTGACAATAGGTATCTTCAGGATTGTTTAAGGATTAAATAAGATGGTTGATGGAAGATCTCAAGAAGTATTCGTTACTTTCTGTTATTTTCCTGACTTACTGTAAAACCAAATTCCTTAGGAGAGGAGGGAATACAGGTAGGTTAGAATAATGGCAGTGGGGAAGTCAGTGTGGAATCAAGACAAGTGTTTTATTAGTTTGCTAGGGATTCTGTAACAAACTACCACAGACTAGATGGCATTAAACAACAATTTATTGTTGTACAGTTATGGAGGTCAGAAGTCCAAGATCAAGGTGTCAGTAGGGCCACACAGCCTCTGAGGGCTCTAGGGGAGAATCTTTCCCTGCTTACTCCAGTTTCTGGTGTTTGCTGACAACCCTTGGTGTTCCTTAGCTTGGAGATGCATTATTCCAGGCACAGAGACATTGTCTTTGCGTGTCTTCACATCATCTTCCTGCTAGGCCTATCTCTGCATCCAGGTTTTTCTTTCTTTTTTTAATATTATTTTTTAAAATATGTTTTTATTGATTTTTTTTAGAGAGTGAGGAAGGGAGAGAGAGACAGAAACATCAATGAGAGAGAAAAACATCAATTGGCTGCCTCCTGCATGCCCTCCACTGGGTATGGAGCCCGAAACCCTGGCATGTGCCCTGACTGGGAGTGAAATGGGGACCTCTCAGTCCCTGGGACAACACTCAATCCACTGAGCCACACTGGCTGGGCCCAAGTATTTCTTTTTTATAAGGACACAGTCATATTGAGTTGGGATCCACCCTAAGGACCTCTTCATTACTTGATTATTTATTTACAAAGGTCCTTTGTCCAAATAAGGTCACATTTATAGGTATTGACTGCATTGTATTTTTTTAGGGGACATAATTCAGCCTCAGAGGTATTGATATATTATTTTATTTTACATCTTTTGTTTTCAGAGTAATGCAGCCTCCACTTTTTTTTGGTCTACTCTTACCATTGGCAGAGGTTCTTATTTGCTTCTTCTGGGAGGTGAAGAGACTAGCTACTTAATTAGGCTATTCTACTCCTGTTTCATTCTCTCTTTCTCTCATCTATCTATCTATCTATCTATCTATCTATCTATCTATCTATCTATCTATCTATCTATCATCTATCTATCATCTATCTATCTATCATCATCTAGCTATCTGACCATCTATGTATACCTATTTATGTATCTATTTGTAATGTATATGTATCTATCTATATACCAATCATCTATCTAGCTATCTAAACATAAATTTCTTTTTTCAGTTGAAACTTTTCTTCACCGGTGACAGATATAGGTATGAATTCTATGAAAGATTAACATATATTTGACTCTACTTATTGAAAGGCAAAAAGATACTAGCCGTAATAATGATGGTTAATTTCATTGAAGAAAAATATACTTTTCTTAAATAGTGAGAGATTCTTTTCATTTAAAATATTTATTTCCTAGTGAAAGAAACAGTTCTTTCAGTTGAAACAATGTCATTTGTGAACAAATTGTTCAGCAACATTTCCTGGTCCAGCCAATAACACTGGTGTATACACAGCAAGTCATTTCAATTTACCAACTGTTGTGAAATTATCTGACCAAGCAGAAAACACTAATCCGAATCCTGTTACAAATGGACATTGAAATAGGGTCACGAACCTTGGAGAAGATGAGGAAGAATCATATTCTCTGTGATTTGGAATGGCCTCTTTTATCATCGTTCAGTGTTTTTCTTCTTTTTATTTGTAACTAATGGCATACCACAGTTCAGGTCTGCTAGTCTTAATCTACAAACTAGGCCATTAGCAGCCCCAGTCTGCATGATGGCATACCAATTAAAATTAGGAGATTAAAGAGTAATGTTCCTTGCCCGAGACTAGTTTGCATACCAATGACAATTTCCCCAGCTATTGAATGAAGAAATACTTACATGGCAGTGAACTTGATATCATTAAATTTAGGGAACATTGAATAGTGTGTGGGGGTGGAGGAGAGCCAGTCTGCTAGAGGACTGGGAATTAAAAGCCAGAAACAGAGTTTTAATACTTGTTTTACTATTTACTATTTATACATTTATTTTTACTTTCAACAAATATTAAAACCCTATCTAAATTAAAAGGAGGTCAAGCTAAGGGAAAAAATAGCTGAATTGTGTATTTTTCCATTCCAAATAGAACCTCAGAGCTAGTTTTTCTCTCTGTGAAATAAGACAGCAGAGGGAGGAGAGAAGGTGCAATAAATGAGATAAGTTTGAGATTCAATCTTAGAATTCTTAAGAAGATGTCTAAAGAAGGAATCAGAAACAAGATACAGAAATTCATTCAATTTAGCTTAAAAAATGGAAAAGTTAATGTAGGCTTAACACAAACAGATCTAGGGTTCTCACATTCTGTGTCTCAGTTTCCAGTCATTTCTAAACCAGCATAATCTAGCATCCAAAATATATTAAATAAGAATATTATTTTCTTGGGCCTTTTGAAGATGACTTAAAATAACTTAATTTGGAAGCTGCAGCAACACTTTTACAAGTCCCATTTCTAATACACTTGACCCTCAGATCTCTCCAAAATCTCTCACTTCAATAAATTACCTCTAGAACCCTTCCTGACACTCAATGCTCCTAGAATTTTTTCTAACTTAGTCCACATTCTCTGTCTTTTTCTCCCCTCCTTTTTTATTCAAGTGAGAATTCTTCCCTGTTTTCTCACATCTTGACTGAATTTTACCTATGTTTCAATGTAAATGAAAACTAGTTATCAAAGAGATAAACTTCCTTGGGTCATTGGGAAGTTCTTAGGAACTGGAATAATATCAGACAACTACCCCTTCAACCTCTCTTGTTCCTGGGTATAAGATCTATCATCTGTGCTGTAGATCTGCTTGGTTTTTCTGTGATAAAAGGCCAGGTTCTCTGTCATTTATCTGCCGGCATATGGTTCTTCACAATGGGCCATTCCAAAGTGGTAGTAGCAGCCCTCCAATTTTTATGACCTTTTAGAATTAGTTGCCTTAATTAATTCCCAGGAGAGTTAATTCCCAAGAGAAAGAATCTACTAGTCCAATTTGGTTCAGGTATTTACTTCCGGTCAAAAGGACAGGGTTCACATGGATGTGCATTAGGACATAATATTAGCTGGGAGACTTGGCTAGGTAGAGAAGGGTGTGGGGGAAGTAAATGTATATCTAGTCAAGAAGAGACACTGAAACCTCTGTAGAGTATTGTAGTTATTTCAAACTCATTTTAGACATTAGTCCATTGGGCTTTATACTAGGTCCTGAGTCTATACTAGTTACCTTTGGACACAAACACCTGGTTTACTTGGGCTTGACTTAAAAGCCTATTTGGAAGCTTCCCTCACTCAGGACTCAATGGCCTACTACTGTCCTCCAAGGTTACGAGAACCTGTGATAGTTGCAGGATATTCAGTTCTCTTGGAGGAAACTCTTGTCGGGAGAAGGTAGCACAATTGGAGTAGCTCAAGCCCCCTGTAGAATGTGCTCTGGAGAAACTGATGGTCTGAAGTCTCTCAGTGTAGCAAACATTTCCGTTAAGTCCATTCAGTACTCTGAATTCCCTTCCATACTCACACTGAACCAGGAAACACTATTCTACATCTACGTGATTAATACTTCCTATTATCTAAAATAGAAAGTAATGAAAACAATTATCCCAGATCAAGTGATGATGATGATGATAAGTTTGGCTTGAATCACTCCAATAGGCTCTTAACTCTTTTATCTATTGTAAGTGTTATCTCTTTCTAATCAATTTCTAACATAGGCAAAAATTATATCTCTGAAATTAAACAAAATATTTGATGGCTTCCTCTTTACTAAAGGACAGTGTCAAAACTGCTTTATAAAAGCCCTTCATTGATCTTATCCTAACCTACCTTCAGAGTCTCTTAAGTCACCTTCCACCTCTTTATCCTTGTATTTCTGTTTTTTGGTTATTTTTAAATTTTTAAAATTGATTTTAGAGAGAGGAAGGGAAAGAGAGAAACATCAATGTGAGAGAGAAACATTGATTGATTCCTGTTTCTGTCTGAGGGTTGAACCCACAACCTGAGTTTATGCACTGATCTTCCCCAGATATTTGGGTGTATGGGATGATGCTTCAGCCAACTGAGCCACATTGGTCAGGGCTATTCTCATATTTCTTATTCACTGAAACATCCCAGGGCTTAGAAAAATGTCTGGGACATAGTAGGCACTCAATAAATTTTGTTTAATAAACTTCTTTTTACTGTTGCCACTCTTATACTCTTTTCTTTTGAAGTAAAACTTTTTTTGTTATATCAGTTCTAAGTCTTTTTCTTCTCTTAATTTTAAATATGTTTGTGTTCATGTATGTTCTTCTTATTTTCCAAATCCACATATGTGTGCACCTTTAGCTCTGGCATCATGCCAGAACCCTAATAAAAAAGTATTTACATGTTCCTTTAGATTTGTGTTACTGTTGTCAATGAAAACACATGGAGTTCACCTGTGTTAAGGTCAGAACTATGGCCACACATGATCCTGAAGCTCAGACGAGGAGGGCTGGGCTGCACAGTGATTGGTTAGAGAGGCTCCTCTGCCTGCTTATTCTGAGTATCTCATGATCTGACCTCAACTAAAGTTCACCTGTTGCAGTTACCTGGCTAGTCATTTAGATGTCTAACTTTTAATCTGTTATTATGATTTCTAAAGTTGTTTACAATGTAGAGGTCATCTTGCTGGTGCAAGGAGGATACTTTTTACCCATCGGTGTTAACTTCATTCTCTTAGTTAATTGCTTGCAGGTATCAACGTGTGACAATCCTTTATTTAATTACCAAGATATTGGGCTTCCTTTTTCATTTCCGTAGAGCCCCCCACTATAAGAATTCAGACCTGTACATCTTGAGTAGAGGTGACAAAGTGCGTCTCCTTGACCAAGCTTTGGTTCAGTTCCTCTAAACCTTCTTCTCAACTCGACCTTAACCTTTGTACTTCTGTGTCTATTTTTGCATCACCCCATTTCAGCAAACTCCTGCTATGTCAGTTGAGAATGAGTCCTACACCCTCATATCTATCACTCTTTTTTTTTTTTTTACATTCTTTTTTAAAAAAATTTTTTTATTAATTTATTTTTGTTATAGATGTTTCTCCTTTTTTCCCCATTGACACCCTCCTCCTCAGCCCCCCCACCCCATAACCGACTTTGTTGTTCGTGTCCATCAGTTATGCATAAGTTCTGTGGTTTATCTCTCCCCCCACACCCCTATCTTCTGCTCTTGATATCTGGCCAAAATCTTTATCTGGCATAATCCCCAGGTCATATCTGATCACCCTGGTCTGCCTTCAGAATCTTGTTAGGTCTGTTTAACCAGAATCATACCCTCCACTCATCCGTCATATTTCTTCTCAGTGATTTTACATCTGCTGGCAGCCCATCCTGTTCTTTGTCTATAATCTATACTTTTCCTCGTTGTACTTGGAATTGAGCCCAGTTTTATACTGAGATCTCTTTTCCCTTATTGCCGTAGTTCCTGAATAAAATCTGTTTTAATCTCTTTTAACTACTCTCTCTCTCTCTGTTGCTTTATTTAACAAAGGACACTTGTGTAATACTTTCTTTATTTACTTATTTTTTGTTTAATTATTTTTTTTACAGATGTTTCTCCTTTTCCCCCCATTGACACTCTCCTCCCCGTTCCCACCCTGACACCCTCAGCATTGTTGTCTAAGTCCATTGGTTATGCTTATATGCATAAATTCTTTGGTTTGTCTCTTCCCTTCCCCCTGCCCCCTCCTCTGAGGTTTGTCAGTCTGAACCATACTCCTTTCTATGTCTCTGGGTCTATTTCGTTCATCACCTTATTTTGTTTATTATATTTCATAAATAAGTCAGATCATGTGATACTTGTCTTTCTCTGACTGGCTTATTTCACTTAGCATAATACTCTCCATGTCATCTGAAAGGATAAGAGATCTTTCTTTCTTACAGCTGTATAGTGTTTCATTGTGTATATGTATCATAGGTTTTTATCCACTCATATATTGATAGACACTTGGGCTGTTTCCAGATCGTAGCAATTGTAAATAGTGCTGCTATGAACATAGGGTACATGTATTCTTTCTGATTGGTGTTTCAGGCTTCTTAGCGTATATTCCTAGAAGTGGGATCACTGGGTCAAAGGGAGGTTCCATTTTTAATTTTTTGAGGAAACACCATAGTGTTTTCCATAGTGGCTGCACCAGTCTGCATTCCCACCAGCCATGTACTAGAGTCCCCTTTTCTCCACACCCTCGCCAGCACTTGTTGTTTGATGATTTATTGATGGCAGCAGGTGTGAGGTGATACCTTACAGTCATTTTAATTTGCATTTTATGTAATATTTCATATGGTTATATTCAAATATCCTCTACATTTAGTCAACCAGAATGGAGACTAAGCCTCTTAGTTATTTCAGCAACCAAGTCCCCATGAGATACTCCTGACTGTCCTTATTTTTCAGGTCCTTGAGATTTTGATTGCAACATTAAATCTTACTGATTTGGGGCCCAATGCCACTTTCAGTTATAGAAAATAAAAACCAATGTGGCTACTTTTAGCAGGAGGATGTATAATATAAAAATCTAGCTGCTAAAAAATCCTTGGAAGGGCTGTAGGTTTTGGATGTGGGCCCTTGGGAATGACTTCCAGAAAAAAACCCACTAGACTTGGCTGACAGGCAGCTGATTCTCCTGCCAGGAAAGTGGGGAATCAGGAGGCTGCTACTGAAACTGTGCGCTCAGGAATACATCACCTCAACCAGCCTTCTGACTTCCTTTACCCCTACTCACACAAGGCACCAGTAAGTCCCAATGTCTCCATGATTGTGTTTGTAATGGCAAAACCAAAGAGGGAGGAAGACCTCCATCTCATGTTCACCATATAAAATGTCATGAGAGTGCTTCTAATTTAGTAGAAACTAGTTTATACCCAGAAGTCTCTCTTCAAGGGAATCTGGGAAATGTAGGTTTTAGCTTTCTGCGATATAAGAAGGAAATCAGAATGGATGGTGAATGAACTGTTCCACCATAACCCATTCCAGGTTCATGTCAAGCATCAGGGTTATACTGGTGATTTTCACCTGGAGTCCAGCATTCCAAAGGTGTGGCTTCAGAGTAGCCCATATACTTTGCAAGTGAACGATTATGCCCCATGGGACCCCATCTCCCAGCTATTTGGGCTTGTAATTCCTCACTTTTCAAGGCTAGTGAATCCATGGTTTCACCAGTAGCTGATTAGAATCTTCCTCTGGAAACTGAAACTAAGACACAAAGAAGGAGTTTTAATTAAGAGGACCCAACCTGAAAGATCAGAGGCTGAGGTCCCCCTTATGAGAATGTATAATATGAATAAATAATCAGAGAAACTTGGGAAGAGAAAAATGGAGAGCAGAGCACATAATCAGAGATAAAGATAGGCCCCTGAGAAACAGGAAGAGAAGACTTGATTTCTGAATTTATAATTCACAGAGAGGTCTAACTATGTTTTATTTCCTGCCTTTGGATGCTCAAAGAATGCCTATTGTGTCCTTGTAGTCCCTCCGCCACCCCATTTTTCTTGAGCTAGTTTGAATGGGTTTCTATTCTTCACAATAGAAAGTTGACTAGAGTAAAATCTCACAACTTTTGGATTATATTTATTTAAATATGGACATTAGTGTTGGGAAAAAACTGCTTACATGTATTATCATCCTCAATTTTCCAGCTTTTCTCTATGCCCAAGGAGAAGTTGTGAGCTGACAGAGCTGTCAGGCTGATCTATATTACTGTAGTGATGTGTGCAGAAGCCATGGAGACTATGTGAGGGAGAAAGTTTTAGGCCATTTGAAAAAAAAAAAAAATCACTCTTTTTTTCATTTATCCTCACTAGAGGATATGTTTGTTGATTTTAGAGAGAGAGAGAGAGGAGAGAGAGAGAGAAAGAAACATTGATGTGAGAGAGAAACATTGATGTGAGAGAGAAACATTGATTGGTTGCCTCCCATACCGCTCTTATGGAGGAACAAACCCACAACCTAGGTGTGTGCTCTGACCAGGAATCAAACCTGCAACGCTTTAAAAAAAAAAAAATCCTCACCCAAGGATATTTTTCCATTTATCTTCATATAGAGTGGAGGTGGGGGGCAAGAAACATTGACATGAGAGAGACACATTGACTGGCTGCCTCCTGCACAACCCTGACTAGGCTGGGGACGAACCGCAACCGAGGTACGTGCTCTTGACCAGAATCGAACCCGCGACTCTTTGGTCTGTGGGCCAACGCTCCAAACAGGCCAGGGCTAAACCCACAACCGTTTGATGCACAGGATGATGCTCCAACTAGTTGAGCCACCTGGTCAAGGTGAGCAAAGGTAGCAGATGAAGGTGAGAGAAAAGTGTAGAGCAAGGGAGAGGACACATTGGTGGTATGGTGGGTTACAAATGGGTACTTTTGTAATTACAAATGAAGTGCTTTTTAACCACTTTGGTACTTGTGCTCTTATTTTTTGAATGGGGAGTTCTGATTGAATCATATACGTCCATAGATTTAAAGAGTTACATCCACAAAGATCACATGCTTTTATAGAAATATTTCTGTTGTGTTTAGGCTACAGGTTGGTGTGTGTGTGTGTGTGTGTGTGTGTGTGTATTCCAACAATATTGGGATGTTATATATTCATACACAGACACATATTTCAATTTTCTCTTGAAGGTAGCAATAATATTTTAGACGTCTCCTACCCATCCCCTCCTTCCATAGAACATTGACTTCACATTGCATTGGTGACAGATTGTGGGGAGCATTTCTGTAGAAGGTGTTTTGTGGTCTGTCCACAATGATGTAGACTGTTTTGCAATAGATGCTCAGTTCAAATGACTATACTGGCTTTGTCCATAAACATGATTAAGTTCCATAATAATCATGAAAACAAAATTTTCAATAGGCGTTAATTGTGGCTTGGATAGATATAAATGTTAGTGACTGGAACAGATGAGCATATCCTTTTAAGATAAATGCTTGTATGAACAATGAACAAGTACATTTAAAAGCCATTTCATGCGAAATTTTTTTTTTTACTGCCATTGCCTGGTTTTAACTACATGCAAAAAAAAAAACAACTTTAATCCTGCACTTTGCAAGTAGTCATTGGGAATGGTTCATTGTCCTTTGCTTGGCAGAGAGACATGTGCTTTGAAATAAAAACACACAAAAAAAACCAACAACAAAAACACCCTAATTCCTGTCTCTTCTGTGTGAAGCACACTGTATTTTAAAAAAAATGCAAACCTTTCTTTGTTTTTGGGGCAAATAACATACTGAGGCCCATCTGTGAAGCCATTACTAAGAAGCATCTGCTGGGAGGAAGGCTTTCATAGTTTCTGGAAGGCTGAAGGTGGAGATATTGTTCACTCTCTGGGTGAATATGTGATCTTTCCCAACCTTGGATGCTCTTGGGTTTGGTTCAAGAACCAGGGAAGCTCAGTGTTTGTAAATAACCCTTTGTATGGATAGTTAAGTTCTTTTGAAATGGCAATGAAAGCAGCATAGAGAGAAGGTGCTTATTTTCCTATTTTTAATTATGTTTTTAGGATAGAAAAAGTCATTGGCATTTTCTGAATTTTCAGGGGCATGGAGGAAAAAAATTTAAAGAGTACACCTTCTCACTATGCTTTTTCTGTTCCCTAGTTTTCTGTATCTGTACACCCCTGTGCAGCCCCTCTTGCTTCCCCTAAGATTTGTATTTTGTGTTGTGGTGAATCAAAATGGCTTTGAACTACTTTTTAATCGCTAGGTAGTTGTGTTATTATATTTTGAATGGGGTGTTCTGATCGAATCACACAAGTTTCCAGAGTTATAATGGCTAAATCTACGAAGACCATAGCATAAGTCTTCCATTAAAAATAAAATGTTCTATTAGCTAAGTTCTTGGCAGAAAACAAAAAGAAATTTCAGTTGCTATTTTCAAGATGATTTTATGACATGGCTACTTATAGGTATGTGGGTAGGATTAAGAGTCCCAGCAAGAGGCACTGATGTACCCCAGAACTAACAGGGGGAGCTGTTGTGGCCCTAAGCTTCCAAGTCCAGGCTGGAGTCTCCAAATCCCAGAGTGGCTGTAGAGAAAGTGCTAGGCTGGCCACATGCTTTGAGCTTTGAGCCAGGAACCCAAGGAGACATAAAGGGCAGTGTTTCTGGAAGAAGCTGAAATCCAGAGTCAGGCAGAGTGTCCAAACCCACGAAATAGTCTGAAGGAAATTGGAAGATGATTGAAAACAAGGTAGGCAATGATGGGATAGAATTTGGACGTTTTCTTTCAATGTAAAGTGGGGTGAGATCTGTGGAGATTGTCTTAGTCTTTGCAGAATAGAAATGGTAAGTATTTACAGGATGCCTGTGGCCTTTCCTGCGGTTGCTGAAAGAATCAAGCAGGTTTAGACATAAAGTGTTAAAAGTTAACTAAGTCTCATGGTCAACAATTGGTTGATCAGCATGCCTCATTTCTTGTGTCTTGACTGTGTCACATATCCCCACAATTTCTTGTTCTGGATCTATTTTGATGGCCTACCTTATTTGCCAAGTTTTGGCTCTCATTTAGAATGAATACAGATTAAGAAAGATACGCACTTTGTGCTCTCAAAGAGTTTGGCTATCTCACCTAAGGGCCTGTGTATTGAGAGGCAAAATGAGGTGATAGGTACCAATGCTACTTGTTGTAACAGGAAAACATTGATTCTCAGGGATTAAACACTATATACATTTATTTCTTTGCTTTACTATAGTCTAATGCAGGTAGGGTGGTGGCTCTCCACCATTTCTTAGCTACCTCTGGAACAGGTGTCCCCCCCATAACCGCAGAAAGATATGAGGTGTCATGTGAAATGCTTTTAAAGGTTAAGAAGGGAAGATGATTCTATTATTCCCATCCCCATGCCACTGGCTAGAACTGTCAAATGGCCAACTGCAGAAGAGTTTGGAAAGATGCATTTTTTTTATGGGTGTTTCGGAAGAGGAAGCTGTGGGTCATTGTTATAATCATGAGCAGAGAAAGCTTGGGAAACTGGGAAAAACTCTGAAAGAAGACAACTCTTTTGGAGAGCTACCTTGTATGTGGCTTTAACATCTTTCAGCAAGTCTAAATCTATTGATAGGGGTCCTTTGAGAGTCAGGGGTTAGAGGTCAGAAAGTAGCAGTTACAATAACTTAGGTTTAATATAGCTAGGACTATGATGCTGGCTAAATACGAAAAAAGAAGAAACAGATTAAGAACAACCACTCTGCTGAGATCTCTAGTATTGGCAAACTGGTACATAGACAAGAGTGACAAGTTAATAAAAAATTATTGTCAAGCACTCCAACCTGGACAGACATAAAGATCGTGACTTCTGTGTCTATGATAGAAAAATTGAGAAGAAGCTGGATTCATTGGGAAAGAAGATGACAAGATTGGTTTTTGACATATTGGCATGAATTCCAAGCAGAACCATCATGGGGATGCTTGAAGGAGTGTCTGGGGAGCCATATCAATTGTAATTTAAGCCATGAAGCAAGTGAATCTCAGAGAAGCAAATGAAGGCGAAGCTAACCATAGGGGGAGAAAAAGAAACCCAGAACTCAGTTTTGGGGAATATCAGTGCAAAAACACACACAGCATATCATAGGTTTTGCTTGTAGGAAACTCTGGCAAAAAGAGAGAGAGAGAGAGAGAGAGAGAGAGAGAGAGAGAGAGAGAGAGAATGGTTTCAATAAATCAAAATTTAAAAATCTTATTTGTTCATTTTTTTCCCATTTTAATTCTTCTTTTTTATTATCTCTCTCTTTTTAAAAACATTTGGGATACATGATACATATTCCTTTTTCAGGGTAAGGCAGTTGGTATTTAATTTATGAAATAGTTTGATATATTCGATAAGGTCAAATAATGTTTTGTTTAATCCTATTATCCTAATGAGAGTGATTATTATATGGAATATTGATCTATGATCTATATGCCTATATAAAGCTATAGATATCTTAATACTAAAGACATCACATATTTCAGAACTGCTTAATACACTTTTTAAAGGAACTATTTAAAAAAATTTCCCAAAGTTACTTGGTTATTTCTAACCAGTCTTTTAAATAACCATCGTTTTATTAAAAATAATTGGGTGGTTATGACAATGAGACAGTCTCGTGAAAGATATTTCCTGCCTTGAATTGTTCATTTGCTTGCATGACTTGAACCTGTCTGGAAGGCAGATTAACAACAATTAACAACTCCAGAGGAAAAGTTAAATGATTAATAATGAATTTAAACACATGGCCCTTTAGCTGGAATGTGGCAGTAGGAGGCCGAAGGGATTGGTCTTGCAGATAATTTTGCGATATTTTATGTCTCTTGCTGTGTTGCATAACTGAAAGACTTTCATGGCAGGCTTTGAAGAAATCCTCTTAGTTTAAAACCTCTGATAGGAACGCACAAGTGGGCTCTTGAACCACAGACTCTTAACTGTATCTTAGTTTTTCTATAGAGAAATATCAGGGAGGATTTAATAAAAAGAAGATTAGAAAAAAGTATTTTCTGGCACAAGTTGTTTTAAGAGAATGTGGAGAAAGTAGGCTCAGACTCAGAAAGGCCAACCTCTTATCACTCTCACAAAACTTGCAAAGTTTCCTGAAGCACCTGAAGCCTGAGTAAAATTACTGTATTTGGATCGTCAGTTATTACTAAGTAATGAAAGCAGATATGTTGAGATGTGTCATGATAGTTATTAGCTGGACATTTTTCCTGGGAGGTTGTGGGGTGTGTGTGTGTAGTTTAAAAGACTCTGGGATTTAGGCACCATTATTAAATAAAAAATTATCAAAAAGATAAGATATTTTACTTAAGTAAAGATAATATAGTTAGTGTCTTCTTTTGATTCCATGTATACCCAAAACATAACAGAAAGCAATGGAGGAGGTTCAGGTAATGTGGTTGAAAACATATAATGCAATATATATAGAATATTCTTTTATCATTATTATTATTATTTTATTATTATTCAACAAGTATTTAGCAATTTCTGAGTGTGACTCTGGCTCTCATCCTGAGAATTTAAAACTTACGCAAGATTTCTAGTTTATTGACCATGAAAGCAAAGATAATGGAAAACACTTTATGTGAACTGATTTAAGAACATGCTTGGAAATGCCTTTCAATAATGAGTTAAAAGTGGAGCATAATATCTACACTTTGACTTTCAGTTAACACAGTTGAGTTCTCTTACTTGTTTTCCTCTTTTTTCTTTCTGGCATGGAAATATCTAGGGAGTTAATAGAGTAGCCCTTCAGCCTTCCCTGAATGTGACAGAGTCTATGCCTCAGCAATTAGAAAGTCCAGCTGTGCTCATGAATGGGGGCAACTGTGGCGACAATGATTTGTACAAAGGCCTCTGGAAGTTAGTACAAGTCTCTGAGTGGGGAACTGTTTGCCTGTGTGGATGCTGCTGCTGAGACATCTCTGAGGAAAGAAGGAGAGTGAAGAATCCAGGCAGAACTTGGAGGATATGGACCAAGGGAGCAGCACATGCAGAGGGGAGATGGGACTTGGGATCTCATGCATGTTGCAGAAGGAACTGGCATGTGGATTCAGAAGTATCTGAAGGATCAAAGTTAAAATTTTTTATGAAAAGTCACATGTGCCTTGATGCTATATATTACACTTCTAGGGCTTAAGAAGGCTTTTGAGAGCATTTAAGCTCAGTAAACTGAGGATCAATTTTGAGTTTGGGCTAGGACCTAGATCTATGAGTAGATTCCATTTTGCAATGCAGAGTTAGGGTGCAAGGAGTAGAGCATTCAGTGAAGTGTCCCTGTATATTCTGTACCTGATAAGATCAGCAGTTATGCTCTAAAACCAATGGAAGAAGAGTTGACATATACCCCCAGCAACAGAGGCTGGGGAGCAGACATCCATCCCCAGGCAACAGAAGCACAGACCAGCAGCTCAGACCCATCCCCCAAAACTACAGCAAAAGCTGAGAAGGAGTTGAGCCCCACTGGGCATCAGCACTCCCCAGCTGCCAGCGGCGGGAACTGGGGCTCCACCGAGGCCTTTTGGGTCCAGTAGCTCACAAGAGCAGTGGGAACCAGAGCCCAAGAGAGACTGGTGCAATCCAGCTGCCCGCCCTCAGGACCTGCAGGGTGCAGGGGCACCAGAGAGGCCTGTATAACACAGCAGGGACTGTGCGATCTAGTTACCCACGGGTCCTGCGGGGTGGTGAAGCACCAGAGAGGCCTGTGCAACCCAGCATCCCATAACATAGGCATAGAACCAGGTCTCCAAAGGACTGTGAGATCCAGTTACCCGTGGGACCTGCAGGGTGTGGGGGCACCAGAGAGGCCTGTGCAACCCAGCTGCACACAAGATAGGCATAGAGGATGTCAAATGGAGGTAGAGTAAATAGAAGCTACACAGACATTCTCCCAGGAAGAAATAGGAATTACAACTAAAATAAAGACAAATTCTTGGAAAAAAGCAACAGAAAAGCAGCAGGACAGGACCATATAACCAGGGACACTGGTAGGATCTGCAGAGGCGGGAGAGGGTGGTGGGCTGGGAGCCCACAGACATCAGCAGTCTTAGCTGTGAGCAGCACCTTTGGGGAATAAAGACCAAGCCCCCTCCACAGTGCAGAGAGCCAGGACAGAGCACTAAAATAGCTATAGCCACTCACCTAGGGGCTACGGCAGAGAGAGCGCAGAATGGGCTAGAAATCTGTGGGGACAACCGGGATTGGGAGGGCACTCAGAGTTTTTGCTGCCACAAAGGACGGTGGCCAGTGTGCTCCTTCCCAGAGCTGTGGGGAAAAGCAGCAACCCCCCCCCCAACTCGGAGATTCAGCCTTTTCTAGGTGAGGCAAAAAATTGCAAAGTGAGGCTCATTAACAGCCAGCATCTATCCCACCCTCTGGAAATTCTCTTATGCAGAACACCAAGGCTACATTCCAAGGCACTGAGTAAGTGAGACTATTAGCCTCCAGGAAAAAGCTAGAGGATAACTGAACCTTTCCTGGGCTTGCAAATCTACCCAGGAAAGTAAGACTTGACAGTGGTGTTTAACGTGGGCCCACCCAGACTCATCCAAACCCAGTAGAGGGAGCCACAAACAGCAGAACACCAACACCCACAGAGAAAATTTGGCATGCTCCAAAACCCACTGAGATACCCCAAATGGTGAAACAAAGAAACAAATCCCAAATGAAAGAACAAGAGAACTCTATCAAAGATGAGATCAATGAAATGCAGTTAAGCAAATTATCAGAGGTAGAGTTCAGAGCCATGATCTTGGGGAAGCTCAACAGCATGAGTAAGGACCTCAGCACCATGAGTAAAGATATAGAAACATTGAAAATCAACCAAGTGGAAATGAAGAATGACATAGCACAAATAAAGAAGACGTTGGAAGGACTAACCAGCAGAGTAGAGGAAGCTGAGGACCTGATCAATGAATTAGAAGATAAGGTAGAAAAAAAAAATCAACAAATCAGAAAACCAAAAGGAAAAAACAATTAAAAACAGGATGATAGCTTAAGAGAAATGTGGGACAACTGGAAACGTAATAACATTTGCACCATAGGAATCCCCAAAGAGGAAGAAAATGAGCAAGGGTTAGAGAATATATTTGAAAAAATAGTGACAGAAAACTTTCCTAACTTGGTGAACGAAGAAGGCATTCAAGTTCAAGCACAGAGAGGCCCAAGTAAGAAGAACCCAAACAAGACACATAGTAATTAAAGTGCCAAAAATTAAAGACAAAGAGAGAATCCTAAAGACAGCAACGGATAAGCAACAGGTTACCTACAAAGGAAACTTCAAAAGGCTCTCAGCTGAGTTCTCAACAGAAACACTACAGGCCAGAAGGGAATGGCATGAAGTAATCAAGGTCATGAAAAACAAGGATCTGAATCCAAGACTACTCTATCCATCAAGGCTTTCATTCAAAATAGAAGGTCAAATAAAGAGCTTCACAGACAAAAAAAGACTAAAGGAATATATTAACACCAAAGCAGCACTGCAAGATATGCTAAAAGGACTGCTGTAATTAGTAGAAGAAATAGGAAGAAAAAGAGAACCACACTAAACAAAAATGGCAATAAATAAGCACATATCAATTATCACCTTAAATGTGAATGGTTTGAATGCTCTGATAAAAAAACACAGAGTAGCTGACTGGAAAAGAAAGCATGACTCACATATATGTTGTTTACAAGAGACCTGCCTCACAACAAAAGACACACATAAATTGAAGTGAAGGGATGGAAAAAAATCTTTCAAGCAAACGAAAAGCAAAAAAAAAAAAAAAAGCTGGGGTAGCAATACTCATATCTGATAAAGTATATTTCAAAATGAAGGCCATAACTAGAGACAAAGAAGGCCACTACATAATATTGCAAGGATCTATCCAACAGGAAGATATAACCTTGGAAAACACATATGCACCCAATTTAGGAGTACCAACATATATTAAAAATCTTTTGGAGGACTTCAAAGGATAAATCGACAGCAACACAATCATAGCTGGGGACTTCAACACCCTGCTGACATCACTGGATAGATCTTATAGACAAAAAATTAACAAGGAAATACAGACTCTAAATAAAGAGCTAGATCAAATGGATGTTATAGATATCTACAGAGACTTACACCACAAAACGCCAGAATTCACATTCTTCTCAAGTGCACATGGGACATTCTCAAAGATAGACCACATGTTAAGGCACAGACTAAGTCTCCACAAGTTCAACTAGATTGAAATCATATCAAGCACATTCTCAGATCACAATGGCCTGAAACTAGAAATCAATTACAACAAGAACATGTAAAGACATTTGAAAACATAGAGGCTAAATAGCATGTTATTGAACAATGAATGGGTTACCATGGAGATCAAGGAAGAAATTAAAAACTTCCTGGAAACCAATGAAAATGAATACACAACAACACAAAGTCTATGGGATGCAATGAAAGCAGTTCTGAGAGGGAAGTTCATAGCACTCCAGGCCTACTCAAGAAATAAGAAAAATTTCTAACAGAATATCTAACCTCACAACTCAAAGAACTAGAAAGCAAACAGAAAGAAAACCCCAGAGCACGTAGAAGGAAGGAAATAGTAAAGATCAGAGCAGAAATAAATGACATGGAGACTTAAAAACAATTCAAAGGATCAATGAAACAAACAGCTGGTTCTTTGAAAAGGTAAACAAGATTGATGGACACTTAGCTAGACTCACCAAGAAAAAGAGAGAATCTAAAAACACAAAATCAGAAATGAAAGAGGAGAAATAATAACTGACACCACAGAAATACAAAAAATTGTTAACAAATATTATAAACAATTATACAACAACAAATTTGACAATCTAAGCAAAATGGACAAATTTCTAGAAACACATAGTCTCCCAAAACTGAACCGAGAAGAGATAGGAAACTTGAACAAACCAATAACAACAAAAGAAATTGAAGATGTAATCAAGACTCTTCCAGCAAACAAAAGCCCAGGCCTGGATGGCTTCATGAGGGAATATTACCAAACATTCAAAGAAGAACTAATACCCATTCTCCTCAAACTATTTCAAAAAATTCAAGAAGAAGGAAGACTTCCCAACTTGTTTTATGAGGCCAGCATAATTCTAATTCCAAAACCAGAAAAAGACACTACAAAGAAAGAAAACTACAGGCCAATATCCCTGATGAACATAAATGCCAAAATCCTGTACAAAATACTTGCAAATTGAGTAGAGCAATACATCAAAAAAATCATTCACTATGACCAAGTGGGACTCATCCCAGGGATGCAAGGCTGATACAATATTCGCAAATCAATAAATGTGATACACCACGTAAACAAAATGAAAAATAAAAATCATATCACATCAATAGATGCTGAAAAAACATTTGACAAAATCCAGCACCCATTTCTGATAAAAATGCTCAGCAATCTGGGTCTAGAGGGATCATATCTCGACATAATAAAGACCATGTATGAAAGACCTACAGCCAATATCATACTCAATGGGCAAAATCTAAAAGCATTTCCATTAAGAACAGGAACAAGATGAGGATTTCCACTATTGCCACTCTTACTTAATATAGTACTGGAAGTCTTAACCATAGCAATCAGGCAGGAAGAAAAAATAAAAAGGATCTAAATTGGAAAGGAGGAAGTAAAACTGGCATTATTCGCAGATGACCTGACACTATATGTAGAAAAGCCCAAAGACTCCTTCAGAAATTGACTAGGCTCAATAAATAAATTTGGCAAAGTACCTGGATACGAAATTAATGTCAAGAAATCGATGACATTCTTATACACCAATGATGAAGTCACAGAAAGAGAAACTAAAAAAACAAATCCCATTTACCATTGCAGAAAAAAATTAAGATACTTAGGAATAAACTTAACCAAAGAAATAAAGAACCTATTCACAGAAAACTACAGGTCATTGAAAAAAGAAATAGAGGAAGATATAAAAAAGTGGAAGCACATACCTTGTTCATGGATTGGAAAAATTCACATCATTAAAATGTCCATGCTACCCAAAGCAATCTATACATTCAGTGCAATCCCCATCAAAGTAAAGACCCCAAATAGCTACACCAATCTTGAAAAAGAAGAACAAAGTTGGAGGGATCACATTACCAGATTTCAGGTTATACTACAAAGCCACTGTAATCAAAACAGCCTGGTACGGGCTCAAGAACAGACAGATAGATCAATGGAACAGAATAGAGAACCCAGAAATGGACCGAAGACAATATGCTCAATTAATATTTGACAAAGTTGGCAAGAGCATACAGTGGAGTAAAGACAGCCTCTTTAATGAATGGTGTTGGGAAAATTGGACAGCTATATGCAAAAAAATGAAACTAGACCATCAACTTGCACCATACACAAAAATAAACTCAAAATGGATAAAAGACTTAAATGTGACTCAGGAATCCATAAAAATCCTAGAAGAAAATATAGGCAACAAAATTTCAGACATCATATGCAGCAGAATTTTCACTGATACATCACCTAAGGCAACAGAAACAAAGGAAAAAATGAACACATAGGACTACATTAAACTCAAAAGCTTCTGCACAGCAAAAGAAACAACCACCAAAATGGAAAGGCAACCCACTGTATGGGAGAGCATAATTGCCCATGACATATCAGTAAGGGGTTAATTTCCAATATATATAGAGTGCTCATACAACTCAACAAAAGGAAGACAAAGAACCCAATTAAAAAATGGGCTGAGGAACTAAATAGACACCCCTTCAAACAGGACATACAAATGGCCAAGAGACATATGAAGAAATGCTCAACATCACTAATCATCAGAGAGATGCAAATTAAAACAATAATGAGGTATCACCTCACACCTGTCAGAATGGCCGCCATCAACATATCATCAAACAACAAGTGTTGGTGAGGGTGTGGAGAAAAGGGGACTCTAGTACACTACTGGTGGGAATGCAGACTGGTGCCGCCACTATGGAAAACAATATGGTGTTACCTCAAAAAATTAAAAATTGAACTTCCATTTGACCCAGTGATCCCACTTCTAGGAATATACCCTAAGAAGCCTGAAACACCAATCAGAAAGAATATATGCATCCCCATGTTTGTAGCAGCACTATTTACAATAGTTAAGATCTGGAAACACCCCTAATGTCCATCAGTAGACACATGGATAAAAATGCAGTGGTACATATACACAATAGAGTACTATGCAGCTGCAAAAAAGAAATATCTCTTATCCTTTGAGACGACATGGAGGGATCTGGAAAGTATTATCCTAAGCGAAATAAGCCAAGCATAGAAAGACAAATATCACATGGTCTCACTTATTTGTGGAATATAACGAACATAACAATCTGAGGAATAGGGTAGTCTCAGAGACGTGGAAGTGGCATATAGACTGACAATCCCCAGAAGAGGTTTTGGAGGGAAGAGATAAACCACGGAACTTATATGCATGTATGCATGAATAATGGACATGGAGAACAAAGCTGGGACAGAGCAGGGAGAGTGGGGGAGGTGGGTATCAGTGAGGGGAAAAAGGAGAAACATGTGTAACAAAAATAAATAAGTAAATAAATAAATAAATAAATAAAATAAAGAAATAATATTTATATTTATGTATTTAAGTGGAAAAAACAACAATGGAAGAAAGATAAACAAAGAATTTGAATGTTTGAAAACCTTGTAGGTGGAAGTTCAAATGATAACATCTCTAGAGAATAAGAGGCCATAGAAAAACAAGGAGTAAGTGGTTGTCTTAACATCTTATATTGTTCAAATTTAGGCTGGTGCTTGGTTGCTGGACCCAGTCTGGGATTCTGGGAGTTCTGAGTGGGCATGGTTATGGAGCCAGGCTTGACACACATCTGTAGAATGAGGAGCCCAGAGAGATCAGGAATTTGATATCCTTGGGTGACACTGATATTTGAGAGCCCATACAGATAGAACACACTAAATTATCTAACTGAAGATTTGGGGATGAGCAGTGGAAATTGAGTATGAGGCAACTGGGTAGAAACTATGTACAACAGAGCAAGAAAGAGTATGATGAAAGAGAAAGGGTTAGATGAAAGATTATGGATTCATTATGGTTGCCATTCTAGAAATTTTCAAAGAAGAGCTTGATGTCACACCAGAAGGTGGTGAGGGAAATCGTAAGGGCTCTAAGCCACAATGGACCTCATTGTCTGTGACTGTTTAGAGAAGCTGAGTCATGAGATGGAGAAACGTGGCAGGGTAGAGGTGTCCTAAGGTTTACCTTTCTGCCCAGTGTAGAATATGTCTTCTGGCCCACTGTGTAGGTATAGGTCAAGATGGTTAGAGTACAGAATGGTGACTGGGAAGAACTGTTGTCTTTTTCATTCAGACAACAAATACTTATCAAGCACCAATTTTCTGCCGGGCACTGGAGATACAACTATGAACATGACAGACAGGGTCCCTATCTTCACGAGGCTTATTATACTTAGAAAAAGGCAATAAGCAAGTACATACATGAACAAAAGTAAGTAAAATTATGCTATGAAAGAAATAAGTAATAGGGTTTTACATGATTGAGGGAATTTTTTAAAGCAGGTTTAAGAAGACCTATCTGATGAGAAGAATATATCTGATTGGAGAACTGATGAGAAGCATTGCAGACATAGAAAAGAGAAAGTTAAAAAAATTGAGGAAGGGACTATTTTAGGGTGTTCTAGGGACTTTGAGAAGACCATGTTACTAGAGCACAGTTTTCATGAGGAAGAATGACCTGAGGTAAATTTGGAGGCAGGCAAAGAGGAGATAGCATTGGGCAGCATTATTAGTCTTGGTGAGTATGGTAGCCAGCCTCCAAGATGACCCCCAATGATACCCCTCTGTGGTTCTTTCACACAGGGTACCAGGGTTAGTCTGTATGACCAAAAGAATCTGTCAGAAGTTATGATATGTGACATCTGAGATCAAGTTATGAAAGACATTTGGGTTGTGTGCTCTCTCTTTCTTCTCTTTCTTGGATTGTTCGCTTTAGGGAAAACCAGCTACCATCTTGAGTACAATCTTATGAAGAGCCTTACATGGTGATCAAATATAGTCTGTCAAGCCACATGAGTAAGCTTAGAGTGGACCCTCCAGCCCCAGACAAGCCATCAGAGCACGGAGCTGCAGTCAACAGCTTGACCATACCCTTAAGGTACCCTGAGCTGGAATTACACAGCTAAACAACTTCCAGATTCCTGACCCTTAAAAACTGTGTAAGAGAATAAATTATTTTAAGCTGCTAAATTTGAGGTCAGTTGTCATGTAGAAGTAGTACTTAATATAGTAAGGAATTGGAATTTCATCTACATACAATGCCTTTCTGAGCCAAAGGGAAGGACTAGGTCTTGGCAACTATCACTGGCTTGAATGCTGATCAAGTAACCTCTTGAGATTGTTGTTCAGCAACTGTTTGCTGGACACCTTCCCTATAGGCCATTATATATTCAGGCTCCTTGTGTTTAGGACTCAAGTATCAACAAAATTAAGAAGTCATTCCATTTGTATTCACCTTAAAAACAAACAAAGACAGGATGACATTTAGAGTTTAAGTAGCTCCACAGACCCACCGTCACGTGCAGGCTGAGCTCTAACTGGGTCCAATGAACTTGCAGAGCAACTTTGAGGAACAGTTCTGTGCTCAGCATTGTGAGGCCAGGCTGTGATCAGAGTAACAGTTCCTGTCCTCTGGTTACTCACAATCTAGGGTGGAGATAGGTTATTTTAGGCTCCGTGCAAATTGGTGGCACCTCTCTTCTCTTGACTAGATAGCACTTGATTCTTATTGATAGAACAAGACTAATATTGCAGAACACCAAAAGACAAAGTCTGGTGTAAGGGTTTTCCTTGCCTTTGTTACTTAACAAATGCAAGTACTATTTGTATTATTTCCAGCCCTATGTAGAAACTGGGGCATTTCCCATCTGAAGAGTGATGGGTTCAGGAGTTGATAAGCCTTTTCTTGTTGTTGGATGGGTGCTGAGGCAAAATTGTAACCAAGTCCCTGTACAGACTACAGATGACTTATCCAAGGCCAGGGATATTCTTATCCCATTTACTACTTCATCTAGGGCATAGAAACTTTGGGTCCATTATGTGATATCCAGTCTCTATTTCATATTGTCATATTTGGGACATTGAGAAACAAACTTTTCCCCAATTTTAGATATCCATTAAAAGGAAGAAATCAGCCCTGGCCAGTTTGGCTCAGTGATTAGAATGTCAGTCTGTGACCTGAGAGTCCCGAGTTCAGTTTCCGCTGAGGGCATGTACCAGAGGAAGTAAAAACCTGGCGAACTGCAGTTTGTCCCTGGCCCCAGTTGGGGTCGTGTGGGTGGCGGCCATTCAATGTGTCTCTCTCATGTTGATATTTCTCTCTCTTCCTCCCTTTCTCTCTCCCACTCTATCTGAAGATAAATGCAAAAATGTCCTCAGGTGAGGATAAAAAAAAATAAGCAGGAAATCATGGCTTAAAAACAAAGGGCCTTGAGCATCTACATGTCTTTGTCTTTGTGGCAGACTCTCTCTCTTTATGGTATACAGAGGCCTTTGAACATCATCCTTCAGAAAAATAGACAATCGACAATATCCTTTAATTCCTTCTCCAGGAGAAGCAAAACCGTTACCTGTCAGTGACAGGAAAGCATCCAGTTGACTGTAGGAATTGTTTCCCAAGGGCCTCTTAAAGCACAAATATACCCAGAAAAAATAAGTATAAGATAAAGCCTGATAGGTGTGCCATTGGAGGTGCATATTTCAAGGTGCCTTTGAGATTTGGGGACCTCATTTTGGAATTTTGAGCAGTCTTGATAGCAGGTGCGTTATCTGGGTGAGGAAGGAGGTCAGCTGGGGGCACTGAGGCGGAACTGATTGGCTAACTGGCCAATGGCCGCAGAGCTCTCCAGCAGCAGCCTGGCACCAGGAGGACAGAAACAGCTGTATCCAAGCTGCACCGAAGTCTGTCTCTAATTACATTCACCCCATAAAAGCTCGGTTATTTACCATTGCAGAGGGGTTCACGATGGTGCTTACATCTTTCATCTTTTTAAATAAGTTTGCCAGGTTTTTACTTCCTCTGGTTTGAGATGCCAAATGTTGAGAAAGCACATTTTCAGGATGTTCTATTTCTTGCCTGATGCAACGTAAATTCAACTAATAACTGCGGGGGTGTTTACTTCTTGAAAAAGAGAGCGCATCAGTTCACCAGGGCACTACTGTATCTGTGTTGTTGCCCCAGGGAGATTAACCAGCCAAAGTTCATTTATCTGGTGGCAGCTAGCCCAGGTTAACTGTACGTTTCTGAGTTACTCCTAAGGGTTGCCATTTGATACAGATTTCCACAGTTCCATTGTGGATACTGGACTCCTCCATTAGCACTGGGAGTGACATTAACAGGTCAATAAAGGCCTCACAAAGTGTTGTACATGCCAATGTCAGCTAGCACATAGCAGGACACTGGTAGTCATCAGACAGGTTGGGTCTGTGGAAGGGTGTTCATCTTCATAGCCTTGACAGGGTTATGGTCCTAACCAGAATTGTTGCCATGACACATGGCGATTGTACTGTTTTCTGAAGCTTCCATCTTAGCTCAACTGACTGGCTGTAATCTGAAAGTGACATTTAGCAGTTTCTGTAAAGCCCATTGGTTACCATGATAAGCTTTGGAACCAGCCAGACTTTGTTCCTTATATGATGTGACCATGAGTTCCTGATTCTTCCTGAGCCTTGGTTTTTATCATGTGCCAAGGAAGGATAATAATACAAATAAAGTAAAAGGGGAATGCCTTTTCACCATTTTTGTTTCCAAGGGAGATCTGCCATGGCTTTGATAATATATGCGAAATGCTTAGAATGTTGTTTAGTACACGTTAGTATTTAATAAGTGTTTATTACCATTAATGGAAGTAATTTGGAAGCCTGGTTTACTAATGGGGGAATTGAAGAGTGATTGATGTTATCTCTGGTTGCTCTAAGAATTCATTGTGGGAGCAGGGTTAGAAGCTCTAGCGCTTGCTTTCCAGTCTGACGTGGTTTTCATAACTCTTATTTGTCTTAGATGGTTTATACTGAAGCTCTGTGTAGGAGGCATCTTTGCGGATTTTATGCTAACAAAACAAACAGGACAACTTTCTTTTCTTTCTCTCTCAAAATAAGCACTTCACTCAGGCCAATCCACGCACTCCATTCTTTCCGTCCTTTCTCAACCCACATGGGCCTACCCATCACTGTTACTCCTTTGAGCCTGGAGATCTGTCACCCAGTGTCTGCTGATCTCCGGTTCTCTACTTTTTATTCATTAGGACAGAATTCCAAGAAGCTTACAATGAGTGCAAATGAAACACAGAATGTAGTCCTTTATTTTTTAGTTTTCTGCTTGAGTCCTTTCAAACTCATTCAATATATTGGTAAGTCTGAGAAGTAGGTAACTAGGTCCCATTTTCCTTGCCAATTAGATCAATTGGCAATGACTTTCCGAGCATTGTCTTCTGAAGGCTTCAGATGATGTGTCTCGGTTCAACAGTGAAAACTTATAGTGGTCAATTTAAATGACTCCGGTGAGTACAGAAAACAAAGGGCAGGCGGTGGCATCTGTGTCAAGTATTTGGCATTCGGGCCTTACGATTTTGGGTTAACAGCAATGCTAGAAACTTTGTTGGAGCAGGAGTCATTGTTGATCCATCTTGATTTATCCCAGTGTACATTTGTGCTTTGCGTTTTGTTTCTTAAACTTATTTATTCAGAAAATATTTACTGGGTGCCTGCAACATTCTAGGAACCTGACTAACCAGAAAGGGAGGTTCCACCAACAGTATACAAGGTATTACCAAATTCTGTAGATTATCATCAACTTGTTCTGTTTCTTCCTCTTCCTTTCAGTTACCATTATCTCAGTTCCGGTCCTTATTATCTTGTCCCGGGCTGTATCACCATGGTTTTCTAAGGGAAGGGGAAAACACTTCATTCTACCAACTCCACAACTGCACAAGTTCTTAAAACACTCTTAAGAGTTCTCCCAAAGGAAGGATGAAGCAATGGTGAGAAAAGAGAGAAAGAAGAGAGAAGAGGAGAGGAGAGGGGAGGAGAATAGAGAAATGGTAGAAGCAGGTTGACAGATATTGCCACTGAGAGATTACTGGGAGAAAAGCAAACTTTATTTAAAAATAGTTTTCAAATAACCATAGACACCAAGAAAGACAATTTTCTTTTCTTGGAATTGAACAGATGGGCACATGCCCCTTCCTTTCTTTCTTTATAAGGTGTAACAGCTTTTGACTGCTACAACCTCCTAAATGATGTTCTAAACATCATCTTGCCCCATTCATTCCATCCACCTCAGTGTTTCTAGAATTTTTTTTCTAAAATATGCAACTTGTCATATCACACCTCTGCTTAAAACATTTTGATGGCTCCCACTGCCTACAGTAGCAATGCTGTCCAGACCTATTAATGCATTAGGATAATTTGCAAAGTGTGAACTGTATGTCTGCTACCAATTGAGTTAACGTATTGAAGATCAATAGTGATTTGCTTTTTAAATATGAATTTTACAATTTTGAACTTCAGTATTTTTTCCCAAATGGAATTGATAGAGATGAGGTTGTATGTAATCAGTGGACAATCTTTTCTGTTATGGGATACACTGTGTGGCAACCATTACTGATGACTGTGATGAAGTCATTGTCATTTCACTCAAAATTTGGGATTATCCTGGGATATGTGTCCTACATCTCACCATCAATTGTCATAGATTTTACAGTGGAAAAGCCTTTGACCCACTGAATAAAGTCCAAATTTCATAAAGACTGTATAAGGCTGTCCCTGATAACTTACTGTTTTCTTTAGACAACTTTTTGAGAGTACTACTCCCACCTCCATCTACTTATTTTATCTGCTCTCTATCTGAAATGTTTTTTGCCCCTCCCAGTCAGTTTGGTAAACCCCTCAAATATTTTAAGATCACGATTTATTTCAAGCATTACTTCTTCTATGAAGTCTATCTCTTCCTTTTTCATTTTTATATGAAGCCTATCTTGATACTACTCCCTTCCCATATCTGGTAGAATTGAATGCTTACATAATTGCAGGGAAAACTAGAAGAATGAGGTCTTTCTTTGTGTATTTCTCATTCATTTCATCAGGTTCCATTAGGAAGTATCTATTGCATGAGTCAGGATAGCTCAGGGCCTGCTGTGGAAACAAACAACTCCAAAATCTCAGTGGCTTACAAAATCAAAGGTTTAATTTATTGCTGTCACTCCATGACCATTATGAATTGGCTGGTCTCTTTCTACACCATCATTCAGACTCAGGATTAGTAAGCAGCTATTATTTTAAATTTAGCTGGTTACTGTGCCAAAGGGAAAAGAGAAGGTTTTACATAATCCATTAAATTCCAATATTACTTGTATTCCCAATCTATTATAACTGATAACATGATCCCGTCCAAACCCCCAAATCCAGGAAATACAATACTATCTTCTGCATGTATGGCAGAGAACTAGAACTATTTAGCGACTAGCTCTAATTATGCCCAACATAAAACAGATCATGGTTATCTCTTAGAATTATAGGAGGGGCCTATTTTCCTGGGCACATTGACATGACATATTTAGATAAAATTGACATTTCCTTAGCAAGGAGAAGGGAAGAGTGGCCACTAGACAGATAACCCAATGTCTGTTACACCTTGTTTCTTCAACCCCTGGAGCTAATTTTTGAGGTTGGAAAGTCTAGAGGCTCCACAGAGCATACCAGATTTTCAGCTTCATGGAGAGTCATGCTAAGCTTTTCATAGCAAAAACTCTCCTGAACCATTGTTTTGAGAAATTCCTCTATAAGGTCTCACTTAGAGTTCAACAACCCTATGAGCTAGGCATTGTTTTCCAGATGGAGAAAGAGAAGATTGGAGAGGATAAGTAGTTTGCTTGGGGTCACAGAACTAAAATGTGGAGGAACCAAGTTGAATGCCAATCGGCCTCCTGACTCTGAAACCCTTGCTCTTTATTTCTGCAGCATCTCCCATGAAACCCTTGGAATGATTTTAACTTCTTTTAAACACACACACACATACACACACGCATATACGTGTGTGTGTATACATACATATATGTTTAACTCATCTTTATTGTTGAATATATTACAGATGTCTCCCCTTTTTTCCCCGTTGACCCCCTCCTCCCCAATCCCCTCCCCCTCCTGCCTTCCCCACACTATTGTCAATGTCCATTGGTTAAATTTTTAACCTGTACCAATTATCATCTGAGGGTATTCCAAGTCTTGGGTTTGTTCCCTGCTTTGTACAGCACATTTTGTTTGTTTTAAGCATCTCTCTTTAGAGTTTTAAGGGAGGGTACCAAGAATTTATCTTCCTGCAGTCCTGTTCTGACAACGTGAGGGCATTTTGCAGTGACAGTGCGCTTTGATTCAGAAAAATGGATGGCGCAATGGTTTTCCTGCAGAAGGAGATTTATGCTTAGTTCCTCCTCTCTGTTCACAAGATTTATTCATAGGCTAGAACAACACATGCCAAGGGCTGCATTTTCGCTTCCTCCAAACCCTCAAAGAGCTATTGATGTTTAATAAAATAATCATTGTTATGACTTGAAATGCATGCTGTAATCAGATCAAACAAGGCAATCAGGTTTTTTTTTTTTTTTTTTTTTTTAAGCAATGAAAAGTAGTTAGTTTATTGTGCCTTTTTCAGAGAGTTTGGATGGGGGTTTTAGCCACAACATGCCACGGTTTTATAAATTTCTATTGCTTCAATAGACTGAAATTAACATTTGATGACTTCTTCATTGATATCTGACATTTTTTTCCATAGGCAGACTCTAATAAAGAAGTCAGTTAGAGCTATTAGACATATTTTAGAAGACTCTTTTGATGCGTATCTTCACTTAGATTATGAAATTTAAATCATTGCTGCTATCAGTGTGAATACTAATGATATAGCCTGCCAGATGGAAACCTTTCATAAATTTTCACTTTTCTCTTACAGTCAGTTGTAAATCTTAAGTAAATGACTTCTTGGGTGAACTATGTTGATGTCAAGCTTTAATGCCTTATGTCCACACTGATTTCAATGTCATCAGTACCTGGAAGGCAAGCTACTCTTAATTAAATGTCATTTTCTTTTTCCATTATTGAACTGGAACCGAGAGCAGACTCTCCGTGCATTGTCTGAGCTTCCTGGTGAGGAGCTCAGCCTGCACGTCACGGTGGGTCTGTGGAGCTACTTAAACTTGGTGCTATGCAGTTTCTCCTCTTAACTAACACTGTGGTCCTGATGTGTCTTTTAGATGGTAAAGCACTGTTGTCTTTGTCCTTTGTTCTCCATTTTGACAAAACACATTCTGTAGGTTCCTGCCTCATTTCAACAATTTTTCCTCCCTGCAGAAATCGATGCTGTAGTTCTCTTCAGGAGTGCTAATCTCCATATGAGAACCACACAGTATAAAACTTCCTTTTTCCCCACAGAGATGTATATTCAGACCCAATCTTCCAAATACCTTTTCTTACCAATTATGAGGAGCTTCTCATAACTTTGGTTGCTTATCACTTAAATTTCTTGTGCAGCATTTTTCTTTTTCTTTTCTAAAATAGAGTCAAACTTTGAAAGGTATTATCATATATATATATATATACACACACACACACACACACACACACACACACACACACTCATACAGAAGACAAAACAAAACAAAACTTAAATGTAAGATTGTTTAAACGTCCTAGTCTTTGGAAACCCAAAGAAAAAAGATGATAAAAAACTAAAAAATATTTAGGTAAGTCAATAAATATTCCCAGTAGACATCTTAGAAATCCTACAGGTAAAACAACTTTTTCCAGTTATTGAGTTATTTTTTTTCACCAGTTGTTTACTTATTGATTTGTTTTGCCATTAAACCTGGGAACCAAGTGATAAATGTGCTTCCTTTGTTGTTACAGTGTAATGCATTGAGCTTTCCTTGAAGCTTCATTAAAATGATATCTAAAGCACCGATTATAAGAAAATGATTAATAATACAATAACGTGGAGCAACTGTTCTGTGGAGCTGTTTGGAGTTGAGAGCTTTTTCATCAACATTGTTTTGTTCTCTGCTTCCATCCACCCCGGGAAGCAAATTCCCCTTCACCATATTTTTCATCAAGCGACAAGAACCATCATTGTGTAGAAACAAAGGCACCCACAAAACATTCTAAACCATTAAAATAATTTTCCGACACGGTTTCAGTAATTAGTACATTTCAGTTTCAACAACTATAATTAAACCTGACCTTTCAGCTAATCGTGTCTTGACATTTATGATTTTAAACGGGCTTTCCCTGTGGTGAGGGTGTGTTCTGCTCAGGTTCTAATGAATAGTTCTGTAGTGTTTACCTGCTGTCAGAGGGTCTCCGTTGTGGCTTGGAGGGGACCACTTCATTCAGCATCCTGTCATTGGCGGCACAGTGCTGCCTCTCTGAAGGAGTGTTATCTGCCACAACATCAGGTTGATAATTGAACTTTTGTAAGAGCGAAATCCTTGCTGGAAATTTTCAAAAAACAGGCCAAAAATGAACCCAGAGTTTGATGCAGGTGACGTGGGCTTTCATGGGACCTAATAATTGGTGGCAGGTGAGTGGGATGAAGCTTTCCAGCAGTCATGAGAGGAAGGCTGAATCGAAGGAGACTCTGGGAGGAAGGGAAAGCAAGATGGCAGGCGGGGTCTTGGCGCTGACTAATTTTGAGCAGTAGTGAAGCCTTCCCCCAATTTTATCTCCTCGTAGGCTACTTCCAACTCAGTTTCTTCCTTCTCGATAATAATCACCATTTACCAAACACTTCCTGTGTGTTAAACTCTTTACATATATATAATTGAAACATTTTAATGGCCCTGTGAGGTAGAGGATACTCTAGAACCTAGCACAGTAAATCCATATTCCCTTAATTGGCAAGTGTTACCTGCCAATATTTGGTGAAGTCAGATAATATTTTGAAATACTAATATCTGTGTTTCTTTATTCCTCACTTCATTTATATGATCACCCCACCCCATTAATCAGAGGCATCCATATTAATTTTAGGAACCACAAGAAACAGTCAAGTTGATTTTCTGATCTCCAAAGCAGGTCCCAAGACAGCAGGGCCATCACCAGAAACCTGAAAAGAGGATAGAGTAAGAAGCAGAAAGGCAGGTCACTCCTCTCCCCAGCCACACTACAGGGAGGTCTCTGCATGGAAGAGAGGAGGAGCTGGAGATGGGTGACCTGAGTTGATTGGAAGTAGGAGGGAGGTGAGTTAAGGGGAGATGGTGGTGCAAACAAGGTAGAGAGGTGGTGTAGGGGTAGATAATAGGAATGGCCAAGCAGAGCCCAAGGGGTACCCTTGAAGCTCAGCCATCACAGACCACTTGCTGCCAATAGGAAGTACTGTGCATTATCAGGCAGGCAGAGAAGCCTTGTTAGTAGAGCCTGGGTCTCATGAACCTTGTGAGGTGTGGACTTTTCATGGCGAGTTGCCTGCAGGTAGCTCATGGACTGTCTTAGAGGAAGCTACCTGAGATGAAGCTCACTGAGGCCATCTGACTACTCTGCAGAGACATCCACTTTTCTTCTGTGGCCTCAAGGACATATGTAAGAGTCCCAATATCTGTATTACATGGAGGTTATTATGCCCAGAAAGGCAGAGAGAGAGAGAGAGAGAGAGAGAGAGAGAGAGAATATTATGAAAAGGAGAGGCCAAGCTTCATGCTTAGGTGGGACAAGATGGTGAGGGGATGTGCTCCTGTTACATAAATTGAGATTTAAGTTTTCACTGGATGTTGTTTATTTTTAGTTGAGTAATTTTGGTAAAAAACAAATAAAATAACTGTCTTTAAAGACTCTACCAAGTGGCTCTCGAATGGCAGAATTAAAGGTAGGGGGATACTTGGGTTCTAAAGGGCACTCTAAATTTCCTTTCAGTTATACTTTGTGAATTTCTTTCTCTTCCCATCACGTAAGGCTATATCTGCATTCTGGGTGGCACCGGAAAGCACCAGCAAGTGCAATGTGTGTCTCACATCCTGTGGTGTGAGGTTGGACTAATTGTGTCCACTGACTGAGTAGCGGGAATGGGCTTGGGGAACAGGATGGATAAGGCAGAAGGGGAACATGCAGCTGTGAAGTGGTTAGAAAAATTAGGATGTAAATTTTGGCAAAGCCATTCCAATTTCAGGATTGTTTTGCAGTTTTCCTCAATGCTATCTTCTTGAAGACATGGAGCCTCTGTTATAGACTATATTAAACCAAGTTTATTCCAAATTCCTAGCCATTTTAGTTATAAACCAAATAACTAGGACAGTGTGTGAAAGGACCTTGGCCTTTGCCTCTCTTTAAGTAGGTTTCGGCCAATGTTATTTAGTGTCCCTTTACTCAGTTCGTCTGCACAGGGGGAACTGGTAGAGGAGGGCTGGTGACACTTGAGAGTGAAAAAAGAGAACACTGATTAAAAAAATATTAAAGAGTTAAAATCAACAGCCATTAGGATTTGGGATCAGATCCATGGATTGCCTTAGACCAAATGTTGGGTGGTAGTGTCATGCATTAATTAACTCTGTCTGCTTACCTGACTGGACTGTGAGTGCTATGAAGTTGGGCAAGTAAAGGTTTTGTTTGGGTTTGTTTTGCTTTGTTATCAGCAATACTTGGAACTGGTCATAAATACTTCTTGTTTCCAAATATTATAAATATTTGCCCTTTCATGAAAGGGTAGTCCACAAGTGGCCAGTCACCCCATTGTTCTCATCACTGTCTGTCTGTTCTGGTGCCTGAGAAGAGGCAGCTCAGTAAGTTTGGGAGGCTGTAAAGACTCCAGAAGCATTGATTTCTGGGTGTTTGAGAACCTCCCGCCATCCATCAGCACATGGACAAGGTTCAGTCAGCCAGCTAATGACTCCAGGTGTAGCTCTGTGATGAAGAACCCCAGGCCACTGGTGCTGTTGGCTTACAGAGGATCAGAGACTAGGTGGATGGTTAATTTGGTCTCCCTCTGGGGCAGCCTATAGAGAGCAATGGGTCTGCTAAACAGCACTTCATAGGAAACAAATAGGCAAATCCTATCAGAACAAATGTCAGATGTCTACCATGATCCTGCAGCTCTGACCCTTGGTGACTTTATTATCTGGGTCTTATAGTACCTTGGTGTCTTAAAGACTATATTCTTTAAAATATGTGGTGGGTAAAACGGCTAGCCAGATTGCCATTTCTGATGTGTTATTGGCCCATAATTCTGCCAAGGAATCTCAGAAAGCTGTAAATCTTGTGAATTTATAGTGGCAGACTGAAGTGTAGTCAATGGCCCGATGGCCCGATCACTTGCTAACAGAGGATCACCAAGACATGGAGACCCACAGAGCTGGTCTACCATGAGTTAAAAGTAGCACTGAGTTTAAATTGCTTTTCACCCAGACCTGCTCTAAATATTTACATATTTATCTACCTCTGTGACTTGGAGCCTTTCCTGACCCCAGAGCTTTGCATTTCTGTGCTAGCAGCCCATTCTTTATCAGTAATGATCTTTGTGGCGCCATTTGATTTAGCTATGCATTGACACATGATATTTGGATAAACTGCCATTTATTTCCCCTCTGGCCCTGCACATGGAATTTGGTGACACATTGACAGGAGATCACCTGTGATGAGGACAAAGGTCAGTGAAAAGCTGTTTAAACAGAGAGGTTTAGCCTTGAGGATCCTGCCCATCTTTCTGAACCTCAACTCTCGACCTGTTCAGTGGCTCTGTTGGCTAATTGGGTCTCAGTGCAAAGCAAGAAACAATGCTCAATGCTGTTAACTGTTTGTTTAGTCAGAACGTGAAAATCAATCTACTGATGACCAAAAGGGCATAACAAACAACATCTCTGTGGAGCTGGGTGTTTTGGGCATGTGGAGCTGGGTGTTTTAGGCTTGGCGTTCAATAGATACGGTCTGAGAGCTGGACCTTCGCAGGTCGACTTTATTAGGGGATCCCGAGTGGCAGGCATCTCTTTTATTTTTCTCTCCCGTTTAAGGTGGGAAGCATTTCGCTCCTTTCTCAGGTGCTTGATGATAAAGTAAGTACAAAATGGGAAGGCATATTTTAATCAGGGGGCTATTTTCAAGGCTTGCAACAGTAAGTTACATCGGATCTCTCCAGGAAGACATTTTTCTTAATAACAGTCCCTCATTTTCTCTCTGTAAGTGTTGAAATGCATCTGTAACCAATCCCGCTTCACATACTTTCTTTTTGACGAAGGGAGGAAAGAGAACAGGGAAAATAAAGAAGGAATAAATTGACTGTAATGTGGCAGATGCCTTTTTCACTGCTTATAACTGTGTAAAGAAACAATACGATGCAGTAAAACTTGGCGCATTTTATTTGGTTTATTAGTTCTGACTGCATCTCAAGCTGTTTCTCCACTCCAATTCCAGACAACACATGACATCATAATTGCTTCTGGCATTTTACAGTAATACACACTGGTGAGAAGTGTATGAGTCCTCCACCCACACCCCATTTTATGGGTACCTCTCTGGAAAACAGCAACCTCTCATTTGCAGAACATGCACATTCTGACTAAGGTAGTTTTCCACTATGTTGCTTGCAGAGATATTCTGCCCTATTTAACTTCCAAGGCAGCTTTCTCCAATCCCCCAAATAGACTCTCAGGGTTTCACATTACACCTACCAGCTTCTTCAGTGGGTTACACCTGTCCAGGGTCCTGAGCTGGGGAGGTTAGCACAATTAGCCGAGACCAGGGCAGCCATTGATCTATTTTCAGAAAATCCAGATTCCTCAAATGACACCTTGGACCCCTTTGAAATTGTCCTGAAATAGCATTTAGATTCTCAAACTATGTGGAGAGATTTACTTTCCCTCCGTGGGGATGATCTGTTACATGCTGAAGATCCAGTTAACGGACCAGGCTAAACGAAGTTACCAATGCAAATGTGAGCTTGTGATTGACCCAAGCACTGGAGGTTAAGAACATCTTTATAAATATGTGAAGCGGATGCTGGCTTTGACTGCTACGCAGCAGATTAGCATTGTTAAACTGTGCCAGGCTTGAATATTTATGTTCTTGAAGCTTGCTGAGCAAACAGACTATATTTATCAGCAAAGGGAAGGAGGGCCCCTGTCAAGGGCCAGTGTGCCCAGAAAGGCTTCATAAAGACATCATTGATAGAACCAGCAGGGTTCGTGGAGATCATTCAAATCCCTCCTCTCTGCGTGGGGAAGGAGAGCCAGAGATGGCAAGCGACTTCTCCAAGGTCACATAGCTGTTATGTAGTGGCACCGAGACTGGTATTCTGCTCTTCTGATTTCTAGAAAATCGTTTTTTTTCTCACTGGCATAAGCACCCTCATAGCTGAGGAAGAGCCTATGGACCTACAGGTTCTGTTCTGCAAAGTCACATGGTGATAGTCTCAGATGTTTTCTCTTGGCTACACCTTAGCGCTGGCCTCTGGGAAGAATAGCACCCATGTCTGCAGCTCTCCTGCTGCCTGAGCCACTCTGGCATGCTGTGACATGGCCTTCTCTTTGTCCCATGGAAGTGCGTTTATGGCTCATTCCTTCAAATTCCTCCCCTCTCCTGTGACTTTAATAGTGTGGGAATGTTGCAATTTTTAAGAACTGTCATGAGGATAAACTGAGATAGCAGGCACAGTGCTTAGAGCAATGCTCGTACTGAAAAGGTTGACCCAAATAAAAATGATGTTTCGCTCTATCCTATAACAAGGGCAAATTAATATAAGAAAACATCAAAAGAGTTAGATCTTGCCTGACAGATCTTGCTAGTCTTGGAGGGTGGGAGCAGGGGTTGGGATGAGACTCTGCCATGGATATGGGCTTAGGACCCTGGAGTGAAAGGGGGGCTGTGGAAACAAACCTGGGCTTTGAGCTTGCTTCTGCCAACCATGTGACCTTGGGCAAGTTACTTCCCCTTGCTGAGATCAGTCTCCTTATCTGTAAGCAGGGATACTAATCTACTTCCTCCTGTATTATGACGATTGCATAGAAAATATGAGTGCCCATACATGGAGGGCATCCACAAAGAGCAGTTACACTGTGGTTGACCACTGTGCCCTCTGGTTCCCATTGGTTCTTCTCTGTACCTATCATTCTTCTGTTTTTTCCACTGGTAAAAAAACTTCACTCTGCCATTCTGTGGCCTCCCTTGGAATTTCGCCTCCAATCCATGTGTCCCTCTCCCCAGGGTTGTTTGCTACCCTCTTCTTTTCCTGCTCTTAACTTTGGCTGTTCCTGTCCCATTTGAGTCTCTGTCTGTCACTGGAGGCCTGATATCTTCAGGGCACATGTCGTTCTTCCCAGGGACTGGGGACAGGTTACAGAGCCTGTAAATCACTGGGCATGACCACCTTCAAAAAGTGTCCCTCGGTGACAACCCTGAAATCCTGTAACTCTAGGCAGAATCTGGGTACCTTGATGCCCTCTCCTTAGGGTGAACATTGGTCATAGACTATCTCTAATCCCACATCCCTTCATATGTTGTCTGGACTCAATTTTGTCTTCTAATGTTTATGCTGATGTCCAAAGATCTCACCATCTTTCCTAAAATTCTCTTTCTGTTTCTCTCCAAAGTCCTATCTGGTTTTAAGTAAAGAGAACCCTTAGTAAACTGCCTAAATATGCTAGAACTGGGGGTAGGGGCATATACACAGCTTTAACTCTTCCTACCCGCAGTCTCCCATCCAAAGTACACAGCCTTTTGCTACATGCTGCAGTGACAATTTTCTCGGAAACATGATTGTGGAGCCAGGGTGGGAAAGCAACCTATGAAAATGAATGTATTCCTTTTCTTCAATTTTTAGTATTTTTGTGGTGGCAACAGACTTTGATATCACTGAGAAATGATGAGTCTCAAGCTTGGTAAAACTTTTCCAGATAACGGTCGGAAGATACCAATTCCTTCCACTGTCTCAGCTGCCTCAGGTGGCCTCTCTGGTTTGTGAGATGAATTACAAAATTCATGTGTGTCTGGCTTCATAAACATTTACTCTCTATTCATTTCATCAGAGACTAGGAGGTTAAAGCTTGTACTTACACCCTTCTAACCTCTCTGAGAAAGTTTGGCTTTTCTTTTGTTGAACAGGGAGCTTCCCCAAGAGGTTGTAAGGATACCTGACCCTACAGGTATGCACATCCAGAGATCACAGAACAGACTGCCCAATTTAAGAACATGGCTTTGAAAATTCATGCTGTGCCCAAGGAAAAGCAAGTTTAAGAACTAAAATCCTAAGCAGATTTTTCTCAGTACTCATCCATCTAAACAGCTCTTTGTTTTGTCTCAACTTTTGCCCTCTCTAACGCTTCCCAATGGAGGTCTGGTAATTCACACATTTTGGCTGACCATTCTGTACACGATGGAGAAGTCACCTAACCTTTCTGAGCACAAGGGGATAACAATAACGATACCATAAGGACATTAGACAATGATATTTATTGAGTCCTGACATGCACCGTGTATTTTGTAATGTAGCAGACTTCTGTCATCTTGGCTGACATGTAGCATCATTCTACTTTCCTCTGGTGCCATTCGGTTGCCTCTGGGATACTTTCCTCTCCCCATTGTGTGTGTTCTTGGTGGAAGTACAGAACCAGGAGCCTCCTTAATCACCACTGGAGTTGATGGGGCTCCTTCTGCCAGATCTTCCTTCCCTTTCCCCGGTATACCTACAGGGAACTCACATAATTCAAAGTGAATCACACTTTCTGGTTTGGGGATCTTAAATATTGAGCAAAGTCTTTGGAAGATACAGCTAGAATTTCTCCACTATAGGACAGCTCCCCTGTGGGGCTGTGGGTGCTTCTTGCCATGAACACTGTCTGGGTGTCTCTAGGTTCCCAACTGGTGAGAGTCTGCCTCTTTCTCATGCATCTTTTTACTCCTTCCATCTCTTCTACAAACATTTTGTTTCCTCGAAGCCTTTTTTTCATTTGTCTGCAACCCCCAAAATTCTTAATTAGATACACAGCATTATTTTATTTGATTCAGACATTATTTTATTTGGTTCTGTACCTATGAGGTAGGTGCAATAATTACTCCTGAGGTCCCTATGAGGAAACTGAGGCTCTGAAATGCCAAGTCGCTTGCACATCGTGTAGTAGGAGGGAATGTGGAATTCAACCCAGGAGAGGAGTGAATGATTAAATGAGAGGGAAGCGTTTGAAAACACTTTGCACAGCCCTGGGCTCACAACGAGCACTTATCAACATCAATGAATTCTAAAATTCAGTCTCAATCTTAGTGCTTAGTGAAAAGTGAGTACCTACTGTCAGGGATAAAAGTAACACATTCAGTGGTGAAAAAAGTAACAAAATGTGATTCAGTGGTTTGTAATTTCCCACCAATATTGTTCATCATCTCTGTTCATTTCTCGAAATGTGGCCTTTTTAAGGGCAATTTCTCTGCTCTGGAATCTCATTACATTTCCAGAGAACATTAGGAAATTTGGGTACTTAGGCTGTATTGAACATGGTCTATTAAAAACAAGCCGCAAGGTTTGGACTAAAATTCTTTTCTGGTGGCTTCGTGTGGCCCAGGCCTTGAAACAGCCACCGGCCCAGCTTGAAGAGCCCACTGTCATTTACCTGTCTCTGCAGGAGCCAAGAACATGTACCACTCACAGTCTGGGGGGCGTTTCCACGCTAATTATTTAACAGGAATTTTATACCATGGCAGGGACTACTCACCAGGTGTTCAAAACTGGTAAGAATCTAACAGTGTGGCAACCATTTCGATTAACCCTGTTATTAAGTTCATCTGGACTTTCCTCGGAATTTCTCAGGAGGCCAGCTTGACTTCTTCTCAGGCATGTTTTCGGTTAGGCAACCTCAGTTTAGGCAATCGACTTTGGCGGCTTCACTCTACCGTGGTTTTTTCAAATATATTCATGAAAAAGTTGATCGAGACAGTGAAAATGATACAGCACACACTCGGTTGACTGAGTCAATTATACACCTGTGTATTACAATTAAAATGAAAATTACTGTGTGTATGAACTGTAGGCCTATGTATTCGAGCACCCCAGGAATTCTTCAACTCCAGGTGCAACCGCTAGAGTCTAGAGCGGATTAACTGTGATAAGTGAGGGACAACTGTACTTGGTGCTCTACCGATACACAGTAAAACCCCGGGCCCTTGAGTGTTGATGGTTCATGGAAACAGTTTTTAATAGAATGAATTCCTAGGGGAAAGTCAAACAGTGTTTGTTATTTTTCTTTTCTTCTTTAGGTGTTTTCTACTCCTTTCTTTCTAAATTAAAGAAAACAACAACAACAACAAAAAAAAAACAAGGTCCACATAGAATGGACGCAGGCTGCCTGTGGGCAATTGTGTCAAGTTCCCTCGGAGCACATCTGAATAGCACTTCTGGTCACTTATTTCCTGCCTCTGGCTCCACGCTCTCCAGCTTCCTCCCGGATTAGTCCCATTGCAATTAAGTGGCATGTCTGTGGGACTTAGGGATGGCTAGGCTTTCTGACTCTTCTGCCTTGGTCAGTACATCAATAGTCAGTGTGTGTGTGTGTGTGTGTGTGTGTGTGTGTGTGTGGAGGGGGGGGCTGTTCTGTTCTAACTTAACCCCCGGCCTTTGCACACACTCACTCTCCAGCGGAATCCCTGATCACACTGGGGTTGGATTCCATATGCACTCTTGTTAAGGTTGTGGCTGTGTTTTAAAATAATGAGACCCGTCTGAATGGAGTGCTCTGGGGAGGCAGCAGGCTTTCTCTGTGCTCAATAATCCCAGGGCCTGGGCTCTGGTTCTCTTATAAAGTTCTACTTTTCAGAATGTCACTGCAGCCTGGCCTGCCGCAGTGCTGAGTGTCCCCTTGATGGGGGAAAGTTTGCTTTTTAGACCAGTATCCTCAAATGTGGTTTCAAGGCTCCTTCTGGAGGGCCTGCTAGCAGAATCAGAACACACATTTGTCCTGTGATTACAAGACAGTCCTTTGGAGATGATTTATTCTGCAGAATAATTTGCCCAGAGGAACTGGGAAAGGGACCTAGGCAGTCGTGTTCATTCTCCATATAACGAGTAAGGAACATTCCTCGATAATGATCCGTGCACTGAAAACACGTCTTAAACCAAAGTGACGTTACTGTCACAGAGCTCTGAAGACATGTTTATAATCTTTTGGTATGTGAAGAATTGCAAACATAGATTTTGTTAGTTTTCATGAGTGTTAACTTACTACTGTGAATTTAGGTACATCTGAGGGGTTATAGGGGATAATAATTGTACCTATGATGTGGATAATCCAGAATACATTTAAGGCTTTTAGCATAGTAATTGTACAATGAATGTTTACTATTATTGCTGTTGCTCTCTTGAAAGATATAATATTTTGAGAAATGAAATTGAATTTCTTGGATATTCTTTACTTTTAGACACTAAAATGACACATTTTGATAATTTTTTGAATAATAGAGTTGGAAATGTTGTGACCAGACCAAAACCAATGTGATGGTTTAAAAAAAAATCAGGTTGTAAGTTTCTTAACTTTTCTCCCATCAAGAAGTGGAGTCAAAATATGAAAGCAACCCAAGTGCCCATCAACAGATGAGTGGATAACAAAATGTGGTACATATATACAATGGAATATTAATCCTGAAAAAGAATGAAATCTTACCATTTTTGACAGCATGGAAGGACCTTGAGAATGTTATGCTAAGTGAAATAAGTCATACAGAGAAAGACAAATACCATATGATTTCACTTACATGTGGAATCTAAGGAAACAAACAAACAAACAAAAAACAAAATAAATGGACAAAACAGAAACAGACTCATAGACACAGAAAACAAACAGATGATTGCCGAGGGGCAGGTGGAAAAGGTGAAAGATTAAGGAGTACAAAGTGGTAGTTACAGAATAGTCACAGGGATGTCCAGTCATAGGTAATATAGTTAATACTATTGTAATAACTTTGTATGAGGCCAGGTAGGTACTTGAAATATTGGGGGAGTCACTTTGTAAATTCTGTAATTGTTTAAACACTATGCTCTATACCTGAAACTAATATGACATATTATTTTTAAAAAAGAAGTGGAGCCTCATTCCTTTCCTTGAACATACACAGGCCTCAGAGGCTTGTGTTGTCTCGCTGGTCACACTTCACTCCACGGAACGCAGCCTGAGTGAAGCTACATGACTTCCCAGGTGAGGTCGTCAAAGGCAACACATTTGGCTTGCTCTCATACAATGCTCCCTCTTGGAATCCAACTGCTATGCTGTGAGGAAGTCCCGGCTACCCACAGGTGTTTTGGCGCACAACCCACTGAAGTCCAAGGTGACAGCCAGGGTCAAAGCCAGACCTATGAGTGAGGAAGCCTTTGAGATGCCTCCAACCTCAGGAACTATCTAACAAGAACCACACTCGAAACCCTGAAAATAACCTACCTCCCATGACCTGAAAGTTCCAGAACTGTGAGAAGGAAAATACTGCTGTGTATAGCATTAAGTTTGGTAGGATTTTTATGCAGCAACAGATAACCGGAACACATCATGGAACCACCAGAATTAGAACTCAGTTCCTGTGACTTTTGTTCATTGCTTTGATTGCTTCATGCCAATAATTTCTTGGCTTAAATTAGAATTTACAAAATGTTTATATTTCAAGTATACTGAGGGTTTTAGACTCTTTTTAGAAAATGAGATAACTGGAAAGGAGATCAGAGATTATTTATTTGAACTTCCTCATTAAATGGATGAAAAAAAAAATGAAGACTCAGAGTTGATTGTTTAGGACCATTTAGGTTGGGGGGATGCAATGCTTATTAGAAACTCAGTAAACGTCTAACTGCCGCATTGTAGATGGCAATGATAAGGGTCCCAAGCAAGGGCGCTCAGCCAGGTTGTTTCCACACACAGTTGACAACGCATGGAGAGTTATTATCAGGTTCACTTGATCAAATCATTTGGGCTTCCACTTGACATGGGAAGGCCTGAATTCTGCCTGAGAAATGAAGTTATTTTCTAGTTCCCACTTCAGGTTGTGCTTTGTCAACAGAATCAAAATACTCACTTGAATACATGCAGAAGTGCACACACATCCGGTCATTCACTTGTATACTTTTATTTCATAGTTCGAAAGCTTTTTTTCTTTTTTCTCTTGGAAGAGAGAGGAAGAAATGGATTAGAAAATTGAAAAATAGAAAAGGCAGACTCACGGTGTGTACAAAACAGGGTGTTTGCTGAAGAAGCCAGAAGCCAGTCTTCTGTGGTTGGGTGAGGGAGTACATATAGCTCAGAGAAGGCTGGGGGAGGTTTGCAAGGAAGTGATGGGGGACTTCTATTTTTGCTTTTGCCCACTCTGCATATATCTGCCTGACGGATAGAAAGTTAATCTTGTTACCCAGGTTTTTTTTTTTCTTTTCTGCTGTTCCTGGTGTTTTTTTTTTTTTTTTAGCAGCTGCAGGTCTCTGGTTCCCTGAGGCTGGGTAAAGGAGGAAGCCTTGGGAGACCCCGGGGCCAGCACCTAGAACATTTGGTACATTACACACAGGGCCAGCCTTTCTTCCCTGCTGAGTGCTCAGCAGCCTGAGTGCAATTTTATTGGTGCCCCAATACCTTTCTCTTTAATGATACATTTGTACATTTTGAAACCTTTTACACTTTTAAGTTTAATTTTAGTTGAATTATTATGGGTTTTTAAGTGCCTTTTGTTCTCACTTTAGTTGAGATGTTGATAGATTGATCTTTGATTTCCTTAGATCGGATGTGCTTTTTTACTGGTGGTCAGTTGTCCCTGAGAGAAAGGACACTGTACTTTTAGGTCTGTCTGAGGCCTGAGCACAGATAGACTGGCCAAGGAGAGGAGAGCTTGAGGTGTTCTTTATTTTCTTGGTCAGTGCCCAGAACACGGCACAGCATGTGTGATTATGAGAGAGAGTGAGATTAGCTACTTTTGTTCTGGTTCCATGGCTCAGAGAGTTGAGTGATGTGAGGAAAAGCCACTTTGGTGTTAGGGGACCTAAGCTCAATCCTAGCTCCCTCATGTCCAGGACCACAGGATGCTACTTAACTTCCTGGCTCTTTAGTTTTCTCATGTATAAAAGAACAATAATAATAATTACTTTCTGAATTAAATGAGATGTAATTCAGCAGCTATCAATCCAGAATTGGGAATTTTTTTATTTTGTTTTTTTATTTTGCTTCGCTTCTTGATAATATAATTCAGGCGAAAATTCGAATTTAGTGTATGTAATATACTGATAATCAAGTTGAGGAAGAGAAAATAAGATCATTCCGTTTTTATTTTTTATATGAAATAAAACTTAAAGTTTAAGGAGTTGTAACTCTAATGAGAACAGGATTTTATGTCTGAATCTCCTTTGTGTTAAAAGTTGTGTTTCTCCTCCCGGTACCCACACACACACAATTTCCTGGGAGAAGCCTACTTGAACCTATTCAGAATAGATTCATTTCCGATAAACTTACAATAAGTGGCATCACTTTTATTATGGAACATGAAAGCGTATTACTATCCGTATGCTATTTTTTTCTCTTTTTTTCACAGAAAATACTCCTGCTGGGTTTTATTATCGGGAGCTCACACTCATCTCAGGAATGCTGCCAGGCTGCAGCGGCTGCTGGGTTCATTGCACCGAGTCACTTGTATGGGATAGAGACAGGATAGTTGTTAGCATGCGTGAAACAGTGAGAAATATCCCCAATTCCTTTTCCTGACACAAGATTGCAATCCTATAAATCATCAAAATGCAATCCAATTAAATTTAGAGTAGGAAATGAGAAGGTCTGATCTGTCCCCTTGTAGAATGAAGGATGGCAGTTTCTGTCTGGTAGGTTACAGTGGAGATCTAGGAAGGAAACACTGTTGTACATTCTAAGAACCAGGGAACAACAGAGTTGCATTTAAGGTGCAAATCTGTTAAGATCACTACTTGAAAATCCTAGGAGGTAGCTCCCTGGAGACTGACATCTGTGTGAGGAAGTGCAGCGGCAGCCGGTTCTCCCTCCAGGGTGGGGACAGATGGCTTGTGCTTGGGTTGAGCAGTAGGATTTGGGCCAGGTGGCGTGAAAAGCAGGTTGCCTCTTTAGCCCTCCGTTCACACTCTCTGAGAGGGAGGTGAGAGGTCACACCAGAGAGACATTTATTTGACTCAACTGAGGGGTGACCGAGTCACGGCCCCACATCACGTGTTCCCAGAGCAGAGAGCGGAATTTTGGTTGGAATCAATTACATTCCTTATATGTAGCTATTTTCATATCTCCCTGCCGTCTCTCTGACTTTCTCTTTTTACCTGAGAGCATATAATTAAAGACTAAAGAGTTAAATGTGCCTATAATAGAACAGCCCTGAATATGCATTCAAGTTTGCTCATTATTTTTAAAATTCCTGTGTTTTCAGACTGAGGGTTTATTAGCGGTTCTGATTGACTTCTACTTTTATCCCCAGAGCCCAGAGTCACAGAGGCTGATAGAAGATGATACAAGTTGGCTGAATGGCTGACGTACAGTCTCGGTTTCTGAGACATTGATCCTTACGGGTGTCTGCTCAGATCCACAGGGGACCACAGAGCTTTCGGAGGTGGTGGGGCGGTTTTCTTTGTTAAAAAATGTTCAGCCTTTTCCTCTGTCATAGTGAATAATTTATTTAATACAGTCAACTACAATCAGGTAAAAAAAATTTTTTTCATTTGTGTTTTATCAAAGCAGAGACACACTCTCTATTCATTTTGGTAAAGATTTTTTTAAACAGTGCCCACAGAGGAGTTGTGTCTTTAGGTTCAGAAAGTGGACACCTGATTCACTGAAGTTGAACCTGTGAGCTTGAAAGTTCTGAGGCAGCACAGAGCAGTGCAAAGAGCACCTGACTTCGAGCCAATTGAGTGTGACATATGCCAGGCTTTGGCATGAGAGCTGATATTTACTCTGAGCCAGATCCCGTTATAGGAGCTCTTCATATATTAGCTCATCTTTAATCTTTCCCCCAAATCCTATGAGGTAAGGCTTTATCTACATTTTGAAGTAATGGAAACATAAGCACAGAGACGTTAAACGACTTGCCCCAGACTACCCAGCTTGGAAGTAGCAGAACTGGGATTCGAACCGAGGCAATCTGGCTCAGAGCCTACATCCTTAACTGCTCTGTTTTCTATCTCATCTATCCTCTGCAACGTAGTCACTCTGATCCACAGTTCCCATGTGAAGTTAAAAATGAACTCAAATTCATCCTGTTATAAGGGAAGGATGTAGGGCTTGGGTCCAGTTTTCTCCAAAAAGTGGTGATTGTCAGAATACTGTTTGAACGAGGGACTTGCATTGAACCTGTCATTACACCTGCACAAGCTCTGTGACCTTATGTCAGTCACTTACCTTTCTGGAGACTCAGTTTTCTTATCCACAGAGTGGAGATGATGCTACACCTCTGCTCACCTCACGAGTTTGAGGATAGGAGCAGGTAAAATAATATCAGCTTCTTAACACTTAATAACACTTGCTGCTCGCTGGTGTCCTCGTCAGGGACAGGAGCCTGTTCGGGTCATTTCCCTCTTTCATCTTCCCGGAGATGATTCAGTGAGCTGCAGCCGGAAGAGCTCTGGTTCCCTCCTAAACATGGAAGTACCTTCCCAGAAGGTGCTTGGCCCCTGAAGTACTTGGCTCTCCCTCTTCAATCTGTGTGGGAGAGAACTTTCTAATTCTCCCGACTTAGCTTGGGAGTGCAGGCTCGGGTGGAACCCAGGGGAAAAAAGAAAGGTACCTGAAACAATACCAGATAATTTTGCAAAAATATTTTGAGGAAGGAAAGTGTCTCCTAAACCAAGCTACCATGGCGGGTCATAGAAGGTTTATTCCCACAGCACACTTATAACTTTATAATGTGGGCTATTAGAATACAGAAAGTCTAAAGATACATTTGTGACATTATATAAAGACTGGTGTTATTGTAAAAACTCATTAAACTTTGACTAAATATTGACAAACATTATCCAAAATTCACAAAGCATGATTCTGGGAGTCTTGAGGTGGAGGCAAGTGAGGGCAAGAGTTGGATTATGAAGAATAGGATTTATGAGAATGAATCTGGTACCATCCCAGGCAACTGATTTGTAGAGTAAATGGGGGGAAGGGTGCTTCCTGGTACTATACAAGGGCAATTAAATGGGAACTTAGCTTCATTTTCTCTCAATAGCTCCTAGGAGCATGCTTCTACTAAATTCTTGTTTCAGTTGTCAGTGCTGTGTAACTAGTCTGTGGGTTGCCTGGGTGGTCTTTCTGTTGGTTTTGCCTTGAACATTCTCATGGCTTCATGGAGCTAGAGGGTTGCCCGGAGGTGGGGTTCTGCTAGGACACCTGAGATAGATGACTGTGCCTTTTTCTGTTTATGGCTTTTCATCCTCCTGGAGGCTAGACACCGTGGGGGCAGCAATAGGAGAAGCCCGCAATGTATATATTCTTTATGTATCTTTATTTGTGTCATGTCTGCTGATGTCTTATTGGCCAAAGAAGTTCAGGTAGCCAAGCTGAGAGTCAAATCAGGAAGAGACTCAACAAAGGTGTGTATACTGGAAGATGTGATTGGTTAGGAGAAATTAATTTAACATTATATGATATAGTCTGTTTTGTATGCCAATAAACTCATCACCAAACCATAACATCATAGGGGAAACTTATGAATTCATGATCTAAATGAGACCTGGATGTGGGTGAGGATTTTTGGGTTCAGGTTCTCTTGATCTTGAGACATGTGAACTAAAAAGGGTAGTTACCTGACCCCTACCTACACTCAATATACAATGGTGAGATAGAGTCAAGGTAACCGCAGCAGCGAGTCTCATTCAAAAAGAAGAGGGGATCGGATATGAAGATAATTTGGCTGTGACATCTGTTATTTCATTGATTGCCAGGGTTTATGCGACTGATCTGGCTGGTGAGGCAGGTGTCCCCATCCTTTCTCACCACTCCAGGTGTGTTCCTCCTGGAAGTGTGTCCTAGGTGGAAGAGGATGGCCTTTCCCTATGAAAGAGACCCATTCTTCCGTCAAGGGTACCAAGCAAGCCCTCAAGGTCCATTTGTAGGAGAACACAAGGTAGTTAAGCTTTCGAGTCTCCAGCCACATCCAAATGAAGCTCTGCTTGTCTTTAGAAAAAAAAACAAAATAAAACAAAAACAACCAGAGATGGTAGGAGGAGGCCCACAGCAGTCAGTGGTCCATGCAGTTCTAAACTCTAGGAAGGCGCACAGTGTCTGGGCTCCTTATTCTGCAGAAGTACATGTTCCTTGGCTAGGGTACCTGGTTCTGCCCTTGGGAGTCACTTTTTAATCCATTGTTCTTCTTGGCCCCTGCCTCTGTCCTTTGGTCTTTTTTTTTTTTCCCCTGAAAAAATGGCTTGTGTTTGTAGCTAAGTAGCTTTTTCAACCTGCTTCCTGCTTGTAGAATGCTGGGGTCCCACAGTGTCTTTTCATTTGAACTGTTTCTGCCCTCCCCCCCCCCCAATTTTATTTAATTTATTGAGTGACATTGGCTAATAAAATCATACAGGTTGCTAAATAATACTTCATCTACATACTGCATTATGTGGTCACCAGCCAAAGTCAAGTCTCTTTCTGCGCTTTTCATCCAAGCTTTTCCTACTGGCCACCCAGTAGGAATTCTCTGACCCTGATTGGGTTCACCTGAGGCCCCTAAAGTCACATCCCTAATTCTTTTTGAAACAGACCTATCTCTACTGTGGGCCGCATGCCAGGGTGCTGTGGGACATAGCCTTTAAGATCGTCAGAAACTCTTTACTCTCGTTCAGCGGGTCTAACTAGGCACTCTGCTAAATCTTGCTGAGGTCTTAAGAAAAGGTCTTATAGATCAACTTTTGATTTGATCTCAATCCTGAGGTCATTTCTTACTTTTTGAATCTTTTACTGATTCAACATATTGAAAAAGTGAAATAGTTTTGTTTTTCAACCTAGCACATCCTGGTTCTTCTAGATTTCTTTGAAATTCTGCCTGCAAAACTGAACAGTTCTCTCTGCAACCAATCCTTCTCTTCCTTGTACAAGAAAGCCAGTTGGCACTTTCAACGTTCTGCCTGGAAATAGTCTTAGAAAAACGCACAAGTTCTTTTTCTACCCTGCAAATTAATAGGGGCAATAGTTTTTCCAATTGATTTTACTACTAACCAGAGCTGCTATTTTTCCAGCCTTGAGTAGCAGGTCCCTCACTGTGGTAAACAGAATAATGACCCCTTTAAGAGGTCTATGCCTAATCCTCAAAAACCGCAGATATATTACATTACCTGACGAGAGGAACTCTACACGTGTGATTAAGATAAGGGTCTTGAGACAGGGAAATATCCTGGATTAACTGGTGGATCCAAGGTAGTTACAAGTGTCCTTAGTGGGGGTTGGGGGGAGGAGGAAGAGGGAGACAAGATATGCAGAGGAAAGAAGATGTAATCATGGAAGCAGATGGAAAAAGGGATGTGGGGGAAGGAAGGGAGGGAGGGAGGGAGGGGGAGAGAGAGAGAGAGCGAGAGAGAGCGAGAGCGAGAGCGAGAGAGAGAGAGAGAGAGAGAGAGATTTAAAGAAGATGCCCATTTAAAGACGGATTTGAAAATGGAAGAAGGGACCACAAGTCAAGGCTTGCAGGCAACCTCAAGCAGTTGGAAAAAGAAAAAAAATTGTTTAAATGTCATCCCTAGAGGTCCCAGAAGGAGTGTAGCTTGCCAGCACCTTGATTTTAGCTTTGTAATACCTATATTAGACTTCTGGCATTCAAAGTATAAGATCATAAATCTGTGTGTTTTTAAGCCACTAAGGTGATCTCATCCACCCCATTTAATGAGTTCAGACAGAAGTCTTGGTTGAAAGATTCCCAAGAGCATCTTCCCTTCCTCTTCCCTCTTCCCCTCTCCCTCTTCTCCTTCATCTTCTTTTTTTTTTTTTCTTGCCAGTCGGAGGTTCTGAGTTTTTATTCGAATGGGCAGTCAGCACAGAAAGTGGTTTAGTATTTCATGAAAGCTTCTGTGAGCGATTGGTCTTTGGTGGTAAATTTTAAGCATTTTGTAAGTATCTTCGTCCCTATTCAATTTTTCTTTTCTACTAAAAATAAAGACAAGATCCTAAAAAGATATTGTTTGGTTATGTCACCTGGCAGAGAAAGTATTAAGATTCATGTAGGCTAGCTTAGCTAAAATCTGTATTATCTTAACCCTGAAATTTTAATAAATCAATGAACAAATGTGGTTGGTGTGATAGAATCATCACCAGCAAATCTTTCTGTGTTCTGCTTGGGTGATTATTAATGCCGGCTATTTAATGCATTCACGTGGAAAGATACTAATTCACTGCAGAGAAGGAGCAGCTCTCACTCAGGCTCTCACTCTGGGGTTTGAGGAATATGATGAGCCCATCAACACACTTGAATGGTAAGTGTTTGCTGGGGACTGGACTTGCAGAATAACCCAGGAAAGAATCAGAGCTACCCTGAAAACTTTAATGGCTTGACAAATGGATATCTGAGCAATTTATAATATGCCACTCAAGAGTTCCTAATTTAATTTCTTATTTTAACTACTGTGAGAGTTCAAGGTGTCAATGTGTCTTGGGAATACTTGAGTGAAAATGAGAATTATAAGTAGGATTTCAGTCTTTTCTTAAGACAGAAGAAAATGCCTCCCATTCATGAGTCTAAGATTAATCCTTTATTACTTAGTGAGGAAACACTTCCTGAATGTTCCAGAGTGTGTGTGTCTACACACTCTCAGAAGCCATGCTTGGTCAGAGCAGGTGGATTATTGGGCTGTGGGCAAGCGTGTATATGCTACATGCTGCTGAGTCAGCTCCGACTCCTGGTGACCTATGAATGAGTGATGTTCACAATGTCCTGTCCTCAACAGCCTTGCTCAGCTCCTGTGGACTCAGGCCTACAAATTATTTTATAAAGTCAATCCATCTCATATTGGTTTTCCTCCTCTCCTGCTGCCTTCTATTTTTCCCAGCAGTGTTGTCTTTTCCAAAGAACCCTGCCTTTTTATGATGTGCCTGAAGCAGGACAGCTTCTGTTCTGTCATTTTCGCCTCCAGTAATGCTTTAGGTTTAATTTGCTCTAGGACCCTCTTGTTTGTCTTTCTGGTGGTCTAATGGTATCCATAGAGCTCACCTCCAACACCACATTTCAAAATAAAGCAGAGAGGAGCTGGTCAGTGTTTAATAACTGGGCTCTCAAGAAAAAAATAAAGCCCTGATTAGTAGCACTTGCCAATTTCCATGGTGTAAAAACTGCTACTATGATCAATGTCAGGCTACCTAACTGAATATCACTGAATAGAATTTGGGAAGAGATGTGCCCTGCTGGCTCTCATCAGCTGGTACAACATGGCATCAGGAGTTACATCACTGCAGAGAGATTTTAGGGGAAGAAGCCACACAAGAGTCATTTCCATCTGGGGCTCTGCTAAACATCTGCATTGAGCTTTAAACATTCTACATATGATGACGGTGAGCAGTTTAAGGATTTTTCTTCCTTTATTTTAATTTTTTTGTTGTTATATTTTTGCAGATAAAAAATAAGTTGAAATTGCACTGATAACATGAAGGACAATGTCATTCATATCCTCCTAGATGTGCCTTACATTAAAGACTAAATAAATCCCGCGTGGCTTCAAATGTGGGGATGCTGAAAAAGCAGCCATACCAACTGACAAATCCATGTGGGTGATTGGATTTTTTTTTTTTTTTTTTTTAGTGAAATGTGATTCCAGTTTTAATTTTTGCAGAGACATGTTATATGAGAGATTAAAGGCCTTTTTTTTTTTTTTTCAGTGATTCATTTAAGTCAATTACGAATAAGTTGACATCCTTGGTAAGCCTTTGAATATTTTATTATGTGTACCAATGGTACTTCTAATTGGAGGTAGTGATACTTAGCTATTCCAACTTACTCTTTCCCCAATGCAGTCTCCCAACCCCATCAATCTTACAGCTGCTATGTTATAAAAATATTCAAAGATTATTTAAAAACAGAGTGGGAATAAGAGAACCATATGATATGATCTCATGGTTCTGAATTCCTCAAGGTGATTCATTATAGCGTAGGGTGAGGTTCTTCTTCTCAGGTGGCCCCTTGGGCTGTGCTTAGTAGGGATGAATCAGCTGATCTGTCTGGGAAGCATGTGCTCTGTGCGTTTCCTACAGCGTAACTCTTCCACATAATCTAGGGTAATGATGGTGTCGGAGCCTCCGAGGAAGCCTGAATGGCCCAGCTCCCGGGTGTTTATTGGACTAAGAGGGTGGTGCCATGCTTTCTTTGACCTCAGGCCACAGAACCAGACCTACATCATCTGTCATAATCCAGATATTGAAACTGGGGACTGGGGCGGGAGGGATGATTAAGCTACATGCCCACCAGGATGTTTAGAACAATGAATAATAATGTCTGTTCCATAATGCTCTTCTCAGTTACTTATGATAGCTAAAACTTTGGAAATAATGTAAATGTCCTCAAATAAGAAACTGAAAAAATTAAATTATGGCTAAGTAATGTAATGGGATTCTATATAATAACTAAAAATATTGATGTAGATGCACATTTATATATTAGGGTCCTCTTGAGAACCCTAATACACACACACACACACACACACACACACACATTTGAAATATATGTATATACAGTTAGTCCTCACTTAACATCATCAATAGGTTTTTAGAACTACGGCAAAATGACATATAATAAAACAAATTTACCATAGGCTAATTGATATAAACAACAGTTCAGTCCCTTTGGCTTGGCATCTCCTTATAATGAAATAACATTGAACAAAACAATGTTGTTTGAGGACCTGCTGTATATGTATGCACACGTGTGTGTGTGTGCGTGCATATACCGAAAGAGAGAGAGAGTGTGTGTGAGGCTTACATTATTATGGAGGCTGAGCAGTCCCATGATTGCTGTTGACTAGCTGGACACTCAGGAAAGCCAGTGGCTTAGTTCTAGTCTAAGCCTGAAGGCCCGGGAACCAGGGAGGCCAATGGTGTAAGTCCCAGTCAGTGCAGGAGACCAATGTCCCAGCTCAGGGAGGCTGAGAGAGTGAATTCTTTCTTTGGACACCTTTTTTTCTATTCAGACCCTTAAGGGATTGGGGGTTGGATGACAACCTCAGTGGGGAGGGCAATCTGCTTTACCGGATCTACTGGCTCAAATGCTAATCTCACCAGAAAGGCCCTGCCAGGTACGCCCGGAAGTAATGTTTAGCCAAATTTCCGGGCTCCTGTAGCCTGGTTAAAGTTGGCAAATACCGGTAACCATCACAATTTATAAGATCAAAATGAATGATGTATATAATTAAGTAAAAATCATTTATAGTATATCTCACATAAAAGATGTATATATACACAGGCATGTATAAATGATTGGAAGGATTAAGGCATTTGGGGATTAGGCAAATACTTTTTTCTATTTTGCCTATCTACATTTCTACATTGAACATGTAATAATGAAAAAGCAAAAGGCTGAAAATGAAAAAAGAAAGTTATAAATGCTCAGTTTAAGAGAGAAGTTTATGAGACTCTGGCCATGACCCTGTCTTCCTGGACTTAATTTCATTCTCCGCTCCCCATTTCTATATCCCCCCTTCCCCTAGCCTCACTCACCACCTGAATCCTCCCTTTTGGGGAGGGGAATGCAACATGAACCCATGTCATAGATTGAATGGTTTTGCTCCCTATTCCGAAAGATCCTCCTCTGGACCATGTTGTAAAGATGAAGACCAAACCACCAGGGGTTTCTCCTGAAGGTCAAGGAAGCTAAAACCAGTTTAAAAAATTCCAGCAGGGAAGAAGGTCCCACAGCATGACTGACTCAGACTCAGGGCCTTGCTCTGTTTCCAGGACTTGTCCTCTGTCCATCCCTCCCCCTGCTGTGCTCCTGCTGCAGGGACTGCAGAGCCTGGACAGACCTTAAGTGGCTCATGGGGATGCAGCTGCCCTCTGGGCTCAATCCTACTTAATGTCTGTGTCAGCACATCCTGGCCTCCTCTGAGTCTCTGTCTCAGAGCTGTGTTTTCAGCTTTCCTAAATGGAAGCATGTGTCAAGAGGAGGATTATCCAATTGGCTAAAGAACAAAGAATCAATTTAGTTTAAAATAGTTCCTTTAATGGTGGTATTTTGCATCTACAGTAACTTTCCAAGGCACCGTGTGCTTTTTTCCAAAATCCTCCATCCTTGGGGAGCCTAGAGTGGGCTTGCTTTTCACTATTAGGCAGGCAGGGAGGGGTTGCAGTGGACTTCTGCTTTCTTTTGGAGTGAGAAGCCAAGCCAGGAAAGGATATACGTTTTAAACCATCTGAAATGGGATGGAAACTGCGTAAGGTGTTTCTTGGGTATTTTATCATTAATAAAGAGAAGAAAAAATTTATTAAAATCTATAGGGAGGGATTAACTAAAGAATGTATAGACTTGCCTATACACCAACTCACTGATTACAAAAAATGATCTAACAAGGTCTCCTGGAACCAAAATACATCTCAACCAACATGGGACTCACATTGCTTTTTTAAGTAAAAGTCTTGTCTGGCCAGTGTGGCTCAGTGGTTGAGCATCAACCCATGCCCCAAGAGGTCGCCAGGTTTGATTCCCGGTCAGGACACATGCGCAGGTTATGGGCCCAATCCCCAACAGGGAGCATGCAGGAGGCACCCAATTGATGTTGTCTCTCATTGATGTTTCTATCTCTCTCTCCCTCTTACTTCTTCTCTCTCTAAAATCCATAAAGAAAAAAAATAAAAAAGTAAAAGTCTCTCATTGCATGATTAGCTAAATAATTAGCACACATGTCTCCTTTGAAGTCGAAAACTGAATTTAGGCAACAATATCTAATAGCTGAAATCAGGAATAATGTTAAACTTTGAGATACATGAAGAAGGTACTGATTAATTTTTTTATATCACCACAAAAATTTACATCCCGCCCAAGATTAAATGATACGTGTTTCTAGCATTTTTGTTAACTTTGTTCTTTAAGAGGTTAAAATGTAAACATGATTATTATTCTCACTTTGCCAAGGAGTCTCACCTTCCCCAAGACCTTCCAGCTAGCTGAGCCAGGTTTGGAACTTTCTAGCTTCAAAGGTGCCTGACTTCTGATAAGCCAAATGACCTTTCAGATATGTAAACAGCGTCTACATTGAAAGAGAGAGTTATATTTTAGAAAACCTAGAGGTTAGCGTCAAATGATCCAAAAAGGCATTGTTCAGTAGGCAAATGTGCAGTGACTCAGGTATGTGGGCAGGGATAAGGTGGTGGACTACATCCTGAGCCAGATGCTAAAGCATCCATCCTGCAGCCCACAGGGACTGGCAAGGTCAGATGTGGACAGCAGTGTCAGGGTGAGACCAGGACAAGGGACTTAGTCACGAGCTCTTTGGAGAATGGGTCCTACCAGACTCTTCACTTGGTGCCCAACATAGACCTTTCCTTGTATGTATATCCTTGGTGTTCTCTAAATATTCCCCAAATAAAGGAACAGAGTTCTTTAGGACACAGATGCTGAGGACCTAGACTGAGGCTGAAATGACCAAGATAGAGACCAGATCTTTCTGAACTAGGTAGTTCTCATATTACCTGGTGCCTGGTGTTATTTAACTGAGAGCAAAATCCAGCCTAGAACATTTTAGTGCAGGGGTACTGCAGCAGAGGTTCATGGGTGCACTTGGTTGGGGAGGGAAGGTCTATATGGGGGGAAGTCTATGGTAGTGTTTATGTACAATACAATCTTTAGAGTGTATGTACATTTTAATAAGGAAAGAGAACCCACAGCCTTTATCAGATCTGAAGGAGGACTCTGAATTATAAAAAAAAAAAATAATAATAAAATGAAGTCATGGGAAGACAGGAAGATTCAGACACTGGCCTTTCCATTTTAATTCATTTCCTTCTCTCCATCTTCAACAATGTAAGAATTATTCTTGACCACATTCCTTTGCTTATGCTGCCCTCATCCTTGAATGCTGCTGCCTAGAGATCTGTTTAGCTAACTCCTCTGCATCTTTTGGAGCCCAGAACATCCATGAAGTTTTTTTCTGACTACTTTAGGTCCTGTTGATTTAATTTCTTCCTCCTCTGAATTCCTAAAGAATTTATGGTGTATCCTACATAGTTCATCATTTAATTATCTATTGTCTACCCTGGTTGTTTCATGAAGTTGGCTTTTCAGTGCTAATAGAATAATAGATCCGTGGGCACAGAGACCACATTGTAGATTTGTGGCTCAGAGCCCACACTTGGCTGAGTCTTGCCCACTTACTGTGTGCCTTTGGGCAAGTTATGGCATCTTTGTATCTTTTGGTTTTCTCCTCTTCCAGAATGATAATAACAGAACTTACACCATTCAGTTGATGAAAGGATAAATGGGGCAATGTATGAAGGGTGCTTATCACAATCTCTGGAAAACAATACATTGATTTTTACTCTTACAGTGCATTGATTATTACCTTCTACTTCTATTTCTACCTTTCGCCTGGGAGCTTCTCTGCTCCCACCATTGAATTCCAAGACACTGGTAAAATCACTTAAGCCTGTCTAGTTGCAGTTTCCCCAGCTTTGAAACAAAGCAATCATGTCCAAACAGATTTCCTGTCGGGTTCCCATGAGATAATGAGTGTAGGCTGGCTCCACACCCTTCGCCTCCCAACCCTCGCCAGCCATCAGAGTCCTTCCCGAAAGCTTTACTCTGCTGTTGTGATGTGTAAGGTCTGAACCAAGGCCTTCCAGGAGCAGCTTACCAAACTTTCTCATTGGAGTTTGGAAAAAACACAGCACGTACCCAGCAAGAAGCCAATCTGGGAAGAGGTTTGGGTACAGTGGGCCCCTGGGTCCCCTGGGGTCCCCTCAGCCTATCCTGCTTCCCTGAGCTTTTGTTTACTTGAGTGATTGGCTGCATTGCCTTTCCTGCATCCATGCCATCCATGCTTTATTTTCCTCCAAAACCTCATTCAAGCCAGGAACTTTCTGGACTTCTGGAGTAGTCCCTGACTAGTACAGAGGGGCAAGAGTGAACTAGCTATTCAGTAAGAGAAAGGATGGCCAAGGCACACTTTTTTTTCTCTCTCCTTATGTTTCTTTGAGAGAGAGAGAGAGAGAGAGAGAGAGAGAGAGAGAGAGAGAGAGAAATGGTAGAGAGTTGGAAACATTAGAGAGAAGGCAGGGAGCTTGCATTCCATAGAGGATCCCTGCCACTACCCAGACAGAGCAGGGGAGGGACCAATACCCTTCTCTCCATTGAATTTGAGGTGCTCGTATTCCCCCAGACCATGGAGGATGTGGAAGTTTGGGAAAAGCCCCCCAGAGCAGTGCAGGGTTTAGTTTAGGCAGATGCTTGTGCCAGAGGACTCTAATCCCTCGGGAGGGAGGTATCACTTGTAGCTGTGTATGTTGTGAGGGTGTGTGTTGGGGAGGTGTTGATTACCAGAGAGGGCCACTCTCGGGGGCACAGCCACCGGGAGAGGTCCCCAGGCAGAGCAGGGCACTAGTGAAGGAGTAAACTGACAGAGCCGTCACAGCAAGGAGAGTTCAGAATCCAGTCCCTCCCTTTTGTTAAGAATCTTAAGTTTTGGGAGTTGGGGAAAACTGGGGCTCCCTCAATTATGCTGATAGGAGTCTTATTAAGAGATACAGAGCTAGATTGCCTCTGTAGCAAGGGGATAAATGTTACTAAATACCTAACCTAAAAATGTGAGGCCGTGGTCAGTGCTTTTGATGCGCATATACGTATAGGAGGTACATTGTTTACGTGCACGGTACCTCTACATCACTGTATCTTGGTAGCCACAGAGATATGTAAGACGTGGTCCTATAGAGCTTTCTACCACTTCTATGCAAATAAGCATTCTATAAAGCTAAAATCAAAGTAGTCATAGGGAAGGCTGCATTTTCTGTATTTTTCACAATAAAAATTTACCCTTTTGCAGGCAGGGTCCCAGGGTCTTCTGAGGAGACTTCATTTTTATACAACTGACTTTTCAATAAGTGATAATAAAAATAATAAATGTTTGTGTTAGAAAATCTGAAAAACAGTATCTAAAAGGCCAAAGGAGATAATGAAAATAACCCACAAGGAAACCTTTTAGAGAGAAAAGAGATCTTTTTGCTATTTTAATATAAACTTTTTTTTGCATTTAATTCAATTGGAAAAGCATTCACTGTACCCACAGACCTCTGGGCATACTGGAATAACACAGTGCTCTTCGGGGACCTGCTGATGGACTGAGGGCTGTCACACCTCTCCTTACATGAAATGTGCTACCTTGATGACTGTTGTAATGAGGGCCAGCCTAATCACACATGTCACATTTGCAAGTCATCGAGGGCTTTGGTGAAGAAAAGAAACCTTTAAAACTCCGATACTAGGCTAAATAAAATGTGAAGACAGCCTTTTATCCTTTGTTTCTAACATCAGGCTCCAACTGATGGAGTTCAGGAGCTAAGACAACACTGCAACGCATTGCAGTAAACTTCTAATGGCAAAGATGTGCTAACTTGCTTTTTCATCTGAGTGACTTGGGGAGGAGGCCATTGTCAGAAAGATCTGATGCAGATTGGGGCAGACTGTTAACCAGCTGGGTGTCTCCCACGTGTGGGTTGAAATCATCCTTACCAAATTGCCCGAGACAGGTTGTACAGAAGCTATCAGCTGCTGCTTGCTTTTGACTTGCCACCAGTTTCTTCTAGTCATTTCTTATTATTGTCTTCGTGCATAAGTGCTTCAGTCAGATGACTGCACTTATTCTTTGGGTAATACATGCTCAGGAAAGACTTATATTTTCAGGGGACAATTTGGGGTAGGGAAGGAGGCAGGGGGGTGGGCAGTGGTAGTGTGGGGATGACAAATGTGTTGGGCGTTTATAGATGCGCACAAGGCACCCATGTTTCCAAGCATTTTCAATCAGGCAGCATCTGTGCCTGCCGCAGGGTGTTGCACAGCCTCTGCAGTGGGATCCTTGCTTGGAGGTGAGACGGGGCCATGCAGGTGTCTCCATGTCTGCCCATTGTACCCACCCACATGCCTTCCATCAAGCTTGAGCAGAGCAATAAGATAAGAGAACTCATGACACAACAAAGCAAAACAAAACTGCCTGCAGCCATGGAGAAAATACACAAGCTGGATAGGATCAGCAAGTGACTGTAATGATAGGTTTGGGGTCAGCTCTGTGTTTTAAATTAAAATCTGAAAAATAAATTCCTGTCAGTTAGGAAGAGCTAAGCAGCTCCTTGTGTGTTGTCTACAGCTGCTCAGATGCTGATTATTATTCTTTTCTGCAGGTGTTTTGGGAGGAAAAGCAAGGACATAAAATAAACCCTGCTGTTTGAAACACTTCCTTTCATACAGACCACCTTATCTTCAGGACATGATCTCCCAGGACAGCTTGTTGGAGGGAGGGGATTTAGATGTTTGGGTCTTTGACCTGCAATTTACTGTAGCCATTTCTTCCGTGTGTGGAGGCGAAGGCCACAACTTTTGAAGACTCAGGGCATCTTTCTCCTCTAACAGCTCAGGAGAACAAGGCTGCCTGGCTGCCCACGTGTGTCCTGGCCACCGGAGGAGGTGGAATCCAGTCCTGGTGTTCTGTGGCCTTGGTTCTAATGGGGCTACTCCTGGACTTAGAGTATCCCTTCCTCTATTCCAGAATTAAACAGTCCTGGGGTTTTAAGGATGTCTTCTCTCCCAGAGTCCTTTGGGGTCATTTACTTTGGACTAAGTTGTGGTTATGATATACACACACACACACACACACACACACACACAGATATATATACACACACACATACATACAGATATATACACACACACACACACACACACACACACACACACACACACACACACATTTTAAATCTTCACCCGAGGACATTTTTTGCATTTATCTTTAGATAGAGTGGGAGGGATAGAGGGGGGAAGAGAGAGAGAGAAACATTGACTGGCTGCCACCCACACGACCCCACTGGGGCGGGGACAAACTGCATTTGAGGTACGTGCCTTTAGTGGGAACTGAATCTGGGACTCTCTGGTCTGCAGGCCGAGGCTCTAACCGCTGACCCAAACCGGCCAGGGCTGTATGTGTATTTTATGGCCCCTGAACTTCTTTGTCTCTCCTCTCTGTCCCACTGTTTTTGAATCTTGGGTCTTTCTGGTTATACCCTCCCACTTGGGTTCACCCTGGTTTTTGTTAGTGCACAATGAAAGGTTGGCAATCAGAAATGAGCAATGCTCCAGGATCAGAAGATGAGAATTGGGTTCTAGCTACTAGTATACTATGTCCTTATCACTTTGCACAGTCTCTTGAAGCTCAATTTTTCCCCCTGTTCGTAACAGGGGGGCTACTGTCTCTATCACAGGGGTGTTGTGAGGATCAAATATGTTTATGAATTATTTAAAAATCCACTCCGATGGAAGATCTCCATGTAGCGGACCCGGGTTAGTGTTTGAGAGAATGGCAGTTCTCTGACAGACACACAGCAGTGCCAGGACTTCGGCTTCTGGATTCGGGTTGGAGCAGTTAAAGCAGAGGCTGTCTTGAACCATGAGATTCCACAGAACTCCCTTGGATGTTCAATTCTGTGGGAGCCTCCTATTATCTCCAATTATTTGAGCCTAGTACACAGAGAGCCAGGGACTGAGGGTAATTTTTTATCGCACGTACTTCAGACGACTCAAAATCAATAATTTACTCTGTTGAAGACACCCAGGAAAGCAGAACATAAGGAATCGTATGGGTTTACTATTGCTTTTTGAGGTTGATGGTAAAACTTTATGGTATCCTCATAAAAGGCATAGCTGAGAACATGTGAAATTGTATTTTATTATAGTTTATTATCGTCTGATGATGGATCACACTGCATTTTGTAAGACTTGACATACAGTGTACACGTGGTCAAAGATCTGAACTCTGTTTCTTTCCTCCTCACGGCTCAGGATTTATAAGGCAGCCAGAGGACCCGAGGGGGGACTGGAGAGAGGGGTGACAGACATGTGCAGGCTTCAGTGGCTTTCTAGAGACCAAGGGATCCAGAAAAAAATTTTTTTTTTTAAATTATATTTTTCAATTATAGTTTACATTCACTATTATTTTGTATTAGTTCCAGGTATACAGCATAATGGGTAGACAATCATATACTTTACAAAGTGTTCCCCCTGATATTTCCAGTACCCATCTGGCACCGTACATAGTTATTATGATATTATTGACTATATTCCCTATGCTGTACTTTGCATCCCCATGGCCACCAATTTATACCTCTTAGTCCCTTCACCTTTTCCACCCAGCCCCCCACCCCCTGCCGTCAGTCTTTTCTCTGTATCTAGAGTCTGTTTCTATTTTGTTTGTTTGTTTATTTTGATTTTTTGGATTCCACATATAAGTGAAATTGTATGGTATCTGTCTTCCTCGGTCTGACTTATTTTACTTAGCATACTACCCTCTAGGTCCACCCATGCTGTCACAAATGATAAGATTTCATTCTTTTTTATGGCTAAAGAAAAACATATTTTTAATGATAACCCCTTGCTTAGAATGCTCTTGGCATAAAGGTGGGTCGAGGTAATACCTGTAATGATAAGAATAGTTGTAGTAATAATAATAATGATAATAACTAATGCATATTTATGGAGCACTTGGAATATCCGAGGATTTGAGCTTATCATTTTACATGCCTTATCTCATCTGAGCCTCATCTCACAACCTCCCTGTGAATTAATCACCACTGTTATCCCCATTTTATTGGTAAGAAAGCTAGGCCTGAGAGAAACTTTCCTAAGCTTGCCCAGCCAGTAGGGGATAATCTTGTTTCATTGGAGTGGCAGAAGCTGAGTAGCCACTCATCAAGCCTGTTTTTGAGTTTCCTTAGACATGGAAGGATTTTTTGCATTTCCCAGCTTCCCATGCAGTTAGGTGTGACCATGTGACTGAGTTCCAGCCAATAGGATGAGAGGGAAGTGATGGGCAGCAGCCCTACCAGGATGGGCCTATCTTCCATGCTATTTTCTTGTTTGCTGCATGGGTTAGATTTAGAGAACTCTGAGCTCAAGGGGGTAGCAGAGACATGAGGCTGAAAGAGCCTGGGACCCTGAATGGCCACATGTGGGGAGCTGCCCGCCAAGAAGGAACACTTGAATCCGAAACTCACTCTCTGTAAGTTAGATGCGAAAGTCTACTGTTATGTTGGTGCATATTTGTTACAGCAGCTTTATTTTTTTGCATTTATCCTGTCTTCCCCAATGAGTATATACCTGGAGCAGATGTCCTACTGAATAATACATTGCTCTCTACTTCCACGTATGGTTACAGAGAGAGGTTTGCTTATGAGGAGAAACTGAATCAAAGGATCTCTCTTCCAAATGCATATGGTGACTGGGAATCCGTGATGTTTTTGTCTGAGTTCAACTACATGTTTTACATGCTCAACCACATACCTTCCATCTTTTGTTTCTTCCTTTGTTCCATCCTTCTCTCCCTCCTTTCTTTCCTTTTGTCCTATTACATGCCGTTGTGTTCCACCTGCCACGCAGAACACAGAAAAGAAGAACGTGAATAAATGCAGTCTCTGCCCTTAAGGGACTCAGAGCCAAAGGGTGGGTCAGGATACATAAGTTGACAGCGATGCTATGATGTGTGATGACAGAACACCTGCCCTGTGGTGGCACAGAAGACGGGTACCTGCGCTGACCAGGGAAAGGCAAGGAAGGCTGGGAGAAGATGGGGACCGGGTGGGAACTTCCTGGAATGTGGGACTTCCATGCTAAAACATAAAAATTCCTCTACAATTGGATGAGTTACTCACCTTAGCTGGAGGAAACATCATTATCTAGAATAGATAATGGGGGAGAGCATTCTAGACCAAGGGCAGCATGAGCAAAGCAAAGAGCAGAGAGACAGTTCTGGGGGAACGGCAAGTGGTGCAGAGTCGCTGGAGGATAAATTGCTGGGGGGGGGGTGTGCTGTGGAAAGTGATGGGGAAGACTTAGGCAACAGGCAGACTGGAAAGGGCTTTGTCAACCACACTAAAGAGCACGGAAGTGTGTTAAGCAGCCAAGGGACTGATGGCAGAGACTGGAGTCCACGAGACTCCAGGAAGCCCCTGCAGGAGTCCTACAGAGTCAGGAGGAGAGGAGAGGCAGTTTGAGAAGTATTTTTAAAAAGCAAAGTTTTTGTACTTGATTGTTGATGAAGCAAAGGGATGTAGGGAGAGAGCAGACCTGGGGTGACTTGTGGGTTTTGAGAAGAGAGTTTCCTAGTTACTAGGAATTTGGCAGAGAGCCTTCCCTTCCCCATCCTGTGCTGTGTGCCTGAGGTCTGGCCAGCCCCAGGGAGGGGCGGGCAGACCCTCCTGTCTCAGCAGGGGTGCCTTTCCACAGGGCCTCCTGGCCCACGGTGCTCATGCTCAGTAACCACTGAGTCACTCCAGAAGGGGCCCGAGAGCCACCTTAGAAAGGCAGACCAGTGATAGTAAATGAAAAAGAGCATGGAGAAGAGAGGAGTGTTACTTAGAGTAGAAATGCATCGTGTCTGGCTTCAGGGAAAGGAAACTATTTTGTCTCTTGCTTTGGCCCCCAGAGCCTCCCCATAGACAGGGGCACCCCCAGGACCTCTCCTCTGCTGACCCTGCAGCGTTCCCAGTCACCCACTGGAGTAACACTTGCCCACGGGGCTGATCCCACAGTGTTCAGCTGGGGCTGGCTGAGACTGCACTCTCCCAGGCTGTGTACTAACATTTTCCATACATGTTCTCACTCCAGCTTCATCTCATAGCCAACCTGGGAGGTCAGTGCTATTCACAGGCAACTGGAATCACACACGTTAATGTAATGCTTCCAGCAGTCACAGATTTTTCTTCACCTGACTGTGAGCTCCTTGAGGTTAGGGATTGTGTTTATTATTCACTTTATATTCACCATGGTGTCTGGGCAGGAATGTCTGCAAGATCAGTGGCTAGATTGGTTGCTCAAGGGAAAATGAAATAAAACTGAGATTGGGAAGAGAATGCAATGTTGGTAGCCAGTCACCTAAAATCATCTTAAACAGTCCAGGGGTGGGGAAGCCAAAGGGCTCTGCTCCTAGATTTGTGCATTTTTTGATATTTGACCAAAGAACTTTTGTATCCATCACCCTTTCTGTTTAGATGAAATAGCATATTTGTACAGAAAAATGTCCCAAGGTCTAGATCACATTAAAAAAATAGTTGCAAGTGCAAAGAAAACTAATGGAAGTTATACATCTCATTAGATGATCAAATTAGACCTAGACCCTGGGTCCCTCTCTCCTGTGGCTGGAGGACTGTCCGGATTCCCTGTTCCGTGTATGGCAGGTCTTGCTGAGTCAGGGACATAAATGGCAACCTGCTCCATAAGTTCAATCAATCAGTTATTTAATAAAAATGTTTTGAGTGGCTATTGTATTTATGGAAATATATTAAGAGGGAATGAGAGAGAGAAGACAAATATAGTGTGAAAACTGGCCTTAAGGAACATACATTTTAGTTGGGATTTTAAAGAATTCAATGCTGGCTCCGTGCGCCGCCGTGGCCGACGTGGGAGATGGTGAGGAGCCCTGTGCTCTGTCCTCTCACTCTGGGAGCGCAGGCTCCAAGATGGGAGGGGACAAAGTGTTCTCGCTCAAGAAGTGGCACGCGGTGGCCAGGTGGAGCTGGGAGGTGGAGTGCGATACGTGCGCCATCTGCAGGGTCCAGGTGCCTGTCTCAGATGTCAAGCTGAAAACAAACAAGGGAATTGTGTTGTGGTCTGGAGAGAATGTATCATTCCTTCCACAATTGCTGCATGTCCCTGTGGGTGAAACAGAACAATCGCTGCCCTCTCTGCCAGCAAGACAGGGTGGTCCAAAGAACTGGCAAATGAGATGGTGGAAGGGCTTCCTAGTGCATTTGTCCAGGGCCCTGGTGGATCGCGTTATCTAGTTCCTACAGAGGCGAGGACACTCCGGGGGACTGATTCTTCAAATAGGGGGAGTTGGATCTTTGGTCTTTGAGGACCCATCAAAGGCATGGGTTAGCATTTTGTCAGTTTTATTTTCAGAAAGTCTCTACAATTAAGAAGATAATTTATTAAAGATGGTCTTTCCTATCTCTGTGGTGTGTGTCACACTGCTTAGAAGTGCTATCAAGGAAGCGAGAACGACAAATTGACCTTTATAATTTACTTGTTGATGTCCAAGGGGCCATGGAAGCAGTTCCACTTGGAAGAGGACTTTCTGCAAACTTAAAGTTGATCAGTTAAAAAAGAATGTTACAGTCACAAATAAAGTGCAGTTTAAAACCCAACTCTTATCCTTAATTTGTTCCTGATATTTATTTTATACAGGGAAGGGGGTGATTCATGAAATATTTATTTGATACAACTTTTCTCGACATAATAAAGGCCATATATGAAAGACCTACAGCCAACATCATACTCAGTGGGCAAAAATTAAAGGCATTTCCCTTAAGAACAGGAACAAGACAAGGATGCCCACATTCGCCACTCTTATTTAACACAGTACTGGAAGTCTTAGCCACAGCAATCAAACAGGAAGAAAAAATAAAAGGGATCCAAATGGGAAAGGAGGAAGTGAAACTATCATTATTCGCAGATGACATGATACTATACGTAGAAAACCCCAAAGACTCCATCAAAACTTTACTAGACTTAATAAATAAATTTGGCAAAGTAGTAGGATACAAAATGAACATCAAGAAATCTATGGCATTCTTATACACCAATGATGAACTCAGAAAGAGAAACTAAAAAAACAATCTCATTTACCATTGCGGCAAAAAAATTAAGATACCTAGGAATAAACTTAACCAAAGAAATAAAGGACCTATTCACAGAAAACTACAGGTCATTGAAAAAAGAATCAGAGGAAGATATAAAAAAGTGGAAGCACATACCTTGTTCATGGATTGGAAGAATTAACATCATTAAAATATCCATGCTACCCAAAGCAATCTATACATTCAATGCAATCCCCATCAAAATATCAATGACATACTTCACAGAACTAGAACAAATACTTCAAAAGTTGATATGGAACTAAAAAAGACCTCAAATAGCTACAGCAATCTTGAAGCCTGAAACACCAATCAGAAAGAATATATGCCCCCCGCCCCCCCATGTTCGTAGCAGCACTATTTACAATAGCTAAGATCTGGAAACAGCCCAAATGTCCATCAGTAGACAAATGAATAAAAAGCAGTGGTACATATACACAATGGAATACTATGCAGCTGTAAGAAAGAAAGAGCTCTTATCCTTTGAGATGACAAGGAGGGACCTGGAAAGTATTATCCTAAGTGAAGCAAGCCAAACAGAGAAAGATAAGCATCATATGATCTCACTCATTTGTGGAATATAATGAACATAACAGTCTGAGGAATGGGGTAGTCCCATAGACGTGGAAGTGGGGTATAGACTGACAATCCCCAGAAGAGGGGGTGGTAGGGGAGAGATAAACCACAGAACTTATATGCATGTATGCATGAACAATAGACATGGACAACACAGCTGGGGACAGGGTGGGGAGGGAGGGGAAGGAGGGAATCAATGGGGGAAAAAGGAGAAACATCTGAAACAAAAATAAATGAATTAATTAATGAAAAAAAGAATTCAATGCATTTATTTGAATAACTGTCTTTTTAAATTTGGCTTTTATTTCTTTGATGGACAATTTACACATCTTATGGATGTTTATTTTGCTATATCATAAAAAGATATAATTATGCTCATTAAAAAAACTTTTAAGCATGCCCTACAAATGAGATGATAGAGATATGGAGAAAATTTCTGATTTAACCAAAAATATATGTTAGAGCAGAGGCTAGAACTTCTTTTATTCAAATCTAACTTTTTCTCCAAGTCCAAGCAAAGTCCATGGTTAGTGTTGAAGGTAATGAGTAATTTTCTAGAGCTGGGTGTTTGTAATCAAGAAGTGTGTATTATCATCATCTGTTGCTTTATTGTAAGTCCCTTGCATAGTCTTAGAAATGAAAACAAAAAGATTTTTATCAGTTTGAGCATATTTCTGATTTAAACGTAGAAGCACAGATTAGTTTTCATAAATATTTTGAGGATACACCCTGCTTTGAAATACAAATGTGTAATAATAATGATAATAATAATATTAACCCGACACTCTCAGAACAAATAAAAAAAATCACCCATAAAACAAAAGGACAACCTGAGAATACATTATTATGACTTTTGCCAATTGTAGATTCTTCTTTCACATACGTCATTTTGGTGGAAATAATCTCATTTATTTATAACTAAATGCAAATATAACACTAGTTATATCTTTTAAAGATTCAAGTTACTTAATAATACAAGTTTCCAACCAGAAATTTTTCTCAACGTGGTTGGTGGCAAAGATATGCATTAGTAATTTGAGTTTAATTTAGAAAGATTGAAATAATAATGGGATCAGGGAGAAAACAGACAAAAGAAAATGCTGCAGGTGAATTACTTGAGACATTCGTTGGTTTAAGAGGGAAACTCGCAGCCCTTGGAAGGCGAGTTTCCTCATTGCGCTGGGAGGTGGTAGGAGAGTCAGCCTCTAGTTGCTGGCAGTTACAGGAATAGTACCATTCCCCACACTCTTAATTATCTCGGACTTGGTTTTTCTCCTTTCTAAAGGAGTAGCAGTCCATGAAAAAGTGGACATGCAGTTAGGGTAAACTCAGTTGCTATTTGTACCTGCAAAAAATGTCCTTTAGGGCCCTGGCTGGTTTGGCTCAGCGGTTGGAGCATCGGCCTGTGGACCAGAGATCCCCGGGTTCGGTTCCTGCTAGGGGCATGTACCAAAAAAAAAAAATGTCCTTTAGGCCTCAGTGATTTGCACAAAGCATGCAGTCAGGCCAAGGCTTAACACGGACCAAGAGAACGTAAGACAGGATGAGTTGTAAGAGGAGCCAGACCCATCGGACTTTCACAGAAAAAAGAGAAAAGATGGCTCGAATAACAGAGAGGCAAATCTTGTACTGCGGTATCAGCAAGACAACACGGGCTTTTGGATTTACAGGAGTCATGGTTCACCATAATGGAGGATCGTGACACCATGTAACTTTCCTTTATGGTTCTCTGCTTACCATCTGCCCCACTCCACACCACTGTGCTCTGTTTTCTTAATCATTCTGTTTCTTCCCTAGCATAACAGCCTCCTGAAATCTCAGCCTCTCATTTTGCCTTTCTATAAATCCATCTTCATAACTACCAGGGGTGATCCTTCTAACTGTGTAGCCCTGGACATATCACTACCTGCAGAATATATTCCAGCGTCAGACCCTAGGCATGGTATAGAAAGTTCTTCCCGAAATGGTCCCTACTGACTTTACTGGTGTCATATTTGTTTACCATTTCATTCTCTCCCAGGTGATCTGATCATTGCTACTACCTTTGGGTGTAGTGAAACATTTTGCCAACACTGGCCCTTATATTTGTAATTCTCTTCTTGTCTAGCTAGAAAATTGCTCCCTTCTGGGACTACGCTTTTAAAGCAGTGGTGAACACTTCTTCTCCCAGGGCTCACGCTTTATCACACCAAACCTCTCCAGGGTGGGGATGGCCTCTCAACAGGAAGTCCTCGACCTGCCGCACTAACACTGTGCTGACGAGCAACCCCAAGGGACACATTAGAGAAGTCACACCTCATGGAAGCCAGAGCCTTAACTGTTTCACTAATCACTTGGAAAAATCCACAGCTTAGCACTTGCAAGTGATGAGTAAGGCCTTTTATAATTATAATGATGATGACTATTATAATTAAAATGATGACAACCATCATCGCCACTTATATCTATGGGCCAGGCACTGTGCTAAATGTTTTTTCATGGGCCATCTCTTTTAATCTTTACAATAACCTCTTTATGTCATTGTTATCATTACCTCATTGTATACATGATAAAAGTGGGGTTTACAGAACTTATACGACTTGTCCAAGGTTACACAGCCAGTAGGTAGGGAAGTAGGAGTTGACCTTAGTGTCCAATTGTCCTCTTAATATCACACAATACAATCTGTTGTTTTGATCCATCCATAGGCAGGGATGGAGGGGCTGCTGGAGTTCCTTAAAAAGGTTGGTAATTGCCTTCACTATTTAAATATAGGATGGGATAAAAGTAGGTTTACAGTTGTGAGTACTTGAAACACAGAGTTTATTTTTGGATTGTTATTAATAATAATTATACTAGTTTCCATAAAAAAAAACAAAACTGTAAACCTACTTTTGTCACACCCTATATATGGACTATGTCTCTCAACCTCATGTCCCCAGCACGTATCTTTGTCCCTAGCACATATAGTTAAATGCTTAATTGAATTAGGAGGGCGAACTGACCAACGCAAACATCCTGCCATTTTAGGGTAAGTGGTGAGCAGGGATCTGTAGCACCATTCTCCTCAACATAAAACATTTTCTATCTTAGGACAAGTCAACCCAGAGGCTCAAGATTTATTTCATTTATTTATTTGATTTTAACTTGATTTTCGGTTTTATTTTTTGTTTGGAGACCTGTCAAAAGAAATCACACCCGAGCAAACCTAGAATTTACAGGTATTCTCAATATTCATTATGAAATTTAGAAAAGGGTAAAGTTTTTATAAGACCTAAGACGTTAAGTTTAATTTTGGCATTTTACTTAAAACTGCACTTTCACTTCCTGGGGTGATTCAATCAAGGCGATGCCCCACGGCGGTTCCCTCTACGGATCGCTTGCCGACCTCGGGGCCAAGTGCACACTGTGGACCTGATGCTGGGGAAGAGAATGTCTCACCAAGAGCCTGAAGGTTTTTGGGGCAGCAGCGCTCCTTGGGGGAGAGTGGTTCTGTCCTGTGATAGAAAACATCACTCGGCAAGCTGCTCTCTCCGATCATTTTCATAGCAAAGCATAACATGTTTTTCCAGCAAGGTCAGAAATGTCAATAAAAGGTACAAATGGACTTGCCTGTGATTCCCAATTCTGAAAAGAGTCTGATCTCTTTAGTGCATTGGAGCCGAGGCATGAAAAGCCAGTATATTTTCAAAGGGATTCTTGAGGCTGCCTTAGACTTTTAACCAGGGCACCTGCCTATGCAGTCAGAGTGTGCTTTGGGGGACAATACAGCACTTTGAGCTTGGGTCAGGGTATACGGGCACATAGGAAAGAGCAAGTTGCATGGCTGCCCTGGTTCTACCTTAGGTTTGGGTTTGACAGTGTTCTATTGGGGTAAGAAATAAACTTTACAGTTAAAACAACACTTATTTATTTTCTCACTCTTCTGTAGGTCAGAAGTTGGGTGGAATTGGAGGGGTTCTTTGCTTAGAGCCGTACAAAGCTGGAAGCAAGGTGTTGGCCAAGGTGTGCTCTCCTCTGTGAGATGTGGGAAGGAATGTAGTTCTAAGCTCATTGAGGCTGTTGTCAGAATCTGGTTTCTTGGGATGTAGGAATGGTTTCTTGCTGGCTAATGGCCAGGGGTCACCCTCAGCTCCTGGAAGCTGCTCTCAGATCTTTCCACGTGGCCACCTCCATCTTCAAAGACATCAACTCCACAGTGAATTCTTGCATCAGGAATCTCTCTCTTCTTCCACCAGGAGAGAAAACTTCCAGTTTTTAAAGATCTTGTGTGACTAGATTACTCCTATTCAGATAACTGCATTTTAAGATCAACTGATTTGGGGCTTCAATTACATCTGCAAAAATTCCCTTATAGCAGTGCCTAGGTTAATGTGTGAGTAAATAATGAGGTGCCAGAAACACTCAAAGGCCGTTTTAGAATCTGGCTACCACAGGACCAATGCTAACCATTTGCTTTGCAAATGCTATCTGATTTAAACCTTTCAACAACCTATAAGCACACGAGTTAATTGTTAATTCACGCACGCAGGAAGTGGTGTAGCTGGCGTTTGCTTCCAGCCTATTCTGACTCTAACATCAGTGCTCTTCTATAGCAGTAATGATAATAGTATTCATAAGGACAGTGCTCTCTATGTGCCAGGAACTGCCACTGTTCACACACTAACTCATTTAATCTTCACAGCAATCCTCTAAACAGGTACTATTATTGGTCTCATTTCATGGGTGAAGAAGCCATGGAGGAGCCAGCCAGCTATCAACAAGGCTTTTATTAGTAGAATTAAATCACTGTAGTTAATCTCAACCTCCTTTTATCAGTGCAACAAAGTAAGCATTCAAAGGGGTCTCAAACATTTTACCACCATCCACGCTAGGTGCTCACTGAGATCCTAGCTTGGTTACTTCCCTCTCAATCATGTTTTCCCCTCCTATACAATAGGATGTGACACCTTTTAAGACTTTTATTATGTTAAAGCAAAATTTGCGCTGGACAAAGTTGAACATGCACGGGAGATTTTATTCAAGACTATTGCAATAGGGAAGAGAGGCCAGAACAGGTTCTGAGCTTAATTCTGCCCAAATGAAGGGCTGGAGAGTCTTTAAGACCTGGAATGGGGGAGGGGCCTTATAGGCCATTTGTGTTTGCTAATTGTCTTCACCTAAAGAAAAAATAAACTTCATCTTATCTTCACAGGGGTAGTTTTTCAACTTGGATCAATGTGCCTGCCAAAATTAGGCTCCTTTTCACTCATAGAAACTCAGAGATGGGGGTACTCCATGGTTACATTTCCAAGGAATGGATCCCAGGTCCTTGAGAAAGACATTTTTGGGTTGTAAAACTGGCAAGAAGCTTTTTATTTCTTTATTTTTTATCCTCACTTGAGGACATTTTTTTTCATTTTTTGTTCAGACAGAGTGGGAGGGAGAGGGAGAGAGAGAGAGAGAGAGAAACAACGACGTGAAAGAGACACATCGAGTGGCTGCCTCCCACATGACCCAACCAGGGGCAGGGATGAATCACAACCGAGGTACGTGCCCTTAGTGGGAACCGAACCCGGGTCTCTCTGGACCGCAGGCCGACGCTCTAATCGCTCAGCCAAACTAGCCAGGGCCCCAGAAGTTTTTAAAAAGATTTACATCTCAAAGGAGCAGAGAAAGAATTTACAGTCACAAGTTTTCTAAAGTACATGCTCTAAGAAAAGGGAGGTTAGGGCCTAGAGTCAGGAAGAAATCTGTCTCCAGTTCAGTCAAGCCAGGGGAATGGTAAGGCCTTCTTGGACAGTTGTGAAGACTAAAGAGATAATGTAAGATATCATTTCTTATAATCTGAAAAGTAATATTTAACTGTCACCTCCCCTGAGAAACTCTCCTTGACCCTTTAAGTTTAGATTCTGAACTCTTCCTCCATGGTCCCAGAGCACCTGATCATATGTGATATTATGTAACATGCTGATAGCCTAAGTGCCCAGCAATAGCACTGTACATAGACCTATTAATAAGTAGCACGTGTATAGACTATAAATAACAGTGTAAACAAATTATGGTACCTTTTAAAAAAAGAATATCTTTTTATTGATTATTTTTAGAGAGAGAGGAAGGGAGAGAGAGATAGAAACACCCATATGAGAAAGAAACATCTCCATCTGCTGCCACTTGCACGCCCCCTACTGGGGATGAAGTCCACAACCCAAGCCTGTGCCCTGACTTGGAATGGAACCAGGATCTCCCGGTTCATGGGACAACGCTCAATCCACTGAACCACACCAGCCGGGCAGATTATGGTATCTTTATGTATACAAACACTATAGCCATTAAAGATTATATTGAAAAAGAAAGTTAAGAACTTGGAAAATGTTCATAGTAGATTGTTATGTTAAATAATGGCAAATTATAAAACACCATGAAAAATATGATCCTAGTTAAGTAACAAAACAAATAAACAAAATCCCCTGGAAGGAGATACACCAAAATGACAGTATTTATCTGTGGGTGGTGGGGTTATGGATGGTTTTTATTTTCTTCTTTGTGCTTTATCATGTTTTTGGATTTTCTACAATGAAAATATATTACTTCTGTCACCAGGATAAAAAACACAATTTTACACAAAGAACTATGGATAAAAAAAGGCACAGAGGCATTTTTTTTTTATGATTCCCCAGCTATAATCTAATGGAGGCTGACACAGTGCTTTGTAATATTTCCCAAGTAATGTCTTGTCCCTCTTTTGCTGTAATCCTTTTGATGGTCCAAATCTGGGCAGAGATCAAGGTGACAAAAGGGTTCACTTTTCCTGATCCATTGTTGGGTGCACAGCCAGCCGTGTGGGAAAGGTGTTTGGGGGCAAGGATGAGTACAGGATTGTGGTGGTCCTTTCTCACTCTGGCTACATCTGCATCCTCAGCCTTGACCGAATCTCATTAATTGACAGACACATTTATTTCCACCCATCACCTTGTATTCACCTGGCTGGGAAGAGTTCACAAATGCATGAGCTACATTTGTAGATAATGAGTTTGCCACCACAAGAGATATTCAAGCTGAATGACCATTTATTATGAATGTGGTGGAGAGACTTCTAGCCTTATGTAAACCAGCTGGTTACCTTTGTGAGATTTGAGACCCTCTTTCAAACTAGCTCAAGCATAAAGGGGCAGGATCCCTCTCTGTACTCTCTGGGTGGACTAGGAAGCGGGGGGAAGAACTGTGAAAGCCACCGTGACCAAGGCAACCACTCTCTCTCATGGGTTGGAGGTGGCTCTGTTCTCTACTTTCCTCTGTAGTTGAATCTTGCATGATCTTTGCTAACCCCACCATAAACCACAAACTCTCTCCTCCAGCAAACTACTAGAGACGGTGTCCCTAGGTAACAAGAGAGAGACAAAGACAGAGACAGAGACAGAAACCTAGATCCTGAGAGATAGATTCAGTCATGCACCTGTGGGAGAAAGGGTTGCCAGTACTATCACTACAGTTTAAAGTGATGAAACATGTATCAGCTGGTTACTAGGTTTAAGCCTTCCAAGAGGACACACTTATTCATGGGGCAGATTTTCACATTGGTATCTGTTTACCAGATGTTCTTCATCACCTCTCCCTTCTTGATCAGATGTTTTACACTTCACTGAAAACTGGAGAAGTCTATCCTGGCACCTGCTGAAGAAAAGCATCCTGAAATCGGCTCTCTGGCTTGTTATTTGAATTGTGGAATCTAGAATCCAAATGGCTTATCTGACTATTTCAGCTCGATTGTTCTGACGATGGGTGTAAACTTGTTTTTTTATGTAAATCTGAAGTCATTTCCTGTATTTATTCAGTGGGTAAAGCCAGCTAACTAGGGAATTGAAGACATCTTTGAAAGTATAGAAACCATTAATAAATTTAGAAATCATGGGGGGTAAAATTCCCCTTCTCTGAGTCGTAGTGGGGCCTCAGGTTACCGCTGCCGGTTCGTTCTATAATCTTTAATGATATCTGGCTTCCTTCCTTGGTTGCCTTTGCCTGGAGCAGCGAGTGTTTCCTTAATAATTTATACCAGTTTTTCATCTCCATTCATTTCAGCACTTAATCAGCAGAGTGGTAATTCCTCTTCCCTGGATACATCTTCATTTTCGACCCCGTTACCTGTAGGGGCTCCGAGGGCTCGCCCCTTCCTGGCATGACGTTGCTGTGCTCTGGGTCTCTCCGGGTCTCTGGTACTCTGCTCCCCGATGATTGGTGCAGATGGGAGTGGGAGGAAGCAGACTCTCCTGGTGAATAAGAGGCCCTTAGGGACCAAGGCTCTCTGGGAAGCTGCTTAAACTCTGTCATGCAAGTGAAAGAGCCGTTTGTGGAGTCCTATTCCATGACGTGTTTCTGATCCTTCAAAGGGTGTTTCCAAAGGGTGTTGCTGAGGTTTAAGCAAGCTCAGAATAACAATCATAAATATTACTTATTGACCCTGACTTAATGCTAAGCACCTTGCACATATTAATTCATATTTCATCACAAGAGATCTCTGAGGATTGTATTATTATCCCTGCTTCACAGAAGAAGAAACTGAATCTCAGAGACAGTTAGTAATTGTAGGCCAAATGCCTTAGTCCATCCAGGATGTTGTAACAGAATACCGCAGACTGAGTGGCTTAGAACCAACACACATTTGTTTCTCACAGTCCTGGAGGCTGGAAGGCCAAGTTCAAGGTGCTGATGGAGGCCCACTTCCTGGTTTATAGATGGCTGTCTTCTTGCTGTGTTCTCATGTGGTGGAAGTGGCCAGGGAGTTCTCTGGGATCTCTTTCATAAGGTCACTAATTCCTTTCATGAAGGTCTCCGCCCCCCAAAACCTAATCACCTCTCAAAGGCTTCATCACACTGGAGATTAGGTTTCAGCATATAAATTTTGAGGGTACACAAATATTCAGTCTATAGCTCCAAGCTAGGTGATGGCTGAGCCAGGGTGAGGCCCCAGGTCTATCTGGCTCCAAAAAAAAGTGTTCCTGAGTATTTGCCCCACTGCCTCAAGTAGGTGGAGTTCTTCTTTGGATCCTTCTTCTATCCCTTTATGTGCCCCCTTTTCTTATTTCTGGTATCACTTGTCTCTATTAAAATTCCAAGGACCTGTTTTGTGATTCCTGGTCAATGGGTATCTTGGAAAATATCTGGTAAATTGATCCCTATTAGAGTGGTTAAGATGGTACGCCTTATGTGGATGGTACCCCTTAACTGGAATGACACACTCTTGAACTAAAGCTGGTGACATAATTTCTCATCATTGTTTCTAGAAGCAGGGAACATCTTCCATCCATAGCTAACACATCGAAGGTGCTCGGTAGATGATTACTGAATTCAATTCCAGTGAAATCTCAAGTCTTAGAGGCATGCCAACATTTTGGTATGCATGGAATCAGGTACATCATGGTAGACTTTTGGATATCTGGGCTGTACATCACCAGACCTCTGGCAAGTTCTGGAGCTTCTAAGATTTTGATTTGAGATCCAATCAGACCAGGCCCTGGAACCTGCTTCAGAAGGTCCAATCTGCCTTAATAACCTAGAATTTCTGTTGGGTGTATATATGGGGTTGGTGGGCACTTACGGTCATGGGGCAAGGGTGCAAGAATGGCTTGTAGGGAGGACACAGGAATCTGAGTTCAAATTTTTTTTATTCTTCTTTCAACTCAACAAATACTTATTAGGTGCCTAGAAATGATCAGATACTGTTCAGGCATTTGAATGAAAGCAGCAAATCAAGCTGATAGGTCCCTGCCTTCATCGACTTCACATTTAGGTATGGGAGACAGGTCTGAAACAAGTAAACAAGTATTTTTAGACACTGACAAGTGTGGTGAAGGCAAAGAGGTGATGCGATGGGGACACACTGGTGTGGACGATGTGCTGCTTTTGGCAGGTGGTCAGGGACAGGCTTTCTGAGGAGTGAGCTGAGCTGAGAACTGGATGAGTCATTGGCGTCTCCAACTGGAGCTGACTCAGCAAATGTTAGACAAATTCTTTACCTTGGAAAGGATTCCAGATTTCTCACCTATTAATCGGTAGGATGGGCATTGGAAAGAAAATTTCCTATTTCATCTCCTTTCATTCTTCCATTAAAGACATCCCAGAGCTATTTATATTTGCAAAAATAACTACAGCTGACATTTATTACCCTGCAGGCACTGCATATTTTATGTGTTCTCTTCGCCTTCACAATAACTTTACAGAGTAGCTACCTTTATTATCTCCAGTTCATAGATTGGGAAATGGAGGCACAGAGGGCTGAGGAAAAGAAAAGAGGGCTCACATTTGCTGAACATTCCCTGTGTACAAGAGGCTGCGTGTGATGACGTTCAGACATGATCTTGTTTAATAATCATACTGCCTGCAGGATCTCTTAAAGCCTTCCCTATACAAACAGGGAAACCGAGGCTCAGTGAGATGATATGATTAGTTCAAAGGATTCAAAGGGAAGGGCAGAGCCAAGGTTTGATCCCAGCACTGTGCTGCTGCCAATGTCCCATCTTTTCCCCCACATTGTAGACACCTGGCAGGTGGGTAAGATTTCTGTACCAGCAGTGATGACAGTGGCTTCCTCTCTGCTCTAGCAGAGACATCATTCCTACAGGACTCTTGATGTATTTTCACTTGTAGTACTGGGCTTTGTAACTGTCACATGAGTTATGGGGCTCCAGTGTTTAACTGTACGTATCAATATCACAGCGAGGAAATAGTACCAACCTCATAGATTTTTCATGAAGACTAGATGACATGATAGATCTCAAATGCCTCCTCCGTGGATACATAGGAGGTACCTGATAAGTGATCTTCATTGTCATTATCGAGACATATTTTTCTTTTGTCTCCAAACCTGGGCTCGGCACTTTACATGGAATTAAATACAAACTATATGCTTGGTGAGCAAATCAATGAATACGTGTAAGAAGTGAACAGTTAATAGCTTGGAGCTTGGGGACCTAGATTCCAGTGCAGGCTCTGCCATCATTACTGAGGGACCATTCAGAAGTGACCATTTCTGGACCTGAGTTTCCCCCTTTGTGTCCTGAAGGAGTTGTCCCAAATGATCTCTAGGACCCCTTCTAACTTGGGGATTTCAAAATAATTTAACCTGGAATCAATAAAACCTGAGTTAATGACCTGACTCGTCACTACTTAGAGACCCTATCTGATGCTTTATCTGTTGCCACAAATACCAGCATTTTTCCCTCCTTGTGGTTTCTTTGTATTTAGACTGGGTTACACATTTCGAGCTTTAGAGTAAGAGGGTATATCTCTCCACTCCTTTTATTTTCTCTTATGTTACTGGTTCTCAAGTGGGGCTAGTTTGGGCCCTCAGGAGACATTTGACAATGTATATATATTCTCTTATATACTCTTAGTTGTCACAGTGGGGATGAAGAGGGTAGGCCAGGGATGCTGCTAACCATTCTACAATGTATAGGATGCCCCCCCCCCCCCATATACAATGAAGAATTATCTCGCTCCAAGTATCCATAGCACTGAGGATGAGAAGCTCTGCTTTATGTGGAGACTATATTTGCAAGGGATGAGACTCTCCTAACACAGAGCTTGAGAGCATGACTCCTGTCATCTGCCCTGGTAGCAGGATACTCACAAGCAGAAGTCTGGGCTTAGTGATTAAGAGGGCACATAAAAACCCCCCGGTGTTTCAAAGGGTTCAAAGGCACAATGAGGGAGCCGATTATAGCGCATCAGACTCCTGTGCAGAGCAAACACGTTACATACCTGAATAAAAGATTTCCAAATAGGTAAGGGCTGTGGCCTCCACAGAAGACTGTTTTAGCTGGGGGCATGTGGATTTCAGCGGCATGAATACTATCAGCATTAATGGGAACCATTATGCTGCCCTGCACCGGAAATTTACCCCCAAATGGGTAGCAGTATCTCACAGACGGAGGCAATTGGAAATCTGTTTCACTGGCAGGAAACATGGAGAAGGATTGCAGGGAAGCAGGGTTGGTTGCCAGCTCATGAATGGCTTCGGGCCGACTGGCCTGTGTAGGGACAGAGCAGGGCAGATAGGGCAGCGTTATCTCTGAGCAGGATGAACCCAGGGTGACATTGGCAGGCCAGTACACCCCTCTTTCCCTTGCAGAGCCTTTTCTGTCCATTTCCTGGTGCTGCCGCCCGGCTCCCGTCACTGTCCGAGGATCACAGCCCTCCTGCCAGCCTCCAGGAAAGTGGGTTAATAAACGCATTTTCTCTAAGGCGACGAGGACTCGGGGATGAACTTCGTCAGGATAATTTGTCATGTAAAGGGATGTGATCAAAGAGACTCGGGCATAGATATTTGTTTTTCTGAAGGTCGGTAAGGGTTCCTCAAAGCATGTCATCTGGCCGAATCCCTCAGATCTTGACTTAAGCTGCTGCGGAGACTTTTTTTTTTTTTTTTTTTTGCATATCACAATTTTTGGAAGCTCACTAATGTTAAGAAGCAAAATTCAATTGCATAAATTTAAAGATCTAATTGACTTTTATTAAATGATACACAAATCAGGCAGCACCCAATCCAGCAAAGAGAAGGATGCTCTGAGAGGCTGTGGTAAGAGGAAAGGTTTCAGAGGAAGGAAGGAGGGGGCAGGGGAGTTATTAGCAAAAGGAAAGAAAGGGTTATTTTTGGACCAGGACATCTTTTTTTGGGTGGAAGGGAAGGCAGGGGTTTTATCATGCAAATTGCCTCTTCTTACTTTGGGGGATGGAGAGGGCCCACGTGACAGATTACCTTACTGGTGCTTGACCAGAAAATTCCAGACTGGTTGATTAAGATTATATTTTTGGGAGAGGTTGAAACCGCAGTTAAATTGGGTATTAAATCTAGGTTTGGTGTCATGGGCTTTCAGCAGGGTAATGCCATGCTGGGCCTGGGGTTTTCTTTTTAACACTATGTAAGCAGGGTAGACGGGGAGCTGCTGTGTCGGAGTGAGAGTCGGGCCCCTGGGTGCCCCCCCACACACCTCGGGCCCTGAAGCACCTCTGCAATCACTCGGGCTCCGTGGAGCAGTACTCCCCAGGCTTTTCCTCATCACGGTCCGCGCAGAAAGATGCTGCTTGTTTGAAATCCGGAGTACTGGAAGAACTCAGCTGGAGCTGGGGGCGAGGCCCGGCTGCCCTGAGAGCTGAATGAATCAGGAACTGTGCCTGGTCTGGCCTGGGAAACTGCGCCAGGGAGCATAGCATGAACACCATTGCCCTTGGGTGACCTTGACAAAGCCTGGATGCTCTGAAGCCTGGAGACGGAAAAGAGGAGAGGATTAAAGCAATCGTGTTAACTGGCATCCTACGAGCCAATGGGACTGCACTCATTCTTTAATGCATTAAGTCAATATTCACAGAGCAGTTACTATGTACTAGATACTCTTCTAGCTCCTGGGGAGACAGGGATTACCACATCCCTGCCTTCGAGGAGTTTATATTCCAGCAGGATGGGGGTGGGAGATCAAGAAAACCACAAATAAATAAATAAAGTATGTCATCAATAAGCTTTATAAAATAATGCAGGACGAGGGACTATGGTGTGTGTGTGTGTGTGAACTAAGGAAGTGGTCTCTGGTCTTTGAGCTGGAGCCAACCCTGTAAAGTACCAGAGGAAGAGGGTCCCAGACACAGGGCACAGCGTGAGTAATGTTCCAAAGTGAGACTATGGTCAGCATGCTCAAGAAACTTCAAGAAGCCCCATTTTTGTCTTTGAAAGTTTTTAATTAAACCCTGCTAATTTTCAGCTATTTTTGATAGTTTGGATTTTTTAGTTTTATTTGGAGAGTATGTTTATTAAAGCTGGGGACGGGGAAACAAGAAAGGACTTGGGACAGAAGAAGCAACAGGGTTGCTTTGGCTCTCGAGAAATATGACAGAAAAGAGGTGAACAACGGTGGGGCTGCTGTCAGCTCACTGGGGGGTCAGAGAAAAGGGGCCTTGGGAACAGGTCAGGGGGCTAGCCCGGGATGAGCTGCCCCTGCCCATGGCTTCCCTGATGGCAGGTCTTTTGAGGACCCTGAGAGTTTAGGAGAAAAAACATTCAGTTGAAAAGGAGATTCGAGATATTTTTTGTATTGGATCTTTGCCTCATCTATCAGTATCCATTTTCGCACAGGTGAAAATGAGGTTTGGGGAAGTGGAATGAGTTGGCCATCCCGTTTATCCTGGGAGTGAGGAAGCAGCAGGGCCGACCACACAATCGGCTGGAAATTTGTTACCTCATTTTTACCTAGAAGCCAAAAGATATATGGTGATTTGTAGGCAGATGGCATTTTGAACACTTATTTTGAGTTCCATTAAGTAATTTTAAAGGAATGATTTCACTTTTTCTTTATAGCAAACCTATGTGATAGGTGCTATTATGATTCCCATTTATAGATGAGACAAGTGAGACACATAAAAAGCTAAGTAATTGGGTGACACTTGTGAGTAGCAAATGGCAGAGGCAGAGTTTGAACCCAGGCAGACTGACTGCTAAGCCCACATTTGGAAGGTGACCGAGATCTTCATGCCAGTGTGTGCAGGTTTTCCAAGGGGAGAGGGTTGACACAGCCTTTTCTCACTTGAAAGTCAGGGCTACTGCCCTGGCCGGTTTGGCTCAGCGGTTAGAGCGTCGTCTCACTGTACCAGAGGCTACGTGAGTCCTGCTGAACTCTGGCGGAGATCTGTCAAAGCCTTCGGTAAACTTCCCAGTGTTTTTTATATTTAAACACAAGACCTTGTGTCTATTTTCACTCTGAGACAGGTGTGTGTGTGTGTGTGTGTGTGTGTGTGTGTGTGTGCATATATATATATATTGCTAGGTGGTAGGGAAGTTCCAATCATCACTACTTGGAACGTCACTCAAGACACTGTTACTGGTGAGACACCACCTCGGTTATTGCCTTCTTGAAGGAAAGATTTCAATCAAGAGACAAAGTGTAGCAAAGTCAGCAAGAATTCATTGGCTGCAGCAAACACACACTTAGGACAGTGAAACAAGGAAGGGCATAGAAGAAGCAACAGGAGAGACTAGGCTGGGCTGCTCTGGCTCACTGGGAAGTCAGAGAAAAGGGGGCCTTGGCGATAGCTCAGGGGGGTAGCCTGGGATGAGCTGTCACCTGTCCATTGCTCCCCTGGCTGCAAGTTTCATGAGGACCCTTAGAGGGAAGAAGGGGGAAGGGAATGGTGCAGGCATGATCCCCTGGGGGAGAGGGCACTGGGTCCTTTGTGTTGAGGGTATTTATCTCTCTCTTGCAAGTGGGAATCTTAGGGGAGGTCTCAGGGGAGGGTCTCAATATTCTATTCATCAGCTTTCCAGGTTGTTCTTTCAGGGTCATTGTCGCCACTGATTGGTCAGAGCCAGGGAAGGGGATCATTAGTCAATACAGGTGGTCCTGAGGCAGCCATGACATCCCTTGTTAGTTCTGCTGTTTTTCTGGGTCTGATGATGAAATACAACTGAGGCCTAGCTGTTATTTTTAGGGAGAAAAAGGTCAAGGGGTTCAGACTGCATGACCAGCAATATGCTGGGGAGGAAATGTTACCCTGGGGCCAAGGTTCTTGTTTTCCCAGTTTTGCCCCTTGCTGGGCATCGGGGGCTTTCTGCCCTGGGGAGTTTCTGTTCCTGGCCCATTGTCCTTGCTCTGCTCACGCGATCTCACTGCCTGTAATATATCTTCCAAGTGTATCTATTGAGATGTGGGGCAGTGAGGGTAGGAGGACTTGAACCCCTAAACACTGGACTTCTGTAGCCTTTTTAAAGTGGGACCCACTAAGTACCTTGTACAGGTAAAGAACATTTTCCAAGTGCAGAAGCAATGACCTCACGTTCTGCCATGAGCTTTCCTCATTGCTCCTTGGGTGTCAGTGACCATTCCAGCCTTGAGATGCCAGCCACCAGTTCAGAGAAGCTGCAGATTCCCAAGTCTTAGTGTGCTGGTCGGTCAAGAAAGAAACTTCTCTCACCCTTCTCCACCCCTCCCTTGTGGGGTGATCAGAGCTGGAGTTCGGGTGAAACTTCCTGGATCTCTCTTGTGATTAAATTCTGTACTAGGGCCCCAGGTGTATGGCTTTGAAGAAGTACACCATTCTATCAAATATCAAAGCACATCGTATTACATGAGAAAGAGTTCAGTTCTACTTGGGGTAATCAGAATACTTTTTTTCAGAAGAGACAGCATATGAACTTGGTCTCCTAAAATAAGCCAATTTGCTTATCAGGTCAACCTTGCAAATTATAACTCCAGAGAAAGAGCCACTGGGCAGCTGTCTGTCCCTGGGTAGCTTCCGCCAGCTGATGGTAATGCTCAGGCAGGCTTTGGGTACCACTGTGTAGTTCTAGTCAAAGCGTAGAGACAGCCTGTAATTCAGTCACTTATGCACGGTTCTTTACAAGCTACATGACCTTGGGAAAGTGTCTGGATAGCTCTAAGCCTCCATTTCCTTAGTAATATAATAGGGATAATTATACTCATGCAAAGGATAGATTGTTGTAAGGTGGATCAGTGAGGGTTCTGAGTTGCAGGCAACAGAAACCAAGTCTGGCTGAGTTAAGCAGAGATGTTTTATTTATTGAAAGAATCACCTGAAGTGATGGGAGCCAGGCATGAAGGTTGTGTAGGGAGGACAGCAGCTAAAGAGTCAAGCTGCAAGGCTGGCCTGGAAGGAACACTGTAATCACCGCTTCCTGTCCAGGCTCTGGGGCAGGGCACAGGTGGATGCTAAAGCTGGAGCGCATTCTTGACCTTGGCTGCTAGGGTTGCAGCTTCTAAAGTAAGAGGCAGGCTGATCCTCCCAGCAAGACTCACTGGGGGAGAATTACTTAAACATAAGCAGGGGAATCAGATGATAAAAAGCCAAAAATAAACACAAGTGTTCACGCTATGAAGTTTAAGTGGTGTTGTATTCCCAAACAGTACCCAGCACACAGTTGGTTGTGAACAAATGCGAGTTGCATTTTTACCTTCCTTTGGGTCAATATCTTTACGGTTGATGATAGTATTAATTTATAAAGCACACTCCTGTGATTTGTAGCATTTACTCACATTTATTTGTTGTTTGTTTATTTATTTATTTAATAGCTGTTTTAGGGGAACTATGCCACAGGCCCCTAAAACAGTATTTGAAAGACTATGAAAACAGGTCCATGCAAAACTCGAAAAATATCCCTTTGTTTCTTTCTTATGGTTTTTAGACTTTGCTATCACTTCAGAAACTCGGCCCTTACTCTTCTATGTTCACTATATAAAAACTCAAGTTATACTTTTAGTATTTTAAATATGGCAGGGTTTAAAATGTAAGCCTTATGAGTGCTGGTCAGTGGACAAGGATGCTTTGGAAGGTGATTTGTGTGTCTGGCTCTGCTCTGCTTGTTTTCTTCCTTAATGACCAAGTCACTCCTTGGAAATAAATGGGTCACTTACAGAGACTCCTGCAGACCCTGTGGCCTTGGGGCACTCTTTCAGTGACTGCAGAAAAATAGACTGAATGTGTGGGCATGAAGTCCAGCCCAATTCATCTGCTCTGCATTTCCCCTTAGCAATTCTAGTTGTTTAGGAAGCTGGATAACTTATTATTAGGAGAGCAGAGCCAAGTTCAAAACTCTGATTCATCACTCACTGGCTGTGTGACCTCAGGCAGGTTGTTTAACCTTTCTGAACCTCCGTGCTCTTATCGGAGGATTAGTCCGAGAATTTTGTAAAACATTCTCTAAAAAGTGGCTAGTAGGATGCCTGGTTCAAAATTTATTCTCAATCAATGGATGACAAAAAGACCACCGAGGATAAATTTATGTTCTGTTCTACCAAATCTATTGTGTTTTCTCTCCTTTCCATGAAAGATATGGACTAACTGTATGGCAATGACAAACACCAGACCCTTTGTGGGTGGGGATAGTGTTTCATTAATTTGCCTCCTGGGCTTAGTAGAGTGTTCTGACCAGAGAACAGAGCCTGTGCCCATTTAATGATGGATAATGTGACTGGATCTCATGCGTGGATCTTTAGGGTGATTGAAAACAAAATTCTGGAGTTTTAGACACTCATGTAACAGGCTGCAGACAAATTCCATACCATCACAAGGCGTGATTAAGAAACAGGCTTTATTTGGGAAAATTTAAAAATAAAGGCTAGCAAAAAGGAAAAAGGAAATACATAGTCCTGGAAGTTCTCATTATCCCCGAGCAAAGGTGATCTGGGGCTGGTTTGATCTGCTGAACAAATTGTGGGGATACATTTCAGGACAGGAAATGTTTCCCCTATTACTATGTTTTTTTATGGGCTGCTATAGAATGAATGATTATATCCTTCTAAAATTTATATGTTGAAATCCTAACCCTCGTAGTGATAGTACTAGGAGGCACTTAAGTTATGAGGGTGGAGCCCTCATGAGTGGAATTAGTGCTCTTAGAAAAGAGGCCTCACAGAGGTCCTTTGCCCCGTCCACTACTGAAGACACAGTGAGGTGGCTCTCCCCAGAACCCGACTGTGCTGGTGCCTTGATTTTAGACTTACAGTCCCCCAAACTATGAGAAATAAATTTCTGTTATGTATAAGCTTCCCATCCACGGTAATTTGTTACAGCGGCCCACACAGACCAGGACAGAGAATCTAGCGTGGGCAGGAGCTTGGTCAAGTGGGTGACGTATGGAAGAGGAAGACAAATGCGCTGCATGGAATCCAGATACTCGGGGTCTGGGTGCTGCCATCCACGTGGGTCTGGGAGAAAACTAGCTTCCCAGCCCCTGGAGATTTGGGGGCCTGTGGGTCACTGCAGGCCCTCCTGCTGGAAGAGGAATCCCCTAGTCCCGTGGGCAGCAGAGTTAGGGGCGGCGCTTCTTGCTGGGAGATGGGATGAGCTCCAGTGCCAGGGAGCTCATTGTTCAGACAATTCAGAGAAAACCCCTAGAGTCATATTTAGACAATCCTGGTTATAATATATAGAACCATCTACAGATGCCACGTTTCTACTCTATTAATGAGACAGTTTAACAATAATAATAGTAGTCCTATGGTTGCTTTGTTGTTTGATAATATTAATACGTTATACTTCTTCTTGAGTGTTTCTGTTTCTTAAGTTTTTCTTTTACTTTCCCTGAAGTTTTTGCCAATAACGACTATTTCCTGAGCTCCTACTTTATATTCAGTCACTTGGCACAGAATTCTCACAAGAACCCTGAAAGGCTAACGTTATGAAGTCCATTTCGTAGACGAGGAGCTGAACAGCACAGAATTGAAATGATTTGCTGAAATCCCCAGGGCCAGTACCTGGTCAGGTGAGACGTGAATCCTAGGTCTGTGCTCCCACAGCCTGAGCTCTCCCTGTCTGCTGATGAAGAGGGAGAAAGAGTTGTGCCTTTGCTGGCTTTTCCTTTCACCAGGGAAAGCAACAGAATGCAGTGGTTTCTCCTACCTCTGGAGGCTCAAAGGATGAGGGTCTTTGACAGGCTGGGCAGTCACACCAGGAATGCTAGTTAGCTGGCATGCCAAAGAGGAAACAGTTGTGTTCACTCTGCCCTCGTGCCATGCAGGCTAGCAAGAGTGTGGATTGGAATATTATGAATATCAACCCAAATTATTCACACATATCTCCAGGTATGCTCGTAATTCACTAACAGTCCATTGGATTCAGCTGGACTACCAGACTAGTTTGAGCATGCTATCTGCCACACTGGCTTCGATCACAAACAGAGAAAAACTGAACGAAATTGGACATCTGGAAATCATGCCAAAAAAAATGAGCATCACTATTTTAACCTAGCACACACGTCATAAAGAATGTTCATTGTTTTAGTGCAATCATTTCCTCTTCGGAACTTGAAACTGTATCTTTAACTGGACATCTTTCTTGTCTGATGATATCAGACATCCTACCCCTAAATTTAAAATTGCTGCAAAACCTCAACTTATTGTTAAAAAGTCTTGTCACTTAAATGAGAACCTTTAGCTGGTTGGTGAGAGGGACAGGTAAGATGACCTAAAGACACATTTTGGCTTGGAAAGCATTACATGTTGGCAAAACTCCACTGTGTTCCAACTGATGATTGTGATACATAGGGAAGAGATAGGGAAGAGGGTGAGAGAGAAAGAGTGTGTGTGTGTGTGTGTGTGTGTGTGTGTGACAGAGAGAGAGAGAGAGAGAGAGAGAGAGAGAGAGAGAAATGTAGTTTCATCAATATTTCTGAGACACTTGAACATGCAAAGGCAGGGATAAAAAACTCTTCTCGGTGGGTAACTTATCGATTGCATGAGCTGTTCACTAATGATCCAACAGCAAGAAAGCCAGCACCAGAACGTTTCTATCCCCAAATGTGCTGACGTTTAAAATGGAATGTTGTTTGCAAGAACACCGTGTGGAAGACTGGGGATAAAACTCCGCGAAACCTTTGACATATTTCTTGGTCTCACAGTCATAGATTATTCATGTTGATAATTAATCACAAGGTCTATTCACATCACAAACACAGAAGAGGCAGAGTTCAAAAGATTGATGGAAGTTCATTGCCACAAGTGTGTTTTTCTAAAAGGAGAAGTTTGTTCCTCGGGTTTTCTGACTTGTGATATGCCTGGAAATGAGATGGGTGAGGTATTTTCTCAAAAACAAAAAGTTTGGCAAGATCATCGTGCTAGAAATTATGAGAGAGACAGGTCGCCATCTTTTTTGGACCATGAGCTAAAGCATTGAATTTGCAGTGTTGATACTGTGGCTCCCACAGCAGAAAATAACGTCTTGATTCCTCTAGAATGTAAAAGGTGAAGCTAAAATGTACACATGATTGGAGGAGGGTAAAGGGGGAGGGTGGGGCGCATCTGCAATAGTGTCAACAGTAAATTTAAGAAGGGAAATAAAGTGTACACACAAATGAGTGAGACACTCATATATTGGGGTGACTGCTGAAGTCTGTATGTGATGTCCTGAGCTGAGGAAAGGAACCCTTTTATAAATCCCCACTCCCAGGACTCCCCCAGGTTCCTGTGTGCTGGGCCGGGAGTAACGAGGTCTCCAATTTGAGAGTGTAGCCCAAATGAAGTCTCATGAGTTGTATTTTAACTTCTAATTCATGTCTAATAGAAAATACATATGATTCTATAGATATTCGGCTGCCAGCCACTGATCTAATCATTTATACCGATAACTCATTTCGTCCTCATGATAGCCCTGGGAGAAAGGTTCTGTCTCTATTTTACAGATGAGAAAACTGTATCATAGAGAGGACACTTGTCTCCTGGATGCTCAACCCACTTTTTATTTTATTTTAATTTATTTTTTGGCTTAAACAACAGAAATGGAATCTCTCACAGTCCTGGAGGCTGGAAGCCCAAAATCAAGGTGTTGTCCAGACCGTGGTCCCTCCCTCTGGAGAGAATCCTCTTTGACCAGCCGGCCTCTGGTGTTGGCAGCCCTCCTCAACCCCTTCACTCTGCTCTGTCCTTACAGCATGTTCCTCCATGTGTCTGTCTTCTTTGCGTGTCCTTCAACCAGACATTTGTCATTGGATTTAGGGCCTACCCGGATAATTCAGAGTGATCTCATCTCAAACCCTTAGCTTAATCACATCAGCAAAGACCCCACTTCCAAATAAGTTCACATTGGCAGGTTCTCACACTTGTAGTGTCACCAAGTGGGGCCCAGAAGGAGTCGGGGCACAGCATGGACCAGTTTCTGTCCTTTCCTCTCACAATCAGCCCATTTGTTTTATACTTGAGTCTACAGTTCTCACTCCAGAATCTCATCAGTGACGGTTGCTTTTCCCCCAAGCAGTATGAAAATTCCATCATCGTGTTAGGCTTTTTGCTGCTTTCAAATAAAATAGACGTAACCCAAGCTGAGTAAAAAGATTTTTTCCCCTTATCTTATATAACTAAAATGTCCAAGTGTGGAGTCAGGCCTAGTTAGGCATGCCTGTTTCCAGATGTCCCAAAGATACTATCAGGATGCTGTCTCCAGCTCTCAGATCCGCCTGCCTTTACGTTGGCTTCATTCTCAGACATGATGTTCTTCCTAGATTGTGGACAGTGTCTTACATTCTACCAGCTGAGCAATGCTAGAAGACTTGCTGCAAATTCAAGTTGTCTTAATATTTTCTTTCACCACATATTTTCAGTTGAAATAGGCATAGGAACCCAATACTGTAAGGCTTGTTGAGGTTGTTGTAGTCTGAAAGTTCATTTAAAACAGTCGCTCTAAGTTCAACTCTTGTTTGCTGCTGATGAAATTATGACAGGAAAAAGAGGCCTGGTGGAGTGAAAAACATCTGAATTTGTGGGTCACAATAGTTGTGTCATTTTTTCTGTATGTGATTTTGGAGAATTCGTGTGGTATAAATGGGGGTCATAATAGCTGGGTCATTTTAGATGATCCCCCAGGCCTTCCCCAGTTGTCAAGGTCCATGACTCTACACAAGATGACATGACCCAAGGGCTCCTGGCTATTTAATGAAAACATTTTAAGCTGTCATCCAGACCATCTGGTTCCCAACTCCACATAAGACACAGAATCCCAGACACTCTTTCCAGTTAAGAATAACAAGAAGGCTGCTGGTGGGTCTTAGTAGAAGTCAAGTCAAGAGATTTCTCTCTGGAATTGAAAGTTTTGTGGCCAAGTCTGGGGGAGAGGTGGTGAGTTAAAAGCAACAAAATGATGAGACATTAGGATCTCATTCTAATCTGTTACCCTCACTATCTCTTACCTGAAGGCTGAGTCCTCCATCATCTGAACTTTTCTTCTTTTTGGACTAAAGCAGGGTAAGGAATGTCCTGAATGAGACACTGATGTAAGGGGCCCTGATCATAATCGTGTACTGGAGATCTAAAACCTCTATACTGGAGGGGCTGTGTGGAGAGTGGGAATCATGGTATGATGGAGGTGGACAGACAACAGGAAATCAACAATGCTGAGGGAGAGGCACAGGAAAAGAGGAAAAAAAATGAAAAGTGATCCTTAGCCAATTTCAGGCTTAAACTATTCAGCTATACTTCATTATTTCCCAAATGTTTCTATAAACTAGATTCAGATAAATATACTTACATAAGCAAATTCAAAATCAAGGAAGTATCAACTGGAATCTAATTTGAATAATTTACCAAGCTAAATTTAACAACCAATATAACTAGACTAGAATGCTGGCTAATCTATTCAGAAAGGGAATGGAAAATTAGAAGGTTTCCTGGTAAGCACAGCACTAGAACAAAGGGAGTTGGTTTTAGGATATAAATGTTTAATGGCAATGGGATAGAATAGACCAGGGTTCCTTCTCCACAAAAGGTATGCACAGGAATGGTGAGACTCAAGGTCATGAGGCCAACCGTGGGCATGAGGCCAACACTTCTGCCAACACTAGGCTCTCTGATGCTTTTCCTAAGCTCCAAGGGGCTTTCTCCATCCCTTCTTCTTGCCCCATTCGTTCTTCACATAAGCTAGTACCTTCTATTACGCAACTTTTATTTTTATTTTCTTGCTGATTCACTCTAAATCATTTTTGTTTCTAAGTCATCTTTGCCATAGTTTACATCTCTTAAATTATGTTGACATTGTAGTTTCATTGTCAGAATTCAGGCTGTAGGTCTATTTCTGTTGCTTGTAGAGAAATTGTGATCAACCACTCTAAGGGCTTGTGATTGATACATGGACAGAAGAAAAATAACCTGCATATATTCTAGAATGGTCTCTCCCTGCTGCCACCTTGCTAAATGGAATTTTACTTCCCACGGTTACCCCCTGCTCTCTGAGGTGGCTTCTGTTCCTTAGGTTGCGATATTGCTAAACTCAGCTTTGGACACACGACATCCTTGTTAGACTACTTCTTGATTGATAATGTGACAACTGGGAACTAAGGGACTTGACAAGCGTTTTCTTCTAGTCTCAACCTGTCACATGTCTGTGAGCTGGGCGTCATGACATCATGGGGACCAGACTTGATAAGAGAAGGTTTTACAATGACATTTTAATGGGTCCTTTAGGAAACGAGAAGGACTCATTTTCATAGTTTCCAAATGCTTTTCTAAAAACGTCTGGAGCTGTACCTACACCGTGATGGCTGAGTGTGTGTGTGTCAGGTGTCGCAGGCGAGGCGGTACAGGACACACCGGTGACTGCGAGTTCACGGGAGTTGCATTTTTTCCCCTGACCAGTCGCTTTCAGTAGTCATGCTCCATGAATGTTGGTCTGGTCATTGGAATGATGGCCATGAGTTTACTGAAGTGAGTTGACTCGTTCTCACAGAACCCAAAGGATTACACTAAAGTAATGTGAAAGGAATTGTTTTAACAGGTGACTAAAACAAAACAATACAAAATAAAAACTACCACCTCTGTGAGAAGATTTGCTCACATTTGTATTTCTTTTCTACTGAAGACAATTGTATAGATTCTGCATTCAGAAAATTAACAGGATTTACACCACCTATAGTAACTGATGTGCCCACAGAGCCATTATAATAACACCATTTTAAGAGGATGCCGGAAGCACATTAAGTTAATTTCATAATGACTGTAGCATCCAGAGGAGGAAATGCCAGCACCAAAAATTATTGATGACAACAATGTGGAAGCAGATTATTAAAACTGTCTGGTGACAAGAAAGCTGCATCAGTGGGTGGTATTAAAAGTAAGCTTTGACCGCAGTATACAAAGTACATTCATTCAGAAGAACACACACAACTTCTTTCCTGTGTTCATAACATAGAAGTAGGAGAAGTCAAGGGTAAATCCAACAGCCACCAAGGCAGTCTGTGTTTAATGAAGGACCACGCATGCCCAGTCTCCATGGCCTCCTTGTTTCTCCACGTGGCTGTCCATGTGGGAAACGCCCCACAGTGGCTTCCTCTCCCGGCTCTTCAGCTCTCCATGTTTACAGAACACAACCAGCAAGCAGTCCTCTCCTTGAACGGGGCACCTGTGAGCCTGTCAGGAGGCTTCTTGGTGTTTCTAGAGCCCTAGTCACCATTGGGTGCATGACAACATCACCAGTGATGGTATTCTTACATCCAGCTGTGCACCTTGCAGGGCCCTGAAACTCAGGCTGCGTTGCAGAGTTGGGAGCGGACAGGTAGCCCTTTCCCAATACCAAGCAAGTACAAAGTGGTTTGGGAGACCACAACGAGATGGGCAGTGCCAGTGCGTTCATCCTCCCCACAGAACGAGAGGGGATACGTTTAGATTTTGTTTTCTGTGTGCAGCTCTTAGACTGTTTTTGGGAGACTCAGCAACTTGCTTTTAGGTAAATATTTTGAAATTTTACTATTGTTGCTTAAACTTTTTTGGTTAGAAGTAAGCACAGTGCTTACTGATGTTCACCTTGTATCTCCGTTCATTACAGGGTGGGGAAATTGCATTCCACAGAGACCTATTAAGGGAAGTAATTTTATTAGAATCCTAATTATTATTTTAGGGCATATAAATTAATACGTGTATTTGTGAAGTGTTCCCTCTCCCTGCTTAGGATGCTGCATCGACAATTAAAATATAATAAAAATGATTAATAATGAATAAACATAAAATTAAAATATCATAAAATATGCAATTAAAAAACACTAAAAAACCCTAGCTGAGTGAAATCATTAGAAGAGGCTAATCATGACTGGAAAAGAAGTACTTCTGGAAGATGATGTTGTTAAGTATTATTTAACCACGGAGAGTTTTTAAACACTGCCTAATTCATGACTTATCAGTGATAATAATGTGAATCTTATTAGACCCTTGATGCCTGAGTTGAGCAAACCAAAAGGGACCTGGGTCATGTCCTGATACATAATTTGACCTTCCATTTACTTGTGTCATTCAAAGACCCATCTTGAATCTGGAGGAAAGTGGCCAGGGGTGTCAGCAAGCACGTATCACTGGTAATAATAGGCTTCAATACTATTTTATTAACCGTAACACTGTTTATGAGTATTGACATGCATGCATCAGTCAAAACAGCTTTTTGAAAAATGGACTGGATAACCTCTAAAGTCCTTTTCTGCTTCAAAACCCTACCCGGTGCTGGGAAGTCGGGGCTGAGGTGTAACAACAGCGTTGGAAAAAAGGTTTAAGACACGTGGGCCTGATGGTTTTGCTTTTTAGGTCCTTGGCTTTCCACCTATAAATGGAGAGTGGGATGCCTTCCTTGGTGACTTGCTGGGGGGAACACATAGAACATGTATGTGAGGTGTAAAAAGTATAATTCCTTGAAACAACGCAAGTACTTTTGCTTTAGTGGATGAGACACTCAGATCCAAGTCTGATGTTCGGGCCCGAAGCGCTGACTGATCTTCCGGAAGAGCATGTCGATTTCCTTTCCTTTCCTGATTTCCAAATTTCTGGTCCCCTTTTAACTGAGCTCACGATATATGTTGCCTTTGTTTCTTGGCAATTTCACATTCTTTCTGAAAAGATATCGGATGGAAATAAGTAAAAAGTTAAAATGCTGTTTTGCCCTGGCCGGGTGACTCAGCTGGAGCATCACTCCATACACCAAAAGACTGCAGGTTTGATTGCCTGTCAGAGCACATGCCCAGGTTGCTGGTTTGATCGCTGGGTCTGAGCACGTACAGGAGGCAACTGACTGATGTTTCTCTCTCTTTGTCTCCCTTCCTCTCTCCAAAAATCAATAAAAACATGCCCTCTGGTGAGGATTAAAAAAAAAATACTGTTCTCATTGTTTTAGAACAGAGATTCAATCCATAGAATAGCTTAATTGGGATAATAAACCCATTGTAATAGGAAATTTTATATCTTTCTATTAGAAATTGGTTACTTTGTGTTTTCAAAGTGCTTTGATTTTCAAGATGCTGTTCGTCAAGTGTCCTGTGAGGGGAAAACATTGAAATTCTTGGCTATACTTTCCATGTGCCAGAGAGGAAAAGTCTGCTTTCTGACTGAACAGGTAGCTGAGAGAGCAGGGCTGTGAGGACGTGAAAACAGCCTGCTTTGTGCCAGGTGTTCTGTAAAGTGTTCTGCGTAACACATCCCCGGTCCTTATTACAATCTTGAAATGTTGGCATTGCTAGTCCTCTTGTGCACACAGGGAAATGGAGGCACCGCAAAGTTAAGCGACTCAGTTTCCATAGTTGTAAGATTCTATAACCAGTAAGCTCAGAAGCTGGGGTCCAGAGCAGCATCTTAGGGAGAGGAGGGCCTTCCACCAAGAAGGAAGTAAGACCGGCTTTGCCCACACCTGCACCGCAGGTACCTGGGAGCATCAGTGTTCTCGTCTGATATAGATGGGCAGACCCATGGACGGGGAAGTACTTTTTACTGGATAGTGTTTTACGGGGTATTAGGTGGCATTAGTACTCATTCCTCCTCATGGTGACATTTGTTGCTTCACGTAAGAAATGGGATAAAATAGCATATTCTCCTTTAACTCTTAGTAAGAACACAGAATTTTTACTTCCGTTTTCTCATCTATGAAATATAAATAACCCTAGTACCTATATTCTTAGGAGGATTGAATTTGTCAATCCATGTATATGCCTCACCTAATTCCTGGGAAAATCAAAGGTTAAACAAACATTACCTGCTACTCCTCTGATTTCTCAATTACGGGGACAATTAGAGCACACAGAGCTTGGGGTGTCTGTGAATGAACTCACTGTAGGTCATACATCTTTCCATGGCCCCTTATGGCATATCATGGGCTGTAAGTCACCCTAAAATTCGTATGCTGAAATCTGAATCCCCAGTATAATGGTATTTGGAGGTGAGACCTCTGGGAGGTGATGGGGTCATGAGGGAGGAGTGGTTACGAATGGGATCAGTGCCTTTGTAAGAAGACCTGAGAGCTCGCCCACTCATTCCCTGCTGCCCACCACGTGAGGATACCAGAGGAAGACAGACTTCAACAAGGAGGAAGCTGCCATCCACTACACACTGGGTTTGTCAGCGCCTCGATCTTGGATGTCCGGCCTCCAGAACTGTAAGAAATGAATTTTTGTCATTTATAAGCAACTCAGTCTGTGATAGTTTCTTATGGCCACCCAAACAGACTAAGATGTGTCAGAAAACATAATCCTGGGCTATAAAGTTCTACTGATTTAAAACGTAGTGTCCTTGGGGTTGATACTGGGTGAGATGCGAGAACCCCTCTTCTTCTCCTTGTCTCCCCAGAGTGGCACCCTGGTGAGTGGGACGGAGGACTTCCTCTTCCGGGTTTCTGCTGCCTGCTGCTTCCCACATCTTCCCTGGGCTGTTCTGCAGTGGGCGTGACCCAAGTTAGCTGGAGCCAGCGCTGGCAGGGGACCGGAGGTGTTTGCCATCTCTCTGGGCTGGTTTAACGTTAACACTTGCAGCTGGAGTAGTCTTGATACACACATACCTCCGTCCCCAGCCCCTGCATCCCCAGCCATGCTCCCTCAGTATCAGCTCAACTTCTGCTTCCTGGTGAAGAGATGGCTCTGCCAGCCCTCAGTGCCTGCCTTCTGCACTGCTGCCCAGAGCTGTGTGCCAGCCTAATGCCCCTGCTAGCCTCTGTGTCTCTCCATTTGGGACCCAGAAACATAAGCTGAATGCCCTTCAGGGCCACCGTGGCACAGGCAATGGGATGGGGTCTCTTTGGAGGAGGAACTCTTTGATCTGGTTCCATTACTCCCTACCTAGGGGGACTAATTTGTCAGCCTCTCATTTTCAGACACCTTTAAATGAGAAGGGAAAGCCAGGTACAGTGACCGTCTCTACATTCCAGGTCATAATCGCTCTGTCCGTTCCACCTTGTCCTCCTGAAAGGGTGTGTCTGGTCCCGACAATGGTGCTTCCTTCAATGTCAAGATTGAAGAATGGAGTCCTTTTCTCCTTTATCTGACCTTGCTGCCATTTATTGGATGTTCGCCACCGGCCATGCATTGAGCTCTGTGCTTCGTGGGCAGCATGATGTTAAATCCTGAGAGCCCCTCCTGACAATTAGGCGGGGTGCCCTCCTGCTTTTACAGGGATGAGGATACAGATCAGGTTTAGAAAGATTGAGTGACATGGACCAGTTTGTGGTGGGCCGGGGACTTTCATCTTGAGGAGCTTGGTCCCAGCAGCTCGATTAGTAATTGAGAAGCTGAATGTTTCATGTGGGGAAGCACTACACTGTGTGCTTGCCCAGCGCCGGCTCTCTCTGTCCTCTCTCTCAGCCCTATGAGAAGGACTCTGCCCTCTGCCACCATGGATTGATTGTTCACCCTTGCTTCCTGACCCCGTGTTTCTTTGTGTTGTTCTTTCTTCCTGGCTTCTCCTCTTTCTGTCTGGATAGCTCCAGCTCACTTTTCAGTGCTCACGTAAAATGTTCCTCCTCCAGCACATCATCCCCATGTCCTCTTTGGAGATAAATCGTTCACTCGTTGGGTGCCTATGTCAGGCATTGTGTGTGCTCCTTTTTAATAACACATGCTGGAGTTGGTTGATTTCTCCTCCTCCTCTTCTTTTTTTTAATCCTCACCCGAGGATATTTTTCTCTTTATCATCAGATAGAGTGGGAGCGAGGGAAAGAGAGAGAGGGAGAGAGAGAAACATCAATGTGAGAGAGACACATTGACTGGTTGCCTCCTGCACAACCTGACAACCCACAACCGAGGCATGTGACCTTGACCAGAATCGAACCCTCAACTCATTGGTCCATGTGCTGAGCCAAACTGACTGGGGCTGATTTCTCCTCTTCTAACAGTCTTTTCCTTCAGGTTAGAACAATTTTGAAATATATCCGTATTTTACAATGGATATGTGCATTTAATTTTGCATTTTTTTCTCCTTCCCCTCTCTCAATTTCATTTACATGTTTTGCAATAATGACATCTTAGAATCAGGAAGTATGGTGTGTTATGCACCAGGAGTGCAGGCATAAGTAGAAAATTTTTTTCCATCTCTTTAGACCTGATTACTTGGCAAATTATCTTGCATATTATAAGCTATTGAATAAATGAATGAATACATGATGTACCAAAAAAAATGTGATTGTGATAAACAGAATTAATTTAACTTATAGCTTCATATGGTGATGGCATTTGCTTAGAAGTTTTGTTTTGAAACTGTGACTTGAAATTTTTAATTCAGGGAATCAAACAAATTTTTACCAGCTGTTTGACTGTGACTTCCTAACTGTGTAAACTGTACATCAGTAAGTTGGACCTTGGTTTTCCTATCTGGAAATTTGGGATAATAGTATTTATTTGCAGCAGAGATTTGGAAAAGTTTATAGACTGTTAAGAACTATGCTCGTGGAAGATATTTCTCTTAGGCTTGTACTATAATCTTCATATGTCACAGAGCTGACCTAAGAGGCTGATTAATTACTGATGCTCTTACTCTAGAGTCCTAATGGTTGCCCACACAGCAGCTCCTTCTTCTTCCCCCTCCCTGGTTTAACTGGTTTCTAGGTGTTCACTTCCTCCCATGAAGTCTTGTACCTTAGCATAAGCTGATCACACACAAGGGAAGCAAGGGGATACCATTTACCTTGTGAGTAACATGTTAGGAAAGAACAGAATCCAATCAATGAGCTTTGAAGGCCAAAGATTCTGAGAGTGTCTTGAAAAAATTGTATTACTGGTAAAGAAGAGGTACAGGCTTTGACTCTGAGAATTATGTTTGCTCAGGTTCAGGGAGGAAACTATAGTCTGGGGATTACAAGCCTCATTAATAGTAATAAAGAGCATGCGTTCTTCAAAAATGAATGAACAACACATGCATAAATAAAATATATAGAGAATGCCATTGGGAGTGATCGTGTCTCTTCTTCCTGTGGACATTATTATCGGGATGTGACACTTGCTTCCGTTAGTGCACTGCCATTCAGGGGTCTTATTGATATTGAGGATTCTGCAGAGACAGGGGTTGAATGGAACATGGACCCATGATGACATTTGGAATCTCTGAATCACCCAACCCCGAAGCCTAGCTGCCCTGGACTACCAGTCATGTCAGAAAATATATGATTGTATTATTTAAACTAGCTTGAGTTCATATTTCTGTTGCCTGCGGCCATCAGCATCTGCCTCCCCTCCTATATACCCCAACTGCTAACGTCCTCCCCAATAAACAATTTACCTCTTGCATCTTTTTGCTAGGCTATTCCTCTGCAATGTTAATGTGATATTTCAGGGAGGATGATCTTTGTTCTGCAGTGTCAATGACTTTTATGCAAAGCTCTTTCCTATTCAGCTTGGCATGGCTCTATTTCTAAGGCAGTTCCAGCTACCCTAAGTAATGGCCCCTCAATTCACGAGGAGCCCTGGCATTGAGGGGGACACGTACTGTTTATTGCTCAACAGACTTACATTTGGGCTCCATGGATCTTGGTGAATTTCATCATTTTTTTATTAATCTATTTACAAATATGTGTAGAACAGCTACAGGGGTAGATACTAGCTCAGGTTCTTGGGATACAACAGTGACCAAATAGAAAGATCCTTACTTGGGGTGAGTGAGAATTTTTCTGGCCAATCATGGAAGAGGATGGGCTCTGAGAAAGTTTGAGAGAAGGAAAAGCATATCATTGGCTCCTTACTGATACTGCCTCAGCAGGAACCAAAAGTTTTCCAGTTATCCCTAAAATGAGAAACAATGGCTTAGGGAAGTAGTCATATCTCTAGTTGAATGTTAAACTCATTCTCTATTTCCTAAATTTTTTGGAGAAAGGAACACCTCTCCAGCATTTTTTTTTTTTTTTTATCCTCACCCGAGAACATTTTTGCATTTATGTTCAAGGAGGGAGAGATGGAGGAAGAGAGAGAAACATTGATGTGAGAAAGACATATCGAGTGGCCGCCACCCACACGACCCCAACCAGGGCCAGGGACAAACTGCAACCGAGGTACGTGCCCTTAGTGGGAACCGAACCTGGGACTCTCCAGTCCATAGGCTGACGCTCTAACCACTGAGCAAAACTGGCCAGGGTCACCTCTCCAGTATTAATGCTACCAAACAAATGCAGGAACTAAAAACCAGTGGGAGGCAAGTATTGTGGTTGTTTGTAATGACTTGGATATAGGATGGAAGGTGAGGGGTTAGGGGCTGGGACAGAGCTCTCTAGGCTTCTGGCCAGCTAGGACTTTGACAGGGAAGCCATTGGTTATCTCTGGGTATTACATCTTGCTTAAGCTCCTTCTGACCTCAAGCCATATGAAATGTTAACATTATGATGAATAAAGTTCAGAATCAATCATGAGATAATTAATAAATACCTCTAAAATATAGGCAAATATAAGGAAAGCATTTAATTGATAGTTAGACATTGTTTTTACGCACTAAGATGAGGAATACTGGAGTTTTATAAATTTGGACAAGTTATTTCGGGTGCCAAAGTCCAAGTTTTTAACAATGGTGACCCAAACTCATGTAGATTCTCAACTAATTTACCTCCTCTCTCAGGCAGTTCACAAATCAGTGCTGGTTGGCCATTTCCCTTGTGGAGATGTCCCTACCAGGTTTCAGGGAAATGACTACAAGCAGCAAGCACTTCAGTTATGGGTCCCTGGGTCCTATTACTCTGTGCTCAGTTCTTTGTGCATTTTGCTGTTTTGAGCCTCTTAGGTATGGTTCCCAAGTTCTGCTCATCAAGCCATGAACACACACCCATTGACAGCGAGTCCACATAATGTATTGTCCAAACTGAGGACACTCTGGAGACTGAATGGGGACACTTACTAGTTATGCTAGGGGAGAGGAGTCAACTTGGAGTGGCTGGAAAACCCTTGGTCATGCATACCCTACTCATTAATTGTACTCTTGCATTTTCACTTTCTCCATGTTTAATTCTACAATTTAAAAGACTACTCACCAGCTGCTTAGAAGTGGGGAGATTATATATATTGTGAAGACATAAGCAACAACCCAGGTCACCATGCCCAGCAAGTCACCAAGGTCCCCACTAGCCAACACAGAGGTTTGTAGATGTCTCTGCGCCCCGCTTCCCATACTCTGTGAGGTCTTTATAAATCTCATTGACTGTCTGATTCACTTGCTTTGTTTGAAATAACAAATGTTGGATGGCTAATTGCCTCATAGGAAATTCTTTCAATTTGTCACTTTGCTAAAAATTAAATAAATAAATGGAACATCCCTGCTTTATCCCTTTCGATATAATTAATTCTACTCTTTTGCATTTTCACTTTCTCCATGTTTAATTCTATAATTTAAAAGACAAAACAGAAGAGAACCCTTTTTAAAATTAGTGGAATAATTGTGCTGCTCATGCCACTCGGTGAAAAGTCTGTTGAAAAAAAAGTAGCATGACCCGATCTCAAACCTTAAATGGTTTAGAAGTGAGACCTTCAAAATCTGATTGAAGGGATCACATTGAGAATTGTTTTTATCTTGGCTCATATGCTTTCTGATGTCTCCTATCTACCCAGCACAGCATTTTACTCTAGAAGAATATTAATCATGGATTTCTAGTTAATTAGTTAATACTAGGGATAGCTGCATTTTTATATTTCCAACTCATTGTTTCTGGCATTCAAGGGTATTATAAATAAACTTCAATTTTTACAGGAAATAATCTGACTATTGAGATAACCTGAAAAGTGCTTCAGTAATTGCCTTTAGGCATACCAACCTTGTCCTACTGCGGACGAAGGGGAAGCATTAGGGCATTTCAAGGCACCCAAGTTGGAGGACAGGGTTTTGATTATCCTGGCTCATGAAGCATAATTTGCAGAGTCGACTTGATCCAAAAATCTTAAGGGCTTTTTATATTTATATGCTCTCTTCTTTCTAAGGGGTGGGGGGTACCACTCCCTGGTGGTAAGGTATTCATAGAGACATTACATATAGTAATTATAATAAAAATAGCACTCTCCATTTGCATAGCAGATTATAATTTACAAAGTAGTTTTGCATATTCATTATCTCATATGACCCTCTTCACAACCATTGTAAAAAGATTTTTGGCAGGGAATAGTATGAGTTCATAACACTTGATTTTCTTTTCCTCTTGGGAAATGCAAGTCATTTCTTAGGCTTCCTGAGAGTCAGGGGTACAATACTCTGGCCAGTGGAATAGGTAGAAGTGATATGTGCTATTTTTAAGCCTTGGCCCATTAGAAACTCCTGGTTATTTCTCTCACTCTAATTTACCCCATTTAGCAATTGGTTGCAAAGAATCCAGAAGAGGACTTCAATAATCTAGAGCGTGGGTCAGAAAACTATGGCCAGTGGGTCAAAGCTGACCTCCCACCTGTTTTTATAGACCAAACTTGGCTGAAATTCAACCACATGGATTTGTTTACATGTTGTCAATGGTTGCTTTTGTGCTACAATGTCAGAGTTGAGTAGTTATAATATAAGGCCTGTAAAGCCCAACATATTTTCTTTCTGGCCCTTCACAGTTAGCAAAGAGATGTCAGATCCACAAGATAGAGGGAACCTGAGTCTTTGAACCGCTGTGTAGAAGGCTGTAGGCTAAATACCCAAACCAAACAGTTATGTCAGCAAGAAGTAACTTTGTGCTGTGTTAAGCCCTGAGGATTTTTATGTGTTTGTTTCAGGTACTAGCCTACCTTTATTAACATAAATGTTTTATATTCAATTTATTTGATGAATTAATGAAGCTCCAAGAAATTAAGTTACTTATTTAGACTCACAGAGTCATAAACTAGTGGTGGTAGACAATCTAGAAGTTGAACCAACCTCCATATTTTAATTCCAACGCCAGTGTAATTTTCAATATATCTCAGATGTCACTACTGAACATACTATATTAAAAATATATAACATGATACTATAAACTAAACTAAATGCCTAAACTGTAATAAGTCTTTCATGGACAGGAGTATTTAATGTGGCCCTCAAACTATGCAATATGATATGAAAAACCACACCGGAAGAAGGAATGTTGCAATACCCTCATTTTTATAGGCTGGTAAACTTGGGGCTTGGCAAAGTCGGTCGATTTCCAAAAATAGTAATACATGTTACGATAATCAAATGGTATAAGATATTGTGAAGAATTAAAATGTCTTCAAATTATCTTCACTGCCTCTCTTTCCAGCCATCTCAAGAGAAAACAGACACACACAAAAAAATCACAAAAGAAATCAACAAAGAGAACAATCTTAGTGTAAGAATAAAAGAATCAAGAAAATCACTGAGCCTTCAACTGTCGAGTGTCTGGATTTCACCAGTTTTGAAGAAGGAACTCTGGGATTTGGGGTTTAGCAAGCGCCTGGGTGGTCTGTAGACATGTTGAGCCACTGTGAACTGGCGAATCCCTTCTGTTGGGTTGATTCCTGCTGAAACTCTAACCTCAATTGTTAGCTGACTGTCTGTTCGAGTCCTATGACCCTCCTCTTGTCTGCAGTAACTCAGAATTGAAACTGTGAGGGAATTTGGGAGTGAGGAGTCATTGAGGCAAGGGTACTGTGGAGCAGTGGAGACATAGTCTGTCAGGATGCCATGTGGAGCTGGAAATAGAAATCAGAGACCTAATTACGCAATAACAACCAGGACCCTAGAGGAGATAGAGCAGGCTCATCCCACACAAAACAGTTTACACTGCTCATCTTTCTCATTGTATACATATTAGCATAAGCTGAAGAAATCCTGAAGCTTTACCTAGCCTGGTCTCACTGCAGGGTCATAGTTAAATAACTATAATCCAGCATTTTGAAGTCATAAAAATGATTATAGTTTTAGTTGATATTTTTAATAATGTCAGAGGAGCTCCATTTGATCATCCATGCCAGTATTTCTTCAGTGCCTCCCCCACAGTCCTCCCATTCCTCCACTTGTCTGCCACAGCATCTGCTCGTGTACAGTTCTGTTTCTCTTCCTGGCCTATGGTTTTCCATGAAATGCTTCTCCACAGTCATTTCCGCGGATCCTATTTTTCTCTCTCCACTCCTTCTCTGACAACTCTGCAAAATGTCTCCTTAGTGGGTAGGTAAGGGATAGGATGAGCAAAGGAAAGAGGATATATATACTCACACATGAGATATGTTTGTCTCTGTTATTTATGAAAGGCAAAAAATGGAGAGGAAACATTGTGAGACACAACAGAATTAAATGATAAAACCTTCGTTTAAAACCAGCTAGACTTTGACTGCATATTAAGCAGAAGCCATTAGGTTTAATGGATTAAGAACTAATAAGCCTTGATGATCTTTACTTTCAGGTACATGGCCTCTTTGCAAGGCCCATTGAAGGTCACATCAGAGTTGCTTGAGAGCAGCTGTTAAACACCCAGTGCTTTTTATTTTTGTAAAATATGAAGGTGCTGTGACTTGTTATTAGATACATCCGAAAATACCTACCCACCCGTCACCTATTCCGGACCACCCCACCAGCCTCTTGTACTCACTCTGGCATGGAAACTTATTCTAGCCAAATGAACCAACAGAGAAAGAACACGGATTCAAGCCAACCATGCATGAAGTGGCTCTGAGCAAGTGGTGTTGGAACTGCCTTGCTCGTGCCTGCTGTTAACAAAATACGTGTGGGCGAACAGGATCAGTCCGTCCTGAAGGTCATGTTTAGGAGCCTTGACCTCGGAAGGCACATGAGTATACATGAGGAAGTCGTATCTTTTGGAGATAATCCAGTTTAATTAGTTGATGTCTGCAGTAGCTAAGAGACCATGAATAACACAAGGTAAATGAAAAGGTACATGACAAAAGCTACTTCTCCCTTTTACCAGCCTTAAAGGGCAGCATAGCCTTGAATTTAGGAAGATGTGTTGAATCCCATGCTTATGATCCTTTTGTAGATCAAAAATGGTTGAATTTCAGGAATTTCATGTGGTTCCGCCTAGTGTGCATTTTCTCCTTGGTTAAAATAGTTTGGAAGACATTGAGTAGTCATATTTAAACACTATTTGAAATTCCACTTCAGTGGGGGTAGCACACTGCTGGAGCCTAGAGCATGAATTCTTATTGCGTTACCTTGGAGAAGGCATTCTACCCATCTTTGCCTCAGTTTTCTTATTTGTATGATAGGCATTAAATATTTATGGGACTCAGAGGCTTCGGGGGAAGGATTAAACACAGGAGTTTGTGGGAAACGTGCCTGGCACCAGGTAATCACGAAAGTAAACCTTCCCAGAGATGTGCTGCTTTAGGTTAACACAGACTACTGCAATTAGGCCCTGTGCACTCAGTAGAAAAAGATGGACACTTCACATTGTGAAGCAACAGCCAGAGACTCCCCAGCTCAGTTCAGTAAAATGAATACTTCAGAGTGTCTTCTTCTTCTTCTTTTTTTTTTATCCTTGCCCGAAGACATTTTTCCTTTTTTTTTTTTTGTTCAGGTAGAGTGGGAGGGAGAGAGAGGAAGAGAGAGAGAGAAACATCAACATGAAAGGGACACATCGAGTGGCTGCCACCCGCACGACCAACAAGGGCCGGACACAAACTGCAACCGAGGTACATGTCCTTAGCAGGAACCAAACCTGAGTCTCTGGGGACCGCAGGCCGACGCTTTAACCGCTGAGCCAAATTGGCCAGGGCCAGAGTGTCTTCTATCTGCTAGGCATCGTGCTGCAGCCTGGGGATGGAGGCAAGGTCCTTGCAGAGTGTCGGACCCTTTCTTTAGCTTCAAAGGGCACTTGCTGGAATTCTTACATGTACGTGATTAATATGTAGGCACTGGATATGCAGACAGCACATTTAAGAAATATTAACCAATGCTACTTGATTTGGATTTAGAAAGAGGCATTGATTTAAAGGTGGGATTTTCTCTCAAGGTTATGTGTGTGAAGTAGTAGGCTACAAAGCATGCGCCCAAGGTCACACTTTTCACTCGCTTATGAATTCCCCCGATGCGGCGCCATGTGTGACCTTGCTCAGCTATCCAAACTGTAAAATAAAAAATTACCCAAACACTATCGGATATGTATAGGAAATTACTTTGCAAGTCACAGTTGATTTCTCAGAGCTTGTTTTTCTCTTTCAGCTGAGCTGACAAATTTTTTTTTCTTGGCCTAAAATCCCCTAGATGGCACTAGAGAATACTATATTTAAGTGGTTTATATAATACCCATAAGTAGATGAGGGAAAGTAATTTTTATTTTTCTGCACATAAATGTTAATAAGAAGTTGAGCAGGATGAAGTGGAAGGTGCAAGGTTGGCGTTGACGCGTTCTGTATTGAAAAGATGTACTAGATGCTCCTTGAAAGTGAAAATTGCTAATTTTCACTGTGGATGTCTCAGGATTGGTCTTTGGTATTTTAATTAGAAGAAAATTCATTTGGTGCAGATGAAAAGACTTGTGGAAGCAACAGAGACCCTGAGGCCAATTGTAGGCCCCAACGAAATTTATATCAAAGCCATGTAATATAGTATCAGCATCTCTTAGGATCAGAAGGAGTGGGTTTAAACGGGGCCCTGAACTCGAGTGGCTCAGGAAATGGGCAGGAGAGATGCGTGAAGAATCCTGGAGGTCACTCAGTGGGATGCGGTAGCGTGTGTGGCAGGACTACCCAGCTACTAGGCACACTTGCTAATAAAAATCAGCACAGGCTGTGAACTTTTGTACATTGAATCCCGAGAGTTTTTCGGTCAGAAATCTAAGGCTGAGAGACTGTGTCTTACCCAAGGTCACAGTGTTATTTAGTGATACCGTTAAGGCTCCAATTCCAGTTCCCTGACTCCGTTCTGAACATCTGTCTCCAACACCCCACCTTCTCCCATTGTTCTTTCCTTGTCCCCTTATCAGAGGCCCAGTGTCCTTGGATCATGGGATGGTCTGGGCATTCTAAGCTGTAAGTGGCTTATGTGTTCAATAGTTTTAAACAGTAAGGCAATTCTTGTCCATCCTACTGGGAAACTTGAGGTAGCACAGCTCCAGGGTTTGCCAATTCAGAGCTCAATGATATCATCAGAGGCCTGGGATTTTTCCCTCTTTGCACACTGACGTCGTTTTATTCTCCATTTTTGCCCCCATGGGTGAAAAAGAGCTGCCACAGCTCCAGACATCACATACAGAGAAGCACTTCCAGTGGTGAAGAAAACTTCTCTCTCTTTTTTTTGTCCTCACCCGAGAACATTTTTCCATTTTTTGTTCAGATAGAGTGGGAGGGAGAGAGTGGAAGAGAAACATCGACGTGAAAGGGACACATCGAGTGGCTGCCACCCGCACGACCAACCAGGGCTGGGGACAAACTGCAACCGAGGTACGTGCCCTTAGCGGGAACCGAACCCGGGTCTCTCTAGACTGCGGGCCGACGTTCCAACCGCTGAGCCAAACCGGCCAGGGTGAAAACTTCTCTTTTTGGATTTCTTTTCCAGTGTGAGAAAACCTTTCTCAGAAGCCCCTAGCAAATTTGACCGCATGTCTCATTGGCCAGAACTGGGTGACCCTGTCCGCTAAACCAATGACCCCAAGGGGATGGGACAACCAACTGCCTTGCAGCTCTCAGTTGGGTGAGGTGGCCCACCACCACAAGGAGGATATGGAAATATGCAAGGGTATTCTTGGTTTACAAAGCGATTAAATACCTGTGTGAGGTATTTAGGATCCAGGACACAGAAATAAGATGTCCTGAGATATTCAGGTCATTCTCTAAGGATAAAAGATGATCATACACAGTGACTATGTTGTCTGGGTTGAGAAACACTGGAGACAATCAGGAGTTGCTACTGATTCACAGGGATGGAGCACAGAACCAGTTAGGACCCTGGCCACAGGAAGAAAGGGAGGCCTGACCCCTGAGTAAACTATCAACAACCCACTTCTCCTGCTTGTGTTCAGGTCCTGTGTGAACACCTGCAGAATTCCACTCGAGTAGCAGAAGGCCAGGTGCTCAAGACGGCCAGCCCCCTGGGTCTTTTGGTAATAGGCTACAATAAATTAATATAATAATTGTCAGGAGTTTACTTGGATAACATGAATAAGGAAAGAGCTGTTATTCCTCTTCAGAATAAAATAAAAATAAAAGCAAATAAACACAGTCGACTCCTCCCTTACCAACACAGGTTTGAACTGTATGGGTCCACTTATGCATAGATTTTTTTTCAAGAAATATGTACAGTACAGTACTCTATATTTTATTTTTCTTATGATTTTCTTAATAACATTTCCTGTTCTCTTGTTTACTGTAAGATTATAGTATATAATACATATATCATAGGGTAACTGTCAGTATCAGTAAGGCTCTGGTCAACAGTAGGTTTTTAGCAGTTAAGTTCTTGGGGACTTATACAAGGATTTTTTTTTACTGTGTGGGCGGTTGGCATCCCTCACTCCTGCATTGTCCCAGGGTAAATTCTAATGTTTTTATTTGCCATTGGGGTGAGGATAGGAGAAAGTAGATAATTGGGGAGAATAGATGGGTTTGTTTGTTGGTTAGATTTTTGCAGGGGTGGTGGAGTTGGGTGGCCACCTAGAGCTAAAGAAAGCACTGGATTTCTTTAGTTTCTCCAAGTGTCAAGGGAGAGAATGAACGAAAGAGAAGCATTTGTATCATTTCATGGAGAGAACTCAGGCTTTGAAGCCAGAGACCTTAGTCGTCGAAGCCGGTTTGTTCTGAAGTATATGACCTTGGGAAAGTCAGCAGAGGTAACTGAGCCACAACAATGACTCTGAAAACATGGTTAAAAATAATACCTACCTGGCAAGTTGTCACCATGATCACATGGGGGAGCAGAAGGCAAGTCCCCAGCACAATGCCCAGTCTGTATAAAGTACCATCCCCTTTGCCTGAACAGGACATTGTTATTCATTTAGTCAACCCCCGCTTCCCCCGCCCCACTGCATAGGAATGAAAGGCTTGGCAAATAAAAACAGAGGTGAGGGATTAAGAGGTACAGCCCTGGCTGGTTTGGCTCAGCAGTTAGAGCGTCAGCCTGTGGTCCAGAGAGTCCCGGGTTTGGTTCCCGCTAAGGGCACGTACCTCGGTTGCAGTTTGTCCCTGGCCCTGGTTGGGGTCATGTGTCTTTCTCACATCAATGTTTTTTCTCTCTCTTCCCCTCTCTCTTCCCCTCTCTCTCCCTCCTGCTCTATCTGAAGATAAATGCAAAAATGTCCTTGGGTGAGGATAAGAAAATAAATGTAGTACAAATTAGTTGTTAGACTGACGAACCTTAGAGGGAAAAGAGGAAGAGATAAACCAAAGAGCTTACTATGTACAACCCATGGACACAGACAGTAGTATGGGGAAGGCAGGAGGGGGCAGTAGTGGGGAAGGGGAGGTCAATAGGGGAAAAAGAGGGGACATCTGTACTACTTTCAACAATAAAGATTAATTAAAAAGTAAATAAACAATAAAAATAGAGGACTCCTGTTAGTTAAATTTGAAGTTCAGACTATCAACACATGATTTGTGAGTAGTATGTGTCCACGCAGTCTGAGACATACTTACACTAACACATTATTTGTTGTTACTATGGACTCCAGATGTAAGTGGCTGGTCTGCATTTGTTTCTGACAACCTTATCCCTGCTCTTCCTCTCTTCCCTGCACTCTCTCCAGCCAAAGAGTAAATACATGAAGCTGACATTCACCATCACTCTGTCACCCACTTGTTTCCACCTTAGCAGGAACTGGACCAACCAGTGGACAGCACCTTCAGCTTCTTGTAGTGAACACGCCCCCTGCAGGCTCAGGAGCAGAGGAGCCTGCCTTGGCTGAGACGTGAGAGGCTTCCTAAAGCCATCTCTGTCTTCCAAACTTTGCAGTTCATCTTCTCCCAGAGTGTTTTCTTCACAGTTGGCTGTTCTGTGTCTGCACAGATCTACAGTGAATACTGTACTGCCCCGCTGAAAAGGGAGGAAAAACAGTACCATCTGCATCTACAGCTTGCAAATTACAGCTTGCAATCACCTGCTTTAAATAAAGACACTTGAACAATATTTGGGGTTTTAAATTAGCAATTTACATCACAGGACTCTGAAAATACTAGTCTTTTAATACTGCAATTTTCTTTCCTTTTAACCAGGCATCAACATGTATTGAAAATTTTAAAAAAAGCAATACAAAGTGATGTTTATTTCAACAATAGCCACCAATGGTATGAGACACCCAGACGGAGATCCAATAGTTCCTCACTCCATGGGCGGCTTCATTGGAGGACCTTGACGGGGCTGCAACTCTGCCATTTACATCATGGAGGGAATCTAGGCATCGCTTTTAAAAAACAAACCTGCATGGCTGCACCAGGCTAAGTCTCAAGCCGGGAATTAGAGACAAAGTCTTTGTTTGGAGGAGGTTTGAAGTGAGAAGGCAGAAAGGGAGAGAGCTCAAGGGGGCGGATTTCCCTTTGTCACTTGACATCAGGGCTGAATCGGAGGGGATTGGCATTTGTACAAAGCACACTGGATGCGAAAGGAGATGGGATTTGGAAGCATTCAAAGAGAGAAAGATTAGGCAGGCAGCTTTGTGCCTCACGGACACTAACATAGACAGAGGGTTATTTCTCTATCTAAATATAGTGGTTTGTCTTCAAGTTATTATTGGACCTTGATCCCCCTCTCTCTTGACATCTGAGTTAGGCAGAGGGAAAATGCCAGGGGCCGGCACCGCTGCAGAGAGATAAGTATAAGCTTTGCAGGGTGAATCACTGGGTAGTAAATTCCTCCACACAACCCCAAGCACTCCGGAGCACTGTGACTGTTAGCAGGGAGACTGCTTTCCTGTGGGTCCCTGCTCTCCTAGCCATCCAGCTACTTTGTCGAAAGGCTGGTTTTCACAGCCCTCCCAGGGTCAGGGCTGCTTTAGTGCTGGCTTTCCTTTAAACGTGGAAAAAAAAAAAAAAAAAGAGAAAAGGACACTACTCTTGCCTTTGCTGTCCATACCTTGCCATTTTTGCTTTTTTATAACCCAAGACACCTGCCCAGATCTTTAATTCTTTCCTGGTTTACTGAAATGTGATTCTGACCCATGGTACGTGCTCGATAAATGTTAAGTATTCTTCTTCTTCCTCTTTTTTGTTAATTAGTAAAGGTTTAATGCTAAGGCATACAGAATTCCAGCTTGACAGGCAAAGTGTATTGTTTTCCTTTTGTTTTTATTGTTGTCACGAGTACAGATGTCCTCAGTTTCCTCCTCTTCCCCTCCCCCCACCCAGCGCCTGTCCCCCCTTCTCTCTGAGGGTCAGCACAAGGGAAAGCGTAGATTGGGTGTCTGCTCGGTCCATGCACATGCAGTGGGTGACTGGGCTGGCAGTGTAGGCTGGGGGATCCTTCCCAGGTCCCATTAATTACGCTGCGAAGCTTCACAGCTTGTCATGAGTCAAACCAAACACAGCTCCCGCGGAGCCCGCTGTGGCCGTTAGCGATTTACTTGGAAAATCAGCAAATTGAATGAGCCTTAGACGTTTCCCCTGCTTTTAGGCTTATTGGTCACCTCTGATGCCATTTATCGCTGTATCTTGTTATCTCTGTTAAGGTCTAATGTTAGTCTCTTTCTTCAAGGATTAAATTGGCTTCAATCTAATCTACTAACTAGAATTCAGATGATTTGGGGCCCAGCTACACTATTTCCTGGCCAGAGGGCTTTGTTCAGGTCCTTTAATTAGGTGCTATTTATAGTACCATTTACTGATAGAGTCAGGGGATAATAGATTTTTATTTCGTGTAGATTACATACACATTCTTTTTCAAGGCTTTTAGAAACCGAATGCATAACTTATCAACAAAACATAACACTGGAGTCCTTCTCATTTGCTTAAATAGAACCTGCTAAGAATCCCATTCTTTGTTTGAAAGTATGTACTCATATTTGAGTGACATCAAAGCCCTCCAACAGCTATTGCTAGATGTCTGGATTCATAACCAATCATGTGACTATTCTAAGGATAGCACTTAGATATAATTGTTATCTGAAACAAAAAAAGTCATCAGCATCTTTGGATGATTAGACATTGAGTGTTTTCTCAGTGGTGCATGTGTGTTGGTCAGCGATGCATGCATGTTACACAGAATACAGTCGATCACTAAATGTTGGCCTGAGTGGTTCCGGAGGGGCCGGAGTGAGCATAAAGTAAGATGGTGTGAAAGTCCTTTGCAAACTGTGCGATGCTATTTTTTAAAAAGAGGTTAGAATTACATAGTGAAAGTCTAGCCTAGCATTGATGTCAGGGCCTAAGACCAACATGTAACTTGACTAATCTTATAACTATTAGCTCATAATGTTAGTCTGGAGAGAGAGAGAGAGAGAGAGAGAGAGGGAGAAAGAGGATGAATGTGTGTGAAATGTATGCAGGAGAGCATGTATGCATATATAATCATGTTTGTTTTAGATGCTGCTATTTCCCTCATAATGTTTTTCTCATAATGTTTTCCAAAGTGCCTACTATAATTTCTTTTCAATTATGAGACTGCTAATTTCTTGTTTCTGTTTCCATGAGATGTTCACGAATTATTTTGAGGAAGGGAGGTGGGGAATCTAGTGAGAGAACGATCTTATATCTTCATTGAAACTTCAAAACATTTGTATTTACACTTCCTTAAAACTCAGTCATTCCTTAAAATTCAATAGCTCACTGGTCCTGAAATCTTGCAAATCCTTAGATACTTGTTATCATTCTTCACAACCACTTTTATTATCTCTAAGCTGGAGAGGAGACGGTTTACCTGTTTTAACGTCCTTTAATCTTTAGCTAATTAAGGGAACATAATTTCAGGCTTTGCCACTGAGTTCGTACTTCAAGGAGCTGCTCACAGTGCATTCATTCCGTCGGGTTTTACCTAATAAACCCGGCACTGCAGGCCTGGCCGAGCGAGGAAATGCGCGGACAGGAGCCACGGGGGATGGCGGGTGCACAATTCCGTCCTCCAAGGGCCTTAGCCTTACTGACCGTGACCCCCCTCAGGCCGTCTCTCTCCCTGAAGAATGGTGTGGCTTTTCTTTCACCTTTTAAAGAGTATCTTCCGTCTCCTCTTTGGGGGCTGATCACAGGACCACAGAAATTCAGTCTTAGAAGGTATTTTAAATATCATAAACATTCAACAGTGCCTCCCTCCCATGCTTAAGTATTTCATAATACATTCCCACCAAAGGGCTAGGCAGGATCCTCTTGAGTTCCTTGAGCCAGGGGACACTCACTGTCAAGGGGAGTCCAGTCCACTTCCACACAGCACCGGTGGTCACAAAATTACTACGATGCTGTGAAGAAGTTATTCCGTTGACTTTTGTTCTGTTCTCAGTGGACAGACAAATGCACAATCCTGCAATCCTTTGTGCCCATATATTTGAAGACAGTTGTCCTGTCTCCTGCATGCTTCTACATGCCAAATATTCAGGAGAATACGGATTCTTATATGATGGGATCTCAGTCTAGACATCCTGGTTCCCTCAGCTGTGCAACATGCCATAGTGGTTTACTGATAAGAATAATAATGGGAACAAAAGCCACCATATTGAGTTTTTCATAAGTGCCAGTATCTTATAAGCATTTCCTTTAATATCCACAGTGATCTTAGGTGTTGTGATTTCAATTCTATAGATAAGAAAACCAAGGAGGGTAAAGAGAGAAATGAGTAGTTTCCCAAGGTGCATATCTAGGCATTGGCAGAGCCAGGATTTGAACTAATGTCTTGACTGATTTCAGAGTTCATGTTGTTAACCCTACATTATAACCCGTGATAAGATGTGATAACAAACCCCTCCCCACCCAGCGAGTTAGCTGAATGCTTCAGGTCTGGTTTGAGCCATTCAGCATGGAGAAAAGTTGTCGCTTACTTTGTTCGAGAAGTGATGCCAAACCAAAGAACTGATAAGGATGAGGCCAGCCAGAGAAAGAAGGAGGAGAAACAAAGGAGCCAGACTATTAATAAGATGGCTTATGGAATCATTGAAAAGGTGTGTCTGGCAGGTGGGGAGACGAGCCCTACCTAAGTGATGGCTGAAGTGCGAAGCTGGTAATAGGTAAAAAGTACAGAGATCTGAATACTCTTGCACAGTCCTCAGTTTAGGCTCCGATCAGAAATTCAGGTCAGAAAAGCTTGAAATCAGAATCATGGGGGGAGGGAGATGCAGTCATTAAAAATGCAGATTCTTAGGCCTCACCCACAGACAACCCGCCTCAGAATTCGGGAGAAGTGGATTCTGAAAACTAAGATTTGCCAGACATGCCAGATGAAGCTCATGCTCACTAATGTCGGAAAAATACTTGCATTGTTTGTCAGGGTATTAGTTTCCTACTGCTGCTATAATAAATTACCACAAACTCAGTGACTTAAAACAACCATATTCATTATTTCACAGCTGTGAGGGTCAGAACAAAAACGGGTTTCACTGGACACAATCAGGGCACCAGTAGGGCTCCGTTCCTTCCGGAGGCTCCGGCAGGTCTGTTTCCTTGCCGCTCCCTTGGCTCACGCCCCTCTTCCATCACTTGGGTCTCCTCCTCTGACCTCCTTTCCCGCTCCCCTCTTTCCCTTGTCAAGGTCATTGCGGTTATGTTCTCCAAGATACTCTCCTTGTCTCAAAGTCCGTGATCACATCAGCAAAGTCCCTTCTGCCCTGTGAGTCAGCTTAGTCACAGCATCCAGGGAATAGGAGGTGCACGTCTTTGGGGTGCCATTAACCTGCCTACCACAATTTGTTTAAAAACATTTCAGAGAAGCAGAAAGGAGCTGAGAGGGGAACATTAGGTACTGATAGGGTTCCCATGCCCTTCAGGAGTCCCCTGAGATATCTCGAGGAAGCCCAAGGACTCTGAAGGGCACAGTTTGAGGGGAGCCTTCCTGACGAACATGCTTCCTTGAGTCCCTGTGGAGGACTTGACCTCCGGTCTTCATTCGGTGGCCTTGCAGGACTGTCCAACACTGGACTGTGCAACTTCCAGCCTTCCTGGTCTCCGTTTTCTAAGAAACTCCATTTAATTTTACTGCAGAAAACAAACAAAACACGACTTTGATTTTTTAGTATGAAATCACTGCTTTAACTGGTTACAAGAAAACATGTCTGTCAGGAAGGGTAGGGGGATTCCAGTTAACTACATTTTTCTTTAACCTTTTTCAACTTTTTTTTTTGTCCTCACCTAAGGACAGTTTTGCATTTATTTTCAGATAGAGCAGGAGGGAGGTGGGGGGGGAGAGAAACATTGATGTGAAAGAGACACACCAACTTGTTGCCACCCACATGACCCCAACCGGGGCTGGGGACAAACTGCAACCGAGGTACATGCCCTTAGCAGGAACCGAACCCAGGACTCTCTGGTCCGCAGGTTTGTATAACTATAACAAGGGGGGTAAAGCAGAAGCTTGAGCACATTTAAAAAAGCACACACACACACTCATATCTTGTATTTTGCTTAGAGAGATTAGTCATTGCTTCTTTGCAAAGTTTTACTAGACAACAGAAAAACCCTGTCTTCAAGACCCCACAAATCCAAGACAAGCTCTAACTGGCTACACACACTGTCCATCCAGATCAGCCCCCTCTTAGGAAGCAGTAGTCATGTCATACCCACAATGTGGGGCTGCCGGTGATTTTCTCTCTCCTCTGCTCTCCCAAGATGGGTGGGGTACAAAGGGGATTCTTTGTTGCATGGAATTTTGAAATTAAAAAGAGAACTGACCAAGAAATGTTTTAGAAACCAGTGAGGATGATGTTGATCATTATTAATATCATCTGTGTGTAAAGGTCCTCTGCTATTTATCGCCTGGAGCTCTCAGTAACGTGGGGCAGGTGAGTAGGAACAGGCACGGAAGACTCTCAGCCCTGGTGTAGGCCTGGCTCTTGTGACAGAAGAGCAGGAAGAATGGACGGTGCAGAAGAGAAGAGGGGTCTCAGATTGCTGTGAAGCTCTGAGCGTCTTGGCCAGGCTGACAGGGTGTCAGAGCAGAGACTGCCTATCAGAGAAGCTGTGCTGGTCTAGTCTCCCTGCTGTGTTCAGTGATAGAGAGACCGGCCCCCTGTAACTGCTCCGGGCAGAACGTGGCTGAGACATCAATGCTGTGGCATGTCCACAGGTGTGGCAGCTGCAGGCTGCCTGCTGTCCATGCTCTCATTGCTGGTTCACCTGAAGAGAGCTCTGAGAGGTGCCTTCATGGGCACCATAGGAATCTTTCACATTCTACGTTATAAAAAGAACCAAGTGATTAACGAGCATAGAGAATGGAAAGGCATCTTTCCATTGAATTTCTGGCCAGAAATTTCTGAAACAGTTCTATCTATCTACCTATTTATCTATCATCTTTCTAACTCTCCTTATATCAAGTAGTTATTTAGTACATTGAGGAGACCAAATGCTATGCTTGAAATAGAAGAAGGTGGCTTTTTATCAGTCTAAAAGTCTGTTTCCCGGCCTGAATTTTACCAGTCTCCAAGGAAACTCTTATCACTATAAAACATAATGGAATTTAATCTGATAGTCATCACATTGAACTATTTGTAAACTACTTGCTTCAAAATTATGAAAGCAATTTTTTTGGGGGGAGATTTCTGTTCAAGCTTTTCTATGTTAAAATCTCCTTGCTTTTCTCTATCGACATAACCCTGTAAACTTGTCCACACCACTACTGAGCAGTATAACACATAAAGGGAGTAAAACCAGATCTCTTGGTGACTTCCTCCTTCAACTCTCAGCAAACAAATAGGCAAGCACCTCTGCTTCTAGAGCTTAGGAACAAATTGGTAAAATATGAAGTGATATATAAATGCTTGTTGAATAAATGGATGAGGAAATGATGGTATGTTTTTAGAATGGGTGGAGAAAAGTGAATTGGAGAGGGAAATAATTGATAAATTCAAAAAAATGTCACAACTCCAGAATTGGAGAAAATCATGGGTTGATTTCCAGGGGATAATATGACTGATTTCATAATCTGCACATCTCAGTCTAATACTCTGAGAAAGAGCCAACAGAACTTGTTCCCCAGAGATTGCCAGGGAAATAAGCTTTACCTAACTTGGTTGGATCTCACAAGAAATATGGACGTCTTTGATGTTGTGTAAATAACACTCACCTCTGAGTCAGCAGTCAAGGATTGCAGTCTGGCTTTGCCACCAAACAATTGATCCCCTGAACAATTAACCTCACTTCCTTAGACTGTATTCTCTTTCTCTTGGTGAGATTAAGTAGTCTCCAAATCCCCAAGCAGTCTAGAAACTCCGTAAAACTGAGGTGATGAGTTTAGGCTGTTGTTGGGGTGGGCTGCGAGAGAGCCCTGGAGATCAAGGCGTGCTACAAAGAAAGAGGCCAGCTAAGGATACTGCGGACAAAAGAGACAATTGAAGACCTACTCAGGAAATATTGTGAAAAGCTGTCTAGAGAATCTCAAAGTGATTTTCAAATAACACCCAAGTATTCCCAGAGATGCTTGGGGCAAGACAATGCTTTGCTATTTCAGTAAAGAAAATTTGTACTGTGTTCAGTGAACTTGAATATAGTCAAGGACATACATCATAATTGTGTGCCAAACCAGCCTTGTCATAATAAGGTACTTTCTGGGAACAATTATTTTCTGGAACAAAGCTCTGTGAGGTATGCAGGAGCATGTAGTACTTTGAGTATTATCTTTATGCTAATGTAAGGGATTTCTTTTTTTTTTTTTTTGGTACAAATTTTAATAGAATTAAGTTCAGATATTATAAATACTATGCATATTAATAGAAATATTTAAAAGTCATGTACTTTGTGTTTTGATTATTATGATGACTTTACCAATTTATTACAAACCTCATTTATTCACCAATGCAGTCAGGAAAGAAATCTTCCTGATCTAATATATTTCCACCATTGATTAGTTACTGGGGCAACAAAGATGAATAAGACAGTTTTCCACAAGTGTATTTATAAAGAATGTAGGTCTTAAGCAATTGGATTTAAATAAAAAGGCAACTGGTCATTCAAAAGTTTATATGCATTTGGGAGGAGTGGAGTAATCAACTAGAGCTTTCGAACTTTTTGGTAGCCAGACTTAGTGCCACAGGAATCCCAGGGAATAAAGAAAACGACTACCCTTTTTAGTCTTGCAAAGAGTCTTTCAAGTGCTTTTAAAATAACAAGTTTTACCTACTAGGGTACACGTTCATAAAACATGAAGTTAGAAGAAAGACAGAGACCACATTCATGCCTTTACTTGTTTTGTAGACATTTATTTCTTGATTTAAATTAAGGTGAAATCATCTCTTGCAAATGACCGACTCATTTATGGGACCCCAGCCCACTGAGTTTAGGCTTTCAGGACTGAAGGCCAGGATTCTTTCTGGCCTTTAATCCTTGTTTAATTCTTCAAAGATTCTGCTTGAAGACTGGAAGACTAGAATTGGCAAAGGCAACCAGTCCAATATTACTTGACCTTTTGCTATTGTCAATTTGGATCATTTCTTCTTGAAGTTCTTTTCTCCTTTGGTTCTATGACTTCTCCTGGTTCTTCTTTGTCTCTCTGTGACTTTCTTTTCAGTCTCTCTGGTGTATTCTTTTATCTTTCACTTCCTTCCTCAGAATCATCTACATTCTTCTTTTTGTGTTCAAATCTATATTAGTTTTCTACTATTGCCATAACAAAGTACTGCATACTTTGTGGCTTCAACCACCTCAATGTGTTATTTTATAGTTCTCTAATTGAAAGTTTGACATAGGTCTCATCACTAAGATCAAGGTGTTAGCAGGACTATGTGAGAAGAGGATCTGTTTCCATGCTCATTCATCTTTTGACAGTTATTTAGTTCCTGTGGTTGTAGGACTGAGATCTTTGATTCCTTGCTGGCTGTCAGCTGAAGTCGCTACGCAGCTTCTGTGAGCCACCATGGCTCATGACCCTCTTCTCCCATCTTCAGAGCCAGAAATAAAAGATTGAGTCCCTCTCACACTTTTTATCTCCCCTTCTTCCATTTCCTCTCTCTCTGCGCATAGCTAGGGAGCTAGGAAGGTTTCCATTTTTTTTAAGAACTCATGTAATTAGATTGGGTGTACTTGAATAATCCAGTATACTCTTCCCATTTTAATCCATAACCATTTTAAGGTTCATAACTCTCCCCATTTTAAGATCCATAATCAGCAAACTCCCTTTTGCATGCAAGGTATATATTCTCGGTTTATGGAGATTAAGGCGTAGACAACTTTGGAGAGCTATTATTCTGTCTTCTACAAAGTCTAAAATCTAATTTGTTATTAGATTCTGTGCTTGTACCTTCTCCCTGCTTTCATATCAAACCTCTACTGTGCATATCAAAGCCTGCTACTTCTAATGAACAACTTCAGGCATCACTTTGATGTTCTTGCTTTGTTACATCTCCCCAATTCACTACCAATATAATCAAATCCTTTCTCTGCTAGAAACTTTCAATGGTTTCCACTGTCCACAGGATAAAGTTCAAATTCCTTATTCATGCCTACAGATTCTGATCTGTTATTTTCCTATCCTTTCCTGGCTCTCACCCACTCCACAAATATCTTCTTCCACGTCTTTTATCTAGTTTGTGTCATGTCTCAGTGCTTTGATTTACATTTTTCTTTCCATCTGGAAATATCACTTCTTCCACTGTTTACTGAGTGTCTTCCAAGTTAAAATGCTCTCTGAACTGACTTCTTCCTTCTTTTTGACTACCATCTTCAAGCTAAGGTAATGGTCCCCCATTCAACAGAGAGTTCTGCCTCTGCCATAACATCTTTTCACTCTATTGTCTTTATTATTTTGGGGGAGTGTCTATCTCCCACTGTTTATCTGTAAAGTTACAGAGCATAAGGACCTAAACTTATTCAATTTTGTGTTTCCATTTTCTGGGAGAGTACCTGGAAAAAATTTGATGCCCAATATATATTTTTGAACAAATAAATAAATGAATGAATAAATAAAAACAAAATTTCCCTTAAGAACTACATATTTTTTTATAAAAATAAATCTAAAGTGTTTGGTTATAGTTTATAATTTATTAAGCACTTGTATCCATTACATATCTTATCTATCTATGATAGCTGGGTCATCATATTTGTGAACTATAGGTAAACCAACATACTGAACTATATTTTCTTCCAAATGCCCAACACTGAATTTTGTACATAGAAGGTTCTCATAAATGACTATAAATTGGAATTCTACTCTACTTCTCTGACTGGAAACACTAGTGGAAGGGGCTGGAACTGTGAAACTCTACATCTCCTGCATCCTTAACATCCTGAGGATCTAGTTGTCTGAGTTTAGAGGGCCAAGTTCTGGGAACCTGGAAAAGCCTAGATTTTCATGTTTGATTCCTAGATTCCAGTCCTGCTGTAACAGGGGGGAATTGTAACCTACACCACCATTATTTTGACATTGTATCTGTAAATGCTGAACTGATTAGTATGTAACTTGTAGGTACACAAGCATGTTTGTATATGAATTCTAGTAACTAACTTCAAAAGATAGAGATACTGAGCTCAGTTATCCCAGTTCTGGGAGATTTACTGACCTTCAACCATAGAACCAGTATGATGTAAAACTAGGATGATGAAAACCAGGATGACACATACCAGACAATCACCTGACCAGTTTTGAGATCCTTATCAAATTGGACTGTGTTGGTCTGCATGTAGAGAATATTTATTTCCTTTCCCTTGATCTCTTTATTATGCTTTCCCTTTCCCTGCTTATAAACATCTCTGCCTGCACTGCTAAGATGGGCTTTGGGACAAGACTCCCCCATCTTCTCAGGTGGCTGGCACTTGAATAAATCACTTTTCTTCTCACCAGCACCTGTTTAATGAATTTGGCTTTCATTGTGGCAGACAGCTGAACCTGGGTTTTGGTCACATTGCCTCAAGTACCAGTTGGTTATACATATGACTGTTGTGATCACATTTTATTATTCTGAAAATGTTTTACTATTTGTAAAATAGGGGATTTAACTATATGATTTAAAAAACCCTCAAATTTTTTGCCTATTAGAAAGAATTTGATCATGATTATTTGACTGGCATTGGGCGAGAAACTTAGAGTGATGAAAATAAATATTATTCATGGTCTTTGCCCTCAAGAAATAATCTAGCTCAGACACCAGTGTGGTTTTGTAGAAAGAGAGTTTGATGACAATAATATGTTTGAAGCACAGACTAAACATGTAAATAATACTTATACTAATTCTTGACTTTTGTTCTCAAACTTGACCACCTATACGAGAAAGCAAGATACTTGGCTTTTAGGTTTCCTTTCATACACGGGTGTGCAGTCCTGAGTTATAAGGGTTGTGATATATATTTACAGCAAGGAGTGAGAGATATCAGCTGTGAGTCCATAGAGTGTGTCTAGCTGAGAGGGCTGGGCTTTGTACAGAGAGACTAAAGAGACCAGTAGGGGTGGTGCTGACTCAATAATGAATCCACGCTCTGGAATTAGCCCTAGGACACCAACGGCCACCTCTCATCTTTCCCTATATTTGAAAAGGCTTGGCCAAAATATATTTCATGAGCTAAAAAACAAAACAAGACACACTTTGTTACTGGCAGCAAGAAAAGGGAACATGATATCTACTGTGGTTTAGAATGTAAAGACAAAAAAATTGAAACTCTGTCCTCACTGAATTATATAAACAAATCGAGATCTTTGTCATCTCCATTTCATAATATTATTTTGTTGTTCATTGTACTTAATGGAGCAAGTAGACTGGTCCAGTTTTGTTGAAAGGAGTACTGCTGACAGAAGTTTTTGGGAGGCTGAAATAGTGCATGGCAGAAATTCATCATAAATCCAACTCCCAAAATCAAGTTCTCAGTTAAAAGAGCATCTTTTTGAAAGGGTGATGCTCAGGTGATCATAAAAGGATTGTCCCTTTGGAAAAAGAAGTAAAGTATAGAAAAATAAAGTTAAAAAAAAAAAAAAAAGGCTGCTTAGTAGGCAGCTTGAGTGAATGCACAGTGGAGAGGAGGAAATCGTTGTCATTAGAAGACAATACCATTTTTTCCTATCATTTTTAATTCAGCAAAGAAAACTAGATAAATAACTCTCTTCTCTTGGTGGTGTCAGAATGGAAACAGAAGAAGAGAAAGACTCACAGTAATGATAGTAGTGTCTGTCAGAGGAAAGCAAAGCCAGCATTTTGATCCAGTATGTGCTTTTCTTTATTAAATAATCTGTCCTAAGGTTTTCTTACTAGAACAGATCATTGGGACTTACTGGATTCCTGAGATCTATGTTGTAAAGCTTCATCAATTCTAGGGCAGTGTCCCTGACAGGAAAAAGAGTAAAGGACTTAATAAACAATGTGGTTTAACATAATGATGCTATTATAGTGGGTATCACATTTTCTTTGGTCAACCTTCTGTGTGACATAGACACTTTTGATTCCTATGGACACATAAAGTCCTCATTTACTTAAGGGTTTGGATGTATTTGTATCAGATAGTATTAGAAGTTATTATTGGGGAGTCACTGTTCTTCTTAAAGCCAAATCAATCTTTTCAGTTTTAGAGATAAGACTAGTCTCTCCTATTCAATGGCTCATTGACCCCTCACTCTGCTCTGTAAGCATGGATTGAACTCCGTCTACCAACTGCAAAAGATGTTACTCACCTAACCCAAAGTACTAAGCCTACTTATGTTTCCAACACCAGTTAAAAGCATCAGGAAAAGCAGAAAACAATGATTATTGCATTTCTCTCTGCTTGGGCTGGAGATAATGAGCCTCTCCTGCTGCCCTTTCTCATGCATAATGCCTATTGATGTCAACGAGAGACTCATGGTGAGCAAAAGCCCAGAGAGCACATGGATCATCTTGAAAATAATAAGGACAAAGGGACAAAAGGGACACCCTTTTTTTTAAACTTGGCAAAGAGAGCCTCTGTGGTTCCAAGCCTCTCTAGATGGTCCCAATTAAGAAGAAATAATTTTCCTAGAGTACGGTGGCTGCCACTGTTTCAAGGTGAGCTTTTCATGAGGAAAGGATAGAGCGGTTCCCAAGACTGTTTTAGGTTTCCAAAGTCACTTCTCCCGGGATCGATGATTAGGAAGTGTAGCAGTCCTCTCAGAAACAGATAAAAACCTGTCACTTCCATATATTGGAAGGGAAAGTTAAAACAAGAAAGGATTAAGAAAATTCTTTTTCAATTGCAGGAGGCAAACTGCTTCTTTTGGAAATTCCTAAACTCCTTTGGGCTGTTTGTTTCCTCTTTAGTAATGAGGGTTTGGGTCTAGATCAGTGTTGGCCAAACTTAGCTCATCATTGATATAACTTGGGGAACTTCTTAAAAAAAAGAAAAAGAGCCCTGGCCAGTTTGGCTCAGCGGTTAGAGCATCAGCCTGCGGTCCGGAGAGACCTGGGTTCGGTTCCCGCTAAGGGCACGTATCTCGGTTGCAGTTTGTCCCTGGCCCTGGTTGGTCATGCGGGTGGCAGCCACTCGATGTGTCCCTTCACGTCGATGTTTCTCTCTCTCCCTTCCTCTCTTTCCCTCCAACTCTATCTGTACAAAAAATGGAAAAATATCCTCGGGTGAGGATTAAAAAAAAAAAAGAAAAAGAATAGGTTTATAGTTTCTTCTCAGAGTAGATTTGGGGTAAATTCTATAATCTGCATTTTAAACAAGTTTTTTTTTTTTTTTTTAAGAAATAATTATGCAAGTTTGGGAAATATTTGTGGATGGTTTTTGGTGTTCTGAATATTAGAAATCTTTCTTCTTTTAATATTCTTTACATATTAGAACATAAACTGGTCTAGTCTAGTTAATAACTGGGCACATTAGGAGAGACCATAATCTGAAGCTAAATCTAATCATTGGCTCCAGTTGGCATTAGAAGGACAAATTTCTGAGATTGGGGAAAAGTATAATCTGGCAAACAGGGTGCAATATTAAGTCTTGGGTAGCAGATACCAATTCTAGCAAGGTAATGGAGCATCCCAAAGAATTAGGTAGAGAAGGAGATGCTGGTCATTCATATTCAGGTACATCAGTAGGTATTTCAGAGATCTTCCAACACCCTGTACTACTTGTACTACATAAACTACAGTCCCCACATCATTGCTTCAAACAAGAGCTTAGAGTTATCCTTGAGTCCTCTTATATTCTTATATATGAGCACAATCAAACCTTCACAAGTGGTATGTATCTACTTTACTTCTGACATACATCCTGAATCTGACTGTGTCTCACTATCTTCAGAATTACAATCCTAAACTAAGGACCTGTCATTTCTTGAGTAAACTATTGCAATAGTTTCTTGACTTGCCTTGCCTTAAATCTTTCTTCTTTGCCATTTTATACAAAGGAACAAGTATAACTTTTAAAAGCACAAAGCAAGTTATTTTACTCCCCTGCTTAAACTTTAGATCTTGTTATAAATTTTTTTTGGGTACAGGTTATAGGTAAACAGTTTATTTTATCAACTTGAGAAAGCTTAAATGGTCCATAAATGGTCACTTAGTGACTAAATGTCACCAAGAGTGTCCCTAAATCCAGAAAGATCATATTTTTCTCAACCCCCTTCTTCTGAATTGCCTTTCCTGACTCATAATTAATGGAAACTTCTGTGCATATGAACCCTTCATCTTCCTTAATCATATCAAATAAACTCAGAAATCTAATTATGCTTACTTCTTTTTCATAAATGCAGTTGCTGTTCTACAGTTTGTTGTTAGGAAAACTTTCTCAGTCAAGTATTTATAGTGACATTTTTTTTCTTTCATAAAGTGCCTTTTCTTCACTAAACATTGGATTAAGTGATTCTCTACTAAACCTCAGTCAAGTGGAACACTAGGGAAAGGCATTATGAAAAGAGAAGTATGTCTGAAGGCACACACCTGTGAAGTAGCAAGACAAAATCAGGGCAGTGCTAGACATTTGATGTCCTCTGACTGAAGCAAAGAGTGCTCTTGGAGGAACAGAGGGAGGAGGTGAGGTTTGGAATATGGACAGGGGCTAGGTCATGAAAGGTCTTGTGAGCTATATTAAGGAGTTTATATTGTGAAATATATGGAGAGCCATAGAATGTAAGTCAGGGAAGTAAGATGATAACATCTGAAGTATGGAAAGACCTCTCTGTTGTCAATGTAGTGGGAGGGATGGTGGTTGAAGGTGTGAGAAAAGACAAGCCAGAGAACGTGGATTGATAAAATTTAGGAAAGAATTTGAAAATCAATATTAAGGATTCTTATTGACTCTACCTTCAAATTATAAACCAATTCTGACCATGTATACTGTTACCATTTTGGGCAAGGCATCATCATTGCTCTCCTGTGTTCCTGAGGTAGCCTTATAGCTCATTGTCAACAGAGTAACCAGAATGATACTTTTAGAACATAAATTATGTTATGCTGCTTGATCCTCAAAACTTTCCAATGGTTTTTTATTTCACTAAGAATAAAAGTCAAAGTCATTGAAATAACTACAAGCCCCACACAAAATAATTTCTAGTTTTCTTTGTGATTTCATCTGATGACTTTCCCCAACTTTTCTACTTGATGTTCTTTCAAGATACTAGACATGCACCTTCCTTAGGGCTTTTGCAAGGGCTGTTCCCTCTTCCTGGAATGCTCTTCCCACAATTATCCACACACAGATAATCCTCTGATCTCCTTTAACTTTACTCAAATATCACCTTTCTCAAAGAGCATATCCAGGCCCCTCTTTTAAGACTTTAACATCTGCTGTAACATCTGGGCACCTAGATTCCCATGATCTTGCTTCATGATTTCCCCTAGCTCTTACCACATGGCAACATGTGGTTCCTGAACTATTATTTTATGACTAATTTATTTCTATATCTTGGTCTGTAATATAAGCTCCCTGGCTAGGGATCTTGTTCAGTTTTATTCACTGATAGATTCTAAGAGCTTTGTGATGACAGTGAACTTGAGAAAAACTGTAGGACTAGTTTGTGCAAGAAAAATTTCAGATTGAAATTTTCCTATTCATAGATTTATGTTTCTCCTACAAATTAGGCCGTGATAGTCAAGATTTCTTTCATTAGCTAATCACCTGGGTCCAACTTTTCAAATTCTGTGTGAGGAAGGGCATTATTTGAGAGCCAGAACTTAGTAGTGGGAGGCAGAGGAGGAAGAGGAGGAAGTGAGATGAAGAGAGGAAGAGGGGAAGTAAGTCTTTACAAAAAGAAAGCTATTCATTCAAATGGTTATCCTGCGATCAAAAAAAAGCAACGAATGTTCTGTAATGGGATTCAATTCACACTTGTGTTTTATTTGGCTTTTGTAAGCCCCCATTTTTAAGTAATCTGAACATTTCTTATACAAATCTAGATTTCTGGTTTCTGTTGAAAAATCGAAACTGTTTTATAGGAATTCTCTTGTGCACTTGTCTGGCACTGATTGCTTGGAGCCGAATCGCTTTTTCTCCATTTGGGTGGATGTCGCAATCCCTACCAGGTCCCATACTGAAGTCACGTGCCCGTCACTGCACATTATTACCCTTCCACTACAGCGTGTCTTTCAGCAGAGACATGTTCTACCCCTGTCTCTATCAAAAGTTGGAAAACGTATGCTAGACTGAGAGTTTGTTTAAAAAAAAATGAGAAAAAGCCTATTTCTTTGTGAAAGTATTTCTACATTTTCAGTAACCAAATAAAGAGTCTCTATCAAAAATCCAATGCAGGATACCTATGTAAAACACACCATAATGAGATGTCTAAGAAATTATGTGCAAAAGTGCAAATGATAAAAACTTTAATGATTTATAAAAGGAGATAAAGACTAAAATTTCAATAAAGACTATTTTTATTTATTTTTTATTTTTTTATTATTGAAAGTATTACAGATGTCCCTCTTTTCCCCCCATTGAGTGCCCCCTTCCTGCTCCCACCCCCCTCCTGCCTTCCCCAGCCTAGTGTCCATGTAGATTGGTTGTGCATATATACATATAAGTTCTTTGGTTTATCTCTCTCCTCCCCCCCCCCCATCCCTCTTAGGTTTGTCAGTCTGATCCTTACTTCCATGACTCTGGATCTCTTTTGGTAGACAGCTTATTTTGTTCATTATGTTCCACAAATAAGTGAGATCATGTCCTACTTGTCTTACTTTGACTGGCTTATTTCGCTTAGCATAATAAAGGAAAGGCCATTTCAAAAGTGAATAAAATAAATAAATCAGCTTGCATGAACTCATTTGTTTCTCTCCCCAATGTTACTTTCCAGCCCCTGATGTATGGATTTGTTACTAATCTTTGCCACTGGAGACTGATTCATTCCCAGAACATTTAAGCAGATGTTTAGTTCCCAGAGTAGAAGGACAGGGAAGGAACTTTACTTTTTTTACAATAATACTTTTTTTCTTTCCAAACTTTCCCACTAATCATTGCTGTGAGTTGAATTCTGTCCTGTCTTCCAGAAACATGTTAAGGTGTCTGTAAATGTGACCGCGTTTGAAAATAGTCTCCACAGAGATAAGTAAGTTAAGACGAAGTCGTGTTTGACTAAGGTGAACTCTACTCTGATACATTGTTCAGTATGAATGGTGTCTTATATGAAAAGGAGAAGAGACACAGACAAGCCCAGTATGAAGACGCTACGTGATGACACCCCAGAGAGAACTCTGTGTGGAGGTGGAGGCAGAGAGCATAATAACGAGTATACAAGCCGAGGTGTGCCAAAAATTGAGAGCAACCATCAGAAGCGAGGACAGGAGCATGGAATGTGTTCTTTCTCAGAGTCTTCAAGAGGAACAAACCCTGCTGACTCCTTGATTTCATACTTACAGCCTCCACCACAGGGAGAGAATAGGTTTCTGTGGTGTTAAGCCACCGAGTTTGGCAATTTGCTATGGCAGCCCAACAAAACGAATGCAGTCACTTCAGATATACATTTAGATGGCTGGTCTTGACTCAAATCATCCTATTTATTCTTCTGATTATTCATTTTCAGTGACATCAGTTTATATCCATAGGTATCATGCTTCCATATCAGACTGATTATTTTATTTTTCCTCAGATAAATTTAGGAAGTTACTTTTCTTAGCTATATAGTGTGTGGCTTAAAGCCATTAATATGTGACCCATGCTCAGGACGAATTGCTAAGCCTTCTCCACCAAGTGCATATGTCATATGCTGTTTGCTCACGTGAAAGGCAGTTCAAGCTGATCTTTTCTCAGTATGCTCTGATAAAAGGGAGGCTTTCAATTGCTTGCCGACCGTTGCAAGCCGGTTTCCTTCACCACTGAAATAACCATGCTCCCTCCCTACAACCCTGCACAAGGTTCCCGTGGTGATACCATGCACTCCCTTGGAGAAGATAACACAGGTAGGCTGAATCAGCTGAAGGACATTGACCAGGATTATTTTCTCAGTGACAGTCCTGTTGTCATTCTGTACCACATTCTTAGATGCTGATGAACTTGTTAAAGTAAACAGGGACCATTTCTCTGTCTAAAAGAAACAAAACATGTCTTGGAAAATGCAATTTTACTTTTTGTTTTATGTCACACATCTATTCAGGCATGAGCTCATTTGCCCAAAAAGATAATTGCCTGAGGTCTTAGCTTAAAGTCTTCTTTATTTGACTGTCTAAAATGCAGACTCATTGGTAGGGAGCTAAGAAAGGATATAGGCATCATAATTCATTAGCTAGACTTCATTCACCCCATGATGTCATGTAATTATTTGTCAAATTATTTTATTTTATTAGAATATTTTTTTTTCCCTTTTTTGATAGAGAGGAAGAGAGAGGGACAGAGAGATAGAAACATTGATGACAGAGAACATTGACTGGCTGCCTCCTTGCTTGCCCCACACCGGGGATTTGGCCCACAACGTGGGCGTGTGCCTGACCGGGAATTGAACTGGCGATCTCTTGGTGCATGGGTTGATGCTCAACCACTGAGCCACACCAGCCGGGTGATTTTATTATGCTTACATAACCTTAAAATGATTTAACATATCTTGAAATTTCATGCTTTGCTTTACTTTTTTAAGAATAAATTATTAAAATTTTCATAAACTGGGTTCCTTTAAAGTGTGCATGGCACCTGAGAGGCTGCTGCGATAGGCAAGAACAACTCTTATGGCAAAATCCTTTAGAAGCTGATACAGCTTCTGAACAGATCCCCATGCCGATGAGCGAGCTGTGATTGGCGTTTGCAGCACTGACCCAACCGGCTGTTCACACAGGGTTAGTGAAGAGAGCTTTTTACTGAGTATTTAGGACCAAGTGCATATATTTTTCTTTCTTTGTTCTTTGATACACTGTTCTCTTTGGTCAATATATGCCCCACATTTATTTATACATCTAGTTAGCTACCTTTAATAGTGTAATAAGCATCTGTGAGCCTGCCATGCAATACAGAAGCTAAGACCTTGAAAGTGAGCTATAGCCAACTGAGTGTTTCAGCCCGTTCTTTTGATCCTGCCACCCCCCCTTTCTGACTGTGTTCATTTTCTCACTGTTGTTTTTATTTCTTCTATAACCATTCCTAAAGCTATACGTCTATTTTAGTTATTTTTAGCTTTTTAAAGAGGGTATAATGCTTCCTGTATTTTGAGATACAGAATTCCATTTAATATATAAGTAAGATTCATTCATTTAGTTTGCTACATGACACTGTAGTTAATTCACGTCACTGCAAAATAATGTATCATGTGAAGAGAGCACATTTTGTTTACTTAGTTTCCAATGGGCATTGGGTTATTTTTAGGTTTTTGCTGTTGTGGAAGTACTGCTATGAATATCCTCTATTATACCTCTGCAGAGGATTTTTGTGTGTATGAAATAGGAGTTAAATGGCTAAGCTTCAGATATATGATATTCAGTGTTAAACTATAAAGGCAAACTCTTTTCCCAAGTGACTGGGCTCATTTCTATGCCTGTCAGCAAAATATCAGAGGTACTGTGGATCCTCTTTAACCCTTGGGATGGTCAGACATTTTAATTTTTGTGAATTGAAAAGATGTAGACTGGTACCTCATTATGGTCTCATTTTCACATCTCTGATGCAATGAACAGCTCTTGATGTTTATTGGTCATATGTGTTTCCTATTCTGTGAAGGATTCTAACAGTTCTTTTGCCCATTATTCTCAATATTATTTGTTCTTATAAAAAATTTCTTTATTATTGAAAATATTATCCCTTTTCTCCCCCATTGACCCCCTTCACTCCACTCTCAACCGTCCCCCACCCCAGCCTTCACCCACTATTGTCTGTGTCCATGGGCTATGTATATGTGCATAGAAATTCGTTGGTTAATCTCTTCCCATCCCCCCAACTCCCCTCCCCTCTGAGACTGACCAGTTTGTTTCATGCTTCCATGTCTCTGGATCTATTTTGTTTGTCAGTTTATTTTGTTCATTAGATTCCATATGTAAGTGAGGTCACATAATACTTGTCTTTCTCTGACTGGCTTATTTTGCTTAGCATAGTACTTTCCAGGTCTCTCCATGCTATCTCCAAGCGATCTTCCTTTTTTTTTTTTTTTTTTTTACAGCTGTTAGTATTTCATTGTGTAAATGTACAACAGCTTTTCTATCCACTCAAAATATGTCATACTTTTTTTGGTTAATCCTCACCTGAGGATATTTTTTTTTTCATCAATTGTTTTAGAAAGAGAGTAGAAGAAAGGGAGGGAGGAGAGAAAGAGAAACATTAATGTAAGATAGACACATTGATTGGTTACCTCCTGCATATGCCCTGACTGAGCTGGGCATTGAACCTGCAACCTAGGTATGTGCCCTTGAGTAGGAATTGAACCTGCAACCTTTTGTTGTGTGGGTAAACACTCTAACCACCGAGCCACTGGATACTAATTTTATTATATCTTCTTGACCATTTGTACATATTGTATTGTGCAAGTATGTGGCCTTTAATTTCATTTTCTTAAAAAACCTTAAGGGTTTTTCTTTTTCTCCTCCAATTTTTATCAATTTATTTTTGTTATAGATATTTCTTCTTTTTCCCCCTAGACCCGCCCCCTCCATCATCCTAGCATTGTTGTCTATGTCCATTGCTTATGCATACATGCATATAAGTTCTTTTGTTCATCTCATCCATCCCCCCTGCCCCTCTACTCTGAGGTTTGTCAGTCTGAACCATACTCCTTTCTATGTCTCTGGGTCTATTTTGTTCATCAGCCCACCTTGTTCATTCTATTCCACAAATAAGTGAGATCATATGATACTTGTCTTTCTCTGATTGGCTTATTTTACTTAGCATAATACTCTCGAGGTCCCTCCATGTCGTCTCAAAGGGTAAGAGATCTTTCTTTCTTATAGCTGCATAGTATTCCATTGTATATATGTACCACAGCTTTTTTATCCATTCATTTATTGATGGACACTTGGGCTGTTTCCAGATCTTAGTGATTGTAAATAGTGCTGCTATGAATATAGGGGTACATATATTGTTTTTGATTGGTGTTTCAGGATTCTTAGGACATATTCCTAGAAGTAGGATCACTGGGTCAAATGGCAATTCAATTTTTTAATTTTTTGAGGAAACACCATAGGGTTTTCCATAGTGGCTGCACCAGTCTGCATTTCCACCAGCAGTATACAAGAGTCCCCTTTTCTCCACACCCTTGCCAACACTTGTTGTTTGATGATTTGTTGATGGCAGCCATTCTGGCAGGTGTGAGTTGATACTTCATTGTCATTTTAGTTTATATCTCTCTGATGTTTAGTGGACAGCTCCAAGCAAAAAATAAATAAATAAATAAATAAATAAATAAATAAATAAATAAATAAATAAGAAACTAGACCACCAACTTACACCATCCACAAGAATAAACTCAAAATGGAAAAAAGACTTCAATGTGACTCATGAATCCATAAAAGTCCTAGAAGAAAATGTAGGCAACAAAATTTCAGATGTCATACGCAGCAGAATTTTCACTGATACATCACCTAAGGTAACAGAAACAAAGGAAAAAATGAATACATGGGACTACATCAAACTAAAAATAGTTTTTCTTTGCTGAACAAAATTATTAATTTTAATATAGCACAATTTATCAATTTGTACAGTAAACATTATAAGAAACATTTTTATATTCCAAAGACTGAAAAATTGTAAACTGAAGTTTCTACTAAGAGTTTTAAGTTTTAGTTTTGATATTAAGTCCTAATTCACATGGAATAGGTTTTGGCATCATTGTGTGAGGTAGGGGTCCAGTTTCATCTTTTTCCACATGGATAACTATTTTTTTCCCTGCTTTACTTATTGACCAACCTCTGCTTTCCTCAGTGACCTTACATAATATATCTTTTATATCAAAGACCCATTCAGAATGGCCATATTATCTGTTCATGATCATTATAGTTTCATAATCAATCCTGAAAATGGTTAGAGCAATCTTTGCCCCTTGCGCTTCTTCTGTCCTGGCTATGCTAGAACCTTTATTTGTCCTACAGATTGAGAATAATCTTTTTAAGTTATACAAGCTGAAAAGTTGTTTGAAATTTTTTTTTTAATGAATTTTCATTTATTTTTTGGTTACAGATATTTTACCTTTTTACCCCATTGGCACCCCCCACCCCACCTCACCCCACCTCCACCCCATCCCCAGCTTAGTTGTCCATGTCCATTGGTCATGCATACATGCATATAAGTTCTGTGGTTTATCTCTTCCCACCCCCCCACCCCCACATCCCCTCTTCTGTGGGAAGTCAGTCTGTGCCCTACTTCCATGTTTCTGGGTCTACTGTATTCCTCAGACTGTTATGTTCATTATATTCCGTATATAAGTGAGATCATGTGGTATTTGTCTTTTTCTGCTTGGCTTCTTTCACTTAGGATAATACTTTCCAGGTCCCTCCATGTCGTCTCAAAGGATAAGAGATCTTTCTTTCTTACCGCTGCATAGTACTCCATTGTGTATATGTACCACAGCTTTTTGATCCATTCGTCTACTGGTGGACACTTGGGCTGTTTCCAGATCTTAGCTATTGTAAATAGTGCTGCTATGAACATGGGGGTACATATATTCTTCCTGATTGGTGTTTCAGGCTTCTTAGGGTATATTCCCAGCAGTGGGATCACTGGGTCAAATGGAAGTTCAATTTTTAATTTTTTGAGGTAGCACCATATTGTTTTCCATAGCGGCTGCACCAGTCTGCATTCCCACCAGCAGTGTATTAGGGTCCCCTTTTCTCCACACCCTTGCCAACACTTGTTGTTTGATGATTTGTTGAAATGAAACTAGACCATCAACTTACACCATACACAAAAATAAACTCAAAATGGATAAAAGACTTAAATGTGACCCGTGAATCCATAAAAATTCTAGAAGAAAATGTAGGCAACAAAATTTCGGACATCATACAGAGCAGAATTTTCACTGATACATCACCTAAGGCAACAGAAATAAAGGAGAAAATGAACACATGGGACTACATCAAACTAAAAAGCTTCTGCACAGCAAAAGAAACAATCATCAAAATGGAAAGGCAACCCACTGTATGGGAGAACATCATTGCCAATGATGTATCAGATAAGGGGTTAATTTCCAATATATATAGAGTGCTCATACAACTCGACAAAAGGAAGACAAAGAATCCAATTAAAAAATGGGCAGAGGAGCCCTGGCCGGTTTGGCTCAGCGGTTAGAGCATCGGTCTGCGGTCCTGAGAGACCCGGGTTCGGTTCCCGCTAAGGGCGCGTACCTCGGTTGCAGTTTGTCCCCGGCCCTGGTTGGTCGTGCGGGTGGGAGCCACTCGATGTGTTCCTTTCACATTGATGTTTCTCTCTCTCTCTCTGTTCCTCTCCCCCCCCCCCCCACTCTACCTGAACAAAAAAAATGGAAAAAAAAAAAAAAATGGGCAGAGGAGCTGAATAGACACCTCTCCAAACAGGACATACAAATGGCCAAAAGACATATGAAGAAATGCTCAACATCACTAATCATAAGAGAGATGCAAATTAAAACAACAATGAGGTATCACCTCACACCTGTCAGAAAGGTTGTTTGAAATTGTATTGACCTTATCGATCAGTTTTTGGAGAACTGACATTTTCATGATATTCTTTCTACCCCCAAACATGGTTTATATCTCTTTTTATTTAGGTAATCTTTAATGCCACTTCATATAGTTTAAAATTTTTTATTTATAGATATTGCACATCCTATTTTGGATTTATTCATATGAACTTGATACTTATTTGCTATAGTTCTAAGTGGAGTCACTTATTTAATTATGTTTTCTAGATTTGTACTGCTAGAGAATAGAAGTGTATCTGACTTTTGTGTTAAGCTTATATCTATCTACCTGGCTAAATGTTTCTATTATTTCTAATACATTTTATGTGCATGTTCTGGGGTTTAGATGATAATATCTGCAAATATAACACTTTGTCATCTTTTCTAATTTTGTGACTTTAATTTCTTTCATAGTAGTTAGAACATTCAGTATACTGTTGATTAGAAGTTGTGATGAATCTGCTTCCTTGCCTTGTTCTTGATTTTAAAGCTAATGCTTTATAATATGTATTTTTATAAAGTCAAAGGTATTCCTCTCTATTCCTGATTTACTAAAAACTTATCATGAACAAGTTTTGCATTTTTTCAAATTTCTACATCTATTGAGATGACTACACAATTTTCTCTTGTAGTCTGTTACTTTGAAAAATTAGATTAATTAATTTTATAATATAAAGTATTCTTGTATACCTAAAATAAATCCAATTTGGTCATAGTATGTATTTATCTTTTTAATACACTTTTGTATTAATTTTTCTTTATTTTTTATTTTATTTTAGGGAATTTATAATTTATTTATAAGTAAGATAGGCTCATAATGATATGTCTGGTTTTGGCATCAGTATTATATTGGGTTTATACTTGAATTGAGGAGTAATCCTCCTGTTTTGTTGCCTATGAGAACAGGTAGAGAAATTTGTTGAACTTTTGGTAACATTTATCTTTTAAAATCAACAGGGCCTGGTGTTATGTTTGCAGAAAGATTTTTTGACCACTGCTTCAGTTCAATTAATTTTATAACTATTCAAGATTTTAATTTCTTTTTGGTAAATTAGATTTCTTTTTTTTAGGAATGGCATAAAGTTGTTAATACTATTCTCTCATGTATTTATTCTTTATATTATCTATGATTCTATTCCCCTTTCTTCATAACATTGCTTTTACTTTTTTCTTCTCTCCCACAGAATTAACAAAGGTAAATTTATTTTGTTAAAATTTTTATTTAAATGACCAACATTTTCTTTGTTAATCTTTTAAAGATTTTTTTATGAATTTCTGTTTTGCCTGGTCAGAGTGACTCAGTTGGTTGAGCGTCATCCTGTGCACCAAAAGTTGCTAGTTCAATTCCTGATCAGGACACACACCAGGTCGTGGTTAGATCCCTGGTTGGGACACATTTGGAAGGCATCTGATCCATGTGTCTTTCTCACCCTGATGTTTCTCTCTCCCTTCTCTCTCAGCACTTCAGGCGAGGGTTAGAACAAAATAATAAACTAAGTTTTTTTTTCTGTTTTTATACTAATTATTTTTTCCTTCTATTTTATTTCTCTTTTAAGGTAGACCACCTAAATTCTTAGTGTGAATATTTAGCTCATTAATTTTGAGGCTTTTAAAATTTCTAATATAAGTATTTAAACTATAAATTCCTTCAAATAAGTGTGTTTGATGCTTCCCACATATTTTGTTATGTGCTGTTTGCCATTGTCTTTTAAAAATGTTCATTGTTTATTTAGCCTGTGAATGATTTAGCAGGACTGAAAAAAAACCTCATTAGTGTAGTTTTTGTTTGTTTCTTCTGACGAATCCTGACAGATAAACACTCTGAACCCAATTTCCTGACCTCTAAAAGTAGGATAATAATATACCTTGTAGTTCTTTTTTTTTTTTTTTCCCTTAGGATTCAATGAGTTAAAACCTGTAAACCATTTAACACAGTGAGTGGCATATAAGTAACTATCAAGAACATTAGCTGGGTTCTTTTTTACTCTGTATTTATGAATCATTATATTTATCTAAAATCGAAGAATTGGGGGGTTGTAGAGACACTTAATCATACATTAAGAAAGTTATTCTTAAAGATAACATTCTGGGTAAATTTTACATGAAGAAATATTTTGTATTTAGTTCCACATGAATGGAAAATAAGAATTTGAAAAATGCTGCTACATGGGTATATTATCTTTTCTTGTAGTTTAATATGCCTCTTTCTTTATATTGAAACATAATATTTTGCTCCGAGTAACATAAGACATGATCCAAATTCAACAGCTATACCCAAAAGAAAACACTGTGCTTTAAATGAACATAAACTATTTCTGAGCAACATACATTTATCTTAATCGAATAACTACAATCCATAATCAGTGAGCAGAAAATCATAGAACACGGTGCTGGTAGGAATGTAACACAAATTTACTGGTGTAGGTTTAAATTGCAGTGTTTCTATAATAAACCAGAAAAAGCTACCCTTTCACTTTTGCAGATTGTTAATTAGTATCCTCCCTCTAGTGTGAAAACTCTCTTGCTATAAACAGGACCCCATTTGGAACAAAACGCAAATGTCTCAGCGTAAAAACAATGTATTTGCTCTGTGACTTCAGTTTTCTCTATTTGGGCTCTAACTATTAAAAAAAAGAAAGGCAGTGCTTTACAATTTTCAAGGTCTCTTTCTATCCAAAATCTCCCTTGATCCTCCCAATTTTTTGATGAAGTAAATGCAGCAATGCTGATACCCACTTTATAGATAAAGAAACTGAAGCCCAGAGCAGTAAAACATGACATAATTCAAGATTAGGAGAGTCTCTAAGCAGCTGAACCAAGAGGAAAGTCAAGATTTCCTAACTTCTAGTCAGTGCCCTTTTTAGTAACTCTTATTCCCAGGTGTACTGTCCACCCCTACATACATTTTAATCTTAAATCAGCCAATGTGCCTTATACATGTCCTGGGCTTGTGTTCTTAGAGGGCAGGGGCCAAATACATGTACTGTGGAGAACAAATACAGGTACTTATCTTCAACCAGAGCATGCTGTGTCTTGTTTATTTGCCAATAAATGCTATGACTATTGAAAAATTTATAATGTCCTGTTTAAAAATATGATTTTACTTAACTCTCACATAACAATACTTGAACAAAAAAAATCTGACTCCTTAGTATTGAGTTGTCACACAGTCTATGAATATTGGAGCCAGGAGGCAGAAGACAACCCTGGTCAGTCTGATTCTAAAGCCATGCTTTAATCATTGTATTATTACACTGTGGCAGAAGAATAAATGATGGAAGAATGGAATAAAGTAATTTGGTAGTGATGATATTTTCATGCACTCTAGAGAAAAAAAATGACCTCAAAGCATTTTTTTTTGTGGTTTGAGAATAAAAATGATTATTTCCTAAGCATTTACTTTTTGATCAGTGTTTTATAGATATTATTCTAATTACCAAATCATTACTATAAGGAAGGTATTACTATCATTATTTTCATTTTATAAATGGAATAACTACTAAGTATGTGAAATATGGTATAACACGCTCAAAGGTAACTTGTAAGTAGTTGAAATGGGTTTTGAACATAATTCCATTTGCTATTAAAGCCCATGATTTTACATTTATTCATATGTCTAAATTTATTGTGAAAAGAAACAGTGGCACATTTTTTAATTAATTAATTTTTTTAATAATTTGTTTTTGTTACAGATGTTTCTCATTTTTCCCCCATTGACACCCTCCTCTTCCCCTCTGCCCCATCCCCAGCTTTGTTGTCTATATTCATTGGTCATGCATACATGCATGTAAGTTCTGTGGTTTATCTCTTCGCCCCTAAGCCCCCCTCCTGAGAGGCTTGGTAGCCTGTACCCCACCTCTATGACACATATTTTTTTTAAAAAAAATAGCCATTGAACCAGAAATGAGTTGTATGGTTAGTCAGAGTACTTGGCATAGTTCCTAATGTCTTGTAGTAGGGAGTCAATTAGGAATCCTACTCTCTATTCTCACTACCCATTACTATCCCCTGATTAAATCGCTTCTATGTGCTTCTTTGATTTTAGTTTTATTACTTACAAAGCAGGCATTGATCCATGGTTTATCTAGTGATCATATTAGACTATCTGGAATTCTTCTTCAAACTGTTCACAAGAAGATTTTTTAAAATGACATAGTCTTCATATCAGAAATATCTAATTAAAGTGTGATTAAAAGAAGTGAGTAGTGGTATAAAGAATTTAAGGAACTATGTGATAGTTTTAAAATATAACCCCCCCCCCCCCAATTTTTGCCATTGCTCCACTGAGTAGTGGTCCATGTCTCGTTCTCTTGAATTTGTGGGGGCTTGTGAATGCTTTGACCAATGAAGTATGGTAGGAGTGATGCTATGTGGTTTCTGAGGTGAGGCCATTACAGGCGATGAAAATCTACCTGGTTCTTATGGAGCACTCTGTCTGGAGACTCCCTCCCTTTTCAACCAGAGTCGCCATGCCACGAAAAGCTTAAGTCACAGGAAGAGGCTGTATGTAGATGCTCTAGTTGACAGTCTGAGATGAGTCAAACCTTTAAATCATCCCAGTCCAGGGCCCAATGTGAGTGAATAAGGCAGCCTGAAAAATGAATCCTTCAATCTGGGTTATTAGAACTCCTAGCTGTGTGACTCATCCCTAGCTGTTCAAATCCTCCCAGCTGAGATCCTAAATATCTTGGAGAAGACACAAGCTATCCCTACTGTGCTCTGAGTTACTGACCAACAGAATCTGTGAGCATAATAAAATTATTGTTTTAGTTCACTAAGTTTTGGGAAGGTTTTTAATGTAGAAATAGCAAATGTGACAAAATTTGGTACCAGAAGTGTGATGCTGCTGTAACAAAAACCTAAAACATGTGTTTTTGAGATTGGTCATGATTGAAAGTTGGAAGGACTTGAGGGGTTTGTTAGTGGAAGCATGAATGTCCTCACAGAAGCTGTTGGTGAGGGCTTAAACGAGTTTGAACAAAATAGTACTGAGACCTGAAGGAAATGAGACCCTTAGAATATAGTGGTTCAAAAATTTTAAGTATTCCCACCGGTAGAAATGTGAAAAATGGATAACATTCTTAATGAACTGATGAAACTGGCTAAGGGTGTTTTCAGAAATAATATTAAAAGTGCTAGCTGGTTTTCATTAGCTGCAGATTATAAGATACAATATAGAGAAATGAGCTAAGATGAGTTATTCAGTTTTAAAATAGTATTTAGAAGAACTATAAAAGAAATACAACTATTTGTGTTTGCAAATACATTCCTAGTCTCTCCCAGGGCAGATAAAATCCAGGGCACTGTCAGGAACATGTGGTCTTAGGGTAAAGAAGCCAAGGGTGAAACTATAACAACTTTTCTTAGGACCTTAGATATAAGGGCGGGGGAGTTCATAATTCCACTCCATCAAAAATAATTTTTATGATTATACATTCCTGACTATCTCTGCACAGTGATAGAGCTTTCAGGGAGTTGATCCATAGCAGCCTTATGCCAGATCCCAAGTAGAACATATTTTAGAAAGAGATTTGTGACTATGACTTTCATTTAATGAAGTGGATTATACATTGGTGCCTATGAAACTGACAAAGAGTTTAAAATAACTATATTGTCAGAAATACCACCAGCTTGGACAAAGCATGAGAGACACAGAACAAAATAAAAAGAGGTTCTTGGACCTCCATATTTCAACGAGCAGGGAGGAGGCCAAGAAAAGTGCTCAGGAAACAGAGTCATTTTTATGGAAAAGAAAGGATGACTAACAAGGAGAATCCAGAGTTTAGCGTTTGGAACAAAGATCAATGGAGAACAAATCCCATAAAGTAGGACAGGAATTTAATAACCTAGGAACTGGCAATATGCGCCTACCTGGATTTTGAAATTGTAATGATCCAGAGATAGCTACATGCCTCCAATTAGTCATTTATAACACAAGAATCTATAATGTTTATTCTGTGACAACCCCATCATTGCATGTTGGGTGGTTGGATGGCAGATAGCTAGTCCCTTCAGTTCACTAGTTTTTAGATAAGAAGAAACATGCCTGAGGACTCTCGTCCACATTTGTATTTAATGTAGGTGACAAAATCCTGACTTTGAGCCTGAAACTGATACTATAATGGGATGATACTTTTGAACACTATTGAGAAAGCATAAATGTAGTTTTCATGTGGCAATAATTGGTGTCCAGAAGGGCAGAGTGTGGAGATTTTGAAATATGCTACACAAAATCTTTGGATGGTACTTCCCCTTAAATCGGAGAAGTCCTGTGACTTTTGAGGAGAGGTCATATAATGGGCTTTGCAGCTTCTGTCAGAATCTCTTGGAACAATCCCTCTCAGGATACTTTTAGAAACAAGCTCTCTTGTTGTGAGTAGCCTATGCCATGTGGTGAAGTGGTGAGTAGTAACACCCATAACATTCTCAACTGAGACCAGCCTTCATGTCATTTCAACCGATGCCAAATATGTGGGTGAAGAAGTCATAGTTTTTTTTTTTTATCTTCATCCGAGGACATTTTTTTTGCATTTATCTTCAGATAGAGCCAGAGGGAGAGAGGGGAGAAAGACAGAGAGAGAAACATTGATGTGAGAGAGACATATTGAGTGCTCACCACCCACACGACCCCAACTGTGCCCGGGACAAGCTGCCACCAAGGTCGTGCCCCCGTGGGAACTGAACCTGAGACTCTCTGGTCTGTGGGCTGATGCTCTAATTGCTGAACCAAACTAGCCAGAGCAAGAAATCATCATAAAAGTAAACCTCCTGGTCACAATTGTCTGGTTCCCATTCCTTGGAGTCATTCCCACCTATTTGATTCCTCCTGGCTGAGGCCTTAGACATGGTGAGACAGACAAACCATCCCAGCTGTCCTTGTCCAGATCTCTGACCTACAGAATTTAGGAGCATAACAAATTGTTGTTTATGCACTGAGTTTCAGAGTGGTTTGTTATCAAGCAACAGTAACTTGAATGTTATGTAAGGGTTGATTAAATATAAATAAATAAACAAATAAATAAATAAATAGATTTGGAATTATATAGTAGCTACCAGATATGTTGTAACAGGAGCTGCTGTAAATGTATGTTATATAATCCATAAATTTTACATGTCTAGCATCACCATTAAAAAAGACTATTTTTGTAGAGGCTAGAAGTTCAAGATGAAGTTGTTGGCAGGGTAGCTTTCCTCTGAGTTTGCTGTCCTTGGTTTGCAGATGGCTGTCTTCTCCCTGTATCTTCATATGGTCTTCCTCTGTGCTTGTGTGTGTCCTAATCTCTTCTTACAAGGACACCAGTCATATTGGATTTGGGTGCACCCCAACGACCTCATTTAATCATAATTACCTCTTTAAAGATCTTATGTCCAAATGAAATCATATTCTGAGTTATTGGAAGTTCAGACTTCAGTATATGAATTTTGAGGAAAAGCAATTCAGCCCATAACACATACTCTCTCATTTCTCTATCTATCTATCATCTATCTATCTATCTATCTATCTATCTATCTATCTATCTATCTATCTATCATCTATCTATCTATCTATCTATCTATCTATCTATCTATCTATCTATCTATCATCTATCTCTCTGTCTCTCTCTTCAACCAGGAGAGGAATAAACAATTTAAATTGTGACTTTAGTTTCATTAACACATTTTGAAGTGTTAAGACTCCTCTTTCAGTTTCTGAAACACTTACTTTTAATTCTCTAAGAGTGATTTCATGTCTTTGCTGAGAGTGTCATCCTAAAAGAACAGTGTTTATTTAATGATGCTTCTAGTTTCATCCCTGAGGAAGGAAACAGGAAAAAAAAAGTCTAGGATTCTTTCTCCGTGTTACAGCTGGATATTGGAGACCAAGATACCATCCTAGCAAACAAGTTCTGTAAAATTTTTCTTGTGTTTTGATCACAGGAACAAAACATATGTTCACAGGACATCCTAATTTATCTCAACATTCTGAAACTCATCAAGTTCAGAATATTCTTGGTGAAAAGAATCCAGAGCCATCACAGAAACTATTTCTGCTGTGTGTTCTATTTAATTGTGAGAGAATAAACACAGAACAGTCACAGAAAAAAATCAAAGATAGAAAAAAAATTCTTAAAGGTGTTTTATTATTCTACCTTAGACCTAATAAAAGAGAAAGAAAAAAATTGGTGTTTTCTCTGCTAGAGGAAAATGCCTATAGACTGTGAATATGAACTGTTTAGATGATAATACAGTGTGCCAGATATCAAAGCTTTTTATATTAATTGAGAATGTTTCAGGCTCTCCTGAAGAAGTAGCATTATTTTGCGGAGTATGTTTGGTTCTGTATGTTTGAGGAATATTGTACTCTTGCATGGAACACCATTAAAAATAATAAATCACCCTGGAGGTGTGGCTTAGTTGGTTGAGCATCATTCCATGCACTTAGAGGTAGCCACTTTGATTCCCTGTCAGGGCACATGCCTGGGTTGCTGGTTCGATCCCCAGTAGGGGGTATGGAGGAGGCAGCCGATCATGTTTCTCTTTTTCTCCTTCTCCCTTCCTCTATCTCTAATATCAATAAAAATATCTTTAAAATAACAATAGTAATAATAATAATAATAGACCACATCAATGTTAAAGGCAAAAATAAACTCGAGCCAGAGAGACTAGAGTGAAATTAGAATAGTTTATGCTTTATGACTCCAGATCAGCCAGATCAAAGTCTGCATGGCTAAAAATTTTCTTTAGATCCCTGGACATTTTCTCTCAGTCTGTAGGCTGTGTCTCTGCTGGTCTTTAGGAATAAATTATATTTTATATATTAATATTAGTAAGCACAAACAGGCTTAGAGGGTGATGCTGGCATTCATGGTTATCCTTTGGAGAACCACTGAGGAAGGTCACATTGGGTTTTCACTTGCAGTATTTTAGGAATCTGCTTGTATGTTCTTGTCTTCTCTCTTCCACTTCCGAAAACAGATAAATGAGCAAATACGGTAACAGACCTCACTCATGTCAGTGTGCGCTCGCACTCGCCTCGGTGAGCAATTTGCATGTGAGTTGGCCTGGGCGCTTTGTAGGGCTGGCTTAGTTTTTCTCTGGACATTCTGTACTTTCTGCCGGAGGCCTTCTCCGGTCATCTACAATCACCTGAAGGCTTGCCTGGCCCCTTTCTTCTCTAGCTAAGCATTTTCTCTCTATCCAGCTCATTATAACTGGCAACTATTTTTTTCCCCCAGTACAGGGTTTGACCTATTTAACCTACTGCATTAGAAGCTTTATGAAGACCAGGACCATATCATTCTGTTCAGCTTTATAGTTTTAAAGTGTGTGTGTGTGTATATGTGTATGTGTGTGTATGTGTATGCATATTAGATATAAATAAAGAATTGTGAGAAAACAATGGGGGATTTCTTTTGCAGTTGTTATAATTTTTTTCTGATCACCAACATTTAGTGCTTGACAAAGATTTTGTCTTATAAGAGAATTCATAATTTGTAATATCTACATCTGGATTTCAGGGAGAACTTACTATAAGAATCACTTTTTCAGGTGACTGGGTACATTCCATGTTCTGTAATAAAAAACAACTTAACAGTCTCTTCCATCAGCATGATTTTACCTTTGTTGTTTTCTTAGATACTATCAAGGCAATTTAGGTAGATTTTCCCAAGTTTGTCTTATCACAGTTAAGGGGGTACCATTGTGGGACTGTTTTGGCATAAACAGCATGAGGTAAATAAGATGTGTACTTGTTGAGTATGTTGAAGAAAATATACAGATTTAGGGTTTACATAGCACTTTGTCCAAAAACAAATGTAAAAGAAAACAAAACAAATTGACCTAATGTAGACAACTACACTGAGGAACTCCAAAAGGATCTTTTAAGAAAGAGCAGGGCTTAGCCTTGGTAGTTTCAACATCTCAGCTTATCTGAGTCCTAAGTTTAGGCTGTGTGGGCTTGATTTTCATAAGTGAATTTTATGGGTTTGTTCTGAATTGCACATATAAATTGTGATTATTGAATTTTAAACCTGACTTTCACTAATCATCGCCATTATTGAAACTAAGGTTACTCAAAAAGGTTCACAATCTAGCTTTTTTGATATTTATTAATTAAAGAAGGGATTATTCTTTGGCACTGAAAGCATAAGCAAGAAAGTTTTGGTGATAATAAGGACTCTATTTCACATTACTCTCAAACATCAGTTCAATGTGAATCACAGACCTATACCCTAAAGGCAAAATATAAAGCTTTTAGAAGAAAACAAGACAGAATATCTCATAACCTCAGGGTTGGAAAAATTTTCTAAACATGCTTCAAAAAGCACTAACCATAAAAGTAAAAATGATAAATTGGTTTTCTGTTTATCGTAAAACATCATTTAAAAAGGTAAAAGTCAAGCTACAGACTGGGAGGATATATTTTTCAAAATATTTAACTGACAAAGTACTAATACCTAGAATAAATAAATTCTACAAATCAAATAAAAATACAAAGAATTAAATACAAACAATGGCAAGAGTCTTTTTAAAAAAAACATAATTACTCTTTATTGATTTTAGAGAGAGAAGGGAGGGGGAGAGAGAGAGATAAATGAAAGAGAACATCAATTGGCTGCCTTGTGCATGCCCCCACTGGGGATCAGGCCCACAACTTGGGCATGTGCCCTGACTTGGGATCAAACTGGTGACCTCTTGGTGCATGGGTCGACGCTTAGCCACTGAGCCACACCAGCTGGGCAACAATGGCAAAAGTCTTGAAAAGGTATCAACAGATATATGTAAGAGTGTGTATCAACATTGCATAGCAAGGACATGGAAATTGAAATGGTGATTGAAAAACCATTATACAGCCACCAGCATGGTAAAATTAAAGACTTCTAATTACAAATGTTGTGGAAATTCACATACATTATTAATAGAATTTATTGTTTTAACCACTTTGGAAAATTTTTTGGAAGTATCTATGAAAACTAGAAATAACACCAACTCTATGATTCAGCAATTCAATTCCTAGGCATACACCCAAGAAAAATGAGGGCATATGTCCATGAAAAACACAATATTCATGACAACGCAGTTAGAAAATGGATAAATATGTTTTCGTAGATTTGTTTTTGGCATACTCCACAATAATAAAAATAGCAATTCTGATAAGTGCAACCAGCTAGATGAAACCCAAGAAGATCATATTGAAGAAAAGAAGACAGAAAAAAAGAGTTCATAATGTACACTTTCATTTACATGGAATTCAAAACAGACAATTCTAAGTCATGGTGATGGAAGTCACAATAATGCTTACCTTTCTGGGAGAGGCAGGTATTAACTGGAAAGAAACTCAGTGGAATATTTTGGAGTAATGTCAATGTTTTAACATTGATTTTGGTGATGATTACATGGGTATATACAAATATAAACAATTTATTATGCTGTACACTTAATATTTGTGTATTTTACTATAAGTTTTAACTCAATGTAACATGTTATACATTAGCAATATTTTCTGATTTTTGATGCTCTGGTATCTGTGCACTCACTGACAGGAGAGAGACTGTTTTAATTCTCAGAGATAGCAAATGGTTGGCCTAAGAGTATGACTTTCATATGCCAACTAACTAATCCTGAGCCCATACTCTAAACCATTTCTTCCATCTGGCTTTTATACTCCAGAAGACTATATTCCTCTGCTATAATCATTCAGAGACAGGTGCCAGACAATTAGAGGCAGCCCTTAAACCCTAGGGGGGTTTTCCCAGAAGTCATTCAAACTAGCCAATCCTAAGTCTTCTTCCTCCTGTTGTGCTTAGCCTTTCCCATGAAAACCACAATAAGGGCTCCTGACTTTGCTTTCTCTTCTTTATTCCTTCTGCCTCCTGATGAACCCTTGTGCCTCACCATGTGGCCCTGTGAGGCATGGCATCCTTCACAAGGAGACTGTGAGCAACAGATTATCTTTTCAATGCCAATCATCTACTCTGTTGATCTCACCAGACCAGAATAATAAGAATACCTACATTTTAAAATAAAGCAAAACAAACACAGATTTTAGTGCTAAGAAGTCTTTTGAGTCATTCTTTCGAACAACAATGAAGACATAGTTAATTCCATAAGTTTGGGCTAAATCAGAAGTCTTCGATAATTAATAAATCAATACATAATAAATAAAGTAGTTTATGAAACCTCCTTCAGTAAGGGAGATTGACACCTCCAGAGTCTTAGTAGTGTCTCTGATAGGAGAGGTCAGGGGTAATATTTATAGGAATTTGGCCTCTGGGGTTGAGCCATTTAAGGCAAGTCTGTCAATGCCATATCTGATTGGGATTGGGTAATGTTTATAATGTAGTATTTTTGGTTTGGTGGACATACTTAAGCAAGAATCACAACAGGAGTTTAGCTAAATTGCTCTTCACTAAGTGAGCTGTTTGGCCAAGTGAACAACCCATTGTTCCTAGTGTAAGGGCTATTTTCCTAGATAAGCAAATTGTTCATTTAAATTCATTGGCTTTTAGGAAATTCCTGGAACCAATAGTAAAGTTATAGGTTTACAGCCTTATCTTCCTGACCAAAATCTCCTGGAACAAATAGGAAGACATATTGACACAAGTGGCTTCAGATCTCAATCCCAATATTCAAAGTTGTGTGGATTCAGGTGGTCTTAATGATTAGAATTACATGCAGAGGATGGAGAATGCCACTTTGTTTCAAGAACTCTGAAACCATTGGAATGGCAGGTGGATTTGAGAGGGTCTAATCAGAGAGAAAGTCAATTTTGAAGATGTTTCAGTTGCATGCTAAGATTTAAAACTAGTCTAAAACTTCCTAGAATATCTATTTTTAACCCGAGTGTATATATCATAACTGGTTGTACTTTATTTCATTCAATCCGAGATCTCCATTGCCTCAGTATGTGAAGAATAGAAGCCTTCTATATGCTCATTCAAATGTCATTGACATTGTGGCTTCTGAGGTCAATCATTTACATCGCTCTTTTTTTTTGTTTGTTTGCTTGTTTGTTTGTCTGTTTTGCCCTTATCTTCACTCTATATGTATAGCATGAAAAGCATGAACCATTCCTTGTTCAAGACAATTGGCTTGATCCCAGCATATTGTTACTAGGTGGCTGGCCCCTCATCATAGTTCCTCCTTCCATGGTTTACAGCAGTTTAATCACAATTGGCCTTTGTTCCTACTTGGCTAGTTGATATAAAAGACAATTCTGGAGATTAGAGGAAGGAGAGTAAATGATGTCTACCTGAGTCTTTCTATAACATCATGGTCACAACATATGCCCTTGAGCATAAAAGAGTTAAACTGACTTGGGTTAGGGTTAAAGGGTAAACAACTTTAAGTCATTGAAAGGCTACTGTTGCAGATGGGGACAAATACCTTCCATTTAAAGGTAATTTCAAAGTGATAGGTGCGTAAATTTAGAGATCACAGGAAAAGAAATAGTTAACCAATCCTGGCAACCCCTGAATTCTGTAGTTGTTTTAGGTATCTATCACGCTACTGCATGATATCTATATGACATCACTCAGTACCCTTGCTTAGGATTTGATCTTCTGAGATCGACTAAACTTACTACAGGAAGTTGGAATTATTCAAACACATGTTTGGAATAAGGTGTGACCAGAGGAATAAATCATAATATTTTCCAGTTAGAAAGCAAACACCTTGTCTAGATGGTGTCCTCACTGGAGAACACGTGCAGAAAGAGTAGTTAGAACTTGTATTCCTAAGTGGGGTACAGACTGACAATTCCCAGAAGAGGGGGTGGTGGGGGAGAGATAAACCACAGAACTTATATGCATGTATGCATGAACAGTGGACATGGACAACAAACTGGGGAAAGGGCAGGGAGGGAGGAGGAGGGGGGAATCAGTGGGAGAAAAGGAGAAACATCTGTAACAAAAATTAATAACAAAAAAAAAATATATAAATATAAAAAAAAGAACTTGTATTCCTAGCTCTTTAGATGTATGATGGTAAATATTATATAACTCAGAAAACAAACTGGAATTTCAAGCTATACTCTGGAAGACAGCTTCTGTAGCTAGGTCGAAGCTTCATTCCACTCCTACCCATTCCTTCTCTCAAAGACATTATAGATAGCTTGAATTTTGATTATACCCTCCTCGAGTAGCAAATCTTACCCTTCTTATGTAATTTAAAGAAATTTTCCATAATATATCTGACTTCCCTCATGGTTATGTATTGTCTTTTCCAATCTCACACAATATTAAGGTCCTTTTAGCCCATGGACTTGATATATTTATATAATTTTTAGTAGCTGCCAACTGTACGACAGTTCTGTGATAATTACTAAGGAAACAGAAAGGAAGACATGACCATGCCTGTCCTCAAATAGCCTATTTAACAAATGTGCATTTTTCTCATGCATTTTGCTTCTCATGTCCTTTATATCTTATCTTATATGCTATCCACATTCCATAAATATATCTAGTTTTTAGAGGTAGGTGCGACCTTTATTGTTTAAGAGCTGGGGCTTTAATGTCATCATACCTGAGTTTGTATCAGTTTCCCCAAGGTGAGTTTAGGGATCATTGTAAAGTTCAAATGTAAATGAAATAAAGCATATAAAGTTTTTAGCATAGTGTGAGGCATGTAGTAGGTGCTCCACAAATGTGAAGTCTTAGTCATTATCATCTAGTTCAAGGGTTTGCAAACTTCTGTTACTATTTTTGGCTTTGCAGCTACATGGTCTCAGAGGCAAATACTCAATTTTGCAGCCATAAACAATATATTTACAAATGAAGGTGGCTGTGTTCCAATAAAACTTTATATACAAAGGCAGGTGGCAGGCTGAATTTGGGTCATGAGCCATAGTGTTCTGATCTAGTCCAATTTTCTAAAACTTAGGAAAGAAAATTAAAACTATGGCAGAAAATTGTATTATTCTGCATGCCATGTACATTTGTGTAGTTAAAAGCATTACATTTGTACCATTTTCCCTGTTAGTTTTAATGCTGATAGTAAATTTACATAAGTCAGGCTGGAATTTCCTGCCAATTCCCTTAATGTGATTCCTTATTCTTCATTTTGCTGCGAGAATTGGGTCTGAAGTCTAAGGTAATAACAATAACATCATTGTTTACCTCTTAGCTGAAATGGACTTTTATTTCAAAACTTAAAAGACTAAGAAAACTAGATTGTTCCAACAAGAAAGGAATGAAATTTAGTTTTCATTGATCATTTCCTTCAATGTATGAGAGCCCAGGATCTTCCAATTTTTTTTCAGGCTAAATATTGCTGTGCTTCATTTTATATTCTATATAAAATATTGCAGGTTTCTTTTCTTTTGATGTAAACATATTTTTGTATCTTTTCTGCTTTGGTTGCAATCAGGAGTGTTACAATTAACAAAAGGGCTCTTATGGGAATGATAATAAAAAATAAAGAGGTAGAAAAGAACTTTTTTGGAAGAGATCCACTCAATACTTCCTCTTATACCCATATTCAGTCTCATATCCATGACAGAATGGTCAGATTTGTATTGGCAATGGTATTTTCTTGTTGTTGTTAAAAGCTCTTCTTTTAAGGTATATAAGTAGTTTGTAATCAATATTGCAAACTGACAAACATTGCTATGTCTGGTATTTTAAGGGCCATTTAACATGGTAATCTGTTCACCAATAATTACATAAAAGGAATGCTGTCAATATTGACACACTTTGTCCAGATGATTTTCCCCACTGAGGATATAAAACATAAAACAATATGAATCTTAAGTTCTATTAAGTGAAAAAGCAAAATACAAAACAATGTGTACATAATGCTGGCTTTTTAAAAAGGTGTGTGTGCACATTCGTGCGCCCAGGTCTAAGAAACTTGTAAGAGTAGTTACATCTGAGAAGGCAAACAAAACAACTCGCTGCAAGAAAACCTTTTATCTGATTACCCTTTTATCGTTTTTAATTTTTATATTGCATGTATAAATAATGTATTAAAAATTATGTGAAAATTATAAACACTTCCCAATGCCTAAGAATCAGCTCAATCATACATCACAGTCTTTGGGGGTGGAATTCAGACTTTTGAAATTTAAATTACCCAGATGATTCTGATGATCAGTCATGTAAAGAAACCACTCATCTATTCCACTCACTTGGTGCTTATTGCCTTGAACTGAAGGGTACACGTGAGAATATAACTTTTATCCCTCTACTGGAGAAGCATATGGAGGATATCTTTATCCCTCTAACTAAAGAAATATATAAGGGGATAGCTCCTTATATTATGTTTTTTTCTACAGTTCAGCTCAGAGAGGGTATCCAGTAAATATTTGTTGATGACAATAGTGCAGAAGAATAACTCCTATTCCTCATTTTATTTCAATGTAAAGGATTTTTTAAAAATACATTAAACATAACATGTTATGGAAATTAAAATTTACCACTTTCAGTATACAAAAAAACAAATATTAACAAATGCCAACACTAAGGAACTCTCACCAGAAGCCATTGGTATTGCTAATCTGTTAAGGGCAAGTGGTGAAGTTCAAAGCTAAGACCATAGGATTCAGGATTGAGTCAGTCTTCATATTCTACACAAAGGAAGAAAAGCAGCAATTAAAGAAGAAAGTGTGTGGATACCAGGTTCTAGAGACGCTCCATTCTATTCCAGAGAGCACACAAAGCTTGTTCCTCCCAGTGGAAAGTACACTCCCCCTTCTTTAGGGTGTTATATAGACAGTTCCATAGTTCCCAACTTTCTTTTCTACTTTGAATTCTATGTGAGTTCGTGTTTGTAGACATGGCTGATGTGATTGTTAAGGTTGTGTGGTCACCAATGAACATCTGATTTCCATCAGTTTTGTTAGAAGAAGACAATCTTGAGCACGGAGTTTCCTTTACTCCTGTTGTTTTCACAACAAACTCAGCCACAAATGAGCTTTTTCATCCATCACCCTCAGCTCCCTTGGGCAAATGCAGGGTAGTACAAATACATTCTAGGGTTCAATGATGGCAACAAGGACATGAGTCAATTTTCTAGATAACTCCAGGAGTCATGCTAATAAGTTTGTAGACCAGCTCATGTAACCAACTGTGAGGTTAGTCTGGTCATTTGCCAGGCTACTTTGCTTTCCATAATTACAGATGAAAGTTGGTGAAATGAAAAAGACTCAGTAATCATGACTTTTTAACAGCATGAATATAGAAGGTTACCACAATCCTTCTCCAGTCATTGTTTGGCGGTTTTGCTTGATATGTCAGCCTATTTGTCCCTGTTGAACTCAGTTGTGGAATAAGCATTTGGGTCTGTCTGTTCTCCTTACATGATACAATGGATACAATGGGCTCTCAAGGGGAAAAAAAAAGAAGGAATGTAGCTAAAATTTCTTAGAAGGGTTCTATGAACCACTTCCCATGTTATTACTTGTAATTCTTATGGTCCTCAAAGGGAGATATTACTATTATCAACCTTACAGCTAGAGAAATTGAGGCTCACAAAGGTTAAATGAATTGCACAAGGGTATGCAACTCATAATATTGAAGATTTGAAAAGAAAAGAAAAGGAAGGTTTTGTTCCTGTATTTTTGGCCTCCCAGAAAACTTTTTGAATATGTTAACATCTAAGTTCTCAGGGCAGGGATGTCTCTGCATCTTCAGTAAGAGGTGTCTCCCAGCATCTTATCCAGATTACATAGATTCTAAATTCCTTTACACAATTTATAGACTGATACTCCAATACTTTGTTTCATCAACTGTCCAAGGGAGGCTGCAAATGTCCTACATGCTTTACAGAATCACTATGGCAGTCATGAAAGATCATTTATATTGAAGTGCTTTGAAGGGATAGGGCCACATAGATATAGGATCCCTTGGCATTGTCTTATTATTCCTGGCTATTTCAGGGAAGAGCTGAGTGAGCAAGGTATTACATATTATGATGTGGACTTGGTATATTTATGAAAACTCAAAGGTACTGACTTGAGATTTCATTGAGCTCCCTATGCATGTAAGTGAGTTCAGTAGGAGAGGACAGCACCTTGTTAGCTTTGTAGAGGTTTAGCCTTGGTGCCTTGTGGAGGTTTAGGTCAGCAGGCACCACAACCAAACTAAGCAGCTACTCCCTGAGGCATCTCAGTATCAGGAATAAGTCAAAGATATGAAGACTAATTGTTTTGGATATGTAATTGGACATTTCTCAAGGGAAGGCTGTAAAGAGTTGTTCTACATTACAGATGATAACAAGAACAGGAATAGCAAATGGTTTTTAAATTCTTAATATGTGACAATATGCTAAGTTATTTTTATGTACTTACTCTTCTAGCTCTTAAAACAACACTGTATAGTACGTACTGTTATCATCATTCCCATTTTTCAGAAAGGGAGGTGAATGTAAAGGGCTAAATGTTTGTCTTTTTAAAACTCATATGTTGAAATCTTAGCCCCAACATCATGGTGTTAAAAGGTGAGGCCTTTGGGAGATGATTAGGTCATGAGTAGACCTCACATCAGTGCGATTACTGCTTTTATAAGAGACCCCAAAGAGGTCCCTTCCCCCATCTACTTTGTGACTAAAACTTAAAAGCCTTAGATGCTTGCCCAGAGCCCGACTGTGAGTGAGAGACAAAACCCAAACATAGGTCTACTTAACTCTAATACCTGGAGGCTTAATTATTAGAGGACATTTCTTCATAACAGTTAATTAATTAAATTAGACAAATCCATATTGAGTGTTTAATATGTGGTAGGTGTTCTTCTGTCAAGAGGAGTTGATCTATTATGTGCCCAAAAGGTAATTATAGGAGAGCAATTAGAAGTAGAGAGTCCTAAGTGCTATGTTAGAGACAAGTCAGAGACATCTATATCAATCAGGGTTCAACCAGAAAATATTAATATTCATTGATTGTTTCATTCATTGATTCATTCATGTATATATGTATGTATTCCAAAGAATTGGCTTACACAAGTGTCAGGGCTGATTAGGCAAATCTGAAGTCTGCAGAGTAGGCCATCAGAAAGAGATTGGCTGGAACTCTCATGGGCTGACACTGCTGTCTACACATATTATTTCTTCTTTCACAGGGAACCCCAGCTCTGCTTTGTCCTTTCAATTGATTGAATCAGGGCCACCCAGATTATCTAGGATGATCATCTTAAGGTCAATTGATTACAGACTTGAATCACATCTACAAGATACTTTCACAGTAATGCCTAGAATAGTGTTTGGTTGAGTAATGGAGGACTGTAGCCAACCCATATTGACACATAAAACTGACCATCACAGCAACTAACTTGGAATAGGAGAGGGGGAGTAAGGCATCAAAATTTTTTTTGTGGAAAAATTTGTTTCTAAGATGATTTTTAAAGAATAAGTAAGAATAAGTCTGAATCAGAGTGAAATACAGGAGTCCCAGGTGGCAAAGAAACATACATGCTTTCCAAATGACTATATTGCAAACTCCAGGAGAGAAGCACGGGCCTGTGGCTCTTCCTGCACCTCTGCCTAACCAACGCCTGGTCGAGAGCATGAAACTAGAGAGCATCTTCTTGGGGAGAAAAGAAATGGAGTTTTAAAAAAACCTTCATTCAACCCAGAGGCTTCAAGGAATAGATGACTGAGAACTGGGCTTGGAAGGAAAGTATTTGGAAGAGCAGAGAATCCTGGGTGGCATTTCAGAGAGGGCACCTGGTGGTGGCTCTGCTGGCTGTGGCTCTGTGTCCATGGCAGGTGTGGTACCAGCTGCTCCTTCCCTTGCAGCCCCCTGCCCCCAGCTTCCTGCTATGTGCCTATACTTCTGGCTTCTTTACTACGCAGCTGCAACTGCTACCATTAGCTGTTTCTGTTCATACTGCCCTTGAAATTGATGGTTGCCATGCCTGGTCTCTCAGGTTCGAAGCCCTGTGCTAGCATTCTAGGAGCTTACACAGATCTTGAGCATGAGCCTGTAAAAAGGCAGTATCACCATTTACAAATGTGAACTTTGAGGCTCAGAGTCATTAAAGGAAGTGTGCAGGATTGTCTGTCTTTGTGTGTTTCTGATGTCATTAGAAATCATCAGAATCTCTCAATTCTCTTACCACTAGAAGCAGACCTCTATCAATAAGACATGACTTTATCAAACCTAAGTCATGTAATTGAATAAACTTTGTGGAGTTTAACTATTTCCATTTTACATGTCAGCACACCTGGCTTAAAGCTTCCAAGTCTACCTACCAAAGAGTAGGGTCGTGGTTTTCGGCATAGACTTCATGTTTCTGGATCTCATGTCCCAGTTCAAAGGGAATGGAAATGCCATCTCCATCCTTCTAATTTATGTTGGTGCTCCTATATTGGGGGCATATATGTTTACCAAGGTTATACCTTCCTGTTGGATAGATTCCTTCAATATTATGCAGTGACCTTCTTTGTCTCTAGTTATGGACTTCATTTTGAAATCTACTCTATCAGATATGAGTATTCTACACCAGCTTTATTTTGCTTTCCGTTTGCTTGAAAGATTTTTTCCATCCCTTCACTTTCAACCTATGTGAGTCTTTTGTTGTGAGCTGGGTCTCTTGTAAACAACATATATGTGAGTCATGCTTTCTTATCTAGTCAGCTACTCTGTGTCTTTTTATTGGAGCATTCAAACCATTCACATTTAAGGTGATAATTGATATATACTTATTTATTGCCATTTTTGTTTAGTGTAGTTCTATTTTTCTTCCTATTTCTTCTACTAATTACAGCAGTCCTTTTAGCATATCTTGCAGTGCTGGTTTGGTGTTAATATATTCCCTTAGCCTTTTATTGTCTGGAAAGCTCTTTATTTGACCTTCTATTTTGAATGATAGCCTTGCTGGATAGAGTACTCTTGGATACAGATCCTTGTTTTTCATGACCTTGATTACTTAATGCCACTTAAGTATATTACTTAATGCCACTTAAGTATATGCTTACTTTTAGCATATCTTGTGGACCACACAAGCCTCTGTGGAGCCCCAGGTCCCGCTGCTGGTGGCTAGTCTGTAGTGTTTCTGTTGAGAAGTCAGCTGAGAGACTTATGGGGTTTCCTTTGTAGGTAACCTGTTGCTTATCTCTTGCTGCCTTTAAGATTCTCTCTTTGTCTTTAATTTTTGGCATTTTAATGACTATGTGTCTTGGTGTGGGCCTGTTTGTGTTCTTCTTACTTGGGGCTCTCTGTGCTTCTTGAACTTGAATGCCTTCTTTGTTCACCAAGTTAGGAAAATTTTCTGTCACTATTTCTTCAAATATGTTCTCTAACCCTTGCCCATTTTTTTCCTCTTTGGGGATTCCTATGATGCAAATGTTATTACGTTTCCAGTTGTTCCACAGTTCTCTTAAGCTGTCTTCCTGTTTTTTAATTGTTTTTTTCCTGTTGGTTTTCTGATTGGTTGATTTTTTCTACCCTGTCTTCTCATTCACTGAGCCTGTTCTCAGCTTCCTCTACTCTGCTATTTAGATTTTCCAATGTGTTCTTTATTTCTACTATGTTATTCTTTATTTCCACTTGGTTGGTTATCACTGTTTCTATATCTTTAGTCATGGTGCTGATGTCCTTACTCATGCTGTTGAGCTTCCTCAAGATCATGGCTCTGAACTCTACCTCTGATAATTTGCTTAACTGCATTTCATTGATCTCATCTTTGATAGAGTTCTCTTGTTCTTTCATTTGGGATTTGTTTCTTTGTTTCACCATTTGGGGTATCTCAGTGGGTTTTGGATCATGCCAAATTTTCCCTGTGGGTGTTGGTGTTCTGCTGTTTGTGGCTCTCTCTACTGGGTTTGGATGAGCCTGGGTGGGCCCATGTTAAACACCACTGTCAAGTCTTACTTTCCTGGGTAGATTTGCAAGCCCAGGAAAGGCTCAGTTATCCTCTAGCTTTTTCCTGGTGGCTAGTAGTCTCAGTTACTCAGTGCCTTAAAATATAGCCCTGGTGTTCTGCATAAGAGGATTTCCAGAGGGTGGGATAGATACTGGTTGTTAATGAACTTCAATTTGCATTTCATTGCCTCACCTGGGAAAGGCTGAATCTCTGACAGGGGAGCTGCTGCTTTTCCCCACAGCTTTGGGAAGGAGCACACTGGGCACCGTCCTTTGTGGCCACAACTCAGCAAAAACTCTGAGTGCCCTCCAAATCCCAGGTGTCCCCACAGAGTTCCAGCCCAGTCTGCCCTCCCTCTGCCCTAGCCCCCAAGTGAGTGGCTGTCCTGGCTCTGTCCTGGCTCTCTGCACTGTGGAGGGACTTAGTCTTTATTCCCCAAGGGTGTTGCTCACAGCTAAGACTGCTGCTGTCCATGGCCTCCCAGCTTGCCACCCTCTTGTGCTTCTGCAGATTTTACCAGTGTCCCTGGTTATATGGTCCTGTTCTGCTGCTTTTCTGTTGCTTTTTTCCAAGGATTTGTCTTTATTTTAGTTGTAAATTCCATTTGGTCCTGGGAGATTGTGTAGCTTCCATTCACTCTGCCTCCATTTTCACATCCTCTATGCCTATCTTGTGTGCAGCTGGGTCACACAGGCCTCTCTGGTGCCCCCGCACCCTGCAGATACGAGGGTAACTAGATTGCACAGTACCTGGTGGGTCGCACAGGCCTCTCTGGTGCCCCAGCACCTGCAGGACCCATGGGCAGCTGGATTGCACCAGTCCCTCTAGGGCTCCATCTTCCCACTGCTCTTGTGAGCTGCTGGATCGCACAGGCCTCTGTAGAGCCCCCGGTCCCACTGCTGGTCGGGGGGGAGTGCTGCTGCCCCCTGGGGCTCAACTCCTTCTCAGCTTTTGCTGTAGTTTTTGGGGATGGGTCTCAGCTGCTGGTCTGTGCCTCTCTTGCCTGGGGATGGATGTCTGCTCCCCAGCCTCTGTTGCTGGAGGTATATCTGGACTCTGATTGGGCTGCTACTGTGGGGGATGGTGTTGGGCTCCAGGCTATCTGTGGCTTCTGCGACCAGCACCTTGGGAGCTTCACTACTGTGCACTGCCCGTGTTGACACAGAGTGTCCACTGGTCTGATGGTGCCAGGTGCACTGGTGGGCTCAGGTTGCTGGGCCCTAGCCGCTCCCACTGCCTCCTCCCAGGGAAGACCCGGGATCTTCCAAAGTGGTGGGAGCTCCCCGTGGGCAGGGAGAAGCGCCCTGAAGGGCTGCTTACCCAGGTAGCCGGCTGCTCCGTCCACAGCACAGGGACCTTCTGCTCCGCGGCTCTGCACTGCTCGGGTTTGGTCGTCCACCTTCACGTCCACTCACACTCTCTCACACACTCGCTCACTCTCTCACATACTCACTCTTCCTCCGGTCCTTCCCACTGCCATCTTCAAGAAAAAAGCATCTCTGTCTTTCTTACTGACCGAATGAGAGAGGCTCACCATTGCCAAACCACCACGACTATTGCTGCTGCTACTCCCTGACTGAAAGCAACAAAACAAAATTCTCTGAGCTTTATATGAGCTGGCCACTCTGCAAGGGGCGTTATGTCACATACTGACCTTGGATGTAAGCCTGGTATCCCCATTTTATAGGTGATGAAACCAAAGCTGAGAGATATTAAATAAATCAATTGCTAAGTGCACACAAGCTCTGTGTCAGATTCTCAGGCCCACTTCCTGCCTCTTCTCTTCAACCCAGGGGAGCCTACCCAGGAAGGCACAGTTTTCCCTGAGGGTGAGCACAATATGCTAGTAAACCGATGATATTTTTTCTACACCTCTGCTTTCTGTTTTCAAGAACAAAAATTCACCTGCATGTTCTCAGAAGAAAAAAACAGTCATTTTGCACAGTTTGGACATCTGTATTTTTAACCTTTGGTCTCAAGTATATATAATGGCTGCTCGTATTTACTGGTAACAGCTTATACTGGTGATTCAGAGGGAACATGGTAATATTTCTCAAGCAGATGAAAATTGGAACTTGCAAAGTTTATCAAGGATATTCTTCAAAGACTCCAGGACCCTTTTCCATTATGTGTTTTTCACACTGGCTGGCAAAACAGGAGCTGTTTATCACTAATGCTCTCATTTTGAGAAGTACACTCTGATTTGTGAGATAGCAGATATGACTTTTCATCCAGGTATATTACTCTGGCACCCATGAATGCCAAAGGAACAGTGAAGAAAAAATATATATATATAAGAAAAAAATCAAAGTTTTCTTAAAATAAAAATGGATCTATTTTAAGATTCTGTAGCAAAGTCAGCCACCTTATCAAGATGCAGAAGAAGAGTTGGAGTTTGAAAAGTAGAAGGTAAAACTTTTAACAGATTTCACCAAGTTTGGCTAAGGTCCTCATTCTCTAGTGATAGTCATTGTTAACTCAAAATTTATTCAGCTTTAACTATGCAGAGTTATCCAATCAGTTTCTTCAGTTTAAACTGTAAGAAGGATCACTTGGTAAAATCTCTCTGATCATTAAAAATATGCATATGCTTTGATCTAGTTCCTTACAGAATTTTATCCTAGTGACATATGTACATGTGTGCTTGAGAATTTAGGTATAAGAATATTCAGTGTAGTATCATTTATAATAGAAAATGCTTAAAAACAACTCAAATCTTTATCAGTAGAGATTTAATAGTGTAGCTCAACACATGTAAAAGAAATGGGCAGAATTTCAATGAGAAATTGACAACTCAAAAATAGTAAAATTTTTTTAACACATACATGCATTGGATAAAAATCTAAAAAATAATATTACATAAAAATAAGTTACAAAAAAGATATGTGGGGTATGATACCATTTTTGTAGAGTTTAGAAACAAGAAATTATTCTTATCCAATCAGAAGTTATTCCTCTCTATAGAAGTATTTAATAAAAGATTTTTAAAATACAAGAAAATAATACATGTCAGTGGGGGAAAGTGGTAATATCTGGAGAGAAAATGAAGGATAATGATGAATTTTTCTGTAGGTGTGAAGTTTTCCATCTTTCCTTTCTTCCTTTGGTCCCTCCCTCCCTCTTTTCCTCCCTCTTTCTTTGCTTTCTCTTCCTTCCTTTTGTAAGAACTCTTAAGCAAGCATGGCACAATTTTGATACTGATTTTTTTGTTGTTGGGCATACACGTTTCGGTACAAGTATATTCTTTTCCATATTTTACTATGTTTTAATTATTTTATAATTAAAAATAAAATATATTTTTTAAAAGTAATACTTGCCTATAATCCTTTTTTCTGTTCATGTTTTTCAGGTTCTGAGCCAGCCCCATGGTCCTGCATGCCTTACCACCATCAGAGTACCTCACCCAGAGCCCTGGTTCCCAGGCAATCTAGTTGGCCTGTTGCTTTCAGGATATTCCTAAACATACTGTGAAGTAGGTAGAGCATGCATTGGTAAGTTATTGATTTTATAGGGAAAAAAGTCCTTTTGCCCAAGGCCTTATAGACAGAAATAGGTCTTAAACCACTGGACTCTCCATCCAGTATTTATCTTGTAAATTGCTTCATGTCTTTTCTATGTTGAAAGATAGTCCAATATCATTGTGCATAGTACACACACATGATAAAGATCAGCAGCAGGGCAAGTAGATGTCACCTCTCCTGTCAAGCAAGATTAATTAGTAATTCTTGTCAACATTTTGAATTTCAGGCATTCATTGGGGTTCAGCAAAAAAAGATCGGGTTCTGATTATATCTCAAGAGCTGGACATACAGTGTTCATGCCTCAGTTATGTCCCAGGCAGTGAAAGCCATAGGGAAGGGTCTATGTGGTGATGATTTTTAACTTCTTCAATGTAAGATGTGGTTGTGCTTCTTTTTCCATGCACACTGACACGGAAACACACATATGACAATCATGACTTGTCACTTGCCTGATCTGTTTCAAACTTGGGACTGCAACATTTTACCCTGGTGTTTGTAACCATTTTCCCACTGAAGGGCTCAACGCCTTGCTGTATCGGGTACCTTGCTCCATGTCATACACTTCAGTAGACTCTTTAATGGATTCCATGGCAACTTCTTAGAATCCGAGAGCTTTACTCTCTCCCTGAGGAGTGCTGACATGATCAAAGTCAGGCTGCCAATCTATGGGTGACTCATGGTGTTGTTTAGTAGTTTTGAAATCATACCCAATGCTATGCCCAATTAAACAGTCAAACCATTTTGCTTGTATTTTTTCCCACCAATTGCAATTTATCTTTTATATGTTCCAATGGTATTAACCTAACAGAGTGAGTCATAGCTTCCCGATTGTGTTTCTTTGAAAGATTCTATAAGAAAAGGCTCTTACAATCTCAGCCTCAGCCAGTCGTAGGCACGCTCTGTCTTTGTCAGAGACGATTACTGCCTCAATGCCATGTTCATCTCTGAGACACACAACCAAGGCAGGAGGTGATGAGCTGGCCCTGAAGCCTCCCCAGGGAGGAGTGTGCCTCTTGAAATCCTCTCCTCTCAGTCAGGAGGTCCTTTCCCTCTAACTCCTCAGCATAAAGTCAGGGTATGAAGTCTTGCTCTGTTGTCATATCCATCAAATCTCTCACCATCTATTTCCATCATCACCGTGGAGCACAGCTGGGTTTAATGATCTCTTCCAGCAAAATGAATAGGAATGGAGGGCCATACAGAGCCAGTAAGAATGGATTAGAATTTCTTTCTCTCTACAGCAAAGACTTCATGAGAGAGGAAAAGTGGTAATTTCTTTTTTATTCCTACAATGAAAATCAAGCGAATAAACCACAGGTCCTGGATTCTACAGGAAAAAAGAAATTACAGTAATTTCTTATATTTAGAACTTCCTCTTTCAAAGTACCTCAAAGCTTTTAATGGACTTTTTCTCAACCTCCCATCCTCCCTGCTTTAATGAAGACTTCTTGAACTGTGTGTTAAGGAATTTTATTCTTTTATAGGTTATTTCCTTATTCTCAGACTTCCGGAAACACATGGCCTACAGACACGAAGTCTTTCACAGTGGAAATGTTTTGTTTCTATTTATTTGTGAGTATTGATCTTTCTGCTCCCTTGGCCTTGAGGATTCTTCTCCTATGGTTTATTTTTTAAGTTCTTCCCTAAGGACACCGTTGCTGCTTTCCTTAGAAGGCAAGATCAGAGAAGGGGAGACAAATGGCCTCAACATCGACAATCCAAAGGCCGAGGCTCGAGTCCCACTTTTGCTGCTACATATTATTTGGCCATGAGTAAAATTGATATATATATATTTTTTGGTACTAGTTTATCTGGCAATGAAGTGGTTTTCTCTTTTTAATTACAATATTTTACGACATGATAGCATAGGGATCTCAGGTAACGCCATCTTTGCCTGTACTTTCTCTCACCAATTCTGAGTCCTTTGTTCTCTTCGAAGCTGCTGCTCCTTGCCCATCAACCCACATTTCATATTTGCCCTCCATTTAAAATCAGCTGTCTTTTTGGAAAATTGACCCCTTATCTGATGTATTATTTTCAAATATGTTCTCCCATACAGTGCTCATACAACTCAACAAAAGGAAAATAAACAGTCCAATTGAAAAACGGACTGAGGACCTGAATAGCACCACTCCAAAGAGGACATACAAATGGCCAAGAGACATATGAAGAAATGCTCAGTGTCACCAATCATCAGAGAGATGCAAATTAAAACGACTATGAGGTATCACCTCACACCTACCTGAATGGCTGCCATCAACAAATTATCAATAAGTGTTGGCGAGGGTGTGGAGAAAAGGGGACTCTAGTACACTGCTGGTGCGAATGCAGACTGGTGCAGTCACTACAGAAAATAATATGGTGTTTCCTCAAAAAATTTAAAATGGAACTGCCGTTTGACCCAGTGATTCCACTTCTGGGACTATATCTTAAGAAGCCTGAAGCACCAATCAGGAAGAATATATGTACCCCTATGTTCATAGCAGTGCTATTTATAATTGCTAAGATCTGGAAGCAGCCCAAGTGCCCTTCAGTAGATAGGTGGATTGAAAAACTGGTACATTTACAATGGAATACTATGCAGCTGTAGGGAAAAAAAGATCTCTTACCCTTTGAGATGACCTGGAGGGATCTGGGGAGTATTATACTGAGCAAAATAAACCAATAAAGACAAATATCACATGATCTCACTTATTTGTGGAATATAATGAACAAAATAAGCTGATAAACAAAATAGATCCAGAGACATGGAAGTAGGGAACAGACTGACAAACCTTAGAGGCAAGGGGGTGTGGTGGATGGGAGGAGATAAACCAAAGAACTTATATGCACATATGCACAACCAATGCACACAGACAACAGTACAAAGACAGCAGGTAGGGGGCAGAAGCAGGAGGAGGGTGTCAATGGGGGAAAAAGAAGAGACATCTGTAATAATTTTAACAATAAAGATAAATTAAGAAAAATAAAAACAGCTGTCTTAAGAGTTTTTTTGAGTTATTTTCTCTATTACTGATTGGAAAAAATACATTTTTCTCAGTAAATTGAATAAAAATGATTTAATTTGAATACTTTATTGTGTTGCTGCTGAGTAGCATTTAAAACATTTAACTCCCTTTGGGTTGAGGGGATAATCTAGAATTGCCTCATGGTGCTCACACCGTTTCCCCTCTGACTATCCCTGAAATGTGCAATGAAGGTTGGTGTTCTACATCTGTATTCTGAGATCATTTTACAGATTGCATTTATGAATGAAGACTTTTGTACTATCTTTAGGATAAAACTTGATTGAAAACAACTAAATAAAAGAATAAAGATTTAAAATATATTTTTATCACGGGGATGTAAAGTACAGCATAGAGAATACAGTCAATATATTGTAATAACTATAGATGGTGTCAGATAGTTACTAGGCCTATCAGGGAGATCACTTTGTAAGTTATATAAATGTCTAATTACGATGTTGTACACCAGAAACTAATATAATATTGCATGCCAACTCTAATTGAAATATGAAAAATCATATAAAAATACATATATATTTTTAGTATTATTTTTTGTTTTCTTGGGTCATATTTTTCCTATAAATCTTTTTCTCAAACTTTTATATCAGCTATGCTCTTTCTGGAAGGCCATTGCCTTCATCTTGTTTTATAAAATATGTTCATATTGGTATTTGAAGCAGCTGCGGACACCTGTCTTTGTAGAAGGGAGTATGGTTGGCTTTTCACTTTTTCTCTCTTTTCTCTGGCCTCACCCTGGAGTGGGAGGTTGGATCTTGGGGGATAGAAGAGCAAAGGTGCCCAGGTGTTTCAGCTGACTTGGCAATCTGAGAAAATGGCTTTGTGCATTTTGGGCCTGGCAGGTATTGAACAGTTACTCTGTGGGTGGTCTCATGAGCTGTTTGGAGGTTCCCTCTTGGGCCTTTGGGTGTGGAGAATATGATTTCCTCTGAATGCTGACTGCTTTTGGAAGTTCAATCCACATGCTCCCAGAGGGATCAAAGGGTCCAATGCCTACGACAGGTTTAAAAAATGAATTTTCTAAGACTCACACAGGAGTATGAATAGTTTTTATTGGTGTGGAATTACATTTCTGGGATTGTAAAGTCCCATGTCCTATAGTCCTAAAGAGGGGCAGTTGTGGGTTCGGCAAGGCCAGAAATAAAGCCAAAGTCCAGAGTGTCCATTCCATGGTGCAGCTGTGTCCAGATGAGGATTAGTCCAGATTCAGTCCATTAATCTATTGCATGGGCCCCACATGGTGGGTTCAGGGCATTGGAGCCTGCAAGCCTGGAGTCTGGCTCAAGCAGCAAGAAAGAGAGCGCGAGGGCAGCTTTCTTCTGTCTAGGAGATTAAATATTCAGGTTTCACGCTTGCAGTAGCCACGCCTATTTTGGCCACTGACTTGCTCCCAGGTGTGATGGACAGGTAGGCACCTTCCATGTCATTCAGAACTCACTGAGCATGTGTCTAGACTGTCTTTGTTCAGACCCTTGCCCCACCAATCAGCAAGGGAACAAACCTGGATATTAAATGAGCTTATTTTCCCTTTACTCTTTTTTTGTTTAATAATAACCAGGTTATTGCACCAGTAACAGTTACAACTGATGAACCTACATCGACACATCATGAACACTCAAAATCAATAACTTACACAATGGTTCACTCTTGGGGTTGTATGTTCTATGAGTTTGGACAAATGCATAATGACACGTATCCATCATTATGACATCCTACAGAGTATTTGCACTTCTCTAAAAATCCTCTGTGCTCTGCCTCTCTGATTATCCTCAACTTGTAAGTGGAGAAACCGGTACAAACACAGGAAGTCTGGCTCAACAGCCTACAACCTTCAATTCTACACCTTAGTGTTTTTCTGAAAAGTATCAGGAAAAGTCCCCACTGGTCCCTTTAGTTCTATCTGCCTATTACTAGGCCAGTAATCTGCATCCAGAGATGCAGAATCAAATAGTAACAAGAACATTTCCACTGGAAACCTGTGGTGGGAGTGTGAAGAAAGCAGTATCAAGAAGGAATGGGGAGATATGCTTTCTACATGGAACAGTGGAGGTCTCTACACTTGTACGGCATTTGCTTATGAACATGTTAATGATGGAAAAACTGCTGCCTCCAGATAGCAACATTCTGAAAGACTGTTGACAATTTCCTTCTGTGCTCTATATCAGATCGGAGATGCTGTTTCATTAGTTGAAATGCAGATTAAACCAGAATCCTTTGCTGTCTTAAGGCCTTTGAAATGGCCAATCAAGCTCTAAGAGCAGCAGGGCTGAGGGATTTGTAGAGCCCTCGTGGTGCATTTGTTGCCAGAGGAACCGAAAATGAAAAGACCAAGAGTGTAGTACTTCCAAGCACTTGAACTCCAAAGGGTTTTGTTTTTGAGAACTTTGTTTTAACTTTTTATTTTATTTTTCTAAATAAAGGCTCAAGGTCAAGTAATTGAGCTACCTTGGTTTAAACAAATAGAGGGGAAAACACAGAATTGACTTAATTTTTTATGAATGCTAGGTAGCACATTGTGAATGTAGCCAAGAGCTCTGCATGTCCTCTGCCAAGGAGACTGGCACTATTTCTCACTGAGTGGGGCCGAGGGTATGGGAAGGACGTGCATGGGTAGAACAGTCTCCAGGGGCCAATGAGGAGAGAAATGGATGTGGTGAAGTAACATCTTGGATTTGCCTGTCTGAACATGTCTGTGGTTTTGCTCCCCTAATACTTCATCAAAAGTAGGATGCTTCTCAGTGTCTTTATGCAGGGCCAGGAATAGGAAAATGGGAAAGAGGTTTTCTTAACTGTAGCCTCAGGAAAGCACTAGACCAGGGTTGAAAAACCCAGATTTGAGCCCTGGTTTTGAGAGTTTATAGTGTGGCTTTCTTTCTCTCTTTATTAATGATTAATAATAGGACAGATATTGTTCTAAATATAATTATATAGTTATATAATTAGCTGCATATGGCAAATTTAATCCTTAAAAGAACCTTTGAATATATGTTATGTTTCTCCACTTTAGAGATGAGGAAATAGACACACAGAGAAATACTTGCCAAAGTCACAATTCTAGTAGAACCTCTACACTCAGCTCTGTACTGTTTTTCAATAGTTCATTTTTATTGAGCCCTTACTACATAAAAGATATTGTCATATGTACTTTACTTAATTTTCTCCATAATCTTAATCCAATTATTGATTGCATTACTGAGTGTTCAGTGGATTAACATGTTTCAATGGGGCAAAACATTATTATAATTATTAGTACTTTTCTAACTTTAGAGAAAATTTATAAAGTAATCTTCATATTTCTAATTTATACAGCTAATATTTTATATTATGTGCTTTATATAAAAGTGTGTGATTTTGAATATTGTATTATAAAATATATAACTATATAAAACATTTTATTTTGCATTTATCTTCAGATAGAGCGGGAAGGAGAGAGGGGGGAAGAGAGGGATAGAAACATCAATATGAGAGAGGTACATCGACTGGTTGCCACTTACACAACTCCAATGGGGACCAGGGATAAACTACAAGCAAGGTAAGTGCCCTTAGCTGGAACCGAACCCGTGACTCTCTGGTCCGTGGGCTGACGTTCTAACCACTGAGCCAAACCGACCAGGGCCATATAAAATATTTTAAAGCATTATGTATAAAATACAAAATTATGTAATCATAAGAGCATTATTAGGTTCTATTATAACTGTTTTAGATCACATAATCCTAAAAACTACCTATGAGATAATATTATTGTTTTTCTTAATTCATAAATGAAGAAATAGAGGTTCAGAGATGAGACAATAGAGTCAGGCTTACTCATTTGGGATTCCCAGATCCAAGCTTTTAGTTGCTCTCCGATTCTGGCTCTCATGGTCCTAATTTTCTAACCCTTTCCCTTTTCCACTATCTAAATTGTATTATTTACTTACAAGTGACAGCAAGCTAATTTATGCTCAAGTGTTCAGCAGGTTCTAGTGGATTCATTCTTGTGGTGCTCTCCTCAGACTATTGTTATGCATGAGTGTTTGTAATTTACTGAGCACTAATTATGCACCAAGCAGTATGCTAAGTGCCTTAAATGCACCCTCTGAAAATCATCACAAAATACTATGGCGTAAGTATTCTCTTTCAATTTATATTTGAAGAACCTGAGCTCAGAAAGGAGAGGTATTTCCCAAGGCCACCCAACTAGTCAGGGGAGTCAGCAACCAGGTTGTTGTTCCCTCCTCTCTGTTTCCATATTTTTCTTCCCTGCTGTAACAACAAAAGTGGTTTCCCATCATCTAAAGCCAGCACCCACCTATGCTTCTTCTCTCACCTACTCCAGGTTTTAGTTTCAAAGTTACCTCCTTCTTTTCCTGCATCAACAGTTTCTCCTGCATTAGATAATTTCCAATAGCACATGGTCATGCTCTAGGGTCTTTCCTATTAAAAAAATAAAAAGTCCTCCTTTGACCCCATGTTGTCTCTCTATCCATTTCTCTTCTCACCTAAAATGGTAGAAGTTTTAGATTTATAATGACTCTTACTCTCTTGTCATCTCACGCCAATCAAAGCTTTCTAAATTGCTCCTATTAAAGTTACTTTGGACTATTTTCTTTCTTTTTTTTCCCATTTATCTTCAGATAGAGTGGGAAGGAGGGAGAGAGGGGGAGAGAGAGAGAGAGAAACATTGATGAGAAAGAGACACATGTGGGGTTGCCTCCCACATGACCCCGACCAGGGATCGGGACGAACCGGAACTGAGGTACAGGCCCTCAGCCAGAATCCAACCCAAGACTCCTTGGTGCTCCGGCGACGCTCTAACCACTGAACCAAACCAGCCAGGGCTACTGTGGGCTATTTTCAAAGCCACTATCACTTTTGCATGTCTGTCTTATTTGATATAGCCACTAATCTGTAAAGTAAACACCATCAGATACCAAGTTGCCACTTGTACATGGGTAGGATTTTAGGCTTGTTAGTCTATTTCTATCTTGTATCAAAACCACTCTTTTAATTGTTATAATTTTTTTTTTTTTTTTTTTGTTCAGGTAGAGTGGGAGGGAGAGAGAGGAACAGAGAGAGAGAAACATCGACGTGAAAGGGACACATCGAGTGGCTGCCACCCGCACGACCAACCAGGGCCGGGGACAAACTGCAACCGAGGTACATGCCCTTAGCGGGAACCGAACCCGGGTCTCTCCAGACCGCAGGCAGACGCTCTAACCGCTGAGCCAAACCGGCCAGGGCTAATTGTTATAATTTTATAGAGATGTTGGATATCTGGTGGAACAAGTATTTTTTCTCTTACCTTTCTGCTTGTTTTGCTGTTTTTCTCTTCCTTTTCATCTTCTCTTCTAACTCCTCCTCCTCCTACTCATTCCTCTTTGTCAAATTTAATTATTTTCAAAATAATTTTAGATGGGGTTCTAAAGCCTGATGAAAATCCTTAGGAGAATTTTTGTTGAAACTGCAACAAAATATAGGGATTAATATGGGGAACATCACCATCTTCGTGAATTTGCTGTCACAAAAAGATATTATATGAATATTATAATATTCCTGATATTAAATCTGTGTCTTCTCTTCATTTTTTAGATCAATCATACTAAATTATATGTTTTATTGTTCTGTTCAAATAACAAATTTCATTTTTAGTGATTTTTCATTTCACTAATTTGTCTTTCTTTCCTTATATTCATTCTTTTCCTACTTCATTTTTTGCTATGTTCTTCTTTGTCTTATTTTATCAGTTGTATGATAACCTCATCAATTTTCATTTATCTTTTTTGCAAAACACACAATAGTATATATTTCTGTCTTGATATTTCAGCATCTACATCCTACAAAATCTGATGTCCTGTGTTCCCGTTACTTCAGTTCTAACTAGTTCCTAAGACTCATCATAATATTTGAACAAGGAATTATTCAAAAGAACAAAATGTATATATTTTCAAATACACGATATTTCTAATGACATTTTATCATTAGTTTCTGATGCTATTGCATTATCAGAGAACATGGTCAAGGGATACACATTTTAGCACTCTAACCCTTGGTCAGATAAGTCATTTTTCCCCTAGGGAGTAAAAGGAATAAACGAATACTATAAATGCTACAATAATGGTTGATCAGTGCAGGAAAAGGGTATTTTGAGATGGTAAAGAAACCTCTCCCCAACACCCAGCACTGCCAGGTTATCTAAAAGGACAGTCCTTCCACTGCGTGTGAAATGCCCACTTTCTCCCTGCCTGGGTTTCTTCCCAGAGCGCGGAATGGGTGGGGCCGCCAGAGAAGAAGCAGGCGCTGGCTCAGACTCCTGAAAGTCTCAGTGTGGATGGGACCCTGTGGATGTGACACAGGTGAACAGAGTCATCTTTAACGAGCACTTCTTTTTCTCCCCGCCACCTCTCTGCCAGAATGCCACCCTGTCACCGGCAGGAAAACCTGAGCTGATAACAATTGCTTCTGCATCTGAAGGAAAAAAGAAAATGATTCCAGTGGATAAAATTCTGAATTCAAGGAAAAGAGACTTTGTTCTGTGTTGTTTGTAAATCAGCTCATTATTGAGAATATAACATGCCAGTCAGCCCCAAATGTGCCGTCTCAGCGTGATAAGCCCTGTGATGCAGCAGAGGTGAGTGCGGGAGTACTGGGAAGGGCGAAGAACGTGCGTCCTCACCTTCTATGGAGGCCAGGCGGGCCCCATGCTTTCCCAGGCACCCTGCACTCCTGCTTCCCCCACACAATGTAATTTCACTTAAAAGCGATAGGGCTGTGCACAGGGCTAAATTCATCTAGTGCTATTGGATGCACTAGAGCAGGGATTATCAACTTTTTCATCTCAGGGTACACACAAGCTAATTACTAACATTCTGCAGCACACCAAAAAATATGTGTTTTGCCCATCTAACAGGAAAAAAAAAGCATAATATTGATTCATTCACACCGGTGGCTGTTGTTGCATTGGCTGTTGTCATTTCTTTATTTGACAATCTAAGGGAAAAAAAGTCAGTGCTCCTGACTAAGTAGTCAGGGACTGCAGGTTTTAAAAATTCTTGCAGCACACCAGTTGAAAACCGCTGCACTAGAGCATAAAGTTCCCAAGTTCTAAAGAATTCCGGGGTGAACAGGGGTGACAGAGAGATGTGAGAGAGACACATCAATCAGTTGCCTCCTGTACGTGCCCAAGCACCGGGGACACAACCTAGGTATGTGCCCTGACTGAGAACCTCTCTCACAAGCGTCTGGTGTACCAGATGATGCCCCAACCAACTCAGCCACCGGCTAGAGTGATTTCAGGAAGATTCTTGAAGATAGAATAGAAACTTCTTGTTCTGATTCCACTAATCACAAGAACATATAGGTGTTCTAATTTTGGTTTTTGTCCATTCCAATCACAACAAAAATAAGGTGCACATGCCTTGACACAGGGAGGCATTGGCTTTACATGTGGATAAATGGCCAGCTGTGAAGCCACCCAGACTATTTCCTTACATTTTAAGCATATAAATGTTCCTAATAATTTACATCAGGCATTAGAAAACAATTTATTTATCTGCTTTCTTTATAATGTTGTGCTACTAATACGTGGGTAATTGTGCTGTAGAATTAGACAGAGAAATGAACTAAAACACAGAACTTAGTAGTTGGTGTCAGCCAAAGAGTAGAGATATATAACAAAGTCCATATACTTTTAATCCTCTTTTCTTAAAAGTTTATTATTTTCTATTCTTAAATAAGTCAATCTAAAATTCTTCTCTGGCTGTATGTATCTACCTGTTTAGCATTCCAGGTATTATAGTCAATTATATAATATCAACATATGATCTTATTTTTATTAGGATATGTGTCTAAAAAACTACCAAGTAATAATGATAATTAAAAAAAGTGATGCCCTGGCCAATTTGGCTCAGCGGTTGGAGCATCGGCCTGCGGTACAGAGAGACCTGGGTTCAGTTCCCGCTAAGAGCACGTACCTCAGTTGCAGTTTGTCCCTGGCCCTGGTTGGTTGTGCGGGTGGCAGCCACTCGATGTGTCCCTTCACATCAATGTTTCTCTCTCTCTCTCTTCCTCTCTCTCCCTCCCCCTGTATCTGAACAAAAAATGGAAAAATGTCCTCGGGTGAGGATTTAAAAAAAAAAAAAGTGACAACAAATAGAGAATTAATAATTGGCAAGACTATAGAACATGAATTTTCTCAGTTTTGACATATTTTATCTTTATATTTTTTCATATATCTCATTATAATTGTATTGGAATACACAGAGTAAAAGTTGGGAAAGTTGATATTATTAACATTAAGCTGTCAAACATAAGATTTATAGTAGAATGGGTTATTAATATGTGTAAAAAGTGTTGCACATTCTGAAAGTTGTAATTGCTTTACATTTTTTAAAAGTTAAATTTTACTGCCCTGGCCAGTTTGGCCCAGAGGTTAGAGCATCAGCCTGGGTTGCAGGCTCAATCCCCAGCCTGGGTCGGGGTCACGTGGGAGGCAACCAGTCGATGTGTCCCTCTCACATTGATGTTTCTCTCTCTCTCTCTATCTCCTCCCTCCCTCTCTCTCTCTCTTTCTCTCTATCTCTCATTCTCTCTCTCTCTCCTTGCCTCCCCCTTACACTCAATCCAAAAATCAATGGAAAAATATCCTTGGGTGAGGATTAACAAAAAACAAACAAACAAAAACGTTACATTTTACCAAGATGTTTTATGTGAATACTTTAGATATTTGTGGTCTTAAAGTATCTACAATTAGAGTAAAATATCTAAAGCTGCTAAATGCTTAACCTACAACCCAAAACAGGTGCCCCTCCCCCCATGATAAAAGAGTTGTTTTTTCTTCTTCTTTATTTTTTCCTGGAAATATGTGTTATCATTTTGTGACTTCATATCCAGGGTGAAGAAAGGCATGTCTGTAAGTTTGCCTATTTCTATAGAATGCTCTTCATAAACTGGTATTTATCTATCAGCATTGAATAACCAAATGAAAAATACAGTCTTCCTTTTCTGGTTTCTGCTATCATCTCCTTCCAGTGTCAGATAATAAAATATATCATCCTGACTCTAAAAATGTTTCTTTTTTTTTTTTATCCTCACCTGAGGACAATTTCCATTTTTTGTTCAGGTAGAGTGGGAGGGAGAGAGAGGAAGAGAAACATCAATGTGAAAGGGACATATTGAGTGGCTGCCACCCGCACAACCAACCAGGGCCGGGGACAAACTGCAACTGAGGTACGTGCCCTTAGCAGGAACCGAACCCAGGTCTCTCTGAACTGCAGGCTAATGCTCTAACTGCTGAGCCAAACTGGCCAGGGCCTAAAAATGTTTCTATTCACTGTTGCTAGTTCTCAGTCATTTCTCTATCTACCTTAGGTATGTATGGTGGCTGAGATTCTGACACTGAGTACTTGTCCTGTGTCTGAATTGAATGGAGTAGATTTGACTCCCTCCACCAACAAGTAAATCACAACCCAACCATCAGTCAAGCCACCTGGCTATAAGGAGAGGTCTCGTTAACACCTTGTTTCTCAGTTACAACCGTGGTTGTTTCTTTGTGGCGTGGGTTGACATTTTGAATGGAGATGCAAGAAGCAAATCACAGAATTAAAAACAAAAAACCTGTACAGCTCACCCAGTCCAACCACCTTCTCAGTTACAACGCACAAACATCTGTAACACTCCTTGGCATCTTGTTTTGTTTTATTGACTTCTGACAGGACTTCATCATGAAACAATGACTGATTAACATTAAGAAAAAATTCTTTGTTGAAATGCAAGATAGAGTTAACGTAAAAAAATATTATAAGTTGAGTTTCCATTTATGATTGACATGAATAGCCCAGTGAGAGATGAACATGTGTTATGGCAGCGTCTGTACTGATGGTTAGAGGTCAGTGCCAGGCACAACCAAGAACTGGGCAGTAGAGAAAGTTTAGAAATACCCACGAGCTACCACCAAGGTTTTCATCTATAAGCAATACTTGGCTTAACACACGTCATGTGCTAATAATGCTGGTTGGTTTAAGATTTAGAAAGCAAAATAAAGCTTCTAATATCACAAAAATTCCAGGCTTTATGAAAAGACAACCCCCCTCCCAGTCAAATATCTGAATAAATGCTTAGTTATGTTTGTTACTATATTTTTATTTCTAACATTTTCATTTGATTCTTTCTTGTAGTTTTTATCTCTCTGATTAATGTTCTGTCTGATCTTGCATGATGTCCACGTTTTCCCTATACCATTTGACATATTAATTATTATTTTAAATACCCTGTCTGATTATTCAACATCTGTATCACATTTGGGACTAGTTCTTTTGATTGCTTTGTCTGTTATCAGTTTGGTGTTATTTTAATCTTCTTTTTTAATTGCCTCATACTTTATTTTGTTGTTGAAGGCCAGTGTGATGATTAACTTTATGTATCAACTTGACTGGGCCACAGAACGTGCAGATGTTTATATGTTCACACATAGATGTATACGAATATCATTAGCCATAAGAAAGAAGGAAGCTCTGCCATTGGTGGTAATATTGATGAATCTGAAGGTCATTATGCTAAGCAAATAAGTCAAACAGAGAAAGACAAATACTGTATGATATCACATATAGGTGGAATCTAAAAAAAAGAGTTAAACATATAGAAACAGAGTAGAATGGTGGTTACCAGGTTTGAAGGGTGGGGGAAATGTGGAGATGCTAATCAAAGGATACAGACCTTCAGTTATAAGATGACTAAGTTCTAGGGATCTAATGTACAATATGGTGACTATAGTTATCAATACTGTATTTTATACTTAAAATTTGCTAATAGATTAGAGCTTAAGAATTCTCACTACAATAAAATTGAGGGAGATAACTATGTAAGGTGCTAATGAACATGATTGTGGTAATCATTCCAGGAAGTGTGTGTGTGTGTGTGTGTGTGGTGTGTGTGTGTGTATAGTATATACATATAGTATACATATGTAGTATACATATATATTTATATTTATAATTATCTGTGTATATATGTATAAACACATTATACATTTTAATCAGACATACATTATTTATAAAGTTACTTCAATAAAATTTGGGGAAAATCTAACCCTTCTGTAAGTAAGACAGAATTCTTTTGGCCTTCAAACTTGGACAATGGTTTTTCCCTGCTTTCAAAGTAGAACTGAAACATCAGCTCTTCCTGGGTCTGTAGCCTGAAGATTTTGTACTGAACTACACCGTTGGCTACCTTAGATCTCAGGCCTTCAGATTCAAACTGGAACTAAACCACCAGCTACGGGGTCTCCAGATGTGTAAATATATAGTTCTTGGGTTTCTGGAACTGTGATTAGAGAGAGGCATGGGGAGATAGCCTTTTTAGGGGGAAGGATAACTTGTTGTATCTGCCCCACCCCCACACCAGTGACTATTTCCAGTAATAAACAGAGCACTGATGATGCATGGTGTGAGCTGGTGAGGGAGATAGGAACATATCAACATTGGATGTTCCTAATCAACTACTTATAAGAAGCAAGGCTTTGGGTGACTGTATATATGATATGATTAAACATTTTTGCCAAACCAAAAAAATATAATGAGATTGGTTGTTTCTATGTCATTGGACAAAGTGAGGAGTTAAAAGGATGCAGGAAAAGGAATTTACCTTTACTTTCCACAAGATATCATAGTGGTAAATTACACTGATGACATTATAGTGATTGGACATAGTGACCAAGGGGGGATGATTGAATTTAATCAGGGATTAGGATTTCCTTTTAAGTAAGTGGAGGAAGATGGCAAGGGATTAAAATAATGAAATAGTTCCATTCCAAGGAAGGAAAATAATAAAATATTCTTTCCTCCATTCCTGATAATCTCATCCAATTTAAAGTCTGAAATGCCACCCATACCCTAATATGTTCCAAATGCTATCTTCATCCCAACAGCTTTGTCCCCAATTCATTTATGCACATTCCCAACTTTGCACTTGGATGTCTAATATATATCTCGAACTTACCAAGTCCTAAACCGAAGTAGATATCTTCCCTTCACAATGTACTTTCTCTCACATTCTTCCTGATCTCAGTAAATGACAACTCCATTGTTCTTACGCAATATAACATCTTGGAGTCATGACTGTTGTCTTGCTCTCACACCTCACATCCTCTCCATCAAATATCGTTACTTCTTTCCTCAGAATATGTCAGAACCTGGCCACCTCTCATTTCGCCTTCACCACTGCCACCTGGCCTGTCACCATTATGTCTTACTAGCGTGTATTCTGTTTCCAACCTTACACACTATAACCCAAGGGGACAAAAAAGTGTTATCCTTTAACAACACAAATCAATTCATATCATCACTCAACTTGAAGCATGCCGATGGTTTCTCTTCTCACTTAGAAAAGCAGCTGTCTTTAAAATAGAAAAGCATTTCTGTTCCCTTTTCTCTGCTTAATGTAATACTCTCTGTTCCTACCCTCTGTCCCTTCCCAGCCTCCTTCTCTGACTTACTTGACTCCATTTAACTTGAGTGTGATGCACAGAACTCATTTGGTCTTGTGTTTAAGGCAATAATTGGTCAAAGTTTAAGTGTCACTATTACAGAAAAAGATATTTAAATTATATCAACATATTGTCCATTTCTTCAGATTTATATTTGAGTAACAGAAATGTAGTCATCAGTTTAAAAAAGATTGACCTTACAGAACTGAAGCAGCACCTTCTCAGCACTGTCATGTGGGACACTGTTTAGGTGATACTATATTGTATCTTGGGCCACTGAGTAGATACTGTCAAATACTAGAATTTTTGTTTCCTAACTGCTCATATAAGGTACTTGTGATGAGGATATTCCCAATAGGTTCCTAAGTTTTCATTCCCCAATATGAGCAAATAACTAGGTAAAAACATCTCATTTTCATCTCCTAGATTGGAAGATTTTGTCATTGGGAACCTGGTCTCATTGAAACAATTCCATAAATTACATCTTTTATACTGCTAGATAAAAAATGCTTACTGAATATTTTCAGAAATGAATGTGAGAGTGTCGCTCCACGTATTATTTCTTATTTCTGATGCTTTTGCTCTAAACAATACTGTAAGAAAAAATGATATTTTGTTTACACAATCATAAAAAAATATGAATCTGGAAATATGGAAATGGAGTAAAAATGCTTAAAGATAACAATTCTCTCAGCTTCAGTTGGTGTCTCAGCTTTCATCCATGGACACAATTTTAACATCTGCTCTGGTGTAGAATGCTATAGAAGTTATCAGGTGAGTGATACATGCACAGTGGAGGTTTATCTAATTTACTTGTAGTTTCCAGCAAATAAATTATTTTCTCTGTGAACAAAAACCGATCCACTTCATTATTATTATATGCTGAGTACAGCAGAAGACATTCATTTGCTCCAGAATCTACATTTAAGCATGTAACTGGCTGTTCCATCCTGTTAGAACTTAATGACGTAAGAGCATGGAAACTCAGTAACAAACTCTGTTGCGTATTAGGAGTTTGGCTGAAAAATAATGCAGCCAATTGTCTCTCTGATCATGGCCAGCTGTTCATGTACATTATTCTGAGCTATAATCACCTTATGTGCACTCAAATAAAGGGTGTTGTTTTCTATTCTGTAAATATTTCTTCTATCAGAATCATCATGTTATCTGTGTGAAACCCAGAAATCTCTTGCCCAATGGTAAAAAAGAAGCAGTGTGGAATTCATCGTGAATTCATATACAGCCAAAGATTTTTTTAAAAAATCATGTGTTGTTTCTGTATGTCAAATAATGTATTAAAGCTAGAATAAATGCATTTAATACTCTCATGGACATTTGTATGTATAAAAATGTATAGTGAAGAAAGAAAAAAATTATGTTGGCAACTTGTTTTCCAAAAGGAACTTTGAACCTAGGATTGATAAATTTTGTAAATCTCCAAAAGTCTCCCTTTTAAGGTACCCAAAGAATCTGCCAGTGTGTGCCAATCACACACACAAGGGTGTCATACTTCAGTATTCACAGTGTCAAAACGTTGCAAAAGTTTTGGAATCTCTTACTTTTTTTCCCCTTTGGCTAGTGAGAACTAATTGTGTTTTTGAAACTTTATTTTTCTCTTATTCTTAGATTTTACATAATGTATATAAGGGGTTTGTCATGCATGCTGCTGTGTGTGATTGTGGTGTCTGTCTTCCTCAAGAAGTTTTGAGCTGGGAAATCGGTCCTCTGATTCTAGATACTCGTTCCGAGTGATGAAGAATATCCAAATGGAACATGTTCTTGAAAGACTAGTGGCAAACATTGGGATTAAATAATCAAAAACTAGATACTGTTCTCATAGGTTAATATTTAATTTTAGAAATACTCTTAGTATTAGAATTCTTATTTTGCCTTTTATTATTTAATCTTAATATTCTGGGTGGACGTAATATTATTTTTAAAGTTTTATAGCTAATGCACTCTTCCAATTTTGTAACAAGCATAAATGTATGTATCTATTTATTTGACTAGTTAAAATGTGATTTTGTACATAAAAGTAATAGCTGTCACAATAATATTTAACTGTTACAATATTTTCTACTTCAATAATAGACAAATATATGTAAAATGTGTGAGAATTGCAACAGGCATATAAAGTGATTTTTATTTCAACTTAAATATAGAATGCATGCCTATATTTGAAATTAAATATTAATATATTAGCAATGAATTTGAATTAATTCTCTGTTCACATCCGAGACTTTTATGCACACTAGATAAAATGGTAACCTAAGTAATTATGTAGTAATTACCCATGTAAATTCAGTGACACCAGAAATTATACTGAAGGAGTTAAGTCATCATTCAGTCTTTAAAGGCTTAAGACTACATGCCAGATTTGTTCGTGTGCTAGGATTGGGAATAAAATTTTGTTTATCTTTACTTAAAACCATCTGTTATATATAACAGATAAAGA